>NC_089811.1:16979321-18179321 GCF_029633855.1 Hoplias malabaricus | reverse complement strand
GGCACTGCTAACAAACAAACTACAAAGACTCACATGACAGCAGGGAAAGGCACAGACAATCACACTGGCCATAAGCATTACGAGGAGGTAGGACTCAAGTAGAAAACCCTTTCTTCAGCTGTAGCGTAATGAGACGCTGACAGATCTTTTTTTGCACAGAGGGGATTAAATTATTGATTGGGACAATTCAATAATCGCTGGATATTATTGGGGACACATCACCTCCGTTCACGCTAATTCTACACCCTTGCCGAGAAGTAATCCTTCAGGTCCCACATATCAGCGAGAGGACTGTTTTCCCAGGACCTCCACCATAAACCAGGATCATTTGTGTGAAGCCAATGACCATGAGAAGCCGCCATTGTGTACAGTAAGACTCTCTCTCTAACATGCTCTCAGGGTGAACGCCAAATTCAATCCTTTGATAAAATTCCTTTTTAGTTGCTAGTTATGATTTATCTCTTAAGCCTCAGTTAACACACTCCACATACATCAATCCCCTTTCATCACACATTATTGAATGTCATGTAAGGGTTTTTGTTTGCCAATTAGTCCGGTCTATGAAACTTTAATAATTAATTCCATGTTATGAATTACATTGTTGGTCCAAATAAAAAAAATGTATTATTATTTTTTTTATTATATGAGTGTGCTGTGTCTATGTGTTGAAATTGCTCCTGAAGTGCAAGCGTAAATCAAAGTCCAAGAACTCATTCTTAATCTAGGGAAATTGCATATTGATAATTAAATAAAATTGCATGCATCACATGCTCAGTGGATAAATTAATAATTAATTAGTAATGAATTAATGACTAATTAATTAACTGACTCGGTTACAGTGTGTTTTCCTTGTGTCCACATGGGTTTCCTCTGGGTGCTCTGGTTTCCTCCCATGGTCCAAAAAACACAAGTTGGTAGGTCAATTGGCTACTCAAAAGTGTCCATAGGTCTGAGTATGTGAGCCACACTCCAGACCCACCATGACTCTGAACTGGATAAGCTGTTACAGACGATGAATGAATGAATGAATATTTTATATATGCTAATAATATTAAATGGCTTAATTTATTAACAGGTTTTATTTTGCTATAAATGTAACTGTTTCAAACATTCAGAAATGACAATAAAAAAACCTATAAACATTGGCTTATTTTGTAAAAACACAAGTATCCTCCTGTTAGAACACAGTGCACAAACTTTCCCTCATGCTCAGGTGGGTTTTTCTTCACTCAAAATATTTTCCTCCTGGGAAATGCTGATACCACAAGTGTTCAATGGGGTTGAGGTCGTGACTGCTGGCAGGCCATTCCATCTTCTCCATTCTCAAATTCTGGAGGTATTCTCTGATGAACCACACTCTTTGGGGGCTTTGTCATTTTGGAGGACAGAGTTTGGTCCCAGACTGTGGAGATATGGGATTGCCACTGGTAGCAGAATTCCATCTCGATATCTCTCTGACTTGAGATTACCTCCAGTGATGACAAGCCTCATTTTTCCAGTGAGGGAGATGCCAGCCCATACCATTACACAAAATAAGTTTTTTGGCATTGGCAGAGAGGATATGGCAAATTTTTCATGGGCACAACCCACATAGTTCTACTCCTACATCTACAAATGTGGCAAAGGGAAATTAACAGGCTTTCCAACAGTATAAGATTTTTTGCTAAGAAGCACTGTTACAACAAAGAAATAATCTACCAAACACAAATTTCCTTACTTTTGTGCTATGTTGTGTGTCACAGTGTGACAAAATATTAACATTGTGATAAATAATGTGATTGATTAATAAAGAAAAAATGTTATCACATTATCTTTTGGCCATATTGCCCAGCTCTACATATTATCAAAATATCAATTTTATAATTTTTTTTTTACAAATTATAATCATAATATCACAGATAATACAATATGGCACAACCCTGATATGTACGCACACACACAGAGAGAGCAAGAGAGAGAGCGAGAGAGAGCGAGACAAAATATTCAAGAAAAGAAACAAAACAAAACATAACATTTCTGTCAAAAATAAGTTAGAATGCAGAAGGTAAACCAGAAGAATATTAAGCTACCGTATTCGCTTCTCCTCTCGCTTGCGTAGTTTCTCATCTTTTTGTAGAACACTGAGGATCATCTCACGTTCATGCTCCAGGAGGAAGGACAGGTTTAGAACCTCCTTTGCCTTTGCCATGACAGATGTTCAATCAGATTTCCTGAATCGTGATAGTTATGTGATCCATCTTGAAGCTTTTTGAACTTGTTGAGTGCTGACTGAAATTTCTGTTTTTGGCTCTGTTTGACTTTTTCACATGTAGAAGTCTGCAGACATTCTGCAAAATAAGAAATGAACTCAATTAGTACAGAACCATGGATTAAATATATACATATACCCATTTTTTACCCATGTCTACATAGGGGTGTGCGATATGACGATATCAGATCGTGAAGGATAAGAATTTGTCCATGATACACCATCACAGGGAGATTTTTGGATTGTGCTAATGCACATTCAGTCCACTGCAGTTCTTATAAGTTGTTTACTTACTGTGTACATATTACACATCAGTCGAATGGACAGACACTTGGGGCACTGATAATGTCAGTCTGTACTTTAAAATGTATGACTACTGAATAAAAACCAAAAAAATTTGTTATTCCATGCATAAGATCTCTTCCTCTGAGAACAAAAAAATAAATAAAAACTGTGGTGCCACGAAGCCTGAAGAGCTCACAAGCGATTCACACACACACACACACACAAAGCATACCATTGCTTAAATAAGTTGTTCCATTCAAAACAAGACCAAATCTGAGTCTTTCCATCAATCCACTCATTAGCAATCCTCATGTTTGTGTAAATAGTAGTTGCAACAAAAAAAAAGTTCAATATAGAGTACAACAAATAAAAAAAAAAATTTAAATATGTTCCCCATGGATCTCCACTATTGCCGTGTAGCTTCGGCTCTCAGATTTAACAACACGTCAATCATGTCAGTAGACCAGTCAGGGGAAATGACACAATCACCCAAGTTGGCAACCATGCTTCGGGAGATCACACAGACTGCTTGGTGAGGGTAAAAAGCCATTCGGAGAGGTGCATGAGATTAGTTTGTCAAAGAATGTAAAATGTTGCCGTTAAGCTTAGATAATACATATTTTTCTGTGGTAAAATTAATACATTTTCATCATGGAGCAACAATTTATACGGATTCCAGGTACGCATTTGGTGTCATCGTGGTTTTCTGATAGCTGCTGGTACCCCTATTAAACATGCCTCTTTGGTTTCTGATCTCACGTCAGCTAGTGAGCTTCCAACAGAACTTGCAGTTGTTAAAGCTCAAAATTCCTCTGACATAGATGAAACATGAGGTAATGCCATGGCTGATGCAGCAGCAAAGGCTGCAGGAAACTTACCAGTCATGACAGTGGCTGCTACAAAAACTAATAACACTAGTTCACAAACTGTGTGTTCATCACTAGCAAATGTACTCTGATGCTCCTGCTATTGAAGTGTGGTCTTGGGTGGATAAAGGTGTATGTGTTGATTCCAGTGGTTTTTGTATAAAGGGAGTGAAATATGTACCATACTTGGCTCAGCAAAATCATAATTTAGGACATGGGTGTCAACAGCATGGTTTACCGGTTCTCCTCAGTATGGTGGAATCCCAAATTCCGTTCCCATACATCTGAGGTAGTGCGGCGTTGTATGTTGTGTCAGTCAAACAATACAGTGGCTGGTGTCTCAACACCTGCTGTGCACAAAATGGCAACCCCAGAACCATTCACACATCTGCAAGTTGATTACATCACACTACCCCCGTTAGTGAAAGCAAGATGTGTTGATTGGGGTTGATAAGTTTTCACAGTTGGATAGAAGCTTATCCAACCAAAAAGGGAACTGCTTTGCACACAGCCAAGGTACTGATCCAAGACTATATTCCACGTTTGGGTTTTTCTGACATCATAGAGTCTGACCAGGGAACACACTTCACAGGGAAAAGTGGTACAGGAAGTGATGAAAATGTTGCAGGTTAAATGTAAGGTCCACTGTCCGTACAGACCTCAAGCATCTGGTCAGGTGGAACGACAGAACCAAAATATAAAGCAGCATTTGTCAAAACTACACCAAAGTGAAGTTTTTGGGTGGATGCCCTACCTGCTGTATTGTGTAGTATCAGAGCCTCACCTACACACAAAATTAGTTTGAGTCCATATGAAATCATAACAGGAAGTGCCATGTCTCCACCAGGAAGTAACGATCTTAGACAGGCAGATGTGCATTTTGTATGTATGCATGTATGTATCAGTGGCGGATGCTGGTCTTTCAAGGAGGGGAAGCTCAGTTTCGGCCTACATCATAAAATGTGTCGGTTTATTTATACGTAAATTCTACCCTCCGTTCCTTTTCAAGAAAATGATCTGTGACCCTGTCGTACCAACAAGGCGTCTTTTCCAGGGACTTGACTAGTGTCCTCTCAAGGCTAGGCTGCTTAAACAGCCTTGGCCTATGTGAAGTGTGTCCGCCTGTGAGTGCTTTGTGACGGTGGAAGGGCTCAGCAGCACCCGCTGGACAGAAACTGCGATAGAAGTCAAAAAGAGTGATAGAAGTCAGTCTCCAAACACAAGCAGCTACAAAACACCCCACCAGAAATAGAACCTCAATTTGTCGCTAGTTGTTTTTAACAAAGAAAATGCCGCTAAGAGGTTTAAGAAAGTCTCAGATTCAACTCAGAACAGAATGAAAATGTAATGCTCCTACGGATCTTTACACCAAAGGATCGCTGATTTGCTCATTTCACTGACAATTAAAAAGCCTCAGACAGATCATCCAATCATCATGCAGAAGCTGAGCGTCCACTGCCCCATAGACCCCCAGAGATGCTGAGCATTCGATGGGTGGGACAAAGCCCAGCATTTATCCAATGACTCGTCTCGTTTTGCTGCATTTCGCTACTGAACTCTGTGGGCGCTCAGCGTCCACACTGTTTAAAGCACTTTTGATTGAGAGGAAAGCAGTATCTTTACCAGTGATAAGAAGCTGATTCTGAACAAAAGTTGAGCACGTTGTAGTGCATATTTATTCACTGACATGTACACACAAGAGTATATTTGATCACTTATTTTTTGGCATTTTAGGGGAAGCTGAGCTTCCCTTGCAGTCTTAGAGCAATCGCCTCTGGTATGTATGTATCTTACTTCAGATCCCTTATGATGTACTGTAATGTACTGTAAGCTGCTCACCAATTCTGTATGTTCTACTCAACAATGTGTTAAAGATGCTTGGACCGAGCATTCCAGGGGGGACATCCAATTGTTCCAGGACAATTTGTGATGATTAAAAATCAAACAACTGGTCCACTTGAGGCAAAATGGAAAGGCCCATTCCAAGTGCTTCTAGTAACAGGTGCAGCAGTATTGTGTCAAGGGAAGAAAGCTTGGACACGTTTCAAATTGCAAAGTAGTGTTACCACCTAACTAGGGACAGACGGGTGAACTGGCTTGGGGAGCTTTCAGCTTTCAGCCAGTATCTTAGGAACCCAGTGTTAGGTAGGGTAAGATGTGGTGATACTCGATCTAATAGTGAACTGATGTTCTTCAAAATGTTAAAATTTTGCAGTCAACATGATATTTCCAAGTCTTTTTGTTTACATGATACTTCCAAGTATTTTTTGTTTTATTTTTTTGTACCTTCTAGGTAAAGTCAAGGAGGTTTCTGCATGGATGTGTTCATCTCACCATTCCTGATAATCCAGCCTAGTTCATCAAGGAAGATGACAGGAATGAAAATGGAACTGTTGTTACTTCTACTGACTATATGTCTTTCAACTGCGCTACACTAACAATTATATCTAATGTAAGATACATTAGGAAAGAAATAAAGACTATTACACTTAGGAATATGAAAAAGTTTTTTGGTGGTTTTGAGGGAAGAATGTTGTATTGTTTTGCCTTTACTTGAATTGTACAATTTCTCCTGGCATTTGGACTCGTTTGGAGATCACACCTTACCTAATCTGATAAGCTCAGTCTGTTAGACAAACACGGTTAATTTTACAACAGTGCACCAGGAATTCGTGGCCTAGGTTGTTTATGGCTTGTTTACGACAGTCATGTTTTACGACAGTTCGTCCTGTTTTCAGAACTTGTTTAGATAACGATCAATCCATGTGTAAGGTTGCAAAATGGGGTATAAAGATGCGTGCCTCTCACAGACCATTAGATCAGTCTGAGATTCGTGTTCATTTATGCAAAAACCTTGGAGAGCAAGATCACAGGAGCTCCGCTCTGGACTGGTACAGTAAATATCTTACAGACTGCTCCTTTAAATAATTTAACCATATAATGAATTAACCACCAACAGTGTCTTTTTATACATTGATGATAATGTTGTGTACCTTAACACATGAAATGACTAACTTCGCATTCTTGAGTTTTAGGTTATTCTTTCTTTTGATATTTTCAGTAAGACACTTTCAGGCCAGCAACACATTCCAAACAATGTTAGGACTGTATAATATTTACTACTTTTTTATGCTGATGTGGCTTTGAATTGTTTTGTTTAAAAAAATACATTAAGTTTTTCTATCATTCCTCACATCAGAAGGGGATTTTCCAGATCCAAACTCTCCCATGTCACCCCAACAAAATGGTAATAAAATACACATTCTATTATTCTAATTTATTGAATAATGTCAATTTCTATCTCTAAATCAGTAGCTTAGCATTATAACACCAGATACAAGATTAACATCAATGTTCAAAAATTAAAAAATACAGAAAATTGGTCTACTAATTAAATTGTGCTTCAGTTTCTCACTTTTCAATCTGTGCAAAAATAAGCAAAGGCAGGTTCAAAGGCATAGGAGTGAGTTTGATATTGGAGGCACCTGAGTCAAAGCCCATCCCATACCCAAAATATTAGGTAGCTGATATAAGCTGATTCCTATGTAGACGAGGTGGTAAAATACTGCTTTTATAATGATGTGGGACAGCATTTGATTAACATTAACGTTAGAGAGTGAGGCCGTGTCCCAAAGCAACATACTATGGAACTTTACATTCTATACTACAGAAAGCACTGCTAATATTTTCATACTATTCAATGCAGCAGTATGCAGTTGGGGACACAGCCAGAAACTAACGTTACGTTGCTGCATGTTTAGAGCTCTTTCTCACAACCTGAACACAGCTAATATTAATGTTAAATAATTCTCAGATCCCCCTGTATTTCCCTAACAAGATGTTATATACAAGCTGCTTTCATTAATGTAATTAGCTACCATTGTTATCTGTTGTGCTTTCATTACCGACCTTAAGCCCAGAACTGGTAAAAACTAACTTTATAAACCAGACTCTCTGGTGAGTTGAATTGGAGGCCATTGAAGGTGAAGATTGGTGCAGCTTTATACTTGAACAGGCGGCTTAACGAATGCTTAAAAAAGACCAACGTTGTGTGACTAGTTGCCAAAACACATTAATCTCAGTGGCACATTTTCAAAATAAAAGTTTCCTCAAAACAAAAAAAAGCATAATTTTCCTCTCTGTGGTATAATGGAAAAATCCCTTAGAAAGCAGCATTTTTAAATGAAGTTATCTGTAACTGAATCACAACTGAATTATGCTGGTCCGTGAGGTTGAGAGATACCAGCTAGATATAGTTGGGCTCACTTCTACACACAGTGTGGGCTCTGGAACCAAACTCCTTGATAGGATTTCATGCACTGACTATAGTTTTGCTGGGGGACTTCAATGCTCATGTTGGCAATGACTGGGAAACCTGGAGAGGAATGATTGGGAGGAATGTCATGCCTGATATGAACCCGAGTGGTGTGATGTTGTTGGACATCTGTGCTAGTCATGGTTTGTCCATAATGAACACCATGTTCGAACATAAGGTTGCTCATAAGTGTACTTGGTACCAGAGCACCCTGGGCCAAAGGTCAATGATCAACTTTGTGGTCGTGTCTTCTGACCTGAGGCCATATGTTTTTGACACTTGGGTAAAGAGAGCGGTCGAGCTGTCAACCAATCACCATCTGGTGGAGAGTTGGATCTGATGGCGGGGAAAGCTGGAGTTTAAAGGCCATGGAGAATGACTTCCGGGTGGCATTAAAGAGGTTCTGGTACGCACTCCGCTGGACACTGATGGATGACTGATTGTCAAGATCCTGCTACATGCTTCAGACCAGCTGCCCACACTCCAGCCACCACCAACTGCTTTGGAGCTACCCACCCTCTATTGAAGTTTTCATGGACTCCTAAATAATATTACCAGTAGATTGACCAGAGGAGTATAGGTCTTGTTTCCTCCCAAGTTTTCCACCTCAGCTCAGAGGGAGTTTTTCTTTGCCACTGTGGCTCCTGGCTTGCACTCCTGGGGGATTTTTACATTCTTTACATTTTTAAAGTTAAAACATCAGTTGTAAAAAGTGCTATACAAATAAATTAGATTTAAAATTTGATTTTTTTTTTGTGTGTAGCTAACATTTGTTACTGATTAGCAAATTTACATTTTTTTCTAAAATAAAAAAAAAATCAGCAAGTTTTCATCAAAAATATGTGTTCTGCTGTACCACACCCTCAGTTAACTGAACTGTAATATATTTGAATAATCTGGTATATACCACAAGATGGAAAAAAACTAGAGCAAAGAGAAACTAGGCAAGCCTAGTTTAGCCAGACCGCAATTAGCCATATAGCCATTGAGAGTGCTTCTTTTTATAGCCACAGAGGTGCTTCTGGTATTTCAAAAACAGGAAAGCCCAAAATACATTCCCTTGTCATTGGAAGGTCTGGAGAAGCTTTGGTGCTTCATATAAATACCTATGTTTACAATAACAAATAATAACAAACTATAAAAAAAGTTTATCTCGTCAGTTGCTGACATTGTATGTATGATCATGGAAATCCTGTTATTTTCTGTTCATACCAATTGAAGCACTGTGTTGAGATTATATTAAAAGGAACTTGTTTACCAGAAAGCAACAAGATAACATTTAAACATTTTTTTCAAGTTTTTGAACATTTCTAAAATCAATCACCTTAACATTTTATCAACCAAGTAATCTATATTTAATAAAGGAACAGGGCATTGCTGGGGACTAGATATTTATGTACTGACTTACATTTCTATAAGGGTCCGACTGATAAAACGTCTATTTTGAGTAACACCTTGCTCTGGTGTTCTGGCTTTAGATTGTAGATTTTGCTCGTTTTCATGTAACGTAACAAAAAGCTGTGCAGATGTAATTTAATTGTCAGAAAGTCAGTAACGGTGAGATGTGTCTGTGTATTCCTATCATTACAGGGACAGAAAAGATGACTTTCTCTTTGTTAAATATATAGTGGAAAAACAAAAGGTTGGGTCACAGAAACATTCTCCAAACAAAGAAGATTCTATGATGAATATTACCTCAACAATTTAACACATTTCTGTTTGAGGCTCCAGTAAAACACTGAGCTGCTCACTGCAGTGGACAGAGGACATACAGTGCTGAAGCAGTGAGAGCGTGTCCCAATTCAGCTCTCAACTCTCTGACCCCTTGAATACTTCCACCCTCGCGTTTTTCTGCTCACCTTTCAAGAACGTCATGAAAGCAAACATTTTGGGCTTATGGCTTGAAATGGGATGGGGGAAAGCCTGATTTAGAAATCCCCCCTCTGAGGAACGGCACCCGACATTCCCAATGATGCAACATGATCACGTTTACAGGCCCTTATAAGCCCAGGGTCCAAGATGTTGCGGACAGGGACCCAAGAGCGCTCCTCAGGCCTGTACCCCTCCCAATCCACAAGGTACTGGGTGCAGCCTGGGACTCGCCGTGAGTCTAACAGACGACTAACTGTGTATGCTGGTTTCCCATACACCAGCCTTGGTGCTGGGGAATCTGGAAGTGGGGCAACGGTACTGCAGAGTACTGGCTTAAGACGTGACACGTGAAACATAGGATTTATGCGCATAGACCTTGGGAGACGTAAACTGTAGGAAACAGGGTTCACTCTCCAAATGACCTTGAAAGGACCCACATAACGTGGGGCCAGTTTGCTGGATTCCACATGGACAGGCAGATCCCAAACGGAAAGCCAGACCTGCTGCCCTGGCCGAAACGTAGGCCCAAGTTTTCTCCTCTGGACCACAGAGGCAGCCTGAAGAGCCTTTCGAGTTTTTTGCCATACCCTGTGGCATCGGCGAACGAAGTATTCAGCTGCTGGAACCCCTACTTCAGCCTCCTGTTCTGGAAACATCGGGGGAACATACCCAAATTGGCACTCAAATGGAGACATGCCTAGGGATGAGTGCAACAAAGTATTATGGGCGTACTCAGCCCAAAGCAGGTGATCATTCCAAGAAGGATTATCTGAGACCAGACACCTTAGAGTTCTTTCCAGATCCTGGTTGACCCTTTCAGTCTGGCCATTGGACTGTGGATGAAAGCCTGATGTCAGGCTCACAGAGGCACCCAGTAGCTGGCAAAAAGCCTTCCAAAACCGACTGGTAAACTGGGGGCCACTATCAGAGACCAAATCTGTAGGAAACCCATGAACCCTAACCACATTCTGAAGGAGCAGTTTGGCGGTCTCCTTGGTTGATGGAAGTTTGGGCAGGGCAATAAATTTGCAGGCTTTAGAAAATCAGTCTACTATAACTAAGAGCACAGTGTTGCCTTGGGATACTGGTAATCCTGTGACAAAGTCTAAGGAGAGGTGAGACCATGGGCGTGAAGGGATGGGCAAGGGGTGAAGTAGGCCTGCCGGTCGTGTTTTAGGCTCCTTGTTTTTTTGGCACAGATCTGGCAGGCAGCTACATAGGCCTGGATGTCTTGGTCCAACTTGAGCCACCAAAAACGCCTTTGGACAAACTCCCAGGTGCAATTGATGCCCGGGTGTGCTGCAAAGGGTGATGCATGTCCCCATCAGGACATCAGGCTTAGCATTCTTACAGCCTGGTCGGTATGAGAGAATGGAATCAAACCGGAAAAAAGCGAACATCTAGACTGACGGGGCTTTAGGTGCTTGGCCTGTTGGACATAAACCAGGTTTTTGTGGTCCATCCAGACCAAGAACTGATGTTAAGCCCCCTATAGCCAGTGCCTCCATTCTTCCAAGGCCAATTTCACTGCTAGAAGTTCCCTGTCACCAACATCATAATTTTGCTCTGCAGGAGTGAGATGATGACAAAAGAAGGCACAGGGGTGTGACTTCTTGTCAGAAGCTGAACGCTGAGACAGTACTGCCCCTACGCCTATGTCTGAAGCATCTACTTCCACCAGAAAGGGAAGGTCTGAATCAGGAAGTTGGAAGACCGGAGCTGTGGCCAAGCGATATTTGAGCTCTTTAAAGCCTTCCTGGGCTTCATCTGACCATTGAAACCATCCAGTGGATATCTTACACGGTACTTAGGTACTTACTACAAGGTACAACGTACTTGTAGTGACCCGATGGAGTGATGAAGGCTGTCTTCCAATCATCAACTTCTCTCACCCGAATAAGGTTATAGGCACTGAGCAGATCCAGTTTAGTAAAAATTGAAGCCTGCTATAGTGCCTCGACGGCTGAGGTCATGAGGGGCAAAGGATAGCGATCTTTCACCGTGATCTTGTTTAGACCCCTGTAATCTATGCAGGGACGAAGACCCCTATCTTTTTTCCCTACAAAGAAGAACCCAGCCCCTGCTGGTGAGGTTGAAGGGCGAATAAAACCCAAAGCTTCTTGTATATAATTCTCCATGGCTTTCCGCTCGTTCTGCCACGAGGATCTGGGCTTTCTGTTTACTGAAAACCTCCTTCAGATCATAGTACTCATGGGGAACTTGAGACAAATCAGGAGTGCTTGAATGTGATGTGCTGACTTTAGGATTAGTTGGGTGGACTTCTAAACATGACCCTTGGCATTGGGGACCCCAGGCGATTACTGATTGCATTACCCAGTCAATACAGGGGTTATGGCGCTGCAGCCAAGGAAAGCCAAGAACCAGCTGCAATTGGGGGGCACTGATGTGAAACAAGGTGACCTGTTCAGTGTGTTTTCCAATTTGTAGCATAAGGGGTCAGGTCTGTTGAGACACCACTCCTGGTTCAAGGGATCGGCCAACGATCAACAGATCAACAGATGTTCAAGAGGTACAAGTGGGAGCTTTAAGGTTCTTGCTAAGGAGAAATCAATAAAATTGCCAGCAGCTCCTGAATCTACAAATGCACTGTAGTGCTTCTCCTGAGTATGTTTCCAAGAGATTCTGGCATTGAGAAACACCCCAGAGACATGAGGAGATTGGTTAAAGACTTTGTCTTTCCCTGACAACTCTGGGCAAGTTGATCGCAAATGCCCGGGTTGCCCACAGTATAGGCATCTACCCTCTCGCATGCAAGCTTCTTGTTCCTGGCGAGACAGGCGAGTGTGCCCCAACTGCATGGACACCTCAGCCTCATCAGGTGACTCTGGGCATCTTGGTGGCATAATTGACCCGGATTTATCATTTGATCAACACATAGGCAGTATCACTAGGACAGCTTTTTTACATTTTTGCAATATTGCTAAGATTA
This sequence comes from Hoplias malabaricus, assembly GCF_029633855.1. Lineage (NCBI taxonomy): Eukaryota > Metazoa > Chordata > Actinopteri > Characiformes > Erythrinidae > Hoplias > Hoplias malabaricus. The sequence goes on along the minus strand of NC_089811.1, from coordinate 18,166,785 downwards.
GAAATGCCTTATCCCTGCAGGACGCAGAAACATTAGTACATGCCTTTATTACTTCAAGGCTTGACTACTACTACTCTCAGGATGCACCAGCAGCAATTTAAGAAAACTTCAACTAGTTCAAAATGCTGCAGCCAGGGTCCTCACTAAAACTAGAAAATTTGAACATATCAGCCCAGTTCTATCATCACTTCATTGGCTGCCTGTAAAATTCTGTTATAAACATATAAAGCTCTACATGGGCTCGCTCCTGAATACCTTCCAGATACAATTTCCTATTATGAGCCTCCACGTTTACTCAGATCACAGAATACAGTTTTTTAATTGTTCCCACAATTCAGAAGGCCTCAGCTGGGGGAAGAGCCTTTTCTTATAAAGCCCCCCAACTCTGGAATGATCTTCCAGAAAATGTTCGGGACTCAGACACAGTCGCAATCGTCAAATCTAGGCTAAAAACTCATTTGTTTAGTTTATCTTTTGGTAGTTAATGCTCCCCCATAGATAAAGGCGGCAGATCTGGGGGGTCCATAGACACAGGGAATTATAGTAAACTGACACGCTGGTGCTGTCGTCCTGCCGCTTCATGCGATCACTCAGGTTTGTTGACAGTGGAGCAGAGGGATGCCAGTGTTTCAGGATGCTCCCGTGTCTGTGTGTCCTTCTGGTTCTCTCCTTTTAGTTAAAGCTGTCATAGTCAGATCTGCCGGAGTCTGGAAATGTTCACATTTTCTGCTTTACCAACACCAAACAGTACAAAACTAATTCCATCCCTTTACATTTCTCTGAGTAAACGACTGCCCATCTGTCTGTCTGGACACTGATGGATGACTGTCGAGATCCTCCTCCACGCTTCAAACCAGCTGCCCACGCTCCAGCAACCACCAAGTGCCTTGAAGCTGCCCCTACACTGAAGTTCTCACGGACTACTAACTATTATTACCAGTAGATTGACCAGAGGAGGATAGGTCACCCCTTGTGAGCCTTGGTTCCTCCCAAGGTTTCTTCCCCAGCTGAGGGAGTTTTTCTTTGCCACTGTTGCCCCTGGCTTGCTCACTTGGGTTTTTTATTATTATTTTTTTATACATTTCATGTCAAATCTTTGTCTTACTGGAATTCTATGAAGCTGCTTTGTGACAACATCAGTTGTAAAAAGCGCTATACAAATAAATTTGATTTGATTTGATTTGATTTGAATTCAATTGCATAATCAGCCATAGATCATCTTCCCTGCCGAATGCGCAAAAGACGGGAACCAGATTCCCCTCCACAGACCAGGTAATCAAAAGCCTGGCGAATTGCAGCAGTAAACAAAGCTGCTGTGGCACATACATCAGGCTGGTTCTCCTCTCTCTAGGTGGGGTTCGGACTGTGGGATGGGTTCAGGAGCTGGTACAACTAGAGGAGGAGGACCGGGGTAGCAGTAAGACCCTGCAAGTGTGATAGTACCTGTTGAAGGGCCTGCTCATGCCTGCCAATGGTAGCTCCCTGAGCCATTATGGCAGTTCTAAGTTGGTCCATGTGTGTAGATTCTGCTGAGTCCATGTTATGGCTCAGTCTGGCTGTAATGTGACAGCTTACCCAGGGATCGGTTAAAATCAAGGAACCCTGAGTGAGCTAATAGTGTAGCAGTTCGTTAATGGACTCAAGTGCAGAAAAAACAGAAAACAAAATTCAACTAAAAAACAAAAAGAAACTTCCCAAATTAAAGAAGGAAAAGACAACTAAATAGGCGAAGATGCCAAACCAAAAGATTTGAGAAAAGAAGAATCACAATAAGTTTAGAATTTTTATTATTATTATTTTTAATAAAAGAGATAAACAAAGAACAAAAGACTCAAGAAGATTTCACAGGAGAGAGACCCAGGAAAACACTCTAGGGACTTTACCAAAATTACTGGCTAGGCTTGTGTGGCACTCTTGAAAAGAGAAACCCAAGGCTGAGCACTGAGGTGCATGTTGTCAATCAGTCAGTCAGTCAATCAGTCAGTAAGTTAAAATGCCTCTTCTAGGCCAGCCCGGCAAAAATAATTAAGTGGGACGGCTCGTGACAGTGGTGTTCAATTGGTGTGACATCTAGAGTCAAACATTGTTGGTAAGTTGGCTGATCTCATGCATATATAAATTCTGCATTTGATATAACAACACAACTCATAGATTGACATTTTGTGCAGCTAAGCAGACCACACAGTACCCAAACTCTTCATTATATTCATAATGAAATTCAAATGTTTTTATATTCTGTGCACTCTTGACCCAAGAATAAGCAGCAGACTTAGACAAGATCCAAGATAAAAATACTGTGATACACAGTGATTTAAAAAATAGAGTTACTCATTTTTGGCCATACTGCCCAGCCCTAAATTGTTTGTTTGATAATCATTCTAAATTTGTTGCTCTTGTTAGCACTCACACTGTCCGAGCGTTTACACAAATAGACAGATTCTAACTCAGTTTTACTACTTTTAAGATGTGACAACTTAGAGCAAAAGTGAGGTTAGATGCTTTGGGTCTATATTTATGTAGTGGAAATAGTAGGCACATGTTGCGGTGGCATTAGCACTACATAGCGGAGTCAATGATAATTAATTATTATTTTATTAATAATTATTTAATTCGTTTTGCTAAGCTCCATGTTTGGGAGCCATTAAGTAATATGTAATGTCTTTACCTATCTAATTTTCAGCTTAGACAAGAAGGCCATCTTAACATATTATACAGCAGAATTAGCTAGAATTAACTATTATTAATGAATTATGCTCATTGACCCGCCGTGGGTTCTTGACTCTGAAATTGAATCTGAACTAGAAGTTATAATTCCATACAAGAAAGGTGCACACACAAACAAATAACCAAGGATTAGTTTTACCACACAACTGGTTTATTAATTGTAATATCAAATAATGAATGTTAATTAGACATTCATATAATGAAATGGATTACCGCGATATATGGAGGAACAGGGAGATTAATATATGAGGGAATTTCTCTATGATAATTATTATAGATTCTAGAAAGGCTATAGTTTATCCCAGCCAGCATTTCAGTACCAACCCATCAGCCATGAGAGACAAGAGACCATGTGACCTTACGTATCCGGAGATGGATAGGGAGCATGTCACTGACGGTGCCTTCTAGTGATGTGTCGGTCGCGAATGAACCGGTTCAAAGAGCCGGCTCTTGTAAGTGAACGATGAGAGCCGGTTCCCGTCTAAGACTGAGCCATTTTTTTCTAAGGCTTGTCATTCAACCAATCAGAGAACAACAAGCAAGCTCCAACCCTCCAAACCTCCAAGCTGAGACACTTGGTTTTCCTGAATGCCAATCTGCCTTCCAAAAAATAGTTGAAGAAAATGTTAAATCAGTTAAATGTTTGTTGACCGTTGTGGTTGTTTTAATCACTACCGTTGAATGCTGATGTTTTGCACTTTGCAGAATATTTACTTATTTTATTACCCAGAAATGGATGATTATTTAATTTAATAAGCTATTTTGTAATACCTACCTTTTGGGTTCAATTGGCTATATTTCAGAGTTTACAAGTGATTTTTTATTAAGGTGTTTAAGTAAAAATCCAGTTATTTATACAATTGAATGTGTGAGTGCAATCAGTGAGTTATTACAAGACAGCCATGAAAACAATTGGCCATTGCAACACTATTTATTATTTTTAATATTGAATATTGTCCATATAGTCATGTAAAATGTAGGTAATATTGTTCTGTACCAGTGGAAATAAGTGGTAAAACAAAGAGCCATTTAGGAGCCAAAAGAGCCGGCTCCCCAAGAGCCGAAATTCCCATCACTAGTGCCTTCCGGCACGACTTCCTGGAGAATTGCAGACACTGGCCTTGTAGGTTGCAGACACGGGCGTTCCTTTTCTCCCGAGGCTTTCAGACGCAGCCGTCTGAGCTGGTGGCGTTCTGAAGGTCTCTGTGGGGATTCTGCGTCGTCTATGATCTGCCGCCTTGTGAGAGAGACACGTACATGCAGGTCTCTCCTGGGCAGGTTTCTCCTCATCTCAGAAGGTCGTCAGAGGTCTAAGGTTTCCATGCTCTGGGTGTGGCGTTGAAATTTCGCTAGGGTTAAACTATAGCTTTTCTTAATCTATAGTTTCTATCTGGACAACATTAATATAGAAAGATCGGTTCTCTCTGGACCATGAGGGGCCCAAGACTGTTGAAGAGAGCCATGAGAGAGCCTACGTCTGCAGAGCAGGGGAGCTCTCTGACTACCCTATCTGAGAAGCATTGTCTGCTGGAAGCAGGAGAGAGACGTTCTTCAGAAAAACATCTTCCTCTCCAAAATTCTCAAAGACTGTGTCTCAGAGGAGTGCTAAAAAAGAGTGAGTGTTTTTTTTAAGTGTGGTGTGTGACTGGATTTTACCAGAGTTTAGAAAACCTGCCCCAAATACCTGATTCGTCCTCAATGAGGGAGAATTGGAGCATTTCTTGCTCCTGATTGGCTGTTTCCTGTACCTTGGTAGTGACATCACACTTACACAGACCTTACAAGATCTCTTTTGAATGACTGTCCCAGGATTCTGAATCATATTTTGCAATATAAAAGATTATATATTAACACAAAGTAATATCATTAAGAAAAAGACAACCATTCATTCATGATCTGTAACCGCTTATCCAGTTCAGGGTCGTGGTGGGTCCAGAGCCTACATGGAATCATTGGGCGCAAGGCAGGAATACACCCTGGAGGGGGCGCCAGTCCTTCACAGGGCAACACAGACACACTCACACCTACGGACACTTTTGAGTTGCCAATCCACCTACCAACGTGTATTTTTGGACTGTGGGAGGAAACCGGAGCACCCGGAGGAAACCCACGCGAACACGAGGAGAACACACCAACTCCTCACAGACAGTCACCCAGAGTGGGAATCGAACCCACAACCTCCAGGCCCCTGGAGCAGTGTGACTGCGACACTACCTGCTGCTCCACCGTGCCGCCTAAAAAGACAACCATGTTCTATATAATTATTAACCAAATAACACACAGTATGTGTATACCTTGGTTCTACATACATTCATATAAACAAAAAATTACTTTAAACACATGTAAATTAATCCCACCCATTTTGATTGTCCAAAAGGAATTAATTTCAAACAGTTGTGCCCATATTCAAACTATATATACTAAATATAAACATAATATATTGAACATAAATATTTATCATAATTGAAAACAGTGCTCACCAGTCATAACTTGTCTTTTGCTAAACATTATAACAACATCTACAACAATATCTTACATCCAATTTTCCCTTGTTTGGCCAAACAGGCCCATGCTCCGTAAGGCCTCATTGTTGGCTCAGACTGTCAAAGTGCTCTGATATGGCTTATTCACCATTGCCGCTTGCGGCATATATTTTTTCTGCTTTTTCTCCGATTTTCTCCGAAATTCTTTTTTTCCCTGATTCCTCAGTTCAGACCCTTCAAAAAAGTCTCAAGAACCTATAAGTTCTGCCTAGAGCGCGAACTAGTCTCTGGAAATGTTCCCAATATGGACATATGTGGTATCAGCAGAATCCTAAGAAAATGAAATGTAATAATTATTCAAAAAAAGTTGGAATTTCATCACTGCTCGGCTTCCAGACTTCACCCAATTACAGACAAATCAGACAAATACTGCTATAAATCACAAATGCTTACTTTGAATGTTACGATACTTCACATGCTTGATCCCTATAAGAGCTGGAAGACATGAGTACTTGGTTGTGCAATTGCAAGCCTAGGGGGCGCTATAACAAAAAATAATTTTTTACGCTTCACAAGTTTGTCCGATTGACATGCCGATTGGTATGCATGTAGTGGGTGATGTCCTGAATGAGATTCTATGATGATGATGATGATGTCATATTCGAAAAAACATGGCCGCCATTGGCCAATCAAATTTCAGCAGCTGTTTCATGACCTTAACAAGGTCCTATCATCATGACACTTGCATGGTATGTCCATGGCCTCACTTCCTGAGCACATAAAAAGTTTCATAATGATAGCCACTAGGGGGCGCAATTCAATTTTTCAACATGCAAATATGGAATATCTGCATAGTGTCTTACAACTTTGTAATTACAACTATTGTCAAAAAATGCAAAGATTATCCACAATAGTCAGGTATGTGAAAATGGAGCTTTTCAAACTCCTCCCTGGAAATTTGTCTTATCAATAAACAACTGATATTTTTAAAATCTGTATAGACTGTAGGTAAAGAAAAATTAGAAAAAGTTTGAACTTTTGACACGCAGTTGTGGCAGTTATTCTACATATATGCATGGGCGGGGCTCGATGAACTCTTTGAGCTATAACTCAAACAAACTTTGCCCAAATCAAACACAACTTGGTACACATATGTATGTCATTATTCTGAAGTAGTGTGCCAAATATGACCACACTGCATAGAAAGGGGGAGCTACAATTAGACAGCAACTGGTTGCATAGGTTATTATTTGATTACACCACCACCTAGACATGCAGTACAAGCAAGATGAGATAGATATATATTGTGAGTTACAGCTGTTTCTTATGCAATGTTTCAAAGGCAAGCTTCACATCTCTATTTAAGCAGAGGCTGCAATAACACAGTAATGAAAGTTCCACATTTTTTTGATAATTATTACAGCTCAGGTTCTTATGATTCTCATGATACCACATATGTCTATATTGGGTTTTGATCCATCGACTAGTTCTTGATCAAATATATGTCCGCTACATCTCATGTATGCCTGCAGACTTCTTTCTGTTTTGCAGATTCCCCACTCAGCTCCTCCTCACACACAGACGGTCACTGCTCCCCCTCCCCTGCCCCCTACCAGTCAGAGAAGGTCAGAGAACACAGACACAGAAATGAAGATATACAGCAATAAACACTAAAATTATGACCACCTCCTTATTTCTACATTCAATGTCCATGTATTCAGCTAAACAGCAAAGATCACTTTGTATGTCTAAAAATACAGAAAGGGGTCCACCTTTTGCTCTGCATAATTTCAATGCTCCCTTTCAACTGCCTCTGCCTTTTTTCTATCTATAATGTGGACCAACAGAGTAGGTGTGTGTAACACTGGGCAGTGTGTGGACACAGGTTTTAAAATCTCCAGCAACACTGCTCTTTCTGATCCACTCATAAAAAAACAATACACACTGCCATATCACCACAATGGCAGTGTCACTACAGTGCTGAGAATGTATGAGCAACTGTCTCTGAATTCATATCTATAAGTTGGACCAATAAAATATGTGTATCTCAGTGTGGACAGCGAGTTGACACAGGTGTTAAAATCTCCAGCAGCACTACTTTGTCTTATTCACTCATAAGAGCGCTACACACACTACCATATAACCACAATGTCAGTGTCACTGCCGTGCTGAGAATTATTTACCATTCAAATCATATCTGCTTTGTAGGGGTCCTGAACATTGGATCATAATCCAGGGTGAAATTGCTGTCTCTGTAACCCAAGCCCAACCCTCACCTGTCTGCAGACCAGAAATTCACCCACTTATTCACTACCACTCCCTCTTACAATTCTGCTCTGCTGAAACACCAGAACACCAAGGAACCAACACCAACAAAATATATCCTAAAATGTGGCTCCTGTATCAGGAAATGTCATATGCTAACCTCTTGCTCTGCAACAGATTTCTCACTTTCACCCTGGTCTTCAATGGTCAGGACACCCATACAGCAGGCATGATTCAGGTGTTGGAGATTTAAATCCCTCAGCATCACTGCTGGACTGGGAATAGTCCACAGTCAAACACATCCAGCACACAGTGTCCTGCGTCCACTAATGATGGACTCCAGTACGAGCAACTCCACATCATATCTGCTGTTTGGGGGTCCTGAACATTAGGGTGAGAAACCAGGGTGCAATTCCAGCGTGACATCTGTGCTCTATGCTGTCTCTGTCATCCGCTACCCCTCCATCTCATACTACATCTCCAAAGAGATGCCAGAACAGCATGGACCACCATACAAACACTACACAAACTTCCCCCAAAATCCCCTTTTATCTCAGGACAGCTCGTAGGCTAGCGCATTGTTCTTCTACCAGCGAATACCAGTTTGGACTCTGGGAATTGCCCCTTGCGGCTATATTCATTATATATTGCGGCTATACCCTATTATAATTGTTAGGATTTTTATTTTTATTATTAGGGGTCCAAGCACTGCAAGTGCTGGAGCCCTATTGTTTTTGGTCTGTTTCCTCTTCTTCTTCTTCTTTTTCTCCTATGAAACGCGATGGGCAGCCCAAACCGTAGGTCCTACAGACTTGTCGTTTGGTCAACTAGTAGTAAACCCTCCCGCTACTCAGGCGCAAAGAATCAGCCCGATCAGCCTGATGGTGGCGCTATAGCGACGCGGAACGCGTCACTCCCTATATCTCCTACCCCGTGTAGCGTAGAGACGAATTTTTTTTTTCCCTGATTCCTCAGGTCAGACCCTACAAAAAAGCCTGAAGAACCTTTAAGCTCCGCCTGCTTAGATTTTGACAGAATTTGCATAATATGCAAAATCACACATATATTTGAGCACGAACTAGTCTCTGGAAATGTACCCAATATGGACATATGTGGTATCAGCAGAATCCTAAGAACCTGAACTTTAATAATTATTAAAAAAAAAGTTGGAATTTCATCTCTGCTCGGCTTCCAGACTCCGCCCAAATACAGGGGTTGAGCTCTCGTTCCAAAAATCACACAAATACAGCTATAACTCACAAACGCTTTCTCCGAATGTTACGATACTTCACATGCTTGATCCCTATAAGGGCTGGAAGCCATAAGTACTTGGCTGTGCAACTGCAAGCCTAGGGGGCGCTATAACAGCAAAAAAATTGTTACGCTTCACAGGATTGTCCGATTGACATGCTGATTGGTATGCATGTAGTGTGTCATGACTTAGATTCTATGACGATGAAAAAAACATGGCCGCCATCGACCAATCAAATTTCAGCAGCTGTTTCATGACCTTAACAAGGTCCTATCATCATGATACTTGCATGGTATGTCCATGGCAGCACTTCCTAAGCACATAACAATTTTCATTACGATAGCCACTGGGGGGTGAAATTCAAATTTTCTACATGAAAATATGGAATATCTCAGCAAAATATAAACATATTGACAAGCAGTTTGCTTTATTGCATACTCTGCATAGTGTCTTACAACTTTGTAATTGCAACTATTGTCAAAAAATGCATAGTTTATCCACAATAGTCAGGTATGTGAAAATGGAGCTTTTCAAACTCCTCCCTGGAAATTTGTCTTATCAATAAACAACTGGTATTTTTGCAATCTATATAGACTGGAGGTCAATAATTTTTTTTAAAAGTTGGAACTTTTGACACGTTGTTGCAGCAGTAATTTAACAAATATGCATGGGCGGGGCTCCATGCACTCTTTGAGCTATAACTACAAGAAACTTCACCTAAATCAAACACAACTTGGTGCACATATGTATGTCATTACTCTGAAGTAATCTGCTAAATATGCCCGCATTGCACAGAAAGGGGGCGCTACAATTAGACAACAACTGGTTGCATAGGTTCATAATTGATTACACTGCCACCTAGAGATGCAGTACCAGCAAGATGAGACAGATATATTCCAAAGACCATTGGAAAGGAGCTTTTGCATTTTCATAACATATGGCTAAAGCATTTGTGAGTTATAGCTGTTTCTTATGCAGTGTTTCAAAGGCAAGATGCACAGCTCTATTTAAGCAGAGGCTGCAATCACACAGTAATGAAAGTTCCACATTTTGTTGATAACAATTCAAATTCAGGTTCTTATGAATCTCATGATACCACATATGTCCATATTGGGTTTTAATCCAAGGACTAGTTTATGATAAAATATATATCCCCTCCCATTCATCTGCCTGCAGTTCTCTCTGTTTTTTGCAGAATCCTCCCTCAGCCCCCCCCTCTCCTCCTTACAAACAGACTGTCACCTCCCCACCCCCTCGCCAGTCAGACAGGGCCAGAAGACACAAACAATTGAAAGCAGATTTTAAAAAAATCAACAATAACATCATGACCGCCTCCTTATTTTAGTTTCAGTGTCCATGTTTTCAGCTACACTGTCCACAGGAGCACTTTGTAGATCTAAAATTACAGAGAGGGTTGCACCTCTTGCCCTACATACTTTCATTGCTCCCTTTCACCCTGTTCTTCAATGGTCAAGACGCCCACTCAGCAGGTATGATTCAACGTCTGATTCAACAGATTAGCTCCTGTTATCTATCAGGTGTACCAACAAGATATGTGTGTGTAACAGTGTGGACAGTGTCTCGACACAGGTTTTAAAATCTCCAGCACCTCTTACTCTGCATACATTCATTGCTCCTTTTCACCCTGTTTTTCAATGGTCAGGATGCCCACACAGCAGGTATGGTTTATGTGCTGGAGGTTGAAAGCCCTCAGCATCACTGCTGAACTGGGAATTGTCCTCCAGCAGAAAGTGTCCTGTGTCCACTGATGAACCACTACAGAACAATCAGCACAACATCTGATGCAACACATGAGCTGCTGTTATCTATCAGGTGGACGAAAAACATATGTGTGTGTAACAGTGTAGACAGTGAGTGGAAATTTCATACTTTACTCAAATATATTACAATTTTATACTCCACTTCCAGACATGATTCTGAGGTACCATGTCAAACGAGGAGCCAATATTCATACAGGGGGCGCTGTAAATGCTACAAGTTTATATCTCAGCATCCGTAAGGCAGTTCGGACCGTCCTTTGGCATGCTGCTTCTATGGGCAAAGCTATAAGAGGAAAATTAAGGACAACGCGATTCGGGTAAAATTGTGATCGTCATCGGCCAATCAGGTTTGAGCAGCTGTTTGACAACCCTAACAAGGTCCAATCATCATGAGACTTGACTGGTATGTTCCCGGGGGCACTTCCTGAGTGCATAAAAAGTTACGTAACGATAGCCACTAGGTGGCGCTATATCAAGAAAATGTGATATATCTAAGCAAAAATTAAGCGCATCGACATGCAGTTTGCTGCTTTGTATACTCTGCGGACAAAACAGGTTGACTTTGCTGGAATCTGCAGAGACTGTAGGTAAATAATTATCAAAAACACTTCAACATTTGAACAAACTATAAATCAATTAGTCAAGGTGTGCTGAGCTTTTACATTCTTTCAGCTGTAACTGAAACGAATGAGGCCCATGTAGAGTTTTACCCTGAAGGATCATGTATAATATGACACAAATCCATTGAAAGGGAGAGCTACAATTAGACAATTATAGGTTATGTGCAGTTTCTGTGTTCATGCTGGGTTTCTGTAATTGGGAGGGGCCTGTAAGCCACATAGTGATGAAAGTTCCACATTTTATTATTTTTTTATTAAATTATTATTTAATTAAATTTAATTATTTAATTATTAAAGTCCAGGTCCTTAGGATTCTTCCGATACCACACATGTCCATAAAAGTTAAATATCCACAGAGCAGTAGATGATTAAAATGTCTGCATGTGCATTTGTAACAGCTCAGCTCCACGATGGGACAGTAGTAAATTGTTTCACCAGTAGGTGGCACTCTAAGACCAAATATTGCTTTGTTCATCTACATTCATTAGATCTTATTTCTCTGTACAGGTCAATGGTCATAACATATGAACAAAAATATTTATCATAATTAAAAACGGTGCTCACCAGTCATATCATTCATTTTTCATTCATTCATTATCTGTAACCGCTTATCCAATTCAGGTTCGCGGTGGGTCCAGCCTACCTGGAATCATTGGGCGCAAGGCGGGAATACACCCTGGAGGCACCAGTCCTTCACCAGTCCACCAGTCCTTCACAGGGCAACACAGACACACACACACACACACATTCACGGACACTTTTGAGTTGCCAATCCACCTGCAATGTGTTTTTGGACTGTGGGAGGAAACTGGAGCACCCCAGAGGAAACCCACATGGACACGGGGAGAACACACCAACTCCTCACAGACAGTCACCTGGAGCGGGAATCGAAACCACAACCTCCAGGTCCCTGGAGCTGTGTGACTGCGACACTACCTGCTGCGCCACCGTGCTGCCCTGGATAGTAGCTTATCCCACCAAAAAAGGAACTGCTTCGCACACAACCAAGTTTCTGGTCCAGGACTATATTCCACGTTGGCGTCTGCCTGAAAGCAAAGAGTCTGACCAGGGAACACACTTCACAGGAAAAGTGGTACAGGAAGTGATGAAAATGTTGCAGGTTAAATGGATGGTCCACTGTCCGTACAGACCTCAAGCATGGTCAGATGGAACAACACATCCAAAATATAAAGCAACAGTTATCAAAACTACACCGAAGTGGGGTTCCATGGGTGGATGCACTACCTGCCGTATTGTGTAGTATCAGAGTCTCACCCAAATGCAAGATTGTTTGAGTCTGTATTAAATCATTACAGGATGTGCCATGTCTCTACCAGGGACTATTGATCTTAGGCAGACAGTTGTGCATATCAATTCAGATGCTTAGATAACATTCTGCAAGGAAATCACCAATTCAGTAAACTCTGCTCGACAACGTGTTAAAGATGCTTGGACTGAGCCTTCCAGGGGGGACATCCAATTTTTCCAGGACAGTTTGTAATGATCAAAAAAATACATAAATAAATAAATAAAAAAATAAAATCACACAGTTGGCCCACTTGAGGCAAAATGAAGAGGCCCATTTCAAGTGTATTTTCAATTGTTTTGACTTGGGTTCCAGTTCGTTTTTTTTTTTTTTTTTTGGGGGGGGGGGTATTTTGTTTATTTGTGTATTTGTTTCGTTGCGTACAAGAGGGAGGACTGTTGTAAATATTTTTTCTTTAATTGGCTTAAACCACTCTCAACATCTAACACAGTTTGAAGGGTCACACACTCCCTAATCTCAATCCCTAAACTCACTCCTAAATTTAGTGTGTCATACAGATAACTCTAGGACATTGTATGTCTTACAACAGAAGAATCTATTTCAGATCCTGTCTTTGGTAAGTTTTACAACAGTGTCCATGTAAGGTTGTAAAAAGGGGTATTTAGGGGTGTCTCTCAGTTCTCAATTCAGACAGTCTGGATAGAGGCTGAACACAGGTCTGGACTTTGAGACCTTCTAGATCAGGGGTCAGCAACCTTTACCACTCAAAGAGCCATTTGGACCCGTTTCACACAGTAAAGAAAACACTGGGAGCCACAAAATCCTTTACATGAGATAACACTGCGCATAACAGGGTTTTTTTTTTTGCCTTTGTGCTATGTATAAACAAACTATACTGCGTTACATTTATGAAATTAATGAACGACTTCAGAAAAATTAAACAACATTTCTGCATGCAACAAAATATTTTTAACTCAGAAAAAAAGACGTTGTGTTGATGGTTAAGTAAAACACTCAATGTCTATTTGACTCCTTTTAGTAATGGGGAAAAAAAAAACCCAAACAAATTATCCACTGGCAGCAAACAAAAACGCTGTCCTCTCTCTGCGTGCGTCATTATTTTACTGGTGCCGTGCAGTCAGCTATCAAAAAGTTCAAGAAACCGCACACCGGTGGGTGTCGCACGTTTTGAAGTTGTGACGTGTATTAAGAACAACAAAATATTTTAAATATTAAAATATTTTAGATGTTACAAGATAGCCATAATCTTCATAGAATTACATTTTGAAAATGAACTCAAATAAAATACATTTTAATTAAATACTCAGTAATTATTTTCAAAAGCTGAGCCGCATCAGAGGGATCAAAGAGCCGCATGCGGCTCTGGAGCCGCGGGTTGCCGACCCCTGTTCTAGATCTTCTAGACCTCATCCTGGAACCTGAGCGCTCAATAAACAAATTTAGTGCATCCAGACTGGTCTCCTCTTCATTTTGATATCACCAGAAGAAGAACTTACAACACTAGGAGGAAGTAAAGCAACATTAATACAAAATTTATAAAAAGGTTACCTATATGCACACAAAATAAACTAAAAATATGCATACACCCTTTGTGTCTACAATGGCCATGAGAGCTATGGTATTTGGCTGCATTAAAGAAACTCTTTGTTTGTTGCTGCATCATCTCAATCCAAATATAACGTACGTGTCAGTGATGTTTAAATGCATGTGTTTAAGCTTACTCTACATGTGCTACAGAGAATTTTAAAGGAAAAGAATAAAATGTTTATTGTGGCTGCTGTAGAAAAATCCCCATGATGACACAAGGTGTGCTCCTTCCCCGGCTCCCACCTTATGTACACACACACACACCTGTAGGCGTACACAGTGCCTTGGGCAAACACACAGACATACATACACACATCTCTACCTTGCAGGTGTTAAAAAAACACAGTCATATACACATGGCAGAAAAAAGTTTTTACTTAGTCATTGGTTTGTACAAGCATTATAATCTTTGGTTTTCAATATTAAAGATTAAGACATATGTAACAAAAAAATGTCTTTTAGTGTATGTTGGTGAACCTGTGCTTTCCCCCCTGTAAGTCCAAATATCATATATACAAGAAAAAACTGCAATCATCTAAATTCAATCAAATATTTTCATGAACATATAACTCTTAACAAAGAAGTGTCTCAATACTACTCAATAAGAGAACACTATTAGTTCATAAGACTGCAATCCTCAACCCAGATGGATGATATAATAATCATTATTGTTTCTATATTTAAAGGGAACATCTACAAATTGAGACTTTTCCACCTTAAGTGAGAAGAAACAGCAAATGTAAGTCAATATTAACCACCTACAGAGCAGGAATAGAGCAATACTCATTTTAGTTCATGCTTTTCAATTTTTGAGTTCTTTCCGATGTGTAAAACAACTACAAATGCCTTTGCTATGAGCAGAGAGAGAGAATAACTACCATACCAAACAGAGCCAGTTTTTTTATTTTTTTTTTTTTTATCATTTACAGACACTAGGGCTTCGTAAACACATTAGACAGATTTCAAGCATGCAAACAGACTGGAGAGTTAGCGAGTGGTGAGGAAACATCTGAATTTTATAAAAAGTGAACTACATTAAAGGTGCAGAATCTACAAAATGGCGCAAGCATCTCTGAATAACAAAAAAACATTTCAGCAATGCCTTCCCTTTAGCCTCGCCCCTCTCCCACCTGCTATGTTTTCAACTTCTCATACATGAAAGGAAATACCTGAAAAACTGATACTAACTCTCTCCAACCAAGGTTAAATCATTTACATCAAATTCATATGATCTGTCACAATTAACATTATTGTCCTTGTCGCTAATGATAACTGACATGGAATATAATCATATAATAACAAATTATAATTACTTGATGCTGCTCCCTAACCCTAAGGTACAGAGGTCCACAAAACATCCAAAGACAAGCAAAAATCACAGCCAAACAAAGGGTACAAACCAAAAAGGAATATAAAATTTCAGTAAGAGCACGAGTAACTAATGTACTCGTGTGTAGTGTAATGTAGTGGCACTCCCTGTTTGGGCCCATTGTGTAGCCATTCTCTGCCAGTGGGAAGACATGTAATTCATCTGCCGAGAGGGTAGAAAAAAAAACTTGCGAGCTGTGCGGTAGTAAACTTAGGCTCTTTCCCTTTGCTGTATCACCCATTCCACCTTAAATAGTGCTGCAGACTAGTGTTTTAATACTGATAAATGTAAATAACTCTTTCATTCATTCATTATCTGTAACCGCTTATCCAATTCAGGCTCGCGGTGGGTCCAGAGCCTACCTGGAATCATTGGGCACAAGACGGGAATACACCCTGGAGGGGGCGCCAGTCCTTCACAGGGCAACACAGACACACACACATTCACTAACACCTACGGACACTTTTGAGTCACCAATCCACCTACCAATGTGTTTTTGGACTGTGGGAGGAAACCGGAGCACCCGGAGGAAACCCACGCAGACACGGGGAGAACACACCAACTCCTCACAGACAGTCACCCGGAGCGGGAATCGAACCCACGACCTCCAGGCCCCTGGAGCTGTGTGACTGCGATACTACCTGCCGCCGTGAAAAACTCTAAAGCAATGTGTAAACACCCTCAATTATAAATAATTGTACATAAAGCAGAGCACTCCTATGGAAATCATAAGTTCTGTTCTTTTGAAGATTTGGTTCAGACATTTAAAATTTAGAAAGCTCAATACTCACATCTCCAATCATCTGTACTGACGTCTATAATAAATGTTACAAATATTGTCACAAGTCTATGGGAAAATCCAAAGTTCTACAACATTCCAATAGACTGTGACAGTTTGCAAACGGTATGAATAATTTTGGACATGCCATTTTTGTTCAAATGTGAATAAAAGCTGAGAAATATTTTTTTCCCCACAATGATGCCTCTTGTACATCATGGTATTATCTCCTGGGAGATGCCTGTGTCGTTTTCGGTCAAAAATAAAAATGCTGGTTGAATAAAAGTAAATTTAAGTCAAAATTTGCCAGTGGTATGAATAATTTCGGGCTTGACTGTATATATATTCTATAAAATATTCTAAACATTTCTTATCATCAAGAATATCTTTATCAAGAATTACTATTTCACTTCCAACATCAAACTGGGAAAAAGATATTGGAATCTTTCCATGGAATTCATTCATTGTCCGAAACCACTAATCCAATTCAGGGTTGCCGTGGGGCTGGAGCCTACCTGGAATCACTGGGCGCATGGCAGGAACACACCCCGGAGGGGGCACCAGTCCTTCACAGGGCAACACACTCACACATTCACTCACACCTACGGACACTTTTTTGAGTTGCCAATCTACCTATCAACGTGTGTTTTGGACTGTGGGAGGAAACCGGAGCACCCGGAGGAAACCCACGCAGAGAACACACCAAACTCCTCACAGACAGTCACCCGGAGTGCGACTCCCATGAGATTCAACACAGAGTAATAGAAAGATCATGTATCACACAACATAAATTGTATAAAATGGCACTAATGAAAAATGACATATGCACCAGTGCACTTTAGATATTCCTATTCACATTTTGAAGCTTTATGGATATGTCAACCCATACAACAATTCTTTATATATATTTGGTGTTTATAACATTCCACTTTGCTTTGCTTGCTGAGTAATCACATAATTATAGACTCCTTTACACTGCCCTATATTCCTGGCCTTTGCTATAGCCAAGAAAGTCATCTTTAAGCACTGAAAGATCAGGAAATCCATAAACACTGGAAAAACCTACTCATAAATCTCATGTCACTAGAAAGATAAAATGCCATAGAAATTAATCAAATAACAATATTCAATACTTCATGGGCACCTTTAATCATTTTTATCTTTTGAACTTTCCACTCTAAGCTTGTTAACCCATTTACTCCTCATTTGAGTAAACACACCAAAACCTACAGCAGTTAGTGCACATATACATCAAATAAACATACTAACACACACATAAAATAAATAAATAAATAAATACATTCATTCATAAAACACACCAAAATGTATATAATGTTAGTTAAGTGTAATAATGAGAAACGAGACACATGAAAAAATAGAGGAGCAAAAAGCCATGGAAAATCATGACACAGGCTGAAATCTATCAGTAATTAAAAAGCAATCCTGCCATTTAATGCAAATTAATATCAGCTGGTTCAACTAATGGCCTATGAAAACTTCTCTCATTACAAAGGTGCCACACAAGAAACATCTCATGATGGGTAAAACCAGTGAGCTCTCTCAAGACCTCTGCAGCCTTATTGTTGCGAAACATGTTGCTGGCATTGGTTACAGAGGAATTTCTAAACTACTGAAAGTTCCAGTGGTATAATAAGTATAACTGCATAATTGGAGCAGGAATTCTGCAGTTTCACTCACACAGATTCCTATGTATACTGTTGTTTTGTGCAGTCAAGCAAACGCCTGAGTACCCAAACCCTTAATTAGGGTTCAAGCACTACAGTGCGTAGAACCCTATTGTATTTGTTACGGTTTTTCTTATTATTATTCTTTTTCCCTTTTCTCCTGTAAAAGTCATTGTGTGGAAGAGACCGTAGGTCGTACAGACTCCCCACTTGGCGGGTAGATGTAGTTTGTGTTCGTCTCGGAGGGCAACAAAAATTACAGATTGGCCTAATGGTGGCGCTATAGCGAAGTGAAACGCGTTTAGGTTCATCTCCTACACCGTGACGCATAGAGACAAAAATCCTGATTCCTTGGGTCCTGACAAATCAAAAACGGGTTGATCAAAATTTAAATGTTCCCACGTAATTTTCGCGCTAATTTGCATAATTTGCCAAACCTACTTTTGCGAACTAGTCCGGGGATTTTTGTCCAATTCTCTTGAGCTTGGTGCCAAAATTTTCGCAGGAGTGATGGTTAATAATTATCAAAAAAATGTTGAAATTTTGATTCAATATGGCCGCTATATGCAAATGAACCTCATCGGCTTATCGTATGTTTTACTTATAAATTTATAACAATTTCATACTTTACTCAAATGTGTTCAAATTTCATATTCTACTTCAAGATATGATTTTGAGGCAGCATGTTAAAGGAGGAGCCAATATTCATATAGGGAGCGCTGTAAATGCTACAAGTTTATATCTCAGCATCCGCAAGGCAGATCAGACCGCCGTTTGGCATGCTGCTTCTGTGTGCAAGGCTATAAGTGGAAAATTAAGGACAATTCGATTCGGGCAAAATTGTGATCGCCATCGGCCAATCAGATGTCAGCAGATGTTTGACAACCTTAAAAAGGTCCAATCATCATGGGATTTGAATGGTATGTCCTTGGTGGCACTTCGTAAGTGCATAAAAAGTTTCGTAACGATAACCACTAGGGGGCGCTATATCAAGAAAATATGATATATCTCAGAGAAAATTAAGCATATCGACATGCAGTTTACTTTTCTGTATACTCTGCAGAGGGCCTCACAACTTTGTAGTTGCAAGTGTTTTTAAAAAAATGCATCGTATTTTCTCAATCACCAGTTGTTTAAAATTGAATCTTTCCGAACTAGTCCGTGGAATTTCGTTCTATTCCCAAACAATTGCCTTGTTAGAATCTTTGTTAGAGTCTGTACATCAATAATTATCAAAAAAAGTTAAACATTTGGACAAACTGTTGTTGTAATAAACCAATTAATCGAAATGTGTGGAGCTTTGAACATTCTTTCAGCTGTCACTCAAACAAATTAAGCCCAATAAAGACCAAATTTGACAAACCTATGTATGGCCTTACTATGAAGAAGCATGTACAATATGACTCCAATCCACCAAAAGGGGGCGCTACAATTGGACAATAACTGATTAAAATTGGCTTTTTTGTGTTATAGCGCCATCTAGGATTGAAGTGGCACCACAATTTAATAATGTCATCTGATCCCCTTACTGATCAAGCATGTGCAGTTTTGAAATTTTTGGGGAAAGCATTTTTGAGTTCTAGGTGCATTTGTGATTTCTAGAATTCATGCTGGATCTCTATTATTGGGAGGGGCCTGTAAGCCACATAGTGATGAAAGTTCATTTTATTGATAATTATTATAGGTCAGGTCTTTAGGATTCCGCTGATACCACATATGTCCATGTTAGGAAAATATCCATAGAGTAGTACTCCCTTAAATAGTTCTGTAGGTGCATTTATAACTGCTTAGTAACACTATGCTACAGTAGTAAATTCTTTCACCACCAGATAGAACTACAAAACTAAATATTGTTTTGTTGATCTATAAGGAGGTTAAGATCCTTTTCACCTGCACACGTCAATGGTCATACCATATGAATATGAATATTTATCATAATTAAAAATTATAAAGTCACCTATACCTCTTCAAGTTGCCATTTACCCTCACTCAGTACATCAGATTAAAACAAAACCTAACAAAAGGTATTTCCTGATTAGTTATAATCATCAAATTTAAAGAAATAAACACTTAAGATATATCAGTCTGTGTGTAATAAATGAGTATATTCTATAAGTTTACCTCTTTGAATGGAATTACTGAAATAAACTTTTTCATGATAATCTAATTTTATGATCAGCACCTGTAATATATAAGTTTATAGTATATAATGTATATAGTAATATATAATAATTTAAAGCACTGCTCACAAATTACATACATCACACAAAGGCCCTCTGACATCACACACATCATACAGGAACAAACACACCTCAGAGACTGTAGAACGCATGTCACAAACACAAGCACCTATTACAAATAATCTGACACTGCACATACCTACTTGGCTCAATGTCTAACAATTTTGCCATAGCCACAAATGTCAATACATCCTCTCCAGATTAATTCATAGTACAGGAGTTGTCAGATTTAACTTCACTGCCATATTAAGCCAGTTAGTGCTTGAACCTGCAAATAGCCGCTAGTTATATATTATAATCATACACAAGATAAGATGTAAAATATCCTAAGCCAATTCATTAGAGCGTCACATAGGGCCCACCCCACTTTCTTCCTATCAGCAGCAGCATAACTTCTATTTTTCCAATCCTACAGCAACACCCTAAGGTTGCTGTGGTCGTTTATGATCCGATCAGCAACCAGCTACCCTTAAACTCGATGGTTACTCATTGAGCATGAGTACATCATATGAGTACCAAAACCACACACTGTATCACTAGCTCTTCACAGGGGTCATTAGGTAGGCACCTCCCCTTGTCTGTATTTCACTGAATTAAGCCCATAATACCTCCAGAAGGCTTAACAGTGAAGTCTGGTGTCCCAGACCCACCCCCCTCCAAGCTAGATTTACAGTCCTACCTTACCCTTAAGTATCAACAACCGTAAATCCATACTGGCCGCCTTGGTAACTAAGGCTGTACCTAGCCCCATTGGCACCGTTAATTCATGCTTAGTGCCACCAGTTCCATGTGATCATTACATGCTACACCACCAAGCACCACATCAGCACCTCCTCAATACATTTCACCAACTAGTCTGTGCTCTCCTTATCCACAACCACTGACTTGACCTTTCAGCTGTTTCTGGTAACTCCTTTACAGCTGCCCTTAGTTTCCAGCCCCTGATGCTGAACTACACAAGATTATTGTAACGCACTGTCAGACTGTTCCAGCAAAAACAAAGTACACTTCAGCTAGTTCAGAATACTGAAGCCAGGGTCCTTACCAAAACCAGAAAATTTGATCACATCAGACAAGTTTTATCAGTGTTGCACTGGCTTCCAAATTTCATACAGATTATACATTTTTTTTATTGACATAAAAAGTCCTTCATGATCTTGCCCATGAGTACCTGCAATAAATTTTTGCCTATTATAAATCCACCACATTCACTTAGATTACAGGAAGCTGGCTTTGTTCTAACTCCAAGAATTCAGTAGACTTCGGCTGGAGGGGAAGAGCTTTTTTTTATATAAACACTGCAACTCTGGAATAATCTTCCAGTTAATGTTCAAGACTCAGACACAGTCTCAAGTCTTTATGTCTATGCTGAACATGTACATGTTTGGTGTAGCTTTTAGTAAATAGTCTTACAATTTATGGTAAACTGTGATGCAGGTGCTGTTGTCCCACGACTCACACACGATCATTTAGGTTTATTGATGGTGGAGCTGGGAGATGCCAGTGTTTCAGGGTGCCCTTGTGTCTGTGATAATTAATTATTGCTATTTTTTTTATTAATGATTAATTATTTAAGTCATTTTGCTAAGCTTCATGTTTGGGAGCCATTAAATAATAAGTAGTGTCTTTACCTGTCCAATTTTAACTTGGACAAGTAGGTCATCATGTTGGGTGACTTTACATATAATATAGCAGAATTAGCTAGAATTAATTATTGTTAATTAATTATTATGCTCACTGACCCGCTGTAGGTTCTTGGCTCTGAAATTTAATCTAATTCCGCACAACTGGTTTATTAAATGTAATATCAAATATTGAATGTTGAATATACATTCATATAATGAAATGGATTACAGTGATAAATGAGGGAGCAGGGAGATTAATATATGAGGGAATTTCTCTATGATAATTACCCTAAATTCTAAAAAAAAAGCTATAATTTATCCCAGCAAGGCATCTCCTGAGCTATGAAAGAAATGAAACAATGTGACTTTACATATCCCTGGAGAGGAGTGGAGATGGCTTGCAGGACATCACAAATGTGCTGGCCTTTCTTCTTGCAGACACAGGCCTTGTAGCATTGCACCTCTTCTTCCATTTGGCTTTTGGTCAAAGACACTGCCTTGGACACGGCAACCACTCCATCGGAGCTGGTGTCATTCTGAGGGGCATGTGGAATTGTACTTCCTTGCTGATCTTCCTCCTTGTGAGAACCATGTCCATGCATGTCTCTCTTGGGCCTTTGCTCAGAGACACCACCTCAGAAGGTGATCATTCTGAGGGAGCATGTGGCCACTTTCTTCATCACTGATCCTGAAGCTCTTGTCTTTGAGAGTCAGAGGTTTGAGGTCTCTTTCTTGCTCTGGGTGTGGCATTAAGCTTTGCTGGAGTTAAACTATAGCTTTTCATCTTTTTTCTACTAGAAATAAAAATAAAACTTCAGGGTCAAATTTCTGAGCTCTCTTAGCTGAGCGTCTGGGCTGGAAGCAGAAGTTTCTCCTTCATCCAACCACTCCTGTTTCTCTTCTCCCTCTCTACATTTTCTTTCTATGTTCTGGGTTTGGTTTGGTCTGCCTAGACCCTGCTAGAAGAGCCTAAGCCTGTTTTAGGAGAGAGCCATAAGAGAGATCTGAAGAGCTTCTGAAGACAGCTGAAGAGCTTTCTCAGAAAGTTCTGAGCTGAAGAGAAGGGCCTCTGCTGAATAAGTCTCTAACTTTGAATTCAAATTCTGCACCCCTGGTTTTAAAGCCAGATTTTAGGAAACCCTCCATGAAGGCCTGATTGGTCCTCAGGGATTGAGGACTGGGGCATCTTCCGCCTCTGACTGGATGCCTCCTGTAGACCAGAACCTCCATTGGTAATGGCATCACATTAAATTCATGACACTTGATAAGACAAATACTTAAGGACGATTCCAGTTGAATGAATATCCAAAAATTCTGAATCATTCTTTTGCAATATAAAAGATTAAGTATTAACACAAAATAATTACATTCAGACAAAATCATCATTCTTAACCAAATAACACATAGAGTAAGTGACAACCTTGGTTCCTACACAAGTTCATATAAACACGTGAATTAATTCCATCCGTTTTGATTGTCTAAATCAAATTAATTTCACACAGTTGTACCCATATGCACTTCAAACCGGTTTAACTCAATGGTTTGAGAAGTTCTTGATTCAGCAGTTTTACACAGAGCATAAACTGATCCTAAACCCCATAAACTCAGCCATCACCAAAGATTCCTCTCTTGACCCTATGAGACCTTGGGTCATAAACCGTTGTGGAGGGGTCTATAGGGTCAGTTTTTGTGACCCTCTGGCACCAATTTGGGGCCAGTGCTTGCTGGAAGTGTTATCTCAAATTCCACTCTGTGCTCGGGGTGAAGAGAGTGACTGGGAGTGAAGAGTGGTCACTGAAATTTCCACAGAAATTTTTTGGGACTTTTATGTCCCAAAAAGTCAAATTTCTTTTATTAGGAATTAATGCACATTCATCATACTGTACTATAGCAGTATAACGGTAATACAGTGGAACCTCTACCAACGAAGTTAATCTGTTCGTAAGTGGAAAAGTCAATTTTCCCCATTTAAAATAATGGGAAAGCAATTAATGTTTTCCAGCCCACCCCGAAAGTCACCCGTTATTCACTGATATATATGTTCACAAAACTCTCAAATTAGTTAAAAAAAAAAAAATACATATAGCGTTACTAAAAATGAAAAAGAAATACAGTGGTAACTTTTTTATAACAGTAATAAAAAAGAAATAAAGTTATAAGTGTTTACATATTGCTACCTTGAAGACGTGAAGATTGGCTGGAGGAGGAACACAGGCACTGGCTGTATGACGGGAAGTGGGTGGTGGGTGGAATAACATAGAATAGGCGGGTGAATGTGGGGAGACAAAGCGTAGATACGGCTTAACTTAGCACAAATTTCTATGTCTGCTATTTACACTATTGCTAAATTGCTAAAACTACAATTTGCTAATCTTAAAAGCTCACTCAAGTCTGGGCGCGCTGAGAGACTCGCCTATTGGGGTCAGTGACCATTTCCAGCCGCCGGCTCAGCGGAGGCTTGGGTTCGTTTCTGGAGTCATGGTTCGTTGGTGGAGGCAAAAAATATTCAAATGCCCGGTTCGTATCTTGGAAAGTTCGTTAATATAGGCATTTGTTAGTAGAGGTTCCACTGTACTGTATACTGTACTTCAAATTATGGACGGTACCTCAAAATTAGGGTGGTATTTCAAAATTAGAGAGGGAAAGTTCCTGAACAAACTTTGAATTTGGCTTGTCACATATTTCTAGCATCGTTGCAACATTAGTTTATATGCTGCTTAATAGCTATGTTAAATTTTTATGGAAAAATATATCCAATACTTCCTTTAAATACCACAAGCTTAAAAAGACTGCCAGCTTAAAAAGACTACATTAAATTCCATCCCTACAAAAATTCCATTTTATTTAGACTTTAACCTCAAATAAATGACCATTAAAAACTTTTTAAAAATTACCATTATTTTGACACCTTTAAAAAAATGGTAATTTAAATTAGACTTCCACTTTAAATAAATGACCACTTCAAATAATCCTTAAAACCTTAAAAAGACATATTGAAAACCACCTTAAAAAAATCTACCATTTTTTTTTAGACTTCTACCTAGAGTAAATGACTTCATAGAAATGGACATATTAAAAATACCACATTAAAATATCTCCCATTACATTTTGACAGCCAAATAAAAAAATTCCACCTTAAAATAATCAGCCATTTTATTTAGGCTTCCAAATTTTAAAATGACCACTTCACCAAAACGGACATATGCCAGGCTTTGGTGCACAGCATACAGAAGGCATCGTCTGTAGCTATGAATAACATGGCAACTTTGTTTAAACTCTCTATGTTAGAGAAAACTGCAGCCTTGTGCAAGGACCTGGATGAAATTTTTTTTACTTTCATCGACATACTGAGATAGATTTTTTTCTGTGATTGTTACTTTGTTGGTTTTGTGGACATTATGCAGTAGTAGGGGAGTTTCATAGGTCCCCACCAATGTCAAGTGCAAATCTATACCCTTGGCACAGACCTTTACTAAAGACCTCCATTTCCTATACAGACACCAAGGCTGTATCTACCTAAAGAATTTAATTAAAAACTATATTATAATCTCTTTGACAAGAAAAAGATGGGTTTCTTTCTCAAGCTTCAAGGAAAATTTTCATTGACATTGGTACCTTTGGCTCATTTATCCATTGGCTGTAATCGCTTATCCTGTTCAGAGTCATGGTGGGTCCAGAGCCTACCCAGAATCATTGGGCGTATAATAGCTCTTGAATTGAACTCGTGAAATTTCAAGAACACGTTTTCACTGTTATAATTCAAGGTTAATAAATTCAGATTTAAAAAAATCAAGTTTAAAATAATTCAAACAATATATTTCGAAGTTGCTCAAATTCGATAGGACAAATTCAGATGCCAAAATACGAGTGAAAAAATTCAGGAGTACATATCCGGGATACAAAGGTTAAGCAATCGATTCATTTGGATTTTCTGTTTCACCTTAAATGATGCATTAGTTGCATTTTGTCGCCGCTAGATGGCCAAATACGAACACAACTTCCATACCCTGGAAAAACTACATGTTTAGCTTCCTTCCACGGATATTATCTCAAAAATCTGAAAGGCTCACAGAATTATATTCAGATGCATAACTGAGAAGCAAAATATTCAGAGGTGGAAATCTGAAGACTTAAATTCAAAAGCAACAAAATTCAGATGCATAATTTCAGTGCAAAAAAAATTCAGTGCTACAAATTCAGGTGGTAATATTTCAAAGTCTGATGAGACAGATTTGCTCCCATTCCACCACATTAAGGCTTACAAGTGGGATTCCTTTTAAGTTTTATCCCTGGGGAGAATATATCTTATATCTTAAAAGATTAAGATATATTTAAAATAAATCCTTAAAAAGCAATATACTTAATACAAACCACAGGGTTTTGCACTTAACTTGCAAAAATGTTATCTTTATAGGAAAACAATAATGCTGGTATGTATAGCTAGTCAGAAACCAATATTCACAGATTTCTTTCCAAAAAGAGGCATATGTACTTTATGTGGCTTAAGGTATGAACACTTGATGTTTACAATGATGCCACCTGTACTAAAAGAGCCTTTTTTATGAGGGTGAACTTGTGGATGGTACATATAGGTATCTGTCCTCAATTTAAAAGAATCACTTGGAGATGTTTCCACCAAACCAGAGGAAGGGTGGTGAGTGCCATTAAGTAGTGCTTCAGCTCTGTCTCCACGGCAAGCTGAAATGACAACTCTGGAGACATATGACTATACTCTTGAAATAGTGGCCAAGTAACCTCTTTGGCTTTTCAGGAGAGGCTGTGAACTTTGGTTTTCTTCTTTGGTAACATTCAGTAAATGAGACACATGGTCTGCCCCAAAACCTAGTGAACTGCCTCGGTAGGCACAGAGTGCATACATAGCTGTTTAAGTAGACAGCATTCCAATGGTCGTCTGTCCTCATAAGACAGATTATGGAGACACTGTATTTAGAGAGCGATTGTGTCACGGCTTGTTCCTGCCTACAGCATGCAACTGTAACAGCAATAATCAGAAAATTGTTAGATCCACAAATGCACTGTAAATGGTTTACTATGATGCTGAATGGGATGGAAAAATATGATGAGGTATAACATAGAGAGAAATGTGGAGCGAGGAGAGAGAGAGGGAGAGAAGCGAGGAAAGATGGTGATCAGGTCTGTTTTAGCTCGCCATTAACCAGTAGCTAGAGTAACAGTGTAACTGAATTCACACATCAGGTAAAAGTGGCCCATGTCGGATCTGTTTTGCGACACGTGCACAAATCGCACTGAATCTGACGTTTTAAAATCAGATTTGTGCCACTTTCATATGTCGTATTGAGATCCGATCCATATCCGATCTGTGGCAATGCAACTCTGTCTGAATGGCCAGATTGGAATTCATGTGACTTTTACGTCACTCCGGTCACTGAAAATGATATCCAGACAATGGTCCAAAGCATTTTTCATTTTAGTCTGAGGTCTTTAGGAGATGGAAATGGTCAAGTAAAAGCATTTTTCCATCCATCCATCCATTATCTGTAACCGCTTATCCAATTTAGGGTCGCGGGGGTCCAGAGCCTACCTGGAATCATCGGGCGCAAGGCGGGAATACACCCTGGAGGGGACGCCAGTCCTTCACAGGGCAACACAGACACACACACTTTCGAGTCGCCAATCCACCTGCAACGTGTGTTTTTGGACTGTGGGAGGAAACCGGAGCACCCGGAGGAAACACACGCGGACACGGGGACACGGGGAGAACACACCAACTCCTCACAGACAGTCACCCGGAGCTGGAATCGAACCCACAACCTCCAGGCCCCTGGAGCTGTGTGACTGCGACACTACCTGCTGCGCCACCGTGCCGCCCTTAAAAGCATTTTTGTTTTGGAAAACGAAAAACATGTGAAACTCCTAAATCCAGGTTCCTGTCCTTCATTTATGAGAAAAATATTCATGGTGATTTGTATAAAGGGTTCTTTATAAAAAAAAATACAGGATAAGAGCTTATTTTTTAGCAGTTTTATATTGCTTTTTTACAGAATAAAGTTGCATGAATATAGATCATGGAGATATTAAACTCATTATGTCAGCACTTATCTGCTTCTCTTTGGAGACCTCGTGTTTGTGAGAAACCTGGGAAATTTGTGCTTGGAGTGAAAGAAATATCTGTTCATGTTTAAATATTCTCTACAGTCTTTTAATAATACATTGATTTTAACATAGAGCTCATATGGAATATGGGAGGTTTTGTGATACAGCACTGCACATTCCGGTCCTTCATTTGTATCAAAGTGCTTTGTATGAAACAGATGGACATTTTCTTCTGGTCAGCGTCTGAAGCATCGTCCTTTGAGCATGCAGGTCAGTTTAGGAGTGTGATCTGTTCAGACTGATGTCAGATATAGATGACATTATATAGACAGTGTGAGGAGCAGAACAAAAGAATAAAATCTGCTCACAAAATTTTTACCTGCTGCGTGAACATAGCCTTAGTAGGCAGCATAATGAGGTCTCTAAGAATTGGGACAGCCGTGTCAGGAGCGCGCACACTGTGACATAAAATGCTTTCTAGTGAATATTATAGTGAACGTTTAGGAATTGGTTATTTGATTTCTTAATTAGTTCTAAATGTGCCTTACTCTACAATAAATAAATTATAATACAATAAATAAAAGTCCCTCAGTGTTTCTTCTTGATATTTTCTAAAACCACTTAGAAAAATAATGCTATTTACAGTCACCATCCAATGCATAGTTTAGGTACTCAGCCCTTTAAAATATATCTGGTCTGCTGTTGGACATGACTGCTTACAAGTATTACCAGTAGATTGACCAGAGGAGGATGGGTCACCCCTTCTGAGCCTTGGTTCCTCCCAAGGTTTCTTCCTCAGCTGGGGGAGTTTTTCCTTGCCACTGTCGCCCCTGGCTTGCTCACTTGAGGGTTTTACATTTGTTTTTACATTTCATGTCAAATCTTTGTCTTACTGGAATTCTGTGAAGCTGCTTTGTGACAACATCAGTTGTGAAAAGCGCTATATAAATAAATTTGATTTGATTTGATTACTCTTTATACCTATGTAACAGACGTTAATATTCTATAACCACTTAATATTGTTCAGGGTCATGGTGAGTTTGGATCCTACCCAGAATCATTGGGTGCAAGGCAGGATAACGCACACTCACACACACCTGTGTATATGTTTTGAATACCCATCCTACCAGTATTTGATTTTGGATTGTGGGAGGAAATTATTGCACCTGGAGGAAACCCTCACAGATGCTAGGAAAACACTACATTCTTCACAGGTAGTGAGTGAAATGAGGCTCCAGAACCCTGCAGCTGTGTGACAGCATCACTACATTTTGCGCCAGCAGATCATTAATTGGTTGAGAAAGTGTATCTTAATTTTTACTATAAAATTATGTGCAACATGAGATTAACAGTAACATGAATTTGAACAACATGGTAGATCACAGACCACAGAAAACACCTTCTTGGTTGTCTATAGATCTGTGTCTGTGTACACTGTAAACCATAAACTACAACCCAATTATATAAGACTATCCTAATGACATTATAGCTGACCACAGTCATACAATAAGTAAGTTCAGTAGCAGACTATTCCAAACTGCAATAAACAAACAAACAAAAACAACTATATGTTGCATTATGTTGTTCTGTCCTTAATTAATTTAAATGCTCCCTTAAAACATTGTGTTCACAAAAAACTTATGTTCTACATAAGACACGCTGCTCCAGAAAGAAAAGTACAGGGGGCTTTATGAACTTTTACCGAAAGTGTCGACAATTTAAAAAGAAACAGGGACTGCTGCATTGCACCTTCCCAAGGCTTGATATTTTGTGAAGGCACTCGTACATATTGGTGAGGGAAGAGCAGGAAAAACAGTTTCATGAGCTTTGGCCTCGTTTCTTCATTTCTTCATACTCGTCCAATGAATTTAGTACCCTCGCAAAACCAATGAATATACTGTCCGAAGAAACGCATTCAACCGCAAAATATCGAAAATAAGGCAACCCGATTGCCTTGCATTTTCGCCTATTTTCCTCAGCGTCGCCGTTGTCCCTCAAGCGAGGATACATTCGTCTTGGAGAGCAGGCAACCACAGAGATAGTTTAAAGCGCTAAAACGTAAAGAAAGAGACTCCTACCTCCACTAGTCCTTTACGTCGTTATATGTGGAGATAGCCCCAAAAGGCTTTCTATGACGAAGCATTGTCCTGTTTACGCTTGCCTGAACACCGTTGGCTAAAGCAAGCAACTCAACCACACGAGAGGCTCGAAGTGTGGGCGGGGGCACGGCAGATGAAGGTGTGGTCTCTATTATATGGAGGCGTGGATTTGCCATCCGCAGAACATAAGTGGCGTTTTTTTTCATGAGGACGAAACCTTTATACAGGAAAAGAATATCTGATAAAAAAAATATAGCCGCAAGCAGAAATTTGGGATCCAAGCAAAGTGTTTGTTGGAAGACGGTGCGTCAGCTTATGACCTTTCCTGACAGAAGCCACACTTTGGAGTAGTATTTGTAATGTTTTTAAAGTGGTCCTTGGTGTTCTGCTGTGCCTTTGGAGATGGAGGGGTAGTGGATGAGTGGTTGAATTTGTGGTTTGTAGGCAGGTGAAAATGGGGTTGGGTTACAGAGACAGCACAGAGCACAGACCTCACTCTGGAGTTTCACCCTGGATTTTCACAAAATATTCAGGACGCCTAGAAAGCAGATGCGATTTGGGTTGTGGATCATTTTCAGCACTGTAGTGACACTGACATTGGGGTGATATGTCAGTGTGTATTATGCTCTTATTAGTGGATAAGATAACTGTCCACAATGTTAGACACACCTACCTTGATAGTTCACCTTATAGATGTAAAGACAGAGACAGTAGCTCATCTGTTGCATCACAATTTGTGTTGATTGTCCTCTAGTTCTTCATCAGTGGACACAGGACACTGTTGGCTGGAGGTCTATTCTCAGTCCAGCAGTGATGCTGAGAGGTTTAAAACTCCAACACATGAATGATACCTGCAGTGTGGGCATCCTGATCATTGAAGAACAGGGTGAAAGGAGCAATTAAAGTATGCAGAGCAAGAGGAGAACTCCTCTCTGTAATTGTAGAAGTAAATTTTGCTCACGACCAAGTAACATCTCTGTAAATTTTTCCATCTCTACTTTCAAATAAAACATCCTTATTCTCTTAACACAGGCATGACTCCTTCTAATTTATTCTCAACAACCTCAACAAAGACTTTAATCTAACAGTTGTCATGTCATGTTCACTGGCTGGGTGGCACGGTGGTGCAGCAGGTAGTGTCGCAGTCACACAGCTCCAGGGTTCTGGGGTTGTGGGTTCATGTTCTGCTCTGGGTGACTGTATGCGAGGAGCTTGGTGTGTATTCCTCATGTCTGTGTTTATTTCCTCCGGGTGCCCTGATTTCCTCCCATGGTCCAAAAACACAGGTTGGTAGGTAGATTGGTGACTCAAAACTGTCTGTAAGTGTGAGTGAATGTGGTTGTCGCCCTGTGAAGGAGTGGCACCCCCTCCAAAAACGAGAAAACATACAGATGCCAATCACGAGAATACTCAGAGTAATACACCTGTACATGGAAGAGGAAAATTTAGAAAGAGAGAAACAAATCAAGAATTGATATATGTGAAGAAGAAATGTTTAGTATGCTATAAGGAAAAAAAAAAGGTCAGTCCTTCAGTTAAGTGTCCTACAACACCATTTAATAACAGAAGTGCTGGATTTCATTGACCTGCTTATATAGATACCTAGGTGTATTTATTGGTTATCTGTAATTCTTAATTACAGTTCTATAATCATTTAATGTAAAACATGCAAATTCCATGTAAAAATGCAAAAAAAAAACAAGTGTTTACACAGTATTTATTGAAACAGATGACAAAACAGAGATAGACAGACTAGAATGATTAGACAGAATACCTCGACAGAAGCAGACCTAGACAGAGACTTGAACAGAGAGATCGTACGGGAAGAGTTAAACAAGGACCTGGAGAAGGAGAGCAAAACAGAGAACTGAACAAGGAGAGCTAAACAGAGAACTGAACAAGGAGAGCTAAACAGAGAACTGAACAGATACAAAGAGAGCTAGACTGAGAACTGAACAGATACAAAGAGAGCTAGACTGAGAACTGAACAGATACAAAGAGAGCTAGACTGAGAACTGAACAGATACAAAGAGAGCTAGACTGAGAACTGAACAGATACATAGAGAGCTAGACTGAATCAATATACAAACAAACTTGAGACAAGGGAAGCGAAAGGAACAAGGCAAGGGAATGAGCGACAGACAATGGTAAAAACAAAGGTGGAAATGCCGAGACAAACAGACTGGATAACAACATGACTTAGGAAAAGGAACAGAGGAAACGACATGACCTGGGAATAGGAACGAGAACATGGCACGACAGAGACAAACAGACCGGACTGAGCGACATAAAGCAACACAACAAGACTTTGCAAAGGAAACAACAAGACTGGGAATTGGAACAAATGACCGACAAGAGGAAGTGAGACAAGGGGACTTAAATACATAACAGAGACAAGACACACCTGAAACAGATAACGAGGAGGACGGACAAGGAGGAGGAACAAAGGCGGGACATGGGCAGAGACATGGACAATAACAAACAGAGCCATGTGGTAAGAGAGCACATGGTGGGGAAAACAGACACGACAGGACAAGGGCGTGACAGATGCCCCCTCCTGAACGCGCAACTCCCGGGGCGCGTACACCTAGACCCCCCAGGAGCTGGAGCAGGAGAGAGCATGGAAAACAAGACAGACTAAGACAAGACAAGGAACCATCAGGAGACAGGACTCAGGACAAGACAGGAGACTGACAAAGGGGGGCTGGGACAGGAGCAGCCGAGGAAGCTGCCTTCGCTGGGACAGGAGTGGCCGAGGAAGCCGCCTTCGCTGGGACGTTGGGATGTGCAAAAATGGACCGTATGGTGTGAAGGTATAGAGTGAAGCAGATACTGGGAATGGAGGGCAGATAACTTGTCTCAGGGCAGGTGAGCAGGAGCCACTGGCAGCCAGTCTTCCATCAGTGTCACCTGGACAGGAGGGCAGTCATTACCTGGAAGGGAGTAGAGAGGTGGCATTAGTTCAGTTTGTATATATATGGATTATAGAGCATATGAATATTGTCAGAGTGTGGCAAGCGACTCTAATTACATTATAAGCACATGTAATTACAACAGCCAAACTAAAAGGAGAGAACCAGCAGGTGACACAGACCAGAACATTAACTGGAAACTTATTAGTCCTGTGACCTAAGCAGACATGATAGTTTGTAATAGGAAAAAGTTCTTGAAAGTATTCAGGGGCAAGACGCTGAAAGGCTTTATATGTCAATAAAACAATTTACTAATCAATATGAAATTAATTTGATTCATGAAAATAAAGTTTTCTGGTTTTTATTGCTTTTGTTTTGTTGCTTACCCAGGTGCTACAAAGAAATCTGACAGTTTACTTCTTGCAGCTTTTGGACACAGAAGGAGAAAAAAAAATTAAACAGTAATTTTCTTAGTTAATCTAAATTTATTGTTTGCAAATATTGTTGCAAATATTCATTCATTTTTAACCTGAGGCCTGCAACACGTTCCAAAATATTTGGGACAGGGGCAACAAAAGACTGGGAAAGTTGAGGAATGCTCAAAAAACACCTGTTTGGAACATTCCACAGGTGAACAGGTTAACTGGAAACAGGTGACTATCATGATCGGGTATAAAAGGAGCACCCCCGAAAGGCTCAGTGGTACATAAGCAAGGATGGGGCGAGGTTCACCACTTTGTGAACAACTGTGTGAGCAAATCGTTCAACAGTTTAACCCTTTGGGGTCTAAGGATATTTTCTCAATTTTCTGGAATTTGTCTTTAAAGTACTTGTATTATAATATATTGCCCACGTTTTATATCAAAATATTCAGAACCATCTCAGCTCTCTCGTTAACAGAGGCCCATGTGACCTAGAGCATTTTATGAAGAGATAATCTGTCTCTAACCCTGAAAAACTTAAATCCGATTTTAGAAAATCTTTATATTTCTTGTGAAAACATCCCTTTATTCGTGTGGATGAATTGTTTTGGTGATTGAAATCAGAGTCTTAAAAACAAGAGAATCCACCAGTTAGACATGGCGAGAGGCAGAGGAGGCATGTCTCAAGCTTATTCATAGGCCCATAACTCGAGATACAGTATCGAATACAACTGCAATAACATACAATCGAAAGAGCAGTTTCTGCACATTCACAGAGTGTTTGAACTGTATTTCTGCGCTGTGCTATCGCTAAGATATTAATAGAAACATTGCGAATGGTCGTTGACACGCCGGCACATTCTTCGACACCAGAGGGTTAACAACAACATTTCTTAACATACAATTTAAGGATTTCATCATCTATAGTCTATAATATCATCAAAAGATTCACTGAATCTGGAGAGATCTCTGCAAGTAAGTGGCAAGGCTGAAAACCAACACTGAATGCTCATGACCTTCGATCCCTCAGGCGGCACTGCATTAAAAGTGACGTCATTATGTAACAAAAATTAACACATGGGCTCAGGAACACTTCAGAAAACCATTGTCAGTGAACATAGTTTCGTACCTCCATCTACAAGTGCAAGTTAAAACTCTACCATGCAAAGCGAAAGCCATATATCAACAGCACTCAAAAACACCGCCGGCTTCTCTGGGCCCAAGCTCATCTGAGATGGACTGACGCAAAGTGGACAAGTGCCCTGTGGTCTGACGAGTCCACATTTCAAATTGTTTTTGGAAATCAGGGACATTGTGTCCTAACTTACACATCTGTAAAGGCACCATTAATGCTGAAAGGCACATACAGGTTTTGGAGCAACATATGCTGCCATCCAAGCAATGTCTTTTTCTAGACAATAGACAGGCCTATATGCAGTCCCGACCTGTCTCCCATTGAAAATGTGTGCCACATTACGAAGCGGAAAATACGACAACAGAGAACCTGGACCTGTTGAGCAACTGAAGTTGTACATCAGGCAAGAATGGGAAAGAATTCCACATACAAAGCTTCAACAATTAGTGTCCTCAGTTCCCAAAAAATTTATTAAGTGTTGTTAAAAGGAAGGGTGATGTAACACAGTGGTAAATATGCCCCTGTCCCAACTCTTTTGGAACATGATGCAGGCCTCAAATTCAAAATGTGAAATATTTGCCAAAAAAAAACAAACAAACAAAAAAAACAATAAAGTTTATCCTTTGAACATTAAATATATTGTCTTTGTAGGACTGCTCCTGTGATTCCAACACTCCATGGTCTATCAAAAGCACTTAGGTCAAATAGAACAAGCAAGGACACAGTCTTGATCAGAAGCAAGAAAAAGATAATTTGTTACTTTAGCTCTACTATTATATGGCCTGACTCCAGACTGAAATTTTTGATGTATGTGGTTTCTATGTAGATATGAACAGAACTTTTGGGCTACATCTTTTTCTAAGATCTTAGATATGAAATTAGGAAGTTAAAAATACATCTATAATTTGACAGTTCACTGGGGTCAATATTTGATTTCAAAAGTTGAATAACTGCTCATTTAAAAGCTCTATGTATGTTACCTAAATCAAGAGAAGCATTTAAAAACTTTTATTTTCAGACAGCTCTTTCTAATTCATAGTTTTACTGCCTCACTGCTTTGTTGATTTTGTTATTGTAATTGCCCTCTATTTTCTTACTGTACTCTTATCATATTTTAATCTGTAATTTTATTTTTCTTTTATTTCCTCACTGTTTTACCATGTTATTATCCCCGTGACTGTTGTACTGTCCTTAAGTATCCTAAACTGCACTTATAAATAAAATTATTATTAAAATAAAAATATTATTATTATTAGTAGTATTATTATTACTATTAGGGTCTGACATTATTCGCTGTCTGTGCCACAGGGTCCTAGTTTCCTTCTGTAGTGATGGCTTGCCACCTTCACTGCCCTGCCCACTCTGTAAGAACTTCAGAAAAGGAACATTACATTTCAACAGTTGTTTGTATTTAGGTAGGAGTATGGCAGCAGGGTCCGACTTACCAAACAGTGGATGCTTTGAGCTTTGTACCAATTTTTTGATGGAGTGTAGCAGTGGACCAAAGTCCTGTTGCCTGTGGTGATGCGTTTATGAAATTTGGCCATGCATGCTCGATGTTGAGGCTTTTAAACTCCCATCAACTATTGGTGCATTGTTCTGGTGGTGTGTCTGAAACTGTGGAAGATTTGTGAATTTCACTTAGTGTGTGTGTCCACCTGAGGCTGAGATATGAAAAGTGTGAGAATGACAGAGAAATACTCCTTGAGGAAGATAATAAAAGACAAAGCTTGAGGGCAAGCAGCTCAAGTTCCGGTGATGTGACTAATCTGACAGTCAAATATAATTTCTGAGAAAACTTTGATGGGCTAGTAGGGCAAGAATGTGAAAAAAAATATATCATCATCTTCTTCTTTGCTTCTTAATCCATTTCAGGGTCATGGTATGGGCAAAAACGGGAGGAAGCAAAAAACATTGTAGACCAACTGAATCAACAAAAATGGAGAACTACTCCTCTATACAAATACAAGATTGCTAAATAAACACCATACGTACCATGTTATAACCAAAGTGAAATAAGACGCATTTTTAAGAATTTTAAAAGTTACATAGGGAACTGCATATACTGAAAAATATGGTTGAACACAAACATTTGTTTCAAGATCCTGAGCACTTAAATGTAACACAAGTGTCTCCCTTTCTCAAAACAACCTATATCTGTAGACCAACAATTATGCACACTAAATGAGAAAACATTTTGTACAGTTATGATGCTTGTTAACATTACCTTAAGGTAATGACACGTGTGAATTATTTTATGTATTACACTATATAGGCTGATTAGATTTTTGCATGAATGAATGTTCATAATTAATTATTTGGTGTGTGTCACAGCACATTTAAATGTGTAGTCTACAGTCCACAAATTTCCTTAAGATTCAGTAAAACTGAATGGCTTCCTTCCAGGTTTGGGGATGAATTAATTGATTTCTGGTAACCGTCTGTTCCCAGAATTCTTGCGTAATTTCATAAGTGGTTCTTCTGTGATCTTATGAAATGAGTGGAGGTCAAGATCTGTGGCCTTCAATCCAAAATCTATGTCTGCATACACAATGGAAAAAATGCCACATTTTTTTCAGAAAGATTAACCTGCATAGGTATATGTCTAACATGCTTTTCTGTACTTTCTGTATATGGGATAATAAATGCTTCTTAGAGGTAAATGCAGTTGGCTGAAAAGACGTTTAAATATGTTAAATGTTTGAACGTGAAGGTTTATTGGGTTAGTTTTTGTATTGATCAGATATTGTATTATATGTATGTTGATGGCAACATGCATAAAATGTTTGTTTGGCCCATAATTGTTTATTCATGTAAGTTCATGAACGATCACTAGATTATGAACACCTGCCTTGCATTTACACATATGATCTAATATGATCTACACTGACCAAACACTGAATGACTTTGTAGTTCTGGTCAATGTCTTTTTCTGCATTCCCTGTTTGCCCTCTTTGACCCTGTTCTTTAACACTCAGGACCACCACAGAACAGGTACGATTTGGGTGGTGGATCATTCTCAGTGCTGCAGTGACATTGATGTGGTGGTGGTGTGTTAGTGTGTTTTGTGCTTGTACAAGCTGATCAGGCACAGCAGTGCTGCTCAAGTACACTGTCCACTCTGTTAGACACTCCTACCATGTTTGTCCACCTTGTAGATATAAAGTCAGAAACAATAGCTCATCTGTTGCTGCACAATTTGTATTTGTCATCCTCTAATTCTTCATCAGTGGACACAGCTGTTTCTTTTTTTTTTTGATTGATGGACTGAGGGGTTTAAAAACTCCAGCAGCACTCCTGTGTCTGTTCCACTTGTACCAGCACAGAACCTACTCTCACATAGGGAAGGCAGGGAGCACTATTAGTGGGAAGTACTTGTGTACCTGGTTAATTGTTTAGTTGTCAGTATTAAAATACTGAAATCACTATTTGAGTATCATTCAGAAAACATTGTTTTAAAAAAGAGAAATCACATCTGACAGCATTATGACTCAGAACTCCAGAGCCTGAAATATTGTTGAATGAAAAGCTTAGTGCAGCACAGGAAGACTCTGCCCTGATATCCTGTATTATAAGTTTTTTCCAATTATGGCTACATAATAATATGGAAAAAGTAAAAAAATTAACATTCTAATAAAGATGTAATACTTGTTTTGTAGAATAAGATTATCATCAATGCATTTCTTCCAAAACCCTTCTGTCGAGAAAGGTACACATGCATTCCTTATTACAAAGTATTCTAAACATTTGTTTTTATTGTAAATTGCCTGAACATTTTTCATAAAACAGATTTATTGACACCTCGTTATTGACAAGTTTGTATATTTTACATGCATTAAAATAAATTTACATTTATGAATAATGCATTGATATTTATATAATAATTGTTCAAATAGGTTTCTATTACTTTTTTCCAATTATATATTATTTTACAAAGTGACTTTCTAAAAGCTTATGTGTAAAGTATATTTCCAAAAATAGCTGTAGAACTATAACTGTATACACTCTATAGAACTGTCTATAAAACTGAAGATACCCTCACACCTCCTCTGTAAAACATTGCAGAGTCTGAGGAGCAAATTGAACATCAGGTTGCAGGAAGGAATGTTTCCACAGGTTGTTATTCCCAGCATCAGACAGACTGCACATCTTTGGACTTTAATTTATTTAGTTACGCATAAATACACATCTCAAAAAGCATGTTTTCCTTACGGCAATGTAACTCACCTTGTCACGCCTTCGTCCTGTCATGTCTGTTGTCCCCGGCCATGTGCTTTTAGCACATGGCTATGTTTTGTTTATGTCCTTGTCTCCGCCCTCGTCCCGCCTCCTCGTCCGTGTCATGTGTTAACCCGTCCTCGTTATCTGTCCAGGTGTGTCTTGTTTGTGTCTGTATTTAAGCCCTCTTGTCTCTCATCCGTTTGTCGTACATTTCCCCTTTATCCTTTGTTTAGTAGGTCACGTTATTTAGTCTGTCCGTCTGTCTCTAGAGTTTCCCCGTTTCTTCTCCTTTGTCCTCGTGTCGCTTTTCGTCCGTCTGTCCTGTTTACCCTGTCTAGTTTCCTTTGTTTAATTTAGCTCGTTTGGCTCCTTGTTTGTTTTTGCTCTGTTTAAGTATCGTTGTTTTGTTTATATTAAAATATCCCGTGTTTTAGCGAATGCGTCCGCCTCCGTCAGTCCGCACCCCTCAACCCTGACACACCTCTACAATTAATGCTGCAACACTGCACTGGCACTTTACTCAGGTAGTAACTTTGATCTGGAACTACCCCATCTATGAATTTAAGATAAAATAAGATTAGATATATATGTCCCCTAGAAGAATTTTTTCTTGGAGTACACATGGCTACATTTGCTGCAACATTTCAACAAATACATACATACATATATACACATATAAAATATCTCAAATCTCACAACTCACAGTCTAAAAAAAATAACTGTACACATAAGTCATTGTAGATCACTCTACTGCATGACCCTTAAACCTTATTTAAAAACTGGCATAAATGAGCATGAAAACCTTGGCAAAATATACCTTCTGCCTTTAACAGTTAGCTAAAGTTACTGCTGCATTACTTAAGGTGGAAACAAACATTTTAAACGCTTGTTAGAGATCACCAGTCAGCATCCGAATGTTAAACAATACACCTGCATATAGTCTGCACAAAATGATTACTCACATTAAAATCATATATAGGAGAGATAGCAACAACGTCCCTTCCTGGATCAGGGCCTTGTCATGGCGGAAGGGTTTGTGTTGTCTCATGACCTCCAGGGCTAGGTCTTCAGGAGCTGTTAGCTCCCAATGGGGTCTCCCATGGCGAACAGGTCTGGAGTGAATATCCAGACAAACATGATCCAAAAGCCCCTGGTGTCATGGAATTTGTTAGCGGAAACTGGTTCTTGGTACATGGAACATAACTTCACTGGGGGGGAAAGAGCCAGAGCTGGGGTGTGAGGTTGAGAGATACCAGCTAGATATAGTTGGGCTCACCTCTATACACAGTGTGGGCTCTGGAACCAAACTCCTCGATAGGGGTTGGTCTTTCTCCTAGTCAGGAGTTGCACAGGGTGAGAGGCACCGGGCGGGTGTGGGGATAATCACAAGTCCCCTGGTGCCTGTACAGCTAGAGTTTGTCCCAGTAAATGAGAGGGTCGCCTCAATGCGGCTCCGGCTTGCAGAGAGGAAAACTTTGACTGTTGTGTGTGCGTATGCACCGAACAGTAGTTCAGAATATTCGGTCTTCTTGAAGGTAGTGAGTGGAATTCTAGAAAGGATTCCATGCACTGACTCTATTGTTTTCCTGGGGGACTTCAATGCTCATGTTGGCAAATACTGGGAAACCTGGAGAGGAGTGATTGGGAGGAATGGCCTGCCTGATCTAAACCCGAGTAGTGTGACGTTATTGGACTTCTTTGCTAGTCATGGTTTGTCCATAACAAACACCATGTTCGAACATAAGATTGCTCATAAGTGTACTTGGTACCAGAGCACCCTGGGCCAAAGGTCAATGATCGATTTTGTGATCGTGTCTTCTGATCTGAGGCCATATGTTTTGGACACTCTGGTAAAGAGAGGGGCTGAGCTGTCAACCGATCACCATCTGGTGGTGAGTTGGATCCAATTGCGAGGAAAGCTGCCGGACAGACCTGGTAAACCCAAACATATAGTTATGGTGTGCTGGGAAAAGCTGGCAGATGACTCTGTCCGGATGGATTTCAACTCTCACCTCTGAGAGAACTTCTCACATGTTCCAGAGGAGGTAGGGGGAATGGAGTCTGAATGGACACTGTTCTGGACTTCCATTGTGGAAGCGGTTACACGTAGCTGTGGTCAAAAGCTTGTCTGTGCCTGTTATGGTGGCAACCCAAGAACCTGTTGGTGGACACCGGGGGTGAGGGAAGCTGTCAAGCAGAAGAAGGAGGCTTTTCGGGATTGGCTAGCTCAGGGAACTTCCGATTATGCAGATGAGTACCAGCAGGTGAAAAAGGTTGCAGCTGTGGCAGTTGCTGAAACAAAATCCAGAGCATGGGAGGAGTTTGGAGAGGCCATAGAGAATGACTTCTGGGCGGTCTCAAAGAGGTTCTGGAAAACACTCCGACAGCTCAGGAGGGGGAGAGGAGACACTGTCCAAGCTGTGCTAAGCAAGGATGGTGAAATTCTGAACTTGACTGAGCGTATTGTTGGGCGTTGGAAGGAGCACTTTGGGAAACTTCTTTAAACGAGAGACATGCCTCGGGTCAGATTCCATTTCCTTGGCTGAAGTCATAACTGATAGTCTTGGCTGATAGTCGAACCTAGGATTTTGGAGCAACAATGTGGATTTTGTCCTGGCCGTGGAACTATGGACCAACTCTTTACTTTTTCACAGATGATTGAGGGGGCGTGGGAATTTGCTACTCCACTCTACACATGCTTTGTGAATTTGGAGAAGGCATATGACCGTGTTCCCTGAGAGATTCTGTGGGAGGTGCTCTGAGAGTATGGGGTGCCAGGGTCGCTCCAGCAATCCGTACAGTCCCTGTACTCTCAGAGTTTGAGTTGTGTTTGCATCATTGGTAGTAAGTCAGGCTTCTTCAGTGTGGGCATTGGACTCTGCCAGGGCTGTGCCTTATCTCCACTCTTGTTCCTGATATTTATGGACAGGGTGGTGAGGCATAGCCTGGGACGGGAAGGTTTCCATCGTGGAGCTCAGGAGGTTTTTTGCGGACGATGTTGTTCTTCTGGCTTCTTCGCACGGAGGCCTCCAGTGTTCACTTGTGCTGTTTGCAGCTGAGTGTGAATCGGTCGGTATGCGGATCAGCACCTCCCAATCTGAGGCCATGATTATCTCCTGGAAACAGATGGCATGCTCCCTTCAGATAAGGGGTAAGTGATGCGAAGAGGGATAGTGAGATTGACCGTAGGTTAGGTGCAGCGTCTGCAGTAATGCGATCACTGTACCGCACCGTTGTGGTGAAGGGAGAGCTGACCCATAAAGCAAAGCTCTCCATTTACCACTCAGTCTACGTCCGCACTCTCACCTATGGTCATGAGCTCTGGGTAATGATCAAAAGTACAAGATCGCGGATACAAGTGGCTGAAATGAGCTTTCTCAGACAGGTTGCTGGGCGTACTCTCCGTGATCGGGTGAGGAGCTCAGTGACTAGGGAGAAGCTTGGAGTAGTCGCTGCTCCTTCACGTTGAGAGGAGTCAGTTGAGGTGGTTCGGGCATCTGATCAGGATGCCACCTGGAAGCCTTCCACTGGAGGTATACCAGGCACGTCCAACTGGAAGGAGGCCCCGGGGTAGACCCAGGACACGCTGGAGGGATTATATCTCCCGGCTGGTCTGGGAATGCCTTGGGATCCCCCGGGAGGAATTGGTGGATGTTGCGAGGGACAGAGACGTCTGGGCTTCTTTGCTTTTTTCCATTTGAAATGGAAAAGATGATGATGATGATGACCAGGAAAAACGTTCAGGAGTAAGTTTTATTCCAGCGTTAGGTAACTAAAGTGGAAGCAAAGATTTGAAATACAACATTGAGCTTCTGGGCTACCTCGATGTTAAAAATCAGTAGTGTAAAAATTAAACAAGTATATAGTTGGCATAAGGGAAAACCGTATAAATTACTTAGCTAACTTACTCAAAATTAGTCATATTTACATGAGTATTTTACATTTCCCGAGTTGTCATGGTGGCCTTTTTTGTTGTAGCTTTACAAACTCCATAACTACCGTAATGCTTTGCGTGCTGCTTTAGCAATTAGCTTTGTTGCTTTTTTGTTTGCAGCAGCAACATTCATGGAAAAAGCAGCAGTACATCTCCGGGAAAAAGCGGCACCCCATCTCTGTAGAAAGAGGGCAGTTTTTTTAAACCGTCCAAGCACTGAAAGTGCTGGAGCCCTATTGTGTTTGTTCTCTTTCCTCTTCTTCTTCTTTTTCTCAGACCCTATGGACAAATTGTAAGGCCTACAGACATGACATTTGGTCAACTAGTTGTAAACCTTCCCGCTACTCCAGATCAGCCTGATGGAGCCGCTATAGCGACGCGTTGACGGCTGTATCTCCTACCCTGTGTGACGTAAAGATGAAATTCTATTTTTTCCTGATTCCTCAGGTCAGATTCTACCAAAAAGCAGATGAAAGTTTTATTTACACAAACATGCTCTGCAGGCAGAAAGATTGGTCCAAAGAGATAACGAATCAAATGGTAGTGGAGGTGGGGCAAAATAGGAGGAACCAAAATTTGAATTAAAAAAAAAACACTCTTGTGCAATGCAAGATTATGGTTGATTAAAATTTTAATGCAAGATTAAAATTGGAGCAAACTTTCACAAAAGTTAAGAAATTTTCAGTTTTGTTTGTTTATCTAAGCTTATCTTATTTAGCAAACTTCAACTAAATGAGTGCTTGTTAACTGATTTACCTCATAGTTAGCAATAGATTCACTGATGTTAGCCAGCAGGTGGAATTATGTTCCTTTGGTAACATTTCACAGATAAATATAGAAAGAAACCAAGAAATTAAGTTTGCATTTGAGAGCTTAGTTAGCTATAGCAAAATTAGCTAATTGTATGTCTGTGATATGTGACATTGTATGTCACATAATGTTGACTGGTAGCTATGTTAGCTGCATGGGATTGAGATATTAGAGCTTAACTGAGTATTGTGCACCATAGTAAACCCAGTTAGCTATCTTAGCTCATTAGCCTAAATTATACTACTCAGTGTGGGTCTTGTTGAGGAGTGCTGCTTTTGGGGCAGTAGTGCTGCTTATTAGAAGGCTGCA
Source organism: Hoplias malabaricus (assembly GCF_029633855.1). NCBI lineage: Eukaryota > Metazoa > Chordata > Actinopteri > Characiformes > Erythrinidae > Hoplias > Hoplias malabaricus. The sequence goes on along the minus strand of NC_089811.1, from coordinate 18,123,171 downwards.
TAGAGAGAAATGTGAGAGAAATATTGTTCTTAGGGCAGGAGTACTGTGGGTTTTCTTTTTGGGTAAATCATGCATACTTAATGTTTTAATGACTATTTTAGTGTTTAATGCTGCGCTTAAGTCAGAAACGTACTGTGTAATGTAAAGTGCTGCTCTAATGGCATTGGAAATGTACTGTATTGCTGCTCTGAGGGCAGGAGGGAATGTAGCTACTGTATATGGCATTACTGCTCTAAAGGCAGGAGGAATGTAGCTACTGCTCTGAGGGCAGGGGGAATGTAGCTAGTGTAGAGTGGTACTGCTCTGAGGGCAGAAAGAATGTAGCTACTGCTCTGAGGGTAGGGGGAATGTAGCTAGTGTAGAGTGGTACTGCTCTCAGGGCAGAAGGAAATGTAGCTACTGCTCTGAAGGCAGGGGGAATGTAGCTAGTGTAGAGTGGTTCTGCTCTGAGGGCAGAAGGAACATAGCTACTAATGCTCTATTAATATTAGCTATTAGTAGCTATTAATGCTCTGAGGGCAGGGAGAATGTAGCTAGTGTTGAGTGGTACTGCTCTCAGGGCAGAGGAAATGTAGCTACTGCTCTGAAGGCAGGGGGAATGTAGCTAGTGTAGAGTGGTTCTGCTCTGAGGGCAGAAGGAACATAGCTACTGCACTGAGGGCAGTGGGAATGTAGCTAGTGTAGTGCAGTACTGCTCTGAGGGCAGAAGGAATGTAGCTAGTGTAGTGGGGTACTGCTTTGATGGCAGGAGGAATGTAGCTACTGTTTGAGGGCAGGGGGATGGCAGTAGTGTAGTGTTGTACTGCTCTGAGGGCAGGGGGAATGTAGCTAGTGTAGTGTGGTACTACTCTGAGGGCAGAAGAATCTGAATATATGTGTATATGTAGACTTCATGGACAATATTTTGAGCTGTGGTTACACAGTACATATCAGCTTGATATACATATCAGTACATATCAGGGTTGATAACACAGTATGTTAAAACATTTCATTTATTCATTCATTGTCTGTAACCGCTTATCCAATTCAGGGTCGCGGTGGGTCCAGAGCCTACCTAGAATCATTGGGCGCAAGGCAGGGAAATACACCCTGGAGGGGGTGCCAGTCCTTCACAGGGCAACACAGACACACACTCACACCTACGGACACTTTGGAGTCATCAATCCACCTACCAACGTGTGTTTTTGGACTGTGGGAGTAAACCGGAGCACCCGGAGGAAACGGACAACACACTAACTCCTCATAGTTAGTCACCCGGAGCAGGAATCGAACCCACAACCTCCAGGCCCCTGGAGCTGTGTGACTGCAACGCTACCTGCTGCGCCACCGTGATATAGAATAATTAAAAAAAGTAAAGGGAACACTTACAAGGCAATGATAGCTGATTTCAGTTGTTTCATTGCTTATCGTATTGAAATATTTCAAATGGAAATGCTGCATGTGTATGCACACTCTTATAGCACAACATTACTAATGAGCGCTAAAAATGAAATTGTCACACTGCAAATTATATTTGTCTGAAATGCATTAAATGTTTTAATGGTTTAAAATGATTTTTCTTTTTGCTTAAACTTTAAAAACTTGTTAAGGTACTGTGAATATTGTGCTTCTTTCAGAAAGTGTATATATTTTTTATTTACTCTGAGTTTCTGTGTTTTTCTGCTGCCTGTATTGCTGCAAATAAGGAATAATAAAAGATATATAATAATAATTATTTCATCTGGCTGTTGGAAATTCTCAATTGGAGGGGATTAATTAACCATATGGAAGATGTAAGTTCTGCAGGAACTGCAGAAAGTTTATATATGTATGTGTATTTGTGTTTTTAGGGGTTCGAGCACGAAGTGCTTGAAACCCTATTGTGTTTGTTCTGATTTTAATTTGTTATTAGGGGTTCGAGCACGAAGTGCTTGAAACCCTATTGTGTTTGTTCTGATTTTAATTTGTTATTATTATTATTATTATTATTCTTTTTCTTTTTCTGCCATAAAACGAATCGCACAGCCCAAACCGTAAGGCCTAGAGACTTGAGACTTGGTCAATAGGTAGTAGTCGGTCTCGCTACTCAGGCACAAAATATCAGCCCAATTGGCCTCAAGGGGGCGCTACAGCGAAGGAAAACGCTTTCATTAAAAGATTTTCCACCCCGTGTGGCGTAGAGACGAAATCTTTTTTTTCCCTGATTCCTTGGGTCCTGCCGAATCAAAAAGGTACATACAACCACTAAGCTCCGCCTACTTAGATTTTTTGCTATTTTGCATAATTTGCAAAACCTACTTTTGTGTACTCCTCCGTGGATTTTTGTCCAATTTTCTTGAGCTTGGTGTCAAAATGTTCGCAGGAGCCTGTAGTTTAACAATTATCAAAAAAACGTTGAAATTTCGATTCAAGATGGCCGCCATATGCAAATGAACCTCTTCGGCTTATTTTATGTTTTACTTAAAAATCTATAACAAACTCATGGTTTACTCAAATGTGTTTACATTTCATATTCTACTTTCAGACATGATTCTGAGGTAGCTTGTCAAAGGAGAAGCCAATATTCATATAGGGGGCGCTGTAAATGCTTCAAGTTTATATCTCAGCATCCGTAAGGCGGATCGGACCGCCGCTTGGCATGCTGCTTCTATGGGCAAGGCTGTAGAGGGAAAATTAAGGACAACTCGATTCGAGCAAAATTGTGATTGTCATCGACCAATCAGCTGTCATCAGCTGTTTGACAACCTTAACAAGGTCCAATCATCATGGGATTTGACTGGTATGTCCCTGGGAGGCCTCCCTAAGAGCAGAAAAATTGTCATAACGATAGCCACTAGGGGGCGCTATATCAAGAAAATATTATATATCTCTGTGAAAATTAAGCATATTGACACGCAGTTTGCTTCTTTTTATACTCTGCAGAGGGCCTAACAACTTTGTAATTGCAAGTGTTGTCAAAAAATGCTTTGCTTTTTCTCAGTTTCCAAATGTTCAAAATTGAAGCTTTTCGAACTAGTCCGTGGAATTTTGCGATATTCACAAACAGTTGACCTTGTTGGAATCTGCAGAGTCTGGAGGTAAATAATTATCAAAAAAAGTTCAACATTTGGACAAACTTTTGTTGTAATAAAACAATTAATTGAAGTGTGGGGAGCTTTAAACATTCTTTTAGCTATAACTCAAACAAATTAAGTCCAATCAAGACCAAACGAGACAGAAGTATGTATGGTCTTGTCCTGAAGACGTATGTACAATATGATCAAAATTTACCAAAAGGGGGCGCTACAATTGGACAAAAACTGATTAAATGGGCTTTTTTATGTTATAGCGCCATCTAGGAACGCAGTGGCACCCCAACTTAATTATGACATCTGGTCCTCAGTCTGATCAAGTATGTGACGTTTTAAAATTTTTGGGGAAAGCATTTTTGAGTTATAGGTGTATATTAGTGTACACATATAGCATATATTTGACTTGTGGAATACATGCTAGATCTCTCTTATTGTGGGGGGCCTGTAAGCTACATAGTATTAAAAGTGCAACAATTCTTTCATTCATTCATTCATTCATTCATTCATTATCTGTAACCGCTTATCCAGTTCAGGGTCGCGGTGGGTCCAGAGCCTACCTGGAATCATTGGGCGCAAGGCAACAATTTTTGATCAGTATTAAAGTTCGGATCCTTGGGATTCAGCTAATACCACATATGTCCGTGTTAGGTAAATATCCACATAGGAGTACACACTCAAATGTTTCTATATGTGCATTCATGGCAGAGCTAAATATATGTGAAAGTAGTTATTTCTCACCAGCAGATGGCAGTCTAAAACTATACGTTGTGCTGTTGAACTACAGTGACTCTGTAGTGCCACTATGAATGCTATGTGGAGCAAAGACCATAAGGCCCAGAAACACCTCCCTTGGCAGCAACATCCAGCAGGTGTGAAATGACTCAGCCAAGGAAAATGACACTCTTTGGTCAGATGGTGGCGCTATAGCAAAGGGAAAAGCATTGCGGTCTATATCTCCTACACCATAAGGCCTATAGATTAAATCTTTTTTTTCCCCTTATTCCTTGGCTTTAGACAAACTAATTTGCTATTGGATCATTTAGCTCAGCCCACTTAGATGTTGAGCTAATTTGCATAATTTGCAAAATATACTTTTGTCAATAAGTCTTTGAATTTTTGACCAATTCCCTTGAGCTTGGTGCCAAAACCTTCACATGCGTCTGTCCCTAGGTAATTATAGAACGAATGTTGACATTTTGATTCAAGATGGCCGCCATATGCAAGTGAACCTCTTCAGCTTATCACAGGTTTTACTTGAACATCTCTAACTCCTTCATACTTTACTCAAATGGGTTCAAATTTCAGATTCTACTCATAGAAATGCTTTTAAAGGTAGCATGTCAGCGATGTAGGCCTATTGCTTCCAAACAGGCCTCTTAAGCGAGAACCCCGTTAATTGCCGCTTGCGGCTATATTTAGGGGTTCGAGCACGAAGTGCTTGAAACCCTATTGTGTTTGTTCTGATTTTAATTTGTTATTATTATTATTATTATTCTTTTTCTTTTTCTGCCATAAAACGAATCGCACAGCCCAAACCGTAAGGCCTAGAGACTTGAGACTTGGTCAATAGGTAGTAGTCGGTCTCGCTACTCAGGCGCAAAATATCAGCCCAATTGGCCTCAAGGGGGCGCTACAGCGAAGGAAAACGCTTTCATTAAAAGATTTTCCACCCCGTGTGGCGTAGAGACGAAATCTTTTTTTTCCCTGATTCCTTGGGTCCTGCCGAATCAAAAAGGTACATACAACCACTAAGCTCCGCCTACTTAGATTTTTTGCTATTTTGCATAATTTGCAAAACCTACTTTTGTGTACTCCTCCGTGGATTTTTGTCCAATTTTCTTGAGCTTGGTGTCAAAATGTTCGCAGGAGCCTGTAGTTTAATAATTATCAAAAAAACGTTGAAATTTCGATTCAAGATGGCCGCCATATGCAAATGAACCTCTTCGGCTTATTTTATGTTTTACTTAAAAATCTATAACAAACTCATGGTTTACTCAAATGTGTTTACATTTCATATTCTACTTTCAGACATGATTCTGAGGTAGCTTGTCAAAGGAGAAGCCAATATTCATATAGGGGGCGCTGTAAATGCTTCAAGTTTATATCTCAGCATCCGTAAGGCGGATCGGACCGCCGCTTGGCATGCTGCTTCTATGGGCAAGGCTGTAGAGGGAAAATTAAGGACAACTCGATTCGAGCAAAATTGTGATTGTCATCGACCAATCAGCTGTCATCAGCTGTTTGACAACCTTAACAAGGTCCAATCATCATGGGATTTGACTGGTATGTCCCTGGTAGGCCTCCCTAAGAGCAGAAAAATTGTCATAACGATAGCCACTAGGGGGCGCTATGTCAAGAAAATATTATATATCTCTGTGAAAATTAAGCATATTGACACACAGTTTGCTTCTTTTTATACTCTGCAGAGGGCCTAACAACTTTGTAATTGCAAGTGTTGTCAAAAAATGCTTTGCTTTTTCTCAGCTTCCAAATGTTCAAAATTGAACCTTTTCGAACTAGTCCGTGGAATTTTGCGATATTCCCAAACAGTTGACCTTGTTGGAATCTGCAGAGTCTGTAGGTAAATAATTATCAAAAAAAGTTCAACATTTGGACAAACTTTTGTTGTAATAAAACAATTAATTGAAGCGTGTGGAGCTTTAAACATTCTTTTAGCTATAACTCAAACAAATTAAGTCTAATCAAGACCAACCATGACAGACGTATGTATGGTCCTACCCTGAAGAAGTATGTACAATATGATCAAAATTTACCAAAAGGGGGCGCTACAATTGGACAAAAACTGATTTAATTGGGCTTTTTTATGTTATAGCGCCATCTAGGAATGCAGTGGCACGCCAACTTAATTATGACATCTGCTCCTCAGTCTGATCAAGCATGTGAAGTTTTAAAATTTTTGGGGAAAGTGTTTTTGAGTTATACGTGTATATTAGTGTACACATATTGCAAATATTTGACTTGTGGAATACATGCTAGATCTCTCTTATTGTGAGGGGCCTGTAAGCTACATAGTAATAAAAGTGCAACAATTTTTTCATTCATTCATTATCTGTAACCGCTTATCCAGTTCAGGGTCGCGGTGGGTCCAGAGCCTACCTGGAATCATTGGGCGCAAGGCAACAATTTTTTGATCAGTATTAAAGTTCGGATCCTTAGGATTCAGCTAATACCACATATGTCCATGTTAGGTAAATATCCACATAGGAGTACACGCTCAAATGTTTCTATATGTGCATTCATCCATCCATCCATCCATTATCTGTAACCGCTTATCCAACTTAGGGTCGCGGGGGGTCCAGAGCCTACCTGGAATCATCGGGCGCAAGGCGGGAATACACCCTGGAGGGGACGCCAGACCTTCACAGGGCAAATATGTGCATTCATGGCAGAGCTAAATATATGTGAAAGTAGTTATTTCTCACCAGCAGATGGCAGTCTAAAACTATACATTGTGCTGTTGAACTACAGTGGCTCTGAGACATTATGCAAAATGCAATGTGGAGCAAAGACCATAAGGCCCAGAAACACCTCCCTTGGCAGCAACATCCAGCAGGTGTGAAATGACTCAGCCAAGGAAAATGACACTCTTTGGCCAGATGGTGGCGCTATAGCAAAGGGAAAAGCATTGCGGTCTATATCTCCTACACCGTAAGGCCTATAGATGAAATCTTTTTTTTCCCTTATTCCTTGACTTTAGACAAACTAATTTGCTATTGGATCATTTAGCTCAGCCCACTTAGATTTTGAGCTAATTTGCATAATTTGCAAAATATACTTTTGTCAATAAGTCTTTGAATTTTTGACCAATTCCCTTGAGCTTGGTGCCAAAACGTTCACGAGTCTGACCCTAGGTAATTATAGAACGAATGTTGACATTCTGATTCAAGATGGCCGCCATATGCAAATGAACCTCTTCAGCTTATCACAGGTTTTACTTGAACATCTCTAACTCCTTCATACTTTGCTCAAATGGGTTCAAATTTCAGATTCTACTTATAGAAATGCTTTTAAAGGTAGCATGTCAGCGATGTAGGCCTATTGCTTCCAAACAGGCCTGTTAAGCGAGAACCCCGTTAATTGCCGCTTGCGGCTATATTTTTTATTATTATTATTATGGTCCTAACACATAGTGTAGGACCATATTGTAATTGTTAGCATTTTTCATCTTATTTAGGAGGAGTTTAACTACAGAAGCATATTTTGCCATCAGAGCATGTATAAATGTGGACAGGTTAATCACTGGACTAGGCATGTTCCCCTTTACATGTTCAGGGAAAAACAATTGTTCAACAGAAAAATATAAGAAATGCAAACTTGCAGGAGAATTACAATTCAAGGAAAACTAAGTGCAGGGAGGGGATGTCTCCAGCCCTCAGCAACAGTCTGATGGTCATTGTGGAGATAGTGATGAATCACCTAATGCACAAGGAATATGTGCAGTGTGTCCAGGCTATGCAGATCATATGGGCTTCTCATTGCTGTCCACAAATCAAACCATAGTTGCTCAATTGTACAACATGGAAATATTTTAACATGTATTGGTTAGAATGCATGGCACATTGATATTTAAGTTGATGTTACAAAAATATCTTGTATGCATAAAGATAAAAATGTAATACATTTTCTTTTTTTTTTAATTAACACTTTTATTGGAAAAACACATAATATTACAATAACATGGGAATTTACTTGCATTTGCTTTTATATTTTTAACTTTTAATTGGGAGAAAGAGAGAAAAAAAACATTTTAGAACTTGAGTGATGGGGAGATCTCATTTTAAACATATCATTGACATGATTGTACAAATGGTACACTATTCAAAGCCAGCTTTATTTAATCAGATCTAACTGGCTTGACATATTCTGTCCATTTGAACCAGATTTTAAAGAAGATATCTCTCTGTACTTTTAGAGAGAAAGACAGTTTTTCATTTGTGTAGATCTCTTGTACAACATTTATTGTCTTCAGTTGTTGGTGATTAAGGTTTGAGCCATCTCCGTGTGAGCGCTTTTTTACTTGCTGCCAGTAGGATGTACAACAGTTTTTTATCATTCAGATTGTCCCTCGATACATTACCAAGAAACATGTTTTCAAATGTTAAAGGAAAAACAAATGAAAAGACATTCTGTATATGATCGTGAATTTGAGACCAATACTGGTGGATGACTTGACAGTCCCAAAAAATATGGAAATGGTTTGCTCCTTCGCCCCCACATCTCCAACAAGTATCACCCATTCCCTGATACCTTTTCTGAACCGGAGTAATAAAGTACCTCATTATGCTTTTCCAACAAAATTCACACCAAACATTTGATCTCGTTGTTTCCCACTGTATCTCACATATGTGATCCCAACTTTCCTCTGTAATTGTCAGGTTACCACCTTCTTTTTCCCCACTTCCTTTTAACATAAATAGTGGGGTTTTTTTACATGTCAGGATGCTGTTGTACAATCTGGAAATCAGTTTCCACAAATCCTAGGTCTTTTAAATTCACTTTTAGATCCTGATTAAAATAATTTCTGACCTGTAGATATCTAAAGAAGTCATCTGAGCTTAAATCATATTTTCTTTTCAAGGTTTCAAAACTTTGGAGTGCCCCTTATGGACAAATGAATAGTAATTAGTTAGGTCTTTTTTAATCCAGTTCTTGAATCTAACGTCATATTGATTTGGGGTAAAGTCTGAATCGTATGCACACCACCTCAAAACTTCAGAGGCATTTTCCAAACCACAAATTCTATGCTCATTCTATGCAGATATCATTACCTGTGTTATGGGTTCATTTGCCAAATTTATTTCATTCTGCAATTTTGTGTCAGCTATTAAGGCTTTAATTGGTATTGCTTTAACAGTTGTCCCCTCCATGTCTTTCCAACCAGCCGTGTAATCTGGACAGCACAAACATATTAATGGTCTCAGCTGAGCTGCACAATAATATTCCCTTAAACATGGAAGGCCTCAACCTCCTTTATCTTTCTTTAATTGTAATGTTTTATATTTGATTCTAGCTTTTTTCTCTTTCCAAATGTATTTTGACAACAGCCTATCCCATTCAACAAATTGCTTTTGGGGTATGGGAATTGGTAAGGATTGAAATAAAAACAACATTCGGGGAAGAATATTTAGCCTTACTGATTCAATCTTAGAGTGTAGGTCTAAAATGGCATTCCATCTTTGTATGTCTGATTTTATGGATACATTTAGGGGACCATAGTTAGCATCAAACATTTTAGTGAAGTGTATTACCACGGTGTATTACCACCCCTAGATAAATTATATCGTCTGCTTCCCATTTCCATTTATAGCAATCCCTGATTTCAATTGGAGGATCATAATTTAGAGTTAGCACCTGCGTTTTGTTTACGTTAACCTTATACCCAGAAAAGGAGCTGTATTCTGATAGTAAATTCATGATTTTAGGAAGAGTCTGTGTGGGGTTAGATATAATTAATAGTAGGTGATCTCCAAAAAGTGCCAATTTTGTTCCCCTCCTGTCATCCTTACTCCAGTTATATCATGCCTCTGTCTAATCCATTGGCTTAATGGTGATATAAACAAGGTGAAGAGGAGTGGCGAAATGCAACATCCCTGTCATGTCCCCCGTTCCAATGTGAATGATTCAGTGAGGTCTCCGTTAATTTTGATCTTAGCTGTCGGTCTGTTGTATAAACCTGAAATAATGTCGATAATAGATTGATCAAAACCAAAACTCTCAAGCACTTTATATAAGAAGGACCACCTCACAGAATCAAAACCTTTTTCCGCATCCAAACTTAACTTTAGGGTCTCTAATTTTTGTTTATCCACATGCCTCATTATTTGTAAAACTTTCCTAATATTATCTTGAGTCTGTCTATGTTTTATGAAGCCTGTTTGATCATTATGTATTAACTCAGGCAGGATTGTTTCTAGTCTCTTTGCAATAATGGAGGTGAACAATTTATAATCAATATTTAATACACTAATGGGGTGATAATTGCTGCATTCTAGTTGATCCTTTCCTTCTTTTGGAATGATAGAGATTATTGCTTCCCTCCATGAGGGAGGGACAATTTTCTTTTCCATTACCCAATTAAATGTTTTCAGCAAAGTAGGAGTTAAATAATCTTGCATTATTTTGTACCATTCTGGACCAAATCCATCTGCCCCTGCTACTTTTCCTTCCTTTAATCTTTTAATTGCTGAATGTATTTCTTCTTTAGTTACTTTGGATAGTAGCATTATGTTTTGTTACTCTGTCACCATTGGTAGTTCTCATTCAGACAGGAATGTATTAATATCATGATTGTTATCTACATGTGGTTGAGAGTATAGTGTTTTATAATAATTCTGAAAGCATTGTTGAATCCTCCCCTGATCTGTTTCTATTTGACCATTCAAAGGATTCTTTATTTTGTGCATAGTTCTTTCTGCTTGTTGTTTTCTAAGCTTAAACGAAAGAAGTTTTAGTGATTTCCCCCCTACTTCACAATGTTGTTGTTTGGTAAAAAGCATATTTTTCTGTATGTCCATCATGTGTAAGTCATCTATTTCTTTTTTCAATTTTATTATATCAGATTTGATCTCGTCTTTCAGAGTCCTAGAATGTTTGCGTTGCAGATCTAATAATTTATTTTCTAATTTCTGAAGTTTTTGCCCATTCGCTTTTTTCAGGAAGGAGGAAATACTAATTATTTCCCCTCTAATCACTGCCTTCAGTCCGTCCCAAAGTATTCCTGGTGTCACCTCTTCATTATCATTAAACTCTAAATAATTATCTATCTCTTTTTTCAAATTCTCTTTAATATTTGGATAATTTAGAATATTTGAGTTCAACCTCCATAGTGTAGATCTAAATTTCTTGTTCAAACACACCTCAACATAAACTGGGTTGTGATCTGAAATAATACATGGACCTATTTCACTATTATTGAGTCTAAATAACTCATTCTTAAACATAAAGATAAAATCTAATCTAGAATAAACGTTGTGTGGATATGAGAAGTGAGTGTATTCTTTATCTGTTGGATGAAAATCTCTCCATACATCCACTAAACCTAAATCATCCAGTGGCGGATGCTGGTCTTTCAAGGAGGGGAAGCTCAATTTCGGCCTACATCATAAAATGTGTCGGTTTATTTATACGTAAATTCTACCCTCCGCTCCTTTTCAAGAAAATGATCTGTGACCCTGTCGTACCAACAAGGTGTCTTTTCCAGGGACTTGACTAGTGTCCTCTCAATGGCCAGCAGAGCTAGGCTGCTTAAACGGCCTTGGCCCATGTGAAGTGTGTACGCCTGTGAGTGCTTTGTGACGATGGAGGGGCTCAGCAACACCCGCTGGACAGAAACTGCGATAGAAGTCAGAAAGAGTGATAGAAGTCAGTCTCCAAACACAAACAGCTCCAAAAAACTCCACCAGAAATAGAAGCATGATTTGTCGCTAGTCGTTTTTAACAAAGAAAATGCTGCTAAGAGGATTAAGAAAGTCTGGTTCAACTTAGAACAGGATGAAAATGTAATGCTCCCATGGATCTTTACACCAAAGGATTGCTGATTTGCTCATTTCGCTGTCAATCAAAAAGGGATTCCGCCTCAGACAGATCATCCAATCATCATGCAGAAGCTGAGCGTCCGGGCCAGCCCACTGCCCTATAGACCCCCAGAAACGCAGAGCGTCCGACGGGCGGGACAAAGTCCAGCATTTATCCAATGACTCGTCTCGTTTCGCTGCTTTGCAATTGAACTCAGTGGACGCTCAGCGTCCACACTGTTTAAAGCACTGTGAGAATGATTGAGAGGAAAGCCGGGTCTTTACTAGTGATAAGAAGCTGATTCTGAACAAAAGTTGAGCGCGTTGTAGTGCATATTTATTCAGTGACATGTACACACAACAGTATATATTTGAGCACTTATTTTTAGACATTTTAGAGGAAGCTGAGCTTCCCTTGCAGTCTTAGAGCAATCGCCTCTGAAATCATCTATTAGATGTGTCATCCTTTTTCCAATATTTCTCACATCTCCTTTTCCCTTAGAGGAATCCAATTTAGTATTTAATGTGATATTGAAGTCACCACCACATATAAAAATTCCTTGACTCCTTGTTGATGCTAATTCTAAAATATGTTTATACATGGACCAATCACTACCTGGAGGAATGTAAACGCTTAAGAGACTCATTATATATCTACCTTCTTTGTCTTTATATTCTGAAATATGTTCATAATTTAGAGCTCCCAATAACAAAATCGCCACCCCCCTTCGCCTCCCCGAAGTGTGGGAAGAATAAAAGACATGTTTAAAGCCCATCCTGTTCAGTTTTGTCAGCTAAATGTGGTTCCTGCATTAAAACAATTTGGGCCTTATCTTTTTTAAATTTGGATAAGGCTTTCCACCTTTTCACTGGATTATGTAAGCCATTAATGTTTATAGATATCAGTTTCATTAATCTGCTGTTCATCTAAATTATAGACACTGTATTTATTGTACACCATTTTATAGTCTCCCCAGTCACCTTAGTAAACACTGAACACAAACCATATAAATAAGTGAACATACAAAAAGAAAAAAATAGCAACTGAGGTATTAACTTCCAGGGTAGGGGTCTCGTGTATAGACCCTGAATCGCCTTCAAAGGCAACTTCTTCATCATACAGTGAAGGGAGCCTACAAGGGCTGTGGCCTTACTGTTGAAAATGCTCGTTAGAAACCTTATCTATTTATTCATTATAATCCCTAAACTGACTATATTTGTCATAAGTACCAAAAACAAAGTGGGTAAACCTCAATTTCCAGAAGATGTAGGTGCTATCCTCTTGAAGGCTCTAAGTTTTTCTTTGTATGTGGGTTTCTGCCTCTTGTCTGCTGCGCTGTTCCCTGGTCCTCTGCCCACCTTGGTCCAGGTCAGCTGCTTTAGCTTTTCCAGAGTCGTCTCTGGTGATTTAGCGACTTTTACCGCATAGCCCCTGCTAGACATGTCTTCTGTGGCTTCAAACACCGAATTGTAGATTTTTGTTTCGTCTGTGTATTTCACCCTCAGCCGAGCGGGAAAGAGGGTATGAAAAGGGATCTGCTGTTCTTTCAGAATCCCGCGCACTTCTGCGTATTCTCTACGTTTTTTTAGAATTAGGAGGGGGTAGTCATGATCCAGATTCACTTGACTGCTGTTCCAAGTAAATCCTCTTTTCTGCCATGCCTTGCGAAGCAGAAGTTCTTTGGTTTTGAAGCTGAGGAATTTCACAATAATGGATCTCGGGGGAGCATCTTCAGGGGGAGGAGGACTTAGAGAGCGATGCGCCCGTTCGATGCGAATGTCGAGCTTCTCTTGGGTCAACTCCAGGCCTTCCAGCAGTAACTTCTCAACAAAATCACTCATTGTTTGAAAGTTTCGCTCTGTTGTCTCTGGTACACCGTAAATTCGTATGTTCTCTCTTCTCGTACGGCTTTCTAAGTCCATTAATTTCTCCTCCACCTTTAACTGTAACTTTATTAGCAATATTTCCATCATGGCGTCCTCGGTATTCTGAATCCTCTCCCCTGCTTTCTCAATCCTCCCCTCAGCTTCGACTAGTCTGGCATTCATCTTGAGGATTTTTGCGCTTTATTTTCTAGGCGAAAGCCTCTTATTTCCTATAATACCGTGTCCAATTCAGCCATATTTCAACAAATGGTTACTGGGATCATATCACGAATAGCCTTAGCAGTCTTTCAGTGTGTCAGCTCGTAATAAGCACCGATTATTTTAGCATTAGCCAAAAAGCTAGCGTTGTTTTCTGAGCTTTAACCCTTCTTTAAATTGCCTCTTCAATGTGGCGTTTCAGGTGTATTTCGCTTACCCCCTTTCTTATTCACTTCTTGAAATAACTATGCATCATTTTAATGGGGTTTAGTTTTCAATTTCGTAGGTTTCCTAGAGCACTCGTTCACAGCGTGGCCATCATGGTGACATTTAAACATGAAGCCTAATACATTTTATATATTAAATTACCTTGAAACAAACCATTTCTCTCAATAGAGTTCAAAATCTTATTGCCAGTTTTCAAGTACATTTTTAAACCCCAAATGTATCAATATAATGTAATTCAGCCTAACATATACAGTATATATATATACACATAATTACTTGACTTAATAAAATACTACCCCTCTTGAAAAGCAATTAATGGCCCCCAAAATGTTAATACCTATATGGGAGAATGTCAACTTTTGTTATAAGTACATTTTTCCTGCCTGTACAGCAGTACAACAGTACATTCCACCTGCCCTTAGAGAAGTACTACACATACAATAGCTACATTACTTCTGTCCTCAGAGCAGTAGCTGCATCCCCCTACCTTCTGTCCTCAGAGCAGTAGCTGCCTTCCAACAACAAACAACATTTCTCTCACATTTCTCTCTATGCATCCCTCTAATAGGCAGCACTCCTGCCCCAAAAGCAGCACCCACCCCCCACACCGTGTAGTATGATATGGGCTAATGAGCTAAGTTAACTAACTGGGTTTGCTCTGGTCCACAATACTCAGTTAATCTCAAATAACTCAATCCCAAATATATAAGGATGCCTAGCAATGGTGTTGCATGTAAACATGTAGCTAACATAGCTACCAGGCAACATTTTGTGATATTACACTGTCATTACAATTAGCTAATTTTGCTATAGTTAACTTTCAGCTTCATTCCTTGGTTCTCCACCAAATCATGCTAGTAAAGTTATATTTGTCCCTAAAATGTTACCAAAGGGACATAAACAAATAATGCAATTAAACTTAAATTCTTACCTTTTGTGAAAGTATGCTCCAATTTTCTCAGCTGCACAACCACAATCCTGCACTGGAGAGTGTTATATATATATATATATATATATATATATATATATATATATATATATATATATATATATATATATATATATATATTTGTCTTTCAAATTTTTGTTCAGCCTATTTTCCCCACCCCCACTATAATTTGATTGGTTATCTCTCTGAACTAATACGGTAGTTTTTCTTTCAGTCCTCAAAACAAGTTAGTGTAACTAAAACTCCCAGCTGCTACAAAAAAAAGCTCAAGAACCCATAAGTTCCACCCACTTAGATTTTGAGCTAATTTGCATAATGTGCAAAATCACACACATATTTGAGCGCAAATTAGTCCCTGGAAATGTACCCAATATGGATATGTGGTACCAGCAGAATCCTAAGAACCTGAACTTAGGATGGAATTTCATCACTGCTTGGCTTCTGACTCAATTACAGGGGTGGAGCTCGCATTCCAAAAATCAGAGAAATACATCTATAACTTACAAACGCTTTCCCAAACGTTACAATACTTCACATGCTTTATCCCTATAAGGGTTGTAAGATATAATTACTTGGTTGTGCAACTGCAGGCCTAGGGGGCGCTATAACAACAAAAAAATTGTTACGTTTCTCAGGATTGTTCGATTGACATGACAACAGGTATGCATGTAGTGGGTAATATCCTGAACCAGATTCTATGATGAAGTCATATTCACAGAAACATGACTGCCATCAGCCAATTAGATTTCAGCAGCTGTTTGATAACCTTAACAAGGTCCAATTATCATGACACTTGAATGGTATGTCCATGGCAGCACTTCCTAAGCACATAAAAAAATATATCATAACGATAGCCACAATTCAAATTTTCAACATGGAAATATGGAATATCTCAGCATAAATAAAGAATATTGAAAAGCAATGTGTTTTACTGAATACAGTGGAACCTCATCTGTTCCGTGACCCGGTTCGTAAGTGGAAAACTTCATTTCTCAAGTTAATTTTCCCCATTTAAAATTATGGAAAAGCAATTAATGGATTCCAGCCCACCCCAAAAGTCAAACTTTTTGCACTGATATATGTTTACAGAACTCTCAAATTAGTAAAAAAAAAATACATATAGCATTACTAAACATAAAAAAGAAATACAATGGTAACAGTAATAAAATGAAATAAAGTTTTAAATGGTTACATATTGAAGACGTGACGACAGGCTGGAGGAGTAACAGTCACTGGCTGTATGACGGGAGGTGGGGGATGGGTGGAATAACGGAGAGTAGGTGGGTGAATGTGGGGAGACGAAGCGTAGATACGGCTTAACTTAGCATGAATTTTAATGTCTGCTATTTACACTAATGCTAAATTGCTAAAACTACAATTTGCTAATCTTAAACGCTCACTCAAGTCTGGGCGCACTGGAAGACTCGCCTATTGGGGTCAGTGGCCATTTCCAGGGTGAAACTCCAGAGTGAGTCCTGTACTCTGCTCTCTCTGCAAACCAAACCCCACCTTCACCTGTCTGCAGACCAGAAATTCTCCCACTCATCCACTACCCCTTCAGCTCCACTGAGACACCAGAACACCAAGGATCACATTTAAAAACACTACAAAACTATCCTAAAGTGTGGCTTCTATATCAGGAAAGGTCATATGCTAACCCCTTGCTCTGCAAAGATTGCTCACTTTCACCCTGGTCTTCAATTATCAGGACACCCCCATAGCAGGTATGACTTAGGTGTTGGAGTTTTAAACCCCTCAGCATCACTGCTGGACTCGGAATAGTCCACAACCAAACACATCCAGCAGACATGTTGCTGTGTCCACTGATGAAGTACTAGAATACAAGCAACTCAAATGAGATATATATCACAAATCTCAGGATTGGTTATTGTAATGGTCTCTTAATTGGAATTCCAAAATAGACCATTAAACAGCTTCAGCTAATTCAAAATGCAGCTGCCAGAGTTCTCACTCGGAGCAAAAGAAGAGATCACATCACCCCTATTCTCAAATTATTACACTGGATACCAGTCTGTTACAGAATAAACTTTAAGATGTTATTACTGGTCTATAGATGTCTTAATGGGGTAGGGCCAGCGTATTTATCAGATCTGCTACAGAGATATGAGCTGAGCAGAGATCTCAGATCTTTAGGAACTAGTCAGTCCTGCCTCATGTGAAAACTAACTACATTTTTAAAATATTTTTATTTAGCTTTTTTATTTAGGGATTTTATTACAGAAATAACGCTTGCTTATTTATGCTTAAAAAATGTTGGTAGAGAATACATTTTTGCCTGTTGAATATGGAGATGTGTTGTACATGAATGCTTCTGTTTGTTGTCTTCATATGCTGGATTGTGTGTATCATCGGGCTTTGAGTTTCACATCAATGTGTGTTATATTTCAAAATTGGTCTTCCTTGGGTGGACAGACTCTCAGTAATTGGTATGTTTTTATATACAGAACCAGAACTTCACATTTTAAATATGTGAAGCATGGAACGTACATTCTCTTGATGTGCTGTGATTTGTTGTTCCCCAAGTTTGGGCAACAGTTCAAAAAGATATTTAATGAGATGATGTGGAGCATTGCTACTGTAGCTAAGATTAGCTGTAGCTACGATTATGCAATACATCACCTGTTCAAACAACATTTGAACATAAGAATAAATTAGAACGAACGCTATGCTATAGTTTTAATGAAAATTAAGAATTTCAAACAGTAATATGAAAAAGGCATTTTATAACATACTCTGTTTTTATCTTATCATATTGCATTACATAAAAATAAAACTTCTTCATAAAACATACATTTTCATCTTATTTTGGTAAATATTTATTGACATGTTCTCATTCACTTTTCTGAAATTATTTTTATTAATAGGGAGCCTGGAACAAAATGTACTGGTCTACTGGTCCACAGCCCAGTACTGGCAGCCATAGAGGGCGATGCTTGGCAATGCACAAAGATGACCATATGCTCATGTACAACATCTGCATAGTGTTTTTAAGCAATGTATAACAAAGTGGGCAAAACCTTGAATTCACAATCAAAGGTTTAATATATATATATATATATGTGTGTGTGTGTGTGTGTGTGTGTGTGTGCGTGTTACTTATAAAGAACATAATTGTGCAAGATATTTGGTAAATAGAGCATTTTTGTTCTATTCAGTCTTCTATGGCCCAAAGTACGACGAATGCAGAGTCTGCTCAAATGTGACAGGGAGCACAGGCCTAAAACATACGGAGGTACAAAAAATTAGAATATGTATACAATTTTATCTATACTAACACTACTGCAAAAGGTGCGTGGGTGTGTGTTGTCTTGCCTGTTGTCATCAGCAAATGCTTGATGTTCTTATCTGTAGTCAAGTGAAGAGGTATTTTCCCTTCTGAATTCTTACATTTCCCATCAGCCCCATGCTCTAGCAACAGTGCTACTTCCTTGACCCCACCCACTCGGGCAGCCATGTGTAGTGGTGTATCAAGGCCACACCCATGGTGTACATCAGCACCTAAACAAACAAACAAACAAAACAGCTAATATATTACAGGATGTTCAAGCATCAATTTAGTTCCATTATATTACATGCATTAGACTAAGCTCAGATGGCAGATGGCATTTCATAAAAATTGTCACGCCTTCGTCCTGTCAGTCTGTTGTCCCTGCCATGTGCTTTATTTGCACATGGCTCTGTTTTGTTTATGTTCGAGTCTCCGCCTTTGTTCCGCCTCCTCGTCCGTGTCATGTGTTACCCGTCCTCGTTATCTGTCCAGGTGTGTCTCGTTTGTGTGAGTATTTAAGCCCTCTTGTCTCTCATCCGTTTGTCGTACATTTCCCCTTTATCCTGTGTTTTGTTGGTCACGGTATTTAGTCTGTCCGTCTGTCTCTAGAGTTTCCCCGTTTCTTCTCCTTTTTCGTCGTGTCGTTTTTCGTCCGTCTGTCCTGTTTTCCCTGTCCAGTTTCCTTTGTTTTATTTAGCTTGTTTGGCTCCTTGTTTGTTTGTGTTCTGTTTAAGTATCATTGTTTTGTTTATATTAAATATCCCGTGTTTTAGCGAATGCGTCCGCCTCCCTTAATCCACCCCTCGCTCCTGACAAAAATAGGCCAGGATTTTTAATGGGCACCAAATTAATCAAATATTCACAAAAGAGGAATTAGAAATTATTGTGCTGCTTTTGAAGAAGAAAGAGAGAAACTCTCCTAGGTTTGTATGGATCTATTTAACGCACAATCATAACATTATGTTCCACATGAAATACATGCAATGGACATGGTCCTCTACGTTTGACTTCTTTTTAAATAGTGGTACCTGGAAATTTAAATAGTGGTACCTGGAAATTTAAATAGTGGGACAGGCAATCCCAAATAGTCATTTGGTAGTCATAGTCAAATATGGCCCATATATGCAGTTCTCTTTGAATGATGTTGCCTCATCAACTCTGCCATAGGTCCACCTTATGTTTGGACCCAATCTGGGCAAATTCAATATTTTATCTTGCCCACACAAAATGTGCCATAACCCAAATCAAAACCTTGCTTATATTATGTGGTCCACATCAGGCCCACACAACAAATGGCATAAACCAAGTCAATTCTGTCTCTTGACATTTGACCCAAAACAATACACGCCATAACCCAAGTCAGGCCCAGCTCAGGACATCTGGCTCATGTGTGTTCTAAAAAGCACATGCATTAACCAAAGTCAAACCTGGCTTATGACAGTTGACCCAATTCTGCCCACACAACACTTGACAGTTTTAAATGCAAAATGAGGCACAGATTTGCCCCAAATATGTAGACTATCTGGTAAAAGCTTTGGGTGCTTTGATTTACTTCCCATCCAGTTGTTTCCAAGTACATACACTTAGAACATCCAGTGCACTTTCAAATGCAAATTAGCACACACCTTTCTTCTAATCGCTTACATGGAGAACAGTGACATGAGAATTGGTATCAATACAGATAATGTGGATCAGAGAAACTAAAGTCATGGGATATAATGATATTTTGAAAGGAATCTAACTTTTCTGTTTCATTATTATCCTCTTAGATTTCACTGTTTAGGTAAAGTGGTTTCCAGAAATTCTTTAATTTTCTTTAACAGCTACATCCAGTTCAGTGTTGCTGTGAGTCAAAAACATTTCTAGAATCACTGGGTGCTAGACGTAGTCATTCCATCAAATTCAGTGGTTAATGACTGGGCTTTTAATAACAATTTTAAATCCTATGATATATCATACTGGGGGTTTATTTTGTTGCAAAAAAAAAGTTAATGGCACAGAATTAGTTTCTGTATTATAGAATTATACAATTTATAATTATCAGAAATCTGACTGAACCTTGACCAAAGAATATGTGAATTGTTTTGTTCCAAGCGGGCATGAATATAGGCAGTGTGGAGCAAACACTATCATATTAACATTAAAATAAGAGCAGAAGACACTTGAGCATTTTGCAAGTTAAAAGAGATCTTTTTTGTTAATCTTTTTCAGAATAATCCATAATCCAATTAGAGGGAAAGCTGCAGTGTGTTGCACTGTGGATTTTAATTTATGTTTGCATCAGTGATTATTTCTTTGTACTGACCTAAGATGAGAAGTCTCTGCACACACTGTGTGCTCCTTGTTTCACACGCACAGTAGAGTGGTGTACCAATGCCAGCCATTTCCATATCAGCATTCACTCCATGAGACAGCAGCAGCTCTACACATTCTGTGTGATCTGAAATGAAGATGGTCATTTGTGATTGAACACAAAATATATTTTGATGCCTAAACATATTTAATGCAATATTTATCCATCTACCACTGAAAATATAAATTATATATAAAAAATACCCCTGATTATTCTGACAATGCTCGATTTATCATAGGAAAACAAATATATATATATACATATTTTACAATATTTTTGTCAGTATTATTTGCAAATAATGCCCCACCCCATGTCAACAGTACGTTACGATCACTCATCCACTCTTACAATTCAGCAGTCTGAATGAGCTTTGGAGCAAAATACTTTGAATGTGCTTTAAACAGTTGTTTGGGGAAAAAAAAAGCTTTCAAGTCATAATTAAGGTAAAACCATCATTTTATCCCAAGGATGATGCTTTGATATACTTGAAGCAAACTACACACCCTGGCTCCAGTTCTTCACAGGGCAACACACACTCACACGTATGGACATTCTGAGTAGCCAATCTACCTACAAACGTTTGTTTTTGGATCGTGGGAGGAAACCGGAGCACCCGAAAAAACCCACACAAACAGTCACCCAAAGCAGGGGTCAAACCCACAACCCCAGGACCCTGGAGTTGTGTGACAGTGACAAAACTCTTGTCAGTATCAGTATGGAGTAAAAAAAAAAAGCAAAAGCAAAACACACTCCAAAAATGTTTAAATGATCAAACACACTTCTACTTGCTGCTTCATGGATAGGTGAGTTGAGCAAGTGAGCTGGGTGGTGGGCTGAGATGTACATCAGAAGGAACTTTAGGAGTGCAGGGTTTCCACTACAACATGCATTGAAAATAGGTGTGACTCCATCAATAGTCACAGTGTTTACCTGAGCAGGGGATATTAATATAGATAGATTAGCACATATATAGCATAATATAGAATGGATTAACACATAAAATGTATGATTGCAAATAAATACTTAGCAACAAAGAGAGAGAGGGTGTGTAAGTTCAGAATATACAAATCCTTAAATATAAAAGTTGGGACACTTTCTCAAAACGCAATAAAAATTCTAAGTTTTCAAATTTTATTTAATGGAACACCTGTACCTCTTGTACCACATGTATCTCCAGTTCTTAATGTTTTGTTCACTACATCACTTGAACACAGATTTTGTCCATCATATCGTGTAGAACTTGTTGGATATATGGGCCATTAGAAATGCGCCAAAATCTTTTGACATTGACTTCATTGAAAGTTAAAAAATGTTTTTCTTTGAACAGTGACAATGTTGCTGGTGTAAGTGTGTAACTCACTTTTACCATACTGTCCTGAAATAAAGGTGAGTGGGGACATTTTGAAAACAAACACACATAGATTAACGGTGTCTTTGACACATACTGTGTTTCAGTTAGAACCTGTTCTATATTTTGTGTTGAATTCAGGTTGACATCTGGACATCAGCAAACCAGTCGGCTAGACTTGTTTGTAAGCACAAAAGCTTTTAGAAGAAGCAACACACTGACATTAAAATCTTTAAAAAGATTATGGTTAAAGAGTATAATATGCTTTTAAATGTGAGGAGCAACACAATGAATCAGACTCAAATTCTCCCACTGACCTATGGATATACCTTCAGAACAGTTAATTATACAACTTTAGATCTTGAGTGAGTTCCTGGAACTCCCCATGTTGTTGAAGAATGTAGTGAATCCAGTGTGTACAGTGTTAGTTTGTTAATTCTGCTACTCAGTGAATTCAGACATCCCAAGTTTCCCGGAGTTCCAGGAGTCTTCCCCCATATTATATGCGGCTTCCTGATGTCTGCAAGCCAGATAAAATCTCACGGAATCTAGAACGCGCGGTCATGGCGACACAGACTTTTTTCCCCCGATCGTGTGTGGGAAAGAAGGGAGAAGCCGTACTTGCTGTGGTAGCCTACCTTGTGGTAACACGCTCCTGTCGTGTGCATATTCATGAAGGACATGCAAAACATGGAGGTTTCTGGTTGGCCTGTTCTCTGCACAGTGTCTGTCGGTCAGCCAATGAGTTTTTAGTGGGGGCAGTTAAGTGAGTGAGAGTAAAATGCACAGTGCTGTATCTAAACTTAAACTTCTGATATTCTTTGATGTGCGCGAGAGGATTTTTTTTGGTGGTGGAAGGCGCACATCTAGGTCAGAGGGTACATCCCTGAAAGGAGTTTTTTCTTCATCTTCCAGCATCTTACCAGGATTTTATAGTGTTTAGACAAAATCGTATTTGGACTTAAAATTTTATCTTTTTTGCTTTGTCCAAAATAAAAACGAACTCTGTGTGCATAGTCTATGCAAGCAAGGATGGTTCTTGGTTTACCAATTTTACAAAACTTTGATAAAGAATCAGTTGAATAACTGAAAAGTCTTTCACCATCTAGTAATATTATGAAAAAAATATTTCTTTCTTATTATCTCTGTTAAATATGACAGATTTCTGTTTTTCTTGCATTTTTAGGAAGTTTCCCAACTTAACAGGAAATGTACTTGACAAGACATTTCAGCAATACCTTGATTACTGTTGATAATTACCTTTCAATTAAAAAGGGAAATAAAAAAATTGCATAACAGTAACTTAATAAATATTTAGTTATATACGCATACATAACAGATTAACACAGATGCAGATAAAGTATAATTAAAAATGTATACTGAAGTTACACTGAGTAAGAATGAGAAAATACAAAAGCAGTCAGAACATACGTCAGCTCCATGTTCCAACAGAAGTTTGGCACATGCAAGATGACCACCCAGACATGCCTCATGTAATGGAGTGAAACCATTCAGTGTGACCACATTAACATGCAGTCCCTGTGCAAGCAAACAGAACCGTTTTACAACTATTCAGGCTTACAAAATATGACTAAAATACCACCAGGACATGTTGTATTCATTGTCTGAAAGCACTTCATAGTGATAACCTTGAAATGTGGGTTATTGATTTTTTTTCCTTGCACATTTTCAGAATATAAAGGGTTAAATATAGGGTTCAGATATAAATTTTAAATTATTTTATAAATGATATATTTATCTCTTATGTACCTGAGAGAGGAGTCTTTTCAGAGGGAGTAGACGGCCCTGCAAAGCAGCATCATGTAGTGGAGTTCTGTCTGTCCAGGTACCTGGAACACACACATACACACTTCATACCCAGGGCCTTGAACTTAAAAATACAACAGAATATATCAATTATAAATTAGGCAGATATCACTGACCAACACTAATTGGATCACAGTTGTAAACCAGTTTAAAAGAATTTTTTTTGTGAACAGAATACACTTACTGCTTATTTGCCCATATTTTGGTGTGATACACTGAATCTTGTGCTGGTTCTGGAATCAACTAAATAGTTAATTGTCACCTATAGTGTTGATGTGGATAAACCCTAAAATGTAACCCACCTTCCCCGATCAAAAAACAAAAGTTGATATGTTGAGTAAAAAAGAACTCACCAGCCATAAGTGAGTTATATATCTGTCCTCCATATAGCTGGAAGTCTTGCTGCCATATTTGACTCCTTACAAACACGTCAGTTGGAATTCTGTTCATCCTCTAGATTGCAGAAAAGCTTTCTTTTAACTTGTATTCTGAAGGAAAATCTGTGATGCAAGTAAGCAGGAAAGTGGGCCTTCACATTATATATGTCTTTCACAAAAAGACACACCCCTTAGCAAAACTGTGCCACCCATCACTTATCATGCAGAGGCTTAAGCCACACACACACAAATATCTACCTCCCCACACCCAGCCAGGAATGAAGATCCTCTGCATAACAATGGGACATACAATCTCTGAAGGCCACTTTTTTAAAAGGACAACACAGCAAGAACGGATTAAATTTTATAAAAATGCACGCAAAACATTTTATGCTGTTACTCAATATTTTTATCTTTAGAGAATATATATTGCACTGGCTTGGACTCAAAGCAAAATAACTTATAACTGTTCATTAAAAATTCACACAAACAAAAATCAGTTAAAGTAGTATTTTTATTTATTGAATGTAGTTTGCATTGTCAAACAACTAAACAAGCTTGTCAAAATCTACTTAATTCTTCTTGATTTCAGCAAATTTTGAGAATTTGTTTCAGAATAGATTTGGCAGAAGTGAGGCACGCTGCAAAATTAGAACCATTTAAATTTGATTTTGGAATAAAATAAATAACCTTAAAAACTCAATACCACCCCAAACCATACCAGTAAATTTTCTCAGAATCTAAGTTCTACATGAGAAACACCTTTGTAAGAGTATATTTATAAAAATATAATGGTGTGAATGCCATGGCTGGCTATCTGATTTGCTTTCCAAATGGTTAGGGTACTTTTGGTCATATGTGACTTTTGGCTGAGCGCATATTTATGATGTAAAATGTACTTCTTGCTGCTCATATGCATAAACATACTGAAAGAAGCTGTATGAATATGCTGTTCTCTGGATAACCCTAGTTTGATAAATCCTGCTTCCAAGCTAGGTTAACCAGCTAGCTAACCAAATGCTAGTGAGCTATCTCAATGTGTGGACACGGACAGTGCCTGGATAAATCTACTTTATCGAAGCATTTTAGTCAGCAAACTAGATTCTAATAAGCTAACTCAATATGGTGACCAAGAATGCACTGGATATAACTAGTTTGGAAAGGCATTTTTATTTATTAACATGGTTTATGCTGTTTTATTTATTTTTATTATCATTGATTTTGGAGAAATGCAAGGAGCTGATGACCATTCCCTGTGGTGCACTTTACTGTAGCCTAAATGATAATGGTCTTCAGTTTTGGACATATTTTTTAATCTAATGTTTTTATTATTTTTATTCAGCAGTACATTTATGTTTCTTTTAATTTTATGCAATAAAGTTTAACAAAATGTTAAGGATTGTACAATGTTTATATTAAGGATTATATATGGAATATGCAAGTTTCTTTGCTGCTTGTGAATGTTTTTCAATCTCAGTAAACAAGTCTGAAAATGTATTAACTGAGTGGTAAATGGACATATATTTTCAAGAATTTTGAAAGCTTAAAAATTAAGGCAATAGTTTCATGAGTCCATTTATGCTGATGTAACAATTTAAATACAACTAAAGGACTACAAGTTTATTACAAAACAATGATTTTGAGTTAAAAAAAAGGACTCAGCATAGTGGCTTAGAGAGGTTACATTTACTAAATGAAAAAATAAAAAAATTAAGACATCTCAAAATGATCCATGCAAATAACTGCCTCAACTAACAACACATTTCTAGACTTGTGTTTGGCGCACACATAGGTTCTATAAAATTACTTGACTGACATTACTAGACACAGGTAAAAACAGTAAATTTAAATATACTGTGAAGCCTTTGTTAATTTACATTTCTATAAATCTCAATTTGCATAAAAGCTATAGCAACACTCAGACTATGCAGGAATTGGAATGTTCCTGGTTTACACAAATGTGTGAAGAACATGTTTATGAAAGCACACAGACAAACTGATAACAATATGTGAATAAAGCTCCTGTGTTTAGCCTTGAAAGGAAAAATGTCAGCACTATCAGTGTTGTTTAGGCTACAGTGTTGTTCAAATTTATTCAACTGTTATTTAAACTTGAGTTAACAAGGAGAACCACTGAGATTATTACCGGTTTTGAGGGAGCATTTGTCAAGATAGCACACTGTATCCAGTTACTGGATACATCTAACAAACTGATGACATCTAACAAAATATCAGACATAAAACATCCACATGTTCAACACAAAAATAGATGCATAACATTTATATTAAAAAAAAATAAAATCATGCTGTCTGCATATGTTTAATGCAGGTGAATTACAAACCCAATTTACAGAAAAGTTGGGGTGCTGTGCAAAATGTAAGGATACAAATAGTTGGAACCCTATATTTAATTGAAAATTGTACCAAAAAAAAAATTACTCAAATTATAGCTGCTCTGTGATCTGTGATGGTCCTGTGGGGTCCTTAAATTGACTGAGGGCTGATGTTTTGTACATGCTCTTTCTGCATTTTTTTTTTTAACCTGAAATCTATAAGAAAATTTTCAGTCTCTCTGTACGACGACTGCAGGAGTCTTTTAACCAAATCAGGTGCATTTTCTGCACCCCCACCATATACATTTCACAGCACAGTGCATACACACCAATGAACGAGACACACACTTACTCTTACATGTATTGGAACGGATAATTCTCTCTTTCTTATTCTTGCTTATGTCCTTCTCCACCAACACAAACATCATAATAATGTTTTGTACTGAGTTCTGAGATAATTCCACCTAAAAGATCAATTCCTGAAAACCACCAATCCAGCAAATAAATCAATCACACACCACATCAATAAATATTTCTATTATACAAACCGGATTCCAAAAAAGTTGGGACACTAAACAAATTGTGAATAAAAACTGAATCCAATGATGTGGAGGTGCCAACATCTAATATTTTATTCAGAATAGAACACAAATTACAGATCAAAAGTTTAAACTGATAGAATGTATAATTTTAAGGGAAAAATATGTTGTTTCAAAATTTCATGGCGTTAACAAATCCCAAAAAAGTTGGGACAAGGCCATTTTTTACCACTGTGTGACATCCCCCCTTCTTCTTACAACACTCAAACGTCTGGGGACAGAGGAGACAGTTTCTCAAGTTTAGAAATAGCAATGCTCTCCCATTCATGTCTAATACAGGCCTCTATCTTTTCAATCGTCTTGGGCCTTCTTTGTCGCACCTTCCTCTTTATGATGTGCCAAATGTTCTCTATAGGTGAAAGATCTGGATTGCAAGCTGGCCATTTCAGTACCCGGATCCTTCTCCTACCTAGCCATGATGTTGAGATTGCTGCAGAATGTAGTCTGGCATTATCTTGTTGAAAAATGCAGGGTCTTGCCCATGCCATAAGCACTCATGCAACCCCATACTATCAGTAATGCAGGCTTCTGAACGGAGCGTTGATAACAGCTTGGATTATCTTTGTCCTCTCTGGTCTGGATGACATGGCATCCCAGCATTCCATAAAGAACTTCAAATCGTGACGCATCTGACCACAGAACAGTCTTCCATTTTACAAGACCCCTGGCCTTCCTCTTTGCACTGTACAGTTTCAACTGGCAACAGCGGATGGCACGGTGGATTGTGTTCACTGACAATGCTTTCTGGAAGTATTCCTGAGCCCATTCTGTTATTTCCTTGACAGTGGCATTCCTGTTTGAGGTGCAGTGACGTTTAAGGGCCTGGAGATCACGAGCATCCAGTAGAGTTTTACGGCCTTGACCCTCACGCACAGCAATTGTTCCAGATTCTCTGAATTTTTTGATGATCTTATGCACGGTTGATGATGATAGCTTAAAAGTCTTTGCTATTTTACGCTGGGTAACACCATTCTGGCATTGCTGCACTATCTTTCTGTGCAACAACGGTGGAATTGGTGATCCTCTTACCATCTTGGCTTCAGAGAGAGACTGACACTCTGAGAAGCTCTTTTTATGCCCAATCATGTTGTCAGTTGACCTAATTAGTGTTAATTGGTCTTCCAGCTGTTCGTTATATGCTCAATTTCCTTTTTCCAGCCACTTATTGCTACTGTCCCAACTTTTTTGGGATTTGTTGACACTGTGAAAATTTAAATCAACATATTTTTCCTTTAAAAGGTTACATTTACTCAGATTAACCTTTTGATCTGTCATCTATGGTTCCTTAAAGGCAGAATTGCCTTAATGTCAGACAACTCATAAGCAAATTATTTCAGTACTAGAAATACTAATAGTCTTAATGCTATTTTTAGTCTTGATTTCTTTTTCTTCTTTCTTCATACATTGGAATGGGGATATTTATGACATGTTGTATGCATTTTCCATAGATTTGGTGTTTTATATTGTAGCTACAAATCAGGTGTTTTATGACTCTTAATGGCATACATAGTAAACTCAACCTTTCAGATTCCTTGCCAATACACCACCTCTCCCAGAAGAGTGGTATTTTTACAGGTTTAGGCCTTTTGTTTACATATACATACATATACTATATATATATAAAAATCATACACATATATATCTGAGATTGTACTCAGCACTCCATATGGTGTCCCTTGGAGCTCTCAATTAGAGAATCATCTCTAACTTCTACACATTCTTAGCATCAGTTGAACCTCTTGGATGGTTTCATTCATTGTCTATAACTGCTTATCCAATTCAGGGTCGCAGAGCCTACCCGGAATCAGTGTGTGCAAAACAGGAACACATCCTGGAGGGGGCACAGTCCTTCACAGGGCGACACAGACACACACACCCCACCTGTTTTTGGACAGTGGGAGGAGACCAGAGCACCCGGACAAAACCCACACAGACATGGGTGAACACATCAAACTCCTCACAGACGGTCACCTGGAGTGGGACTTGAACCCACAACCTCCTGGTCCCTGTAGCTGTGTGACTGCAACCCTACCTGCTGTGCCACCATGCTACCCTTGTCTGTATACTCTGTTTATGAAACTTAAATGTCCTAATTTAGATTTGGTTTTTATCTGTAATGGAGACCCTGGTGTTTTGAGCGATGATCTGGACCGGGAGGGGAATTGGCACTATATTTTTCATATCATCCACAAATTTGTGTCACCAATTCATTTATTTCAGGTGTGCCCATAAGGTTTAAGTTACACGATGTCATTCTTATCCAAAGAAACTCTCCTGAGGCAAGAACTGCCATTTTTAGTGTTTTTTGGGATTTTTAGCACAAACAGTATTATCAAAAAAGAAACCAACTTCTAATAGTAACGTTTTTTTTTCTGTTCCACCTTAAGGAGTGCATTAAGGCACCAGAATGCAACTCCTGCACTGTTTGAGGTAAATTAATCATCTTAATTTGGGTACTGATATGCTTCCATAGTTATCCAATTCTCATTTTTGTTGTCTGTCTGTTCTCTAAAAGTTTGTGTTTGAGCTTGGCCCTGCTTATTTCAGCTCTAATCTGGTTGATTTAATAAGTGTGTTGGCCTGCCACATCATTAACAAGTATCATGTTCTGTCACTCACTGAGATGTAAAATGTAGTTAAAAATACAGTGAAATCTCTAGACGTTTTCCCATTTAGTTTAATTAATAAGGGGGAAAAATAAAGAAAACCTCATCTCAACAGTATATTACAATGTTTTGTTATCTGCTCAGTTGTTTATAAGCTAAGCAGCATTTGAGTTTTTATTTTTCTTCACTCCTTTCCAACAACTGTGCGGGCCAGATGCATTTATTGCAATGTCAATCAGATGATCTGGTTGGAGCCACTGTAGAAGCCGCAAGAAGAGAAAGTTGATGACTGCAACAAAAGAGAAAATGGAGCCAGCAACAGCACCACAGTGTGTATGTAGCCTCCGCAGTCGAACAGGCAAAGACAAGACAGACTGTCTACATGCCTGGTCATACACCTACCATGAAAACACAAACAAGATAGCCAAAAAGAAGAAATAATTATTCAAATTAGATTGTGGCTTTCAACAAAAACAGAATACTGATAAATAAAATATTTCCATAGAATAAAATATTGAAAAATATTGGCTTCACATTCATATTTTGAGCCACACTTTTTAGTGTTAGATTGTTCAATTTGGTTAAATTTTATTGACAGAGCACTTTATACAACAGGACTTGTCACAAACATGTTTACAGAATTCTAGGTCCTAGCCCCAAATAAATAAGCTGAGACAAGAAAAAAAAAAGAAATTAGTATTTTAGGAGCTGCTTTAATAAATGCTACTTTGAGATAGGTTTATTAGTACAGAATAAAATAGCATTTGCTAATATAACAAGCAGTTAGATATTCCAAGTGTAAAGTTGAATATATTCAAATATGTTTGGATTACAAAAAGGAAATAATAGTTAAGCTCACAAACCTTCTCTGTACGTTCAGCTACATTTCTCCAAGTGTAAAGATTTCGGACCTGGCGGTGGATGGATGCTGGAGGTAATAGGTTGCCCAAGCGCTGCCTGGCAATGGCAAGTTCTAAGCCAGCACAGAGGGAGCCAACTGTAGGCTCACAGAGAGTCACTAACTCATCAGGAAGAACCTCAGGTATGCCTCCAACACGGGTGCTCACCACCTACACACACACACACACACACAAGTCTATGTAACACAGAATTACACAGTGTGTGCTAGTTAAACAGTTTTGTGCTACCAAATACTCTAGGTAAATTTTACATGTACTGGTATGTAACACTACTACACAATCTCATATACACAAGCATAATCAGACCTGCAGACCACAGCTGGCTCCCTCTACTATGGCCATGCAGAAAGCTTCAGTGAGTGAAGTGTTGAGGAAAATGTGACCCTGCACAAGGACATCTCTTACATCCTTGTGATCCAGAGCACCCAAAAGACGCACCCTATAAACAATAAAACAATAAAAAATTGCTTCAAAAAATAAAGGAAACACTTGAACAACACAATGAAACTCCAAGTCAATCACACTTCTGTGAAATCAACCTGTCCAGCTAGGATGCCACACTGATCAATTTCACCTGCTGTTGTGCAAATGGAACAGACAACATGTAGAAATGAGAGGCAATTAGCAAGACAATCCCTATAAAGGAGTGGTTCTGCAAGTGCTGACCACAGACCATTTCTCAGTTCTCATTTTTCTGGCTGTTGTTTTGGTCACTTTTACATTTTGTCTACAACCCACAGAAGTTTTAGATAGTGCAGCTCATCCAGGATGGCACATCAATGTAAGCTTTGGCAAGAAGGTTTGCTGTGTCTGTCAGCACAGTGTCCAGGGCATGGAGGACACACCAGGAGTCAGGCCAGTACACCAGGAGACATGGAGGGGGCCATAGGAGGGCAGCAACCCAGCAGTAGAACCACTACCTCCTCCTTTGTTTAAGGAGAAACAGGAGGAGCAGGGCCAGAGCCCTGCAAAATGACCTCCACTAATATCCATGTTTCTGCACAAATTGTCAGTAACAGACTCCATGAGGGTGGCATAAGGGCCCGATGTCCACAAGTGGGGCTTGTGCTTACAGCCCAACACCGTGCAGATTTGCCATTGGTGCCCTGTGCTCTTCACAGATGAGAGCAGGTTCACACTGAGCACATGACAGGCGTGACAGAGTCTGGAGACGTCGTGGAGAACATTCTGCTGCCTTCAACATCCTCCAGTATGACTGGTTTGGCAGTGGGTCAGTAATGGTGTGGGGAGGCATTTTTTTGGAGGGCCACACAGTCCTCCATGTGCTAGCAATAGGTACCCTGACTGCCATTAGATACCGGGATGAGAACCTCAGACCCACTGTAAGACCATATGCTGGTGCAGTGGGCCCTGGGTTCCTTCTAATGCTTGGCCTCATGTGGCTGAAGTGTGTCAGCAGTTTCTGCATGATGAAGGCATTGATGCTATGGACTGGACTGCCAACTTTCCAGACCTGAATCCAGTCAAGCACATCTGGGACATCATTTCTTGTTCCATCCACCAACGCCATGTTGCACCACAGACTGTCCATGAGTTGACTGATGCTTTAATCCTGGTCTGGGAGGAGATCCCTCAGGAGAACATCTGCCGCCTCATCAGGAGCATGCCCTGGGACATACAGGCACGTGGAGGCCACACAAACTACTGAGCCTCATTTTAACTTGTCTTGAGGAATTTCCACTTAAGTTGGATCAGTCTGTAATTTGATTTTCCAGTTTTGAGTATGATTCCAAATCCAGACCTCCATGGAATAATAATTTACATTGATAATTTTTATGCTATGTTTTTCTCAACGCATTCCACTATGTAATAATTAAAGATTTCCAACTAGAATATTTCATTCATTGAGATCTATGATTTAATTTTAGTCAATTAAGAAATTTTATTTCACTGACAAATGTACTGTACATTTGCAAATAGCAATATTTTTAAGTGGTGTAACATATAATTCACTCATTTCACTTTAAGCAGGTGAGTATAAAAAAAAGACCATCCACCAAAGGCCCAAACTATGCAGACAACATGTAGAGTGTTAACAGTTATAGGAGCAATACAGAAAAATGGTTTAAAAGTTGCAAACTTGCATCTGTTGCAAACGCAGTAAAATTTATTTAAAGAAAAGGAGGTTTTTCACAAAGTATCGATTCTTCAAGCATCTTCAAGCACATCAAATATTCAGAGAACCAAATCTCGTAGGGTTGACATGGTCTCAGTTTGCAAGCACATACTGCATTGCATTTTAAACTTAAAAATCAGAACTTGGTATTATTTACATGTGTATCAAACATCATCTAAGAACACGGTAAATAACGGATTAACCAAGAAGTTATCCTAGTGTGGCTAGACAGTCAATTTTTTCAACTCCCAGCAAGGTGGCTACATTCATTACCAAGAAAATGAGGATACTGTACCAGAAACCGAGAGACATGATAATCTGAATCATGTACTGTAGTGTCAAGTGTCCAGACCGACATGTGCTTGAGGACTGGGAGCTAGGACAGACCGGTTATTCAGTTCCCAGTTCTTCGTCAGGTGTAAGGCCTAGATCTCTGTTGAAAATACTAACAAACCTTAGATGTCGATGGCCTATATTTTACATCTGCAGCTTGTTCTCCGGGTGAATCCATGCTTTCGAAAGCATCTTGAATTCAAAGCGACATGCTGATGCACTTTAGGCAAATATACACTGAGCAATCATTAAATTAGGAAAACCTAACTTGTATCCACACATCCATTTTATCAGCTCTCCCAACCATACAGGAACACACTGTAGTTCTAACGTTACAAGCCACAGTCCTCTTTCTCACTCACATTTTACCATGAGGACATGCAGAGGAGAATGATCTACCAGAAAAATCATACCTGCTCTGTGGTGGTCCTCTGCATATCTAAAAGGTGAAACAACGAGGTAGGTGTGTCTAAGACAGTAGACAGTGTTTAAATACTCAAGCAGTACTTCTGTGTCTCTGTAAGTGGTTAATTTAATAGCTAAAGAGGCTATGGCTTTTCACATAGGGCCAGAGAGGCCTGTACAGTATTTTCTCTTCAACAATTGAATTTATCATTTAAAAACAGCATTTTGGTAACTATGCTAATACTACACATGCAAAATTTGAAGAAAATGGGAAGGGGTACATTTCAAAGCACACTACACACACACACCAATGAAAGAAACCCACGTGTTCTTACCTGTCATGGAGCTGATACTTCTCTCTAACTTCCTCAAGAACAATTCGCTTAGGTCCTTCTCCACCAATTAGGAAGCAAACGTCATGATGTTTTGTACAGATTTCTGAGATAATTCCACCTAGAAGATCAATTCCTGAAAACCACCAGTCCAGCAAGTAAATCAATCACACACAACAATCAAAGCACACCACATCAATAAAGTACTTGTATTGTACGAAAGGGGGAAAATGCCTTTTTTTGGCAAATCCAAAGTATATAATTAAATGCCTGTTTTGGCTGGGCCATTATAATTAAATTCAATTCACTTATAGATGATTAATTTTATAGGGTTCAGAGGGGAGCCTTGATCTCATTTTTGTAGAACACCATCAATGACACTTTGGACTTTATAGGTCCTTAATGCTGACATTAAGATTTTTGCAAAACGATTTCTAAAAGTTTGAAATACTACATATTAAATTAATAGGTCATGATCAAATGGGGTTCCTTAAAGGCAGATTTGCCTTAGATAATGTCAGACAACTCTTACACAAATTATTTCAGTACTAGAAATACTGATTATCTTTGTGCTATTTTTAGTCTTGATGCTATGAAAGATTTTCATAGATTGAAATGGGGATATTTATGGATGGTGTTAATTTTTTATTTTTGGCAAATAAAAATTACATCATTAAATGCCTGTTGCATACCTTTACAATGTCGTATTAATTAGATGAAAGTTTTTTTTTGTTTTGTTTTTTCTATGCTCAGATGTGAACATTTTTCTTAAAGCCAAAATAATTAATACTGCCCAGGATAGTCAGTAAAAAAAAATTATGTAAACACTGACACATTAACATGTGAGACTAATCTGGAAACGCAAATTTTTTTGGCCAGTTTCCTCTTGTAATTCACTCTCTTTACAGAGCCTAGTAATGTATTAGATTTTTAAATGTATTTATTTATTCAAGTCTTTTTTTTTTAAATCACAAAGTTGCTACTGGAGTTCATAAGGTAGTTTGCCTTTGATTTATGCCGAAATATGTATTAAACTTCATAACTAACTCTCTCTTACCACTTCCTACTCCTCTATATTCTCTCTAGCTCTCTCTCAAACACAAACACTAACTCACACAAACAGCTGCTGATCCTGTGAGCCTACTTTGCTTAGTCCATCTGTTTTTCTCTTAAATGGTTGTTAAGCTGTAATATGGATCTCTTTTATTGTTTAAGCCATAAGCTCTGCTGCAGTAGTGTTAGGTGACTGCATTAACACAGCTGTGTCCAAGCTTTGTCATGTTTAATGCTAAAGCTCTCTCTGGAAGAAAAACAAATAATATTCATAAAAACTACACAGAACAATTTTAATTGTAGTAAAAAGAATATTTTTTCCTCTTGTTTTGTCTCCCTTCCCAAAACTACAAAGAACAGCATTTTAACTGAATAATCACACATTTTTACAAGTCATTATAAATGTTTACAATTAGTGCTGGGTGATAAAATGATATCCTTTTTTGATACAATTTCTGCTCGATAACAATGATAAGCTTCGGGTAATAGAGCTAGCTCCAATAATGCTTAATTTTTATTCTCGGTTAGCACAACCAACTGCACCAACTATTATAGTAAATGAACATGAACGTGAGAATGTAATGTTTTCCTGTTTGCAAGTACTGTTTGTTGTCTGACATGGCTGTCCTCATTCAAAATTATTTTCTCCGCTTGCGAATTTTTATTTAGACCCGAAGTCATAGATCAGACAGCTTCTCTTAACCGAATACGAATACGTACTAGCTTCCCCACTGTTCTAAGCTTTTTAATGGGTGTGTTATATGTTTACAGTTCAGTGTTTGTTAATTTATTATTGAGATCAATCAACATAGAGATAACATTTTTGGCCATATCGCCCAGTGCTCTTTACAATGATTACATCACTAATATGAATATAATTCCATTTGGTTGTTTTTATGCTGTTTCTTTTATATTACATTTAACCATACCATAGTTAGTTTTGACCCTACCATGTGAAGCTGAGAGACTTTCTAGGAATGCCAGTATCGCATGATATTCAACCAACAGGAAACCGGTTCAGTTTCTGTTTGTGTACCTTACTTTGAACAGAGTAAAGAGTTATGGCACAGTGGACCCTTAATACACATTCTGATTTGTATAAAAAAAGAAAAAAAAAATGAAAAAACACAAAGAAATAAACCAACAGGTAAATGTCTGTGTGGTTTCTGTGAGTGCTCAACTTTAGTTGAGATGAATTTTTTTCAATTGTCCTCCACTGTGCTTGATCAAAACTGCCTGACATTTCTGGAGCCATATTTCAAAATAATAACTTTTAACATGAACTGAGAGAACTTTTATAATTAAAAGACTTTTATAATTAATCATGTATCACTATGGCCCTGTGAAGGACTGGCGTCCCCTCCAGGGTGTATTCCCGCCTTGCGCCCAATGATTCCAGGTAGGCTCTGGACCCCCCAGAAGACTGGTTCACTGGAGAATCAAAAGGTCCAAAAACCCTAACATGGATTCAGAGTTTGATGAAAACAGCCAAAAGGAATGTGTGGAACCGTTGCTTAAATAAACATTATTATATGCTTCAGTCTTAGGAAAGAAAAATAAAATTAACCACGGATAATAATAGCAAATAGTGTGATTAGGCAATTGTTTGAAATCGTTTGAAAGCCCTAGTAAAAACCCCATTTGTCTGCAACAACTGTACTTCAGCTGTGACAGATAATGTGTTAATGAATAAATAAAGTGAAGGCACAAACATTACATACCATATCATAATTAATCTGACTAAAAACCTATAACCAATATAACATTTAAATCAGTTTAGAGAACTTACTGGTATGGAATATAGGATATATTTATTGGTGCAGCAGTTGGGCAACAGAATATTATTCCTGCACCATTTAAGCTTGAATGGAAGAGTCCAAATAAGAAACTCACTGCTGTTATTGGATATTTTAAACCGTATATATTAAAATATTACAAACAGAATTTACTTCAAAACAGACTTGACACTTTTAATAATACATATATAATAGGACTGTGAGATTTATGAGTCATTATCATGGAGACAGAGAGCCCAGCTACAGATTTAAGACAGCTACTTTGATTGATACTCTTAAAAATAGAGTAAACCAACTATAATAGTTTTATTCTGGCCCATTCCCAACCATTTCTTTTAGGTAATATGACACCATATTTATTCCTACCTTTCCTGTAGACCAATCGACTAACTACAATAATGGTGATCTTGCTGTCATCACGGTGACTTGGGTCTGGGGTGAAGTCAGTGGGGTCAACAGCATTAGGGATGACAGAGACGATGTCAGGTTTCAGGCCAGCTCTCAGCACTGTATTCTCTTTACTGGTGTATGACACACATACAATGTGGCTGGTGTCACATAAAGATACGGTCAGCAGCTTGTTGGTCAGCACAGAGCTGATGTCAGCAAATCCGAAGAGAGAGTGGTCAGTAAAGACGGTGTTAAGGCCCATTGTCTTGGCATGGAACAAGGCATCATGGGCCATTGCCGAGAAGGAACTGTGGGCATGCACCACAGTGATACGTTCACGTACAAACACACACCTGAGCAAAGGCAGGCTGTGGAAGCAGGTAGTAGCTGTCGACTGGTTATACATCACCTTCAAAAACAGAAGACCAATCTATAATCCCTTTTTTGTGTGTGTTTGATGTCCTTATAAAAAAAATGAATTAATAAATAAATGCATGAAACTGTAAAGAAATCTGATCCAAGCCACACAAGTTATTCTTAGATCAAATCTTTAAATCTAAATATTTAAACAGATTTTTGTTTACAGATAAGTTACCCTAAATATTGTATCATTGTACAGGTGCATCTCAATAAATTAGAATGTCATCAAAAACTTTATTTTTTTCTGTAATTCAATTCAAAAAGTAAAACTCATTATAAAGATGCATTACAAATAGGGTGATCTATTTCAATCATCATTTCTTTTAATGTTGATGATAATGGCATACAGTCAATGAAAACCCAAAATTTATTACCTCAGAAAAATAGAACAATCAACACAAAACATCTGCAAAGTAGTGCTGGGCGATAAAACAATATTGATTTGTTTCATGATAAATTTCTGCTTGATAACGATGAAAATCTTTAGGTAATAGAGCTCAATAAACTTTCATTTCTAATCTGATGATTTTATGGTAACGAACAGAATGAACGTGAGAATGTAAACAATAATGAGTTTAATTCAGGTGCTTGCTTATATATATATATATAAAATAGTCTCCTGTTCACTCTGTGTTTTGGGGTGTATTTTGTCCCGTATGGTGACCCAATGTCAGAATACAAATGCAGAAAATTTCCCTTGTGCGCAGTAGAAACCTGGTGGGATTTTCTTCACTCAAAGTGTATTTTCCTCCCTTGATGTTTGCCTGATGTGGTTTTCCACACACACAATTATTTTCTCTGCTCGCAATTTTTTTTTTATTGGATCTGATGCCATAGATCAGGATGCTTCTCTTAAATAAACACACTTACTCAAGGGCAGAACTTTTTCCACCTTGCACTCTGAACTGCATCCCTGAACTGGATAAGCAGTTACAGACAGTAAATGAATGAATGTGCAAAACTGAAAATGTTCTAGCGTCCCCACTGTTCTAAGCCTTCTAATGGATTAAGTGCAATATGTTCATAGTTCAGCACTTGGGAGTGTTTATTTATTTATTCATTTATTATTTTAAACTCTTCTTAATCTATCATTACTCTTTCTACTTCTTTAAACACTTGTGTGGTAATGCCCTAAGGATGTTTTCATGACACAAAACATATATTGATATATACAAAGATATCATTACTTTTATGTGGTAAGAAAATATATAATGTCCTTTGTCACAGTGTGACAAAATATAAATATTGTGGTAAATATTAATATTGATCAATATATCACCCAGTTCTAGTGCAAAGTTTTCCTAAGCCTTTAAAATGGTCTCTTAGTACGGTTCAAAATGCTACACAATCATAAGACTGCTGACTTGACAGATGTCCAGAAGGCAGTCATTGACACCCTCCTGCTGTATCCAAGCATATTAATGGGAAGTTAAATGGAAGGAAAAGGTGTGGTAGAAAAAGGTGCTCAAGCAACAGGTATAACCACAGCCTTGAAAGGATTGTAAAGAAAAGGCCATTTCACAATTTATATAGCACCTTTCACAACTGTCACATTCCTTGTGTCAAGCCACTCATGACCCAGAAAAAATGCCAGAAGCATCTTACCTGGGCCAAGGAAAAAAAAAAAAGGACTGGACAGTTGCTCAGTGGTCCAACGTCCAGTTTTCAGATGAAAGTAAATTTTACATTTCATTTGG
Organism: Hoplias malabaricus; assembly: GCF_029633855.1. Classification (NCBI taxonomy): domain Eukaryota; kingdom Metazoa; phylum Chordata; class Actinopteri; order Characiformes; family Erythrinidae; genus Hoplias; species Hoplias malabaricus. The sequence continues at coordinate 18,084,110 of NC_089811.1, read as the reverse complement.
AAACCAGAGTCTGGAGGAAAAGTGGAGAGACACAGAATCCAAGCTGCTTGAGGTCTAGTGTGAAGTTTCTACAATCAGTGATGCTTTGGGGAGTCAAGTCGCCTACTGGTGTTGGTCCACTGTGTTATATCAAGTCCAAAGTCAGTGCAGCGCACTTCATGCTTCCCTCTGCTAACAAGCTTTTTGGAGATGTGGATTTCATTTTCCAGCAGGATTTGGCATCTGTCCACACTACCGAAAGTACTAATACCTGGATATAATAACTGCAGTATCACTGTGCTTGATTGGCCAGCAAACTCACCTGACCTAAATCCCACAGAGAATCTGTGGAGTATTGTTAAGAGACACCAGACCCAACAACACAGACAAGCTGAAGGCCACTATCAAAGCAACCTAGGCTTCCATAGTACCTCAGCAGTGCCACAGCCTGATCACCTCCATGCCACGCTGCAGTGATGCAGCAATTCATGCAAAAGGACCCCCGACCAAGTATTGACTGCATATACAGTACATAATTTTCAGTAGGACAACATTTCTGTATTAGAAATCTTCTTTTTAATTGGTCTTATATAAAATTCTAATTTTCTGAGATAATGTCTTGTGGGTTTTCATGGGCTCTAAGCCATAATCATCATTAAAAGAAATAAACACTTGAAATAGATCACTTTGCTTGTAATTAATCTATACATGTGTTTCACTGTTTAAATTGAATTACTGAAATAAATTAATTTTTTGATGATATTCTACTTTATTGAGATACACCTGTATATCCTGTAAAATTACCATTTTGGAATGAAATTGTTTTGTCAGGGACTGTAAGGCAATGCTTCTTCGGTTAATGACATAGCTTACCTGTAGTGGTAGGTAATACACTTTCAGGCCATTGGTAAGATAGCGAACTCCACGCCGGTCACCGTAAGCATGCGTTGCTATGACAACCTTGTGCCCTTTCTCTACTAGACACTGTGATAGCTGGTAGATGTGGCTCTCCACGCCGCCCATGTTGGGGTAGAAAAAGTCAGATACCATACAGATACTATGCTTCACACACTCCTCACTGCCACGGATTTTTTGCGTGCTTAAACTGTGTGTGTCAGAAGCATTAGAGTTGCTGTAGTTATGGCCTTGGTCATCTGCTCTCATTTTCTGGCCCATTTTCAGATCCTATAAGTGAAATTCGCGGTCTTCACGGTTTTAAAGAAAAGAATTAGACACAGATGGTATGCAGCTGTGTTTCTTCTTCATGGCAAAGTAAATAATAGCGGTTGCTTGTTCATACTGCCCTCATATGGTCTGGCTTTGAAATTTCATTTTTTCTCTAAACTATTTTAATGGTCTAATACTAATACGTTCTATCAACACTCAAATTAAAATTATAAAAATAATTGGATTATAAAAATGTAATACATCAGATGATTTAATTACATTCTATTTTTGATAATACTAACAGGACTTAACTGCTTAGATGGTGGACCCTGAAACTGCTACACACACACAAAAAAAAAACATGCAGACATGGGGAGAACACACTTCTTACCGTCAACTGAAGCAGGTCTCAAACCCACAATCTCAAGACCCAGGAACACTACATGTTGCCACTTCTCCAATATTTTTTTTTCTTATAAATAAGACGTCCTTAGTTTTCTACATTCATCCAAAAAAAAAAAATGGTTGGAGTATGCACAGTCATGTTAAATCAACCTGATAAATCCTATTTAAAAATATTAAAAGCTTCTTCTCTAATTAATTACCAACAAATTTTATTTAATTTTCCAATAAACATTTCTACTGAACATTCTCAATACAAATAAACAGAAATGTTTGCTGCCAGACCATAACTTAAAATTTGAAGCTGAGTTCTAGGTATAGTGCTTGATAGTGGACATTCAATTAGAATAATGCAAATCACTGAATTGATTAACAGGACCCCACAACAATGATTGATGAGATAATAGTGAATGATGTATTGGTGCCACATACTTGTCAGGAAGGACTATACATTTAAGTTTTCTGTAGTATCACCTCAGTAAATATTCCTTTAATTATCTTGAGATGCTGGTTTGACCAATAAACATACTTCAGCACAAATTCTTAATTAATTTTGATTCAAATGTGGTCTCATTAAGATATATTACTCCAGTCAAGCTATTAAGCAGATGTCTCCTGTCCTTAACCTTAAACTGTGACCATTAGTTTGTGCTTCACACTTAAAATTGTCTAGAATGGAAATTAGTGTGAGCAGTAGTAGTCTTCAATTCAACATATATGCAGTGTGTTAAATGTGACAAAATATATTTTTTTTTTACATTTTCCACTTTTAAATGTGACCCCAAATTGATTTTTATTTAATTTTTATTGGTTCTGCCTCTGAATTAAAATCATGTCTATGTGTCTGTTTGCTGAGTAGTTCAGGACAGTTTTTCAAATATTTCTCTACAAATAAGCTTGTGGCTTCCTTCAAAGAATGTACCCACATCCTAAAAATTGCCACTTTTTCAAGAGGATTTGCCTTTTGCCAGGCAGTTGTTGTAAACAAGCAGTAGAAAAAAAAAACAAAAAAGAAAAAACTCACAGCAGTTACTTTAAGAGAAGGAATAGGAACAATCTCTGACTCTTAAATAATGCTGTATTTGGAATTGTATACTACATACTACTGAATTTTCCTAAAAGTGCATCATGTAGTATGCAGTAGTATGAAATTCTGAATACAACCCATGATCTTTTTAACAAGATTAAAATGGAATATGTTATTAATAAATACTCCTGTTGTGCTACAAGCCTGCCATGAGTACTACCCTTGTGTGTACCCTGTCAGCCATCATGAAGTTATAGGCTACAATTCCTTACTTGCCTTGCCCATTATAAGACATCAGTCCATTTGGGTCCATTTGAAGCATGTTCTGGGAAACATGGTGGGTGGTTTGTCTAACGATTAAATATAGCTGGGCAGCAGGGTAGTGGAAAACCACAATTCAAGACACAATCCAGTATTAGGTCAAAATATAGACAGTTGAGCTGCTCAGCAAGGGAATATGTACATGATTAATTCTGATATTTGACATCAAGTGTAATGCATCGGATCAGTCTAATATGTTCAAACATATTAAATTGTGTAAAAGCCATGGCTGTGGCATTTTAGACTGACTGAAGATTTTTCATGCTTTAAATGGAACATCGAGAAATCAGGGCATAGCAACGGTCCACCTTAGATATAATAAAATAATTAACTAATTAATTCTTTAACTTCTTGCACTGATGCATTTCATAACTTAGCAATATTTCAAGGATTAAGAATGCTCTTCTAGTAATATTACTATACTTTCATCAAAGTATAAATCTAAATAAAAACATCTCACAGCTGTGTTTTAGGGTGCTGGAGGGCATGAGGCTAAATTTGCTCTGTTAAACTCTGGTGTTGCTAGCTTTGGCCTCTGCAGTGATGGATATTCATTCATTCATTCATTCATTCATTATCTGTAACCGCTTATCCAATTCAGGGTGACGGTGGGTCCAGAGCCTACCTGGAATCATTGGGCGCAAGGCAGGAATACACCCTGGAGGGGGCGCCAGTCCTTCACAGGGCCAGTGATGGATACTTTGTTTTAAATGTCTGATTTGACATGAGTCACGCGTGTAAGTTCTTTATTTCACCCCGTAGGGTCAAAGCTCCCGTCCAGATGGTGGCGACAACGAGTTATACTGTTGATGTACTAACATACAAAAAACTATAAAGAAGAAAAGGTAACTTGCACATTTCCAGTGGACTGTGCAGAGAGAACATGGCATATGTTGCAAAAATCGGGCCTTCTATTTTGAGCAGCGATCTTTCACAACTTGGAAAGGAATGCAAACGAATGATAGAGTGTGGTGCTGACTATCTGCATCTTGACGTTATGGATGGGTGAGTTTTAGTTTGTATTTATGTTGCTGTAGACAGTAAGTTGTTTTCGACAGTATAGGAAAGTTGTCTTCGAATGTTATGAGTATGTGCAATGTAAAAACGTTCCCTTAATATTCTATTATAGTTGTGGGAACGTTGCTTTGGAAATGTACATTTCCAAATGAAAAGATAATTTTTCTTAATGTTTCCAGAACATCATTCCCCTGAGTGTTACCTCAACATTATTTACACAGACATTTAAATGATTTTGGAGGTTTATAGTTCCGGTTTTCTTGTTCTTTTACAAATTTGTAGAATGTATACACTTGTAACATCTTTTATGCAGTGCATTGGAGCATTTATTTTGTTGTTTCTGTGTTTTTGCATCTTGTGTTAGATACGAGCAACAGTTACCAGTGCAGTGTTTTAACATTCCACTAACTTTTTCTCAGTATGTAGTTATGTTAATCCCCCTTAAGAGGGCTCAAACAGCCACACTTTTTAAAAATTAAAAAATCTTTCTCCAGATCACTCTGATTTTCCTATGGTGGTCTAATTCAATAATGATAAATCTTAGCAGATATGATAATTACATACTGAGGCAAGATAATAAAAATATTTATTATCATCATAATCATCATCATCGCATTTAAATGAAGTTAAAAAATCCAAACTTTTTAAAGGGTCTCTGTATGATCCACCTGCATAATAAACAAACAGGTTTATTAAGCATTTCTTCTTATTTATCAGTTCATATAAAGCATTGTTCCAGTCTACCCAAGCAATTCGGGGCAGCTAAAACACAAAAGCTTCCTTGAAGTTATATTGCAGTTTTTGACTTACAAGTAGTCAGTGTGCAAGGTTTTTTTTTTTTTTTTTTTTTTTTAAACTTAATTACTTGCTTGTGATAAGGTTGAATTGTACAGCAGAAGTTTAAAGAACAATGACATTGCTGAAAAATTTAGCAAGAACGCAATCTGGTAGCTCTTTTTTGTGTTCTTTTGATAGTTTATCTGAAATTTGGAATAACTTTCTTTCAGCTTTAATTCCTTAGTCATACATTTTAGAGTATAATGGCATATATCCTTGTAATCCCGACAGTCTGTCTGTTTGAATGTTGTAGCTATAATACATAGACATTGACTCAAATGTGGCTCTGTAATAATCTGAATATCTATACTGTCACTAATATTTTTTCATAAGAACTTTCCTGGCAAAATGTATTTAGACCAAAAATATTTATTTATTGACTGGACTTTTTATATAATGGCAAAGTTAAAATGTGAAGATTTATATATTTATTTAATTTATATATGATTACATGATTATTGCATCACCTCTTCTTTTGACAACACTCTGCAAGCAGTTAAGAACTAAAGGGACCTGCCACTGTAGCGTGAAAGTGAAGTGTTTTCCAATTATTGCTTGTTATAGGATTTCAGCTGCTCAAAAGCTTGAAGTCATTGTTACAGTGCTTTTTATTTTATAATGGGCCAGTTTTTTAACCTAAACTACAGGTCTGATGTAGTTTAGCTCCCAGACTGTTTTATTAAAGAGCCATGCTGTTTTAATACGTGCAGAATGAGGATTGGCCTTGTCCTACTAAAATAAATAAGGTCTTTCCTGAATATGATGATGTTTGGATGGCAGTATGTTGGTCCAAACCCTGTATATAACATTTAGCAATGCTGGTGCTTTCACAGATGTGCAAGTCACCCATGCCATGTGCACTAATGCCCCTATGTACCATCACAGATGTCCATCTTAAATGAGCCTGGGCCCACAGAAGGCAGCAATGTTTCTGTATCATGTTTACATACGGTTTTAACTTGAGTTTGTGGATACAGCACTGAACTGTGTTCACAGACAACAGTTTTGTGAGGTGTTTCTTACGCCCATGCAGTGATTTTAACTACAGAACCATGTCTATTTTTAATTCAGTGATTTCTGAGGGCCCGAAGACCACAGCAACTAATACTGGTTTTGTATGGGAGGCCGTCTAGGGCAAATACACTGAAACACTTGCGCGCACTACACTGAAACACTTGCGCGCACTACACTGAAACACTTGCGCGCACTACACTGAAACACTTGCGCGCACTACACTGAAACACTTGCGCGCACTACACTGAAACACGTGCGCGCACTACACTGAAACATTTGCACTACACTTCACATACACTCGTGTATATATATTAAACATGACGTGTGTGTGTGTGAGAGAGCGAGAGAGAAGATGCACTCAGCTGTGTAGCACAGGGTACAATCTTTTATGACTAATTCCTGTGCTCTGTGTCTTTTCAGAGATGAACAAACATTTGTTCTTATTATTTTTTATTAGTCTTTTTATATTTGATCAGCCATTGCGTATTTCTGGTAACAGTGAGGATATCCGTAATTTTTTGCGTGATGTCCTGTGTTGTGTGGAATCCATACAAGATGACCCGCTACACAGACACTACACTGAACTGGAGCACCACACGAACCATTCAATCCATCATACGTGTAGTTGGGCGCAGAGAAGGGCCTGTGGTGAGAGAATGCACGACTCTTTTGAAGTCTTTATATCAGTGTCTAATTCTCATTTTACAACAATATCTGGGCCAAAGACATCAAGGCAACAATATTCTCATAATTCCTCCAACAACTTCCAGTGGCATGTCCGGTCGCCCACGGTATGATTTAACAGCAGACCAGATTATCCACTGCCTAAATCTGGGATTTAATTGGCAAAGAATCGCTTCCATTTTTGGAATTGATCGACAAGTGTGCAAGTGTCTCAGTGTAGTATGCGCAAGTGTTTCAGTGTGTAGTGTGCGCAAGTGTTTCAGTGTGTAGTGTGCGCAAGTGTTTCAGTGTGTAGTGTGCGCAAGTGTTTCAGTGTGTAGTGTGCGCAGGTGTTTCAGTGTATTTGCCCTAGACGGCCTCCCATAGTTTTGTGCCTTGTCCCTTGCTTATAGAGAATTCTCTGGACTCTATAAGCAACTGAAACTTTTAATGATATTATATTCTGTTTCTACATGATAAGTCCTTTTTCTTTTAAGTTGGGAATCGGAATCGTGATTGTTGAATTATTTCACTGTTTGCCCACACTATATTTCACAGTGCAGTTACGCCCTACACTTTTTAAACCCAGTCATGACGGTGACCCATTGCCAATTAACCTAATTTAACTTTTTGTAAATTTAAACAAATTTACCAGTCTTATGTGTTCCGTCCCAAATTTTGCCAGACCGCCTCCGGGCTGAGTGCTTTCGCTTACTGACTAACCTAATGTTGAAACATGCATGCGCAAATAGGAACTTTTAGTTCAGCCATATTTCACGGAGAGAATTAAGGTGGTGCTACTACACTGTCTGTTGTTAGTTTAGCCAGTTTGGTACTTCGGACAAGTACTCTTTTTGGGATTTCTAAATCGCCAAAATTAGATTTCTAATTGCTGTCTGCAGACTCAACAGTAATGTATTGAAAGTTGTTGAGGTAATATTTATAATAGCATCATCGTGACCTAGCTTTTAGTTTTCTGTATTTAACAAACAGAAAGCCCAGAGAAAGGTTAACTCTGATCCATAAAATACATTCTACCTCTTTGTATGTCCTTCCAGAACTCATGAGTTGTGAACTGTACCAATATGGTGGACACAATACTGTGTTTAAGTGCCAGTATCGTCGGTATCGGTGCATCACTAGCCAAAAGTATTTGCTCCTCTGCCTTCACACAAATATGAAGTTGCGTGATATCCCATGCTTGATCCATAGGGTTTAAAATGATTGCTCACCTTTTGCAGTTGTAACAGCTTTAACTCTTCTACGAAGGTTTTCCACAAGGTTTACGAGTGTGTTTATGGGAATTTTTGGAATTTTTTTTGTGAGGTCAGACACTGATGTTGGAGACTGATGTTCACAGTCTCTGCTTGAATTCATCCCAAAGGTTTTCAGTTTGAGGGGGGGTCTCTGTGCAGGCCAGTCAGGTTCTTCCACATCAAACTCGCTCATTCATGTCTTTATGGACATTTCTTTGTGCACTTGTGTGTAGTCATGTTGCAACAGGAAGGGGCCATCCCAAAACTGTTTCCACAAGTTGGTAGCAGAAAATTGTCATTCAGAGTGTCCATTTGAGGGAAGTGTTTGCTCCACGTGAGGGCACAGTTGCTTCAGAATCACTTTATTCGCCAAGTATGTTACACATACAAGGAATTTGTTTTAGTGAGAACACATATGTATGACATAGACAACAGACCGGACAAGCACACAGACTATTAACAAATATAAATCTAAGGCACAAAAATACAAAGAACAATTTATTTGATAGAATAATGTATTTGAAAGAACAATAATAATGAAGAGCCTTTGGAGAAGACCTAAGGAGATGTATGAATATGTACATATGGTAAAAATATCTATATAAGAACTACTATATGCAGAATATTAAAGAATGCTATGAATATAGCAGAATTCAAACATCTGAACTGTGCAAATAGCATTACATTATAGAAGAGTCATTGTAATACAGGATTTGGTGTTTAAGTTTAAAGTGAGAAGTGTCCACTGTTGTTGATGAGTGCTACAGCTCTGAGGGAGAAGCTGTCTAGTTGTGCTGATTTTGATGGCCCTGATACTTCTGCCAGAGGGAAGTGTTTGAAAATGATGATGTCCAGGATGAGAGGGAACAGCTGTATTTTTGCTGGCACACTTCATCACCCTGATGAATCACATGCCCTGAAGCATTGGCAGACTAGATCCAATGATTCTCTCCGCCATCCAGATTATGCGCTGGAATTTTGCTCATTCCTGTGAGGTGGAGGAACCAAACCAAATAGTTATGGACGCAGTGAGGAGGGGGGGCGGGGTAAGGGTGAGGCATTGCCCCTGAAGTCCATCACCATCTCTACAGTCTTTTGAGTGTTCAGCAGCAGGTGGTTGCTACTGCTCCAGGACACCAGCTGCTCATTTTTCTTTCTGTAGGTAGACTGGCTATGATCGGCCAGCAGCTTCTGCGCTTCGCTTGTGCATGCGTCTAGAGGAATGTAAACACTGACCAAAATGAAAGAAGAAAACTCTCTGGGAGAGTAGAATGGTTTGTATTTGATAAAAAGACTCTAGATGAGAAGTGCATGATTTTTGTAGTACAGTGATATCTTTAGACCAACATTAAGAAGTGTCCTCCTCCCCTAGTTTTGCTGCTGAGCTATGTCTCTGTCCGCTCTGTACAGTTGGATGCTGGGGAGGTGCAGTGCACTCTCAGGGGTCAAGTCAGAGAGCCGGGTCTCCCTGAAGCAGAGGGCAGATGTGTTTAAAACGTTCTTGTTGGTTTGAGTGAGCAAAAGTAGTCCTTCTAGTTAGAAGTGAAGAGATTGCAGATTTGAGAGGAATAGAGACGGTAAAGGTGTACGGACTCCATGCTCTCTCAGCCTTACAAGCACTTCAGCTTGCCTGCCTCTCCACCGCTTTCTTGCCAGTTTGAGCAGAGCCAGTGCATCCTTTCTGAGGATTTTCAAAAATTCTGAAGGTTTTTGGCAAAACACCAGAACAATATCAGGTGAAACGTGGTCCCTGAAGGTCATTACCTGTACTTTGCTCCAACTGACTGAATTTGATGAACAATAGATGACATTTACTAACAAAATTTAAACACCGAATGTACAGAGCTCTTACCAAGGCAGCCGTCATTTGCTGGTGTTGGTCTATTGTATTTTCTGTGGTCCAAGGTCAAAGCAGCCATCTACCCAGAAGATTTAGAGCAGTTCATGCTTCCTGCTGCTGACCAACTTTATAGAGATGCAGATTTCATTTTCCAAAAGGACTTGGCACCTGCACACAGTGACAGAGCTACCAGTACCTGTTTTAAGGACCATGTTGTCCCTGTTCTTAATTGGCCAACAAACTCGCCTGACCTTAACCCCATAGAAAATCTATGGGGTATTGTGAAAAGGAAGATGCAATACACCAGACCCAACAATGCAGAAGAGCTGAAGGCCACTATCAGAGCAACCTGGGCTCTCATAACACCCGAGCAGTGCCACAGATTGATTGACTCCATGCCACGCTGCATTGCTGCAGTAATTCAGGCAAAAGGAGCCTCAACTAAGTTCTGAGTTTTGTACATGCTCATACTTTTCAGCTGGCCAGCATTTCTAAAAAAAAATCCTTTTTTTAAATATTAGTCTTAAGTAATATAATTTCCTGAGATACTTAATTTGGGGTTTTCATTAGTTGTCAGTTATAAATCATCAAATTAAAAGAAATTTATAGTGTTTATTTATCAGTCTGTGTGTAATAATAATAAATAATAATAATACATTTTATTTTTGGCGCCTTTCAAGACTCTCAAGGTCATTGTACAAAAGAAAATCATAGCAAGACAACAGGTAGAAACAAAGTTAATTAAAGAGATACATAAAATCAAAGGACTAGGCTAAAGACTGTATGCTGTCCTGAACAGGTGGGTCTTGAGGCGTGATTTAAAAATGTCCAGGGAGTCAATATCACGAATGTCCGGTGGGAGGGAATTCCAAAGACGGGGGCGGTGCGGCTAAAAGCTCTAGACCCCATGGTGGTCAGATGGGCTGGAGGGACAGTGAGACTGATGGATGAGGAGGATCTAATAATCCGGCAGGGTCTGTTTATGTGGAGGAGCTCTGTGAGGTAAGGTGGGGCCAGGTAAAAGTAAGCAATATGAGTTTAAAGTCAATGCGAGATTTAACAGGGAGCCAGGGGAGCTGTTGAAGAACAGGGGAGATGTGATCAATGGATGGAGTTCTAGAGATAATGCGGGCTGCAGCATTCTGAACCAGTTGTAACTTATGAAGGGACTTGATGGGGAGACCAGATAAAAGAGAATTGCAATAGTCCAGACGGGATGTGACCAGGGAGTTGTCAGGAGTGAGGGAAGGACGGAGGCGGTTGATATGACGAAGATGGAAGTATGCAGAGTGAGTAATGTTATTTATATGGGTTTGGAAAGACAGAGTGTTATCAAGGACGACACCCAGACTCCTTACCTGAAGGGAGGGGGAAACAAAAGTATTGTCAATGGGGATGGAGAAACTGTGTACTTTTGCAAGAGTGGGTTTTGAACCAATGAGGAGAACCTCTGTTTTATCACTGGTGAGTTTGAAAAAAATTGGAGGAGAACCAAGACTTGACTTCCTCTAAGCAATTGCATAGGGAGGTGGGAGGGAGAGAGGAAGTGGGTTTGCTATAAAGGCAGAGCTGGGTGTCATCAGCATAGCAATGAAACTGAATGATGTGTTTACGGAAGATATGACCAAGGGGGGAGAAGATGAAGAGAATGGGACCAACGACAGAGCATTGAGGAACACCAGAAGTGAGAGGAGATGGCTGGGATGTGAATGTCTTTAACTGAATAAACTGAGTGCGGTGAGAAAGATATGAGGTGAACCAGTCCAGTGGTGTGTTGGAAAAACCAATGGCTGATAGTCTATGGAGGAGGATAGATTGGGAGATGGTTTCAAATGCTGCACTCAGGTCAAGAAGAATGAGTATGGATAAGACACCCGAATCTGCTGCAGTCAGAAGGTCATTTGTTATTTTGAGGAGAGCTGTTTCTGTACTGTGATGGGGACGAAATCCAGATTGAAACTGCTCATAGAGGTAGTTATTAGAGAGATGGGAATGAACCTGAGAGGCAACTGTCTTCTCTAGGATTTTTGAAAGAAAAGGTAGGTTAGAGATGGGACGAAGGTTGTTGAAGTTGTTAGGATCTAGACCGGGTTTCGTTAGAATAGGGGTGACTGCAGCAGGCTTTAAAGACGAAGGGACAGATCCAGAAGTGAGGGAGGAGTGAATAATGGCAGTTATCAGAGGCAATAATGAAGATAAACATGCTTTAACCAGGGGTGTTGGGAGAGGGTCAAGTTGAGAAGTGGAAGGTTTAGATTTATGGATGAGATCAGAGATATTGGAGATAGTTGGAAGTTGAAATGTAGTAAAAGGGTGAATATAAGGGGCTGGAACTGGAGAAAATAATGTACAGAGAGTGTCGGGAAGCAATTGTTGGTGTATCAGATCTATTTGGTAATAAAGAATGACATTAGTAAGTTGCAATGGTCAGCAGAGTCAGAAATGTGAAGGTAAGGAGTCTGGAGGGCAAAGAATGGAGGTGACCAAAGAAAACAGGGCCTGTGTGTTTCCATCACCAGCTCTAATTAGTTGGGAGAAGTACTGGGATTTTGCTGTGCAAAGGTTGTCTTTATATAGAAGACTATGGTTATGATACAGATCCTTGTGGATTGTGAGTCCAGTTTTCCTGAAGAGGCGCTCCAGCTGGTGTCCAGTAGCTTGGAGCTGACGTAGGTAAGATGTGAACCAAGGAGCTGAATGGGTGAAAAAGACAGTCTGGGTTTTTAAAGGAGCGAGTGAGTCCAGTAGAAAGTGAAGTCCAGTGTTATAGAGATGAGCCAAGTTACATTAACATTTTTGATATTACGATAAGTAATGGTACGTGGTGGTCTATTTTTAGATAAAGCCATATTGATTTTGAATGAAATAAAAGAATGATCAGAGACGGGGAGGTCGGTGGCAGTACAGTTGTGTGGAGTTACACCAGAACAGCAGACCAGGTCCAAGGTATGTCCTTTAGAGTGAGTTGGGAAGTTGATATGTTGTTGTAATCCAAAACTGTCCAGGCAAGATGTAAAATCTTTAGTAGTGTTATGGTTTACATTGTCCATATGTATGTTGAAATCACCAAGCAGAATAATATTGGAAAAATGTGAACAGAGGAATGTAAGAAAAGCTGAAAAGTCATTTATGAAATCCTTATTAGACTTGGGAGGACTATAGTAGCCATAACAGTTGGTTTTGGTCCATGCAGCTGCATGGCTACTACTTCAAATGTGTGGTAGACAGGTAAAATGAGAGTGGTGGCTTTCAACTGCTCATGGTAAAGTATCGCGATACCTCCTCAACCAGTAACACGCGGTTGAGAGATGTAAACAAACCCAGCCGGCGTTAGCTCATTCAGCTGGGAGAAGTCCCCTGGTTGTTGCCACGTCTCAGTAAGACAGAGAATGTCAAGCTTACGGTCGAGGAGGATGTCCCGGAAGAGAAGGCTTTTACCCGTGAGGGACCGAGTGTTGAGAAACCCAACGTTAACTTTACAATGGATTCAGTGATGTTAGCCGACCTAGCTATCCTGACTAAGACAGCATGGTCCACTTTCCTGTCAGGATTTCTCCAAGGGCGACGAGATTTAGACCAGATTGTATTTATGGCCAAGGAGTCGTCAATGTGGAAGTTCCTTCAGGATCCGCGGTGGATGTATCTGCGTTGAGGAGGCCGGGTGATGTCCGGGTAAATGTGAAGTACTGGCGACACAAGGGGCAGGTGGAACCGCTGCTTGAGAAGTTCAACAGCTGAATACTGGTGTAAGGTTGCAGATGGATGAAGTACTGTGGACAATACAGCCCAAGCGAAGACAAACCTTACAGCCAATCCACATGGTGAAAAAGTAGAGATAGGAGACAGCAGGCAAATAAATAAATAAATAACCAGAGAGCAGCGGCAGCTGCACGCGCCAGTGTTAACTCTCCAGAGGGAAGAAAAAAAAAATAATATATATATATATATATATATATATGAATTAGTATAATATACATGTTTCACATTTGAATGGAATTACTGAAATAAATCAACTTTTTCATGATATTCTAATTTTATGACAAACCTCTAAACAGTGGAGATTCAATCATAAAAAAGTGTATTAACTTTATCACCATAGATCTCAATAATCACCTCTTATATTATTGAGCCAAAGTATATATCAGAAGCTGTATTATTTCCTACACACCTGTTTAGCGATTTAGAAAAACAACATAAACTAGAGCCGCTAGCGGCTATCTGCGGGTTCAAGCACTAACTGGCTTAATATTGCAATCAAGTCAAATCTGACAACTCCTGTAGTATGAATTGATCGGGAGAGGATGTATTGACATTTGTGGCTATGGCAAAATTGTTAAGAGCCAAGTAGGTATGTGCAGTGTCAGATTATTTGTAATAAGTGCTTGTGTTTGTGACGTGTGTTCAACAGTCTCTGAGGTGTGTTTGTTTCTGTGTGATGTGTGTGATGTAAGAGGGTCTTTGTGTGAGGTATATAATGTGTGAGCAGTGCTTACTATAAACTTGAATGTTACAGGTGTTGGTCATAAAATTAGAATATCATGAAAAAGTTTATTTATTTCAGTAATTCCATTCAAAGAGTTAAACTTGTTTATTATACTAATTCATTACACACAGACTGATATATCTCAAGTGTTTATTTCTTTTAATTTGATGATTATAACTGACAACTAATGAAAACCCCAAATTCAGTATTATTAGAACAATATTAGAACATTGTGAAAAGGTTCAATATTGAAGACACCTGGTGCCACACTCTGCAGGTGTTTTGAGTTAAATCACTGATTAAAGGCCTTTAAATGGTCTCTCAGTCTAGTTCTGTAGGCTACACAATCATGGGGAAGATTTGACAGTTGTCCAAAAGACGACCATTGACACCTTACACGAGCAGAGCAAGACACAAATGGTCATTGCTAAAAATGCTGTTCTGTGTCCAAGCACATTAATAGAGAGGAGAAGGAAAGGAAAAGATGTGGTAGTAAAAAAGTGTACAAGCGGAAACCATACCCTGGAGAGGATTGTTAAATAAAGCCCATTCAAAAATGTCGGGGAGATTCTCAAAGACTGGACTGCAGCTGGAGTCAGTGCTTCAAGAACCACCACGCACAGATGTATGCAAGACATGGGTTTCAGCGTCGCATTCCTTGTGTGAACCCACTCTTGAACAAGAGACAGCATCAGAAGCGTGTGGCTTGGGTCAGTGTAAAGTTTCCACAGTTAGTGATGGTTTGGGTTGCCATGTCATCTGCTGAAGTTGGTCCACTGTGTTTTCTGAGGGCCAAGATTAATGCAGCTGTCTACCAGGATGTTTTAGGACATTTTGTGCTTCCTGCTCTGACCAACTTTATGGAGATGCAGATTTCAATTTCCAACAGGACTTAGCACTTGCACACAGTGGCAAAACTACCAGTACCTGGTTAAAGGACCATGGTCTCACTGTTATTAATTGGCCAACAAACACGCCTGACCTTAACCCCATTGAAAATCTACAGGGTATTGTGAAGAATAAGATGCAACACGCCAGACCCAACAATTCAGAAGAGCTGAAGGCCACTATCAGAGCAACCTGTGCTCTGGACAGGCTACTATAGAGTAGTTATATATAAATATAAAATATTTAAATGCAGGAGGCGGTGTGGGGTAGGGGGTTGCCTCGCACCACAGCCAATCAGAGTGCAGCTCTTGCCTTTTAACATGTCAGGCATTAAAAGGGACACTGTGAGAAACAAGTGTAAACATCAGAAACTCAGTACATCAGAGTAAAACACACAATAACAAAGGGTATTTCCTGATTGGTGAGGGTAAATGGCCACTTGAAGAGGTATAGGAGACTTTATAATTTTTAATTATGATAAATATTCATATTCATATGGTATGACCATTAACCTTTGCAGGTGAATAGGATCTTAACCTCCATATAGATCAACAAAACAATATTTAGTTTTGTAGTTCTATCTGGTGGTGAAAGAATTTACTACTGTAACATAGTGTTGCTAAACAGTTACAGTCTTTCGTGTTAGAACTGTTTAAGGGAGTACTGCTCTATGGATATTTTCTTAACATGGACATATGTGGTATCAGTGGAATCCTAAAGACCTGGCCTATAATAATTATGAATAAAATGTTGAACTTTCATCACTATGTGGTTTACAGACCCCTCCAACTAATAGAGATCCAGCATGAATTCTAGAAATCACAAATGCACCTAGAACTCAAACGCTTTCCCCAAAAATTTCAAAATTGCACATGATTGATCAGTATGAGGATCAGATGACATGATTAAATTGTGGTGCCACTACAACCCTAGATGGCGCTATAACACAAAAAAGCTCATTTAATCAGTTATTGTTCAATTGTAGCGCCCCCTTTTGGTGGATTGGAGTTATCTTGTATATGCTTCTTCATAGTAAGGCTCTACATAGCTTTGTCAAATTTGGTCTTGATTGGGCATAATTTGTTTGAGTTACAGCTGAAAGAATGTTTAAATCTCCACACACTTCGATTAATTGATGTATTGCAACAAAAGTTTGTCCAAATGTTGAACTTTTTTTGATAATTATTGACCTACAGACTCTGCAGATTCTAACAAGGTCAATTGTTTGGGAATAGAGTGAAATTCCACGGACTAGTTCGAAAATATTCAATTTTAAACAACTGCCAATTGAGAAAATACGATGCATTTTTTGACAACACTTACAACTACAAAGTTATGAGGCCGTCTGCAGAGTATTGGAGAGAAGTAAACTGCGTGTCGATACGCTTAATTTTCTCTGAGATATATCATATTTTCTTGATATAGAGTGTCTCCTGTCTGCTTCTCAGGTTAGAGTACGCTGGCGTCGCTCTGTTGACTGCCGCTTCTCCCCGTATGTTTGATCCCCGTTCATGCTGACTTTGTGGATTCCCGGTTGTAATCTTCGCGGTTATTCGACTGTCTTCCCCAACCCTGCGGATTCAGGCCGGCTTGCACCGAGGCTGTCCTGCCCTAGCTCTGTGGATTCCCGGCCGGTTAGCTTTGCTGCTGTCCTGCCCAAATCTGCGGTTTTCGGCTGCTTTTCCAGTTAGCTTTGCCGCTGTCCTGCTCCAACTTTGCGGATCTCGACTGCTGTTCCAGCTGGCCTTGCCGCTGTCCTGCTCCAATCTCACGGATCTCGGCTTCTGTTCCAGCTGGCCTCGCCGCTGTCCTGCTCCAACCTCACAGATCTCGGCTTCTGTTCCAGCTGGCCTCACCGCTGTGCTGCTCCAACTTCGCGGATCTCGGCTTCTGTTCCAGCTGGCCTCGCCGCTGTCCTGCTCCAACCTCGTGGATCTCGGCTTCTGTTCCAGCTGGCCTCGCCGCTGTCCTGCTCCAACCTCGTGGATCTCGGCTTCTGTTCCAGCTGGCCTCGCCGCTGTCCTGCTCCAACCTCGCGGATCTCGGCTTCTGTTCCAGCTGGCCTCGCCGCTGTCCTGCTCCAACTTTGCGGATCCTGGCTGCTGTTCCGGCTGGCTTCGCTGTCGTCCTGCTCCAACTTTTTGGATCCCGGCTACTGTCCCGGTTAGCTTGGTTACTGCCCTGCCCCAAATCTGCGGTTCCCGCCTACAGTGTCTGCTAGCACTGTAGCTATGCAATTACTTTGCTCCAACATACTGACAATGAACCTGCTATCTGCTATGACTCTATTGCTGGCTATTCCACTTTTACCCATCCTTGATTGCCCCCACAGGAACCCAGACCCCCTGTTCAACTCACTGTTTGTTAGTTATACGGCTGATGAACTACGTAAATATAGGTATTCTCACTGTCTTTCCAAACATTCTGCTGTTGCTGCCTGCAGAGCTGGTATACTCAACCGGCGACGCTATCTTCACCGTGGCTCAAGGCTAAATCGCAATAAATCTGTACACTATTCCAATGGTAGTAACATTTGCTCTTTCTGGACACTGTCTCGCTCACCTTCTCATTCTACAAAATGTTTTTCTAATCTGTCTAATTTACGCCCTGTTCCCCCTAGTTCCTCGTTTGCCCTCCTTAATGTCCGCTCACTCACTAACAAATCTTATCTGTTGCAAGAATTAATATTAGACAATTCACTTGATCACCTTTTCCTAACAGAAACATGGCAACAACCAGGTTATTACTATTCTCTCAACCAAGCAACCCCACCCAACTTTAATTATGTGCAAAAACCATAATCCAAAAAAAAAAAATCTTTAAAAACAATCTCAGAATTACTGAACTTGTTTTCTCATCACCATCATCTTTTGAGTATCTTGCAGTCAAAACACCTGGCTCTATTACTGCACTCCTTATCTATCGCCCCCCCCCCCCCCCAAATCTAATTCATCCTTTTTCTCTGAACTATCTGAGCTACTCACTCTCGCTAACTCTTCTTCTTCTCGACTGTTGCTAGTTGGTGACTTCAATATACATGTTAACACTCCTGACAACAAGTTTGTGACTGATTTTTTTAGCTCTCCTTGACTGCTTTTCCTTCACTCAACATGTAGATTTTCCTACTCATGACAAAGGTCACACACTTGACCTAGTCTGTTCTTCTTCTGTCCTGGTTCACAACCTTCATCCTCTCCTGTTTCCACTCTCCGACCATAAGCTCCTTCTATACTCTGTCCCTATGAATGTAGCTCACCAATCTGTTAAAAGACTTATCTCTTTTCGTAATATTAAATCTGTTGATCCCTGTTCCTTCGCTCAGTCCATCAATATGAGCTTTCCTGTTCTCACTGCTCCATCCTCTCCTGAGGTACATGCCACAATGCTTAACTCTGCTCTTTCCGTGTCCCTCAATGCATCTGCTCCTGCGAAAACCAAATTGGTCTCTTTCACCACTTCTGCTCCCTGGTTCACAACTGAGCTGCGCGCTATGAAGCAAGCTGGACGTCAGCTTGAAAGGCTGTACAAAAAAACCAAATTAACGGTGCATGCTGATGCTTATCTGCAACACGTGCAAATACAGAGATTCCTTACACACCACCAAGTCTAGGTATCTCTCAGGTCTTATTAATAGGCCTAATGCTAACCCCCGTAATCTCTTTACAACAATCTCTAAACTTTTCAAAGCCTGGCAGCAACATGACACCCTCCTCTGAACTCTGTAACTCCTTCTTACACTTCTTTGAAGATAAAATTTCCAATATTAATAACTCTCTTACGATTATCTCATCTAAATCCACCTTTCCTTCCTCACTGTCTCCACAGCCCTCAGTCTGTTCTATATCCATGCCCTGTTTTTCTGATTTCAGCCCGGTTACTCCTTCTCTTATCAGTGATATCATTACCCATCTAAAAAGTACCACCTGCTCTCTTGATCCCCTCCCTACCTCACTAACGAAAGCCTGCATGACTGCTTTGGTCCCTCATCTAACCTCTATTATTAACCATTCACTGTTTTCTGGCTATGTCCCCTCAGTTTACAAATTAGCTGCAGTTACACCTATCCTTAAAAAACCTGGTCTTGACCCAGCTAGTCTAAATAATTTCCGTCCGATTTCAAATCTTCCATTTTTTTTCTAAAATCCTTGAGCGTGTCGTAACCACCCAGCTGACAACATATCTAGAATCCAATAACCTCCTTGACTCATTTCAGTCTGGTTTTCGCCCTCACCATAGTACTGAAACTGCCTTGGTCAAAGTTATCAATGATCTGCTGGTGGCTGCAGATACGGGAGCTCTAAGTATTCTGGTCCTCCTTGACTTAAGTTCTGCCTTTGACACAGTAAATCATGCCATCCTCCTTTCAAGACTGTGTGAGCTGGGTGTCACTGGTTCTGCTCTTGACTGGTTTATATCTTACCTAACAGATCGAAAACAATTTGTCACACTTTCTGGACATAGTTCAACCATTTCATCCATCTCACAAGGGGTCCCACAAGGCTCTGTCCTTGGCCCATTACTGTTTATTGTCTATGTACTTCCCCTCGGCCATATTATCCGTCATTTCAATCTTGATTTTCACTGTTACGCTGATGACACACAGATTTACCTCCGGACCAGTTCTTTCAACAACCCACCACTCTCCAAATTGGAACTATGTCTCTCAAAAATCAGGCACTAGATGACACACAAAATTCACTGATGCTTAATGGTAATAAAACTGACCTAATCCTCATTGGCTCCAAATCTACCCTCAATAAAACTGGCTCCCTCACGCTCTCAATTGATGATGTCACCCTGTCCCCCTCCACTGTGGTCCGAAATCTTGGTGTCACCCTTGACTCTTCACTCACGTTTCATTCCCATGTTAGTTGCATCATAAAAACCTAATTTTTCCACCTTCGCAACATTGCTAAAATCCGTCCTTCTCTTTCCCAGTCTGCCTCTGAACGCCTCATCCATGCATTCATCTCCAGCCGTCTTGACTATTGTAACTCTCTTCTTTCTGGCATTAGCTCCTCACTACTACATAAACTCCAAATGGTCCAGAACTCTGCTGCCCGTCTCCTCACCCACATCCGGTCCCACCACCACATCACCCCAGTTCTCCACAACCTCCACTGGCTTCCTGTTAAATATCGTATTCAGTTCAAAATCCTCCTTCTCACCTACAAAGCTCTCAATAACCAAGCTCCCTCTTACTTATCGGACCTTCTTCAACCATACACACCTAATCGCATTTTCAGATCTTCCTCAGCTGGTTTACTCACCCTTCCCCCTTCTAAGCTGCGTAGTCTTGGAGATCGAGCCTTCTCCAGACATGCCCCCCCCCCCCGCCTCTGGAACTCCCTTCCTCCAGAAATTCTACAGTCAACATCTCTATCGCTATTTAAATCCAAACTTAAAACACACCTGTTTGCGGCTGCATTTAATCCCTCTGTTTCTGATTAGCCCTTGTTTGTTTTTACCCTTGTTCCTGTTTTGTATCATTTTATGTTATGTAGTGTTATGGATGTGATTGTCTTTGTGTTCATCTGATTGTAACAGCGTCTTTGGGTTACTGAAAAGCGCTTTAAAAATTCCATTTATTATTATTATTATTATATATCGCCCCCTAGTGGCTATCGTTACAAAACTTTTTATGCACTTAGGAAGTCCTTAGCGCACCCAAGGACATACCATTTAAATCCCATGATGATTGGACCTTGTTAAGGTTGTCAAACACCTGCTGAACACAGTTGAGTAAAGTATGAAATTTTTAAAAAAAAATTTTAAGTAAAACATACGATAAGCCGAAGAGGTTCATTTGCATATAGTGGCCATATTGAATCAAAATTTCAACTTTTTTTTGATAATTATTAACCATCAGACTCCTGCGAACAGTTTGGCACCAAGCTCAAGAAAATTGGACAACAATCCCCGGACTAGTTCACAAAAGTAGGTTTTGCAAATTAGCGCGATAATGTGGGGAAAAATGAAATTTTGACTAACCTGTTTTTGATTTGTCAGGACCCAAGGAATCAGGGGGAAAAAAAAGATTTTGTCTCTATGCCTCACGGTGTAGGAGATATGCACCTAAACGCATTTCACATCGCTATAGCGCCACCATTAGGCCAATCAGTGTAATTTTTGTTGTCCTCCGAGATGCACACAAACTACATCTACCCTCCAAGTGGGGAGTCTGTACGACCTACGGTTTCTTCCACACAATGACTTTTACAGGAGAAAAAGAATAATAAGAAAAACCGTAACAAAAAAAATTATTCATGTCACCTAGTCTACTTAAGGCACCTCGAAGAAAACTTAATAGCTTGCTGTCAATAATAATTGAGGGCAGTTTGAGAATTTGAGAATCAGAGATATTATGAATATGGTAACAACAGACTTGGCATATAGGCTGAAAATACAGCAGTTGCCTACTATGGTACAGAAGTTAATATTAAAAGTATTCTAAAATTCACACTAAACCAGATCAGATAGCAGAATAAATTGCAGAGTTTAAAAGACCCTATACAAGAATTTAGATACGTGCTCTAAGGACATACAATTAGAAATATTTTTAAAAGATATAAAATTCACATAATTAACAGATTCAATGGACAAATGTAGATGAACCTCGCCTGCATGAGCTCGTGAAGCATGAACGTGACTTGAGCTCATGCTAGAGCTGGGGCATATATCACGAATATTGACACAGTCCATATTTTTACAAGATTGTGAAAATGACCATATTCTTTGATTATGTGTGCTCTGTTTTTCTCTTGCGCTCTCACCCACCTACGCATGCGTGCACGCACGCTCGCACACACAAACAGCCACACACACACACCACACTGTCCTGCCATTTTTTTGTGTATGCCGCTGGAGCACTTCTCAGCACGTTTATTGTGCGCACTCAAGTCTACCTCTCTGATGACTGTGAGAAAGTTAACAATGGACAAAAATAAAACTAGTGGCGAGGCTTAATTCCAAAAAAGAGTGCTGTTATATGGAAGCAAATCTGTCTCATCAGACTTTGAAATATTGCCATTTTTGAATTTGTAGCACTGAAATTATGCATCTGAATATAATTGCTCTTGAATAGAACTCGTGAATTTTCAAGAACATCTTTTCACTATTTTTTTTCAATGTTAATACATTCAGATAAAAAAAATCTAGCTTAAAAACAGTCAAACAATATATTTCAATGTTGCTCAAATTTGGTAGACGAAATTCAGATAGTAAAATACAAGTTAAAAATTTCAGAGAACACAGTTGTGATACCAAGGATGAGCAATCGATTCATTTGGACTTTCTCTTTCACATTAAATGGTCCATTAATTGCATTCTGTCATCGCTAGATGGCAAAATACGAATACAACTTCCATACCATGGAAAAACTACAGTATTAGCTTCCTTCTGCGGATATTATCTTTTTTATTTTCAAAGTTTGTCAAAACTCTGAAAGGCTCACTAAAGACACAATATAACAGACTATTGATATCCTGAAGATGAAGAATTTTTACTGTGGAAATGTTTTGTAATCGGCATGTGATATGACAGAATATATGGAAACATGAACTGTGGGTATACAGTCATATGGAAATTAGAACACCCCATGAAAGCCTTTGTCTTTTTAAACATATTTAAACATATGTACATTTGACTTTCATTTGAACAGCACTAAGAAATGGAGCTTATACAAATAAAACAGAAGAAATTACTTATAAACATAGGTTGTACAATGTAATTGGCTTTGGCAGAGAGGATTTGGCAAATTTTTCATGGGTGCAACCCACATACTCAGCTCTACTGCTCATCCCACAAATGCATGTCCTTACAAGATGTGGCACCACTGAAAAGGGAAATGAACAGTCTTTTCAACGGTATAAAATGTATTGCCAAGAAGCATTGTTACAACAAATAAATAATCTACAAAGACAAATTTCTATATAAATATTTATAATAATATTAGTAATAACCATACTAGTGATTGACCGATATATCGGCTGATTTTTGGCATTTTTTTTATATAATCGGCTTTGGCCGATATGTTAGCGCAAGAGGCCGATATTTACATAAAGCACACAGACAATGCTGTAGGCAGCTCTGTCATTCTGGCTGTTGGAGCACCCCTTGCATCCATTTTGCGATCTTACAGGCAGACATCTTTGAGCACAAGTACACGAGAACAAGCCTCCAACCTGTAGCTTGAAGATTAAAAATGTTCTTTTTGGAACCTTCCTCCTCAGGGAGGCGTGCTCTTTCCGGAAGTTTTACAAAGACCAGTCGAGTGAAGTTCAAAGCAAATCAAAGTATTTATTTTAATACTGGATCCAGGAGAACTAATACATAAGAAACGCAACCTAGTGCCCTTCCACGCAGAGTTCTGACTCTTCGCATCTGACTCCACAGTTTTATACCTGATATGACGTATATCCTACTGGCAAGGCGTTTTTGACTGATTAACATATATTAATATGCATAATAAGACATGTTAGTACTCATGTTTCTCGCGTGCAGGTTTCCCATGTACCTGTGACCCCAAAACATTCATCATGCCCTTCTGATACTGTAGGTTTTGTTTCCCACACTCCTTTTCTGTCACCAAGATTCAGAGAAGTCACTAATGGACTTAAGGTCACTGAGATGCCCTAAAATTCAACTCCCCCTTTTGGCTAACATTTGTAATTTATGTGTTTCCTAAGTGCAGATCTGTTCAATGTTAGAGGTCTAAGAATTTAGAAAGGTGCTAATACTGAGTCAACATGCCAGTTAGTGTGCAGATTCTAAACTTGTTTAAATGCATGTCTAGATACTGGTTAATCATTCATATGAGTACATATAAGATACAAGATTTCACACAATTATAAATGCTTAATTTTAACTAATCATTTAAGGATATTTGTCCACTAATACAAAGTAATAAAATTGTTTTTTACAACAATTCCCCCTTTTGACCTGTCCAACTGACAGGTCAATACATTTATATAAATGGTAAGCAATTAATGTTAGATTGGTCTGCCTAGGTCACCCCCGGCTTGGCGAGTGACTTAGGTAGAGCGTGATGGCAGATTGTGGTGGTAGCGGGCAATTACACCGCTCCTGTTGGGAGTGGACACCTCTGTCCTACCACTCACCCTCTGGACTAAGAGATTACAATGAGCCCTATATGTGTATGTGTTAAAGTGTATTCTTCATCCGTTGGTAAGGATCTGCGCTGGGGGCAAGGATAGACTTTCCTTGTCGTGCCCCTGCCTCAGGGGATTATTCTGCCCCTATGTTGGTTGAGGCTGCTTGATCAGCCTCTTCTGAGGTGTTGTTTTCCTTCAGTGAATGTTTGATGTTAGGTGTCGGTGCGGCTCTGCACTGTGTGAGGTGGTACCACTATAAGCCTTTACCCTTCAGCCGGACTGCACAACTGGTTCTTTCTGTCACCTGGTAGAGTCCTGTCCAACGAGGTTCGTACCACTTCCGCTTGATGACCTTCAGGAGGACCCAGGGTGAGACTGTCACTTCTGGATCCTTCTCCTCCGTTTCTTCTCCTTCTGTCCTTTCCTGCACCTGTATAGAGAAATCTTTACAAACAGCTTTTAGTTCTTCATAAAGCTGTCGGTACTCTGCTTGAGGTGGTTTCTGTGGGGACGCAAGCGCATTGTTGGGGCCCGGAAATGGCATGCCTCTCACTCATTCAAAAGGAGTAAATCCTATAGTTCTATTTACTGAACTACAGACACTAATTAAAGCAATTGGAAGGGCCTCAAACCAATTCATGCCCGTGGTCAGTGTAATCTTAGCTAATTTGGATTTCAAATTTTGATTCATTCTCTCCACCTGACCTTGTGAGGCAGGATGATACACACAACCGTAGCTATGGCACAGCCCCAACGACTGCTCCACCCACTGCAGTGTTTTACTCGTGAAATGACTCCTGTTATCTGAAAAAAAATTTCCTAAGAAACCCATGGTTCGGAATCCAACAATTAATCAGAAACTTACAGACTGATTTTGCATCTTCCCTCAGAGTGGGGAGTGCCTCTACCCACCCCGAGAATCTATCTACAACTACCAGGAGATATCTATATCTCCTAATGGGGTCAATCATATCTGTGTAATCCATTTGAATCTCATGTCCATGAGAATCTGGCAATGGAAACCTTCCTGGAGCTAGTTTAAATGCTTTTGCTACATTCTGAGTGTTACAAATCTGACATTTAGTGATGTAATCAACCACTAATGCTGACATATATGGGTGCCACCATTGTTTTAGATTTTCCAGTGTTTGTTGTTTTCCTATATGTGCCACTTCTAGTGCTGAAATTACTGCTAGCAGTTCTGCGTTCCCCCTTTTTCTGAAACAGTACACCATTAATCACAGTGTCTGTTTCAGAAACATCCATGTAAAAAGTAATGAATAGTCAGGTCTGGCTAAGTCAACTGCAACAGATAAGGCTTGTTTAACATCAATAAACGCCTGTTCAGACTCCACCGTCCAATTGAGCTTACCAGACAAATTTCTCATCCCTAACGATTTCACCATGTCCCTAAAAGGTTATGTTCGTCCGACAAAGTCAGAAATTTATTGTCTGCTGTAACCAGTCAGTTCTAAAAATGCTAACATGTCTTACACAGTCTCTGGATTTGTGTTTATATTGGGCAATCCAAATTGGTTGTGTAATATTCATACAAAAAGAGACAGGTGTCTGATTAGTGTATCCTACATCATCTGGCCCTATGGACCACAATGTGTCAGGTAGTGATGCTAATAATACCTCCATCTGTAGATAATCACAGTCCTCACAACCATGGTGTCTAGGCAGCAATTGATGATGTAATGTGACTTGGATGGGTGAGTTATCAGTGATGTGATATGTCTATGTTGACTGTGAAAACATGACACCAGGCAGCTGGGTCCGGACCCAATCCGTGGCCTCATTAGCTCTTTTTACCATAGGGCCCAACTGCTTGGTCTCGTGTCTCTGATGGAGAGCTAGTGAAATGTGTGGTGCCGCCGTGTCAGACAGTTTATACCAATAATGTTGTTGTGGTGTTAGTGAAACAGGAGATGCCACCCCTTCAGGACCCACATAAATCCCTGTGGTATCAACCGACCACTCTGTACCCTCTAATTCTGTTTGAAAAGCTTCATAGTAAGTTAAATTCTCCCCCTACATCATAAAACAGGGTGACATGGAATGGGTCGGGCGGAGGGACGTAGGGTGCCATGGCTGTAATCCAAGGCGACCACTGGTGGAACAAAGCAATGAGTCGTGGTGACGGGTCCATCTGTCCAGTCACTAAACCCCAATAAATGTCTACCGACTCATCCTGCTGAGGTCTCATCAGGTACATACCATCAGTGTACCCCACCACTGCCACAGTTTTGTGTCCGTCCAACCACGTAAGTGTGATCCCATCTGTTTGACATAAAATAGTAACTCCCATTTTCATCAACAAGTCTCTACCACAAATGTTCAAGGGTGCTTGTGGTGCAATTAAAAATGAATGTGACACAGTCTGTGTACCAGTACTGACTGGCAAATGTCTTGTTTTTGGCAGTGATGTAGATGTCCCCGAGAAGCCCCTTACTTGCACAGTGTGTTCGCTCATCAGATGTGCGGGTAATACTGTGTTGATGGCTGACCATGTGGCTCCTGTGTCTACCAGAAAAAGGATTTCGGAGGCCCCCACAGTTAATGACAGCATGGGTCCTGCCCTGGCCCTGCTGTCCTGGTGCTCCTCTGGGCCCCGTCAATGTCCACCCCATGGCTCCATGCTGTTTTGGCCAGCATGAACATGTGATGGCTCCAGTTTTGGTGCCGCCTTTGGGTGTGGTGCCTGGTGTGGATAGCTGGTGTCGGTAAAAAGTGGTGCTCTACATTGTGCTGCCCAGTGGTCCAAAGCTCCATATCTTAGGCACGCCCCAGTCCGGCGGCGGACCCTGCCCCTCCACCTACCATTACCACGCCCCCTGCCCCATGAGTAGGGCTGATATGGGAAATATGGACTTGGTCCATAATTATACGGTGGGTTTTGTGGTGGCCCTGATTGGGTAGGCATGTATGTCTGTGTGTTCATGTATGTTTGAGGTGATTGAATGTTTGGCTGTGCTACTGCAGTCATAGGCATCATGGTGTCAGACTCTGTTTGCTTTTTATTATCATTTAGCGTCAGTGAGGCGCTGCGAGTGAGCGTGGAAAAGATCATAATTAGGTTGAGTAGATGTCTGAGCCTGTCTCTCTATTTCAGCTGCTTCCATGGAAGTAGTCGATCTTTTAATAATGTTTCTAAAATCCCCAAGTGCTAGAGTCATGCCACCTGTCAGACTGTCCAGCTTCCTAATCCAGGCAGCCGCTCCACTACATAAAGGCAGAAGCTGATCGACCAAAGTCTGTGCATCAGTTAGTGATAATGGTACATATTGGTACATATGTTCCTGTACTAGTGGCCACTAATGGAAGCATAGTGTCAACGTTAGTGTCAGACGTATACCTGTCAGGCGGGTGTCGGGGTCTGGTGCTTCGTCTCAAAATGTCTGTTTTGTCTGAAGTGTGCATGTCGCATTCAAAAGTCTGTTGTTTTAAGTCCAATTGTCTCTGTTCTTCTAATATGAGTTTTTCCATGGCACGCAATGTTTTGTACAAATCAGTAATCCGTCTACCACCACGACGTTCATTCGCACTGTCCTCATCATCTGCTGTAAGTCCCTCATCTTGGTCAGAGTCATCCGTTGTGACATGTCCCTCTAAATCTGCTTTAATCCTGATGTTTTGTTTATTTGTACGTGGTCTCGGGTTCTTAAATGGTGTTGTCAGTGTTTGTTTATCGACAAGGCGCGGTTCATCCTGTTGTACATAATTTCCTGTGGTATCTATAATGTCAGAACAGTCAGTGTGAATATTTGTCTGTGCAATTGAAATTGAGTCATGTGCCTTTCGCAATTGGAATGGATCTTGTGTTTGTACGTTTGTCTGTGTGACTGTTTGAGCTGGCTGCTCAGAATGAGAGCCCCTGTCTTCGTTGTCCATCCGTAAACTCACCGTGCCACAGTCTACACTGAAGACATGGAGGACATTATCAACTGGATTGACGTGACCTATGTTATATGGGGGAGGCGGAGCTGTAGGCTCCTCCCCCTTGTGGTTCATATACTCAATTTCCACTTCCGTGTTCTCGGCAGTAAGTGAAACAGCGCTCGAAGGTGACTGACCGGGTGTTTTCAAAACCACAAGCTGCGGAACGAGACTGAGGAATGCCATTTTAAAATTTTGAAGCTCCGCAATGTCCGTTTTAGCTATATTTAAACTTGTGTTTGCCTTAGGTCTTTGGGAAAGGCTAGCCTTACTAACCTCTGCTTCAGCCTGACATAATATTTCCTCCAACTCTCTTTTCAACTGATTAATACAGGTTATTAAAGAAGTTTTCTCCCCTGTGTGTATTTTAGCCCACGTTTCAAATCTCTGGAGCACACTTTTGTGCACAATATCCCGCTTTTTCAAATATATTTCTCCCTGTTTTAGTCCCTCAGTTATTATTTCAATTTGTTGTACAAACGGTTTCCATTCCCAATTCCCCACGCCGTAAATGGCGTTTAATTCATTATGCAAGTCTCTAGGAGTAGCCATAGTGTCTGTAAGAAACTGATTAAAAAATTGGACCTTACCTGAATGGGTCTTCGTTCTAGTTCACCCTTTTAATTGCAAATCAATTAACACCGCTAGGTTTCATCGCAATTCAGAGTGAACTAAAACAGTTTTCCCAGGGTCACGCCCGCAGAGCGCCCACGCAGCCGCCGCTGCTCTCAGCGCAGTCCGCCTCAGTTTATATAAAAAAGAAAAAGTCCAAAGTTTTATAGTCAAGTTTACAAACTCAGCCAAGAAACGCAGAACCACCTCAACCCTGTGAATAATTTCACAGGTGGATAGAAAACATAAGTTTGTCTTCAAACACAGTATTGAATTTAAAAGCAAGTCAAGCCTAATTTACATGAAGTATGAAACCGACCCACTGACCGAAAAAGCTTATTAGTCAGAAGCAAATAACACGCCAATATATGAAATAAAATTTGTAATCAACAAAAAAGCTAGGAAGACAGGACAGTAAGCTCACAACACAGAATTAAACAAAAGACTATATTTAAGGTACGAAAACAAATTTCCAGACACACTTAACAGTCAACAAGCCACAGTGAAATCACAAGATATATTCTAGCAAGCAAAAACAAAATTTTATGAACTACTGAATTAGCAAGCAAGTTACAAAATATGTTATGATGAATGAAAAATTGAAACCGAGGCAAAAAATTAATTTATTAGACGAACTACCATAGTTAAAAAAATGCAAACTAAACTGGAAAAATAATATTCTTAGGACAATAAGCAGTAAACAAAATACAAAATATATTTTATCCACAACAAGTCTAAATTAACAATATCAAAGAAACCAGATTCAAAATTAGACCAAGTGTTCAATTAACAATTTTCCCTTTAATTCCCATGTTTAAACCTTACAGTTTCCCCAATGTACCCTATTAATTACTCAGCTTTACACCTTGCTCTCCTTTCTCCTATTCTCAACCTCTAAAAACGTCTTTCTGGAGCTCATTGTCTATATTTTTTTTTAATGTATAGTCTCTAAGAAAGCTCATTTAATTTACTTTATATATTTTGTTTTAAAACGTCTTCTGTTCAGGCTCATTGTCATAGATAAACAAACCCCTCATTTTATTGAGGTTCATATTCTTGAAATAACTGTCCTTGAACGAAGCTCATAAGTTTTACCATTACAAATTTCTTTCCCTATTAATTTCTAAATCACTCATATCTTATCACACTTATCACATTACCCCTTTTTTCTAAACAAACCCACAAAAAAATTATGGCTCTTTACAGCACATGGAGAGTTCTCCCCACACAAACTCAAAGGCAACCTTAGAAGAAAAGGGGGTTGATCAGTCCCCCACTTTCTCCTTTTTCTCCCAAAAAAATTATTTCAGCTGACACACACACATACACCGCAAGACACTCCTCTATCGCCCTCTAGCGAGCAAAAACATACACGACAGTCATGTCACAGCCTCTAAGAATAACACAGGCTCTCAGAACAGACATAAAACATGAATACACCGTCAAATTTCATTAAAATACACAACCAACTCTGGCGGGAACAACTTCCGCTCTTTTTATTTTTAATTATTTCGCGGGGACAACTTCCGCTCCTATTTTTTAATTAATTCGCGGGGGACAACTTCCGCTTATGAATATACTTCAGAGGGAACCACCCCTCTCGGACGGCCTTTCCAACCGGGCAATTAACTCGATACCTCGTCAGGTTCCGAGTGGAGGATGCCACCACTCAGTCTCAAGATGGGATAAAATCATCCATCTATTCCATTTTAAATTCCATAACCAAGCAACCCCAAATGTATAAACCGATAGAAAATTATAAAAACATATTTAAATAAATTGATTTGCTCATTACCTCACTCCAGACCGCCTTCAGGCCTCCGCACCACTCTGATTTAGAAATTCCAATATGCAGAATTTGAATAAAACAGGGTCTGCTCACCCACCTCAATAAATTGCGGCCGCGAGTGGAAAGGAGTCCGAAGTTGGTCTTGTTCTCAAACTTCCGCACGTCCGGGGTCACCAATTGAAGAATTAAAACGTTCTTTTTGGACCGTTCCCAAAGTAATTAAAATTTAGAAAATATCAAAAAGTTCCAAAATAGAACCTTCCTCCTCAGGGAGGCGTGCTCGTTCCGGAAGTTTTACAAAGACCAGTCAAGTGAAGTTCAAAGCAAATCAAAGTATTTATTTTAATACTGGATCCAGGAGAACTAATACATAAGAAACGCAACCTAGTGCCCTTCCACGCAGAGTTCTGACTCTTCGCATCTGACTCCACAGTTTTATACCTGATATGACGTATACCCTACTGGCAAGGCGTTTCTGACTGATTAACATATATTAATATGCATAATAAGACATGTTAGTACTCATGTTTCTCGCGTGCAGGTTTCCCATGCACCTGTGACCCCAAAACACTCATCATGCCCTTCTGACACTGTAGGTTTTGTTTCCCACACTCCTTTTCTGTCACCAAGATTCAGAGGAGTCACTAATGGACTTAAGGTCACTGAGATGCCCTAAAGTTCAACTCCCCCTTTTGGCTAACACTTGTAATTTATGTGTTTCCTAAGTGCAGATCTGTTCAATGTTAGTGGTCTAAGAATTTAGAAAGGTGCTAATACTGAGTCAACATGCCAGTTAGTGTGCAGATTCTAAACTTGTTTAAATGCATGTCTAGATACTGGTTAATCATTCATATGAGTACATATAAGATACAAGATTTCACACAATTATAAATGCTTAATTTTAACTAATCATTTAAGGATATTTGTCCACTAATACAAAGTAATAAAATTGTTTTTTACAACAAGCTGCATGCGTCTCATCAGAGAAAACGGTACAAATTATTTTCTCTTCTTCAGCTCTCACTATTTATTACTGGCTGCTGTCAAAAACAACTGAGTTGATAATTGTAACGCACTCATTGTTATATCCGTCAGTATATCTCAAGTACTACAGGTCCAAAGTCGACAGTTAATGTACCAAATTAACGCTTATAATCACTGATTTTCATTGATTTAATCATTTTATATATAATCTCACTTGATAAATAAGTATTTTTGCTATGTTATTGGACATTTTTATGAAAAAAAATTAGTGACAGTACAGGTTTTCAGATTTTTCACGGCGCCATATTTGAGTCAGTGTGTCATCATACACCAATCACTTGGTCAGACCCTCAGGATCACAAGGATATACCTTAAAATCTAGGACTAAGAAATTAAAGCCAAAAAAAAAATATTCCAAACTTCAGATTTCTTTCTAATCGATGAGGCCAGTACTCTTGACAAAAACATGAGGATTACTCACAAACAGTTTGATGGAGAGACTCAGATTGCATGAAAATTGATGAAATTAGACCCCTGGAGTAGTCACTTGTCTAGAATTTTAAAAAGAAAAAAGTAATGGGACTCATGAACTCTTCAGTTTATAGTCACTAACATTTTTTCAAAAATAAGACAAACGCCTACATTTTGTTTTTGTATGTAGTATATACAATATTTTTTTTATTTATTTATTTATTTCAGGACCTCTAAATGGTTTCTTTTACAAATTTGAAGGGTTTTCTGTAAAAATAAATCATGATAATGTCTCTAGTTTATTCACTGCCTGAGGAATGGGAATATCGACTTTACATATCGGCCATGTGCTGCTACTGCTGTCTAAAAATCAGCATTGGCCATCAAAAAACCCATATTTGTCGATCACTAAACCAGACATTGTTAATATACACACTGACATTCAGTGTTTAAAGAAACACAATTTTATGGATTAAACTCTGGGCACGTTGGGATATTATATTTGTACTACACCTTCTGTAATATCAATTTCAGATTCTTGATGATCTGACAATTAAAAAAAAAAAAATTATATAGGACATACTCCAAAGTTCATGTTTCCACATTCTGTCATATCACATGCTATGTTCACAGGGACATTACAAAAAATGTCCACAGTAAAATTTCTTCATCTTCAGGATATCAATAGTCTGTTATATTGTGTCTTCAGTGAGCCTTTCAGATTTTTGAGACACTTTGAAAATAAAGAGATAATATCCGCAGAAGAAGCTAAATGTGTTTTTCCACGATGTGGAAGTTGTGTTCGGATTTTGCCATCTAGCAGCAACAGAATGCAACTAGTGCACCATTTAATGTGAAAGAGAAAATCCAAATGAATCGATTTCTCATCCTTGGTATCCGAGTGTACTCTGAATTTTTTGTAACTCGTATTTTGGCATCTGAATTTCATCTACCGAATTTGAGCAACTTCGAAATATATTGTTTGAATTTATTTTGAGCTTGAATTTTTTATCTGAATTTATTAACCTTGAATAATAACAGTGAAAACGCGTTCTTGAAAATTCACGAGTTCCATTCAAGAGCAATTATATTCAGAAGCATAATTTCAGTGCAAAAAAAAATTCAGAGGAATAATTTCAGTGCAAATAAAAAAATCAGTGCTACAAATTCAAAGGTGGTAATATTTCAAAGTCTGATGAGACAGATTTGCTTCCATACTGTTGAGACCATGATTTGTTTGAGTCCCCTCAACACTCCCATGATGACAATAAAACAGACTGACTTTTAGGATCAAAGTACTTCTTTATGCATTAAAATCACATTAGATAATTTCATTTAAGATTAAAAATAATATTAAATTATTTATATGAACTGTTTGTGAAGACACATTTATTTACTTTGTTATAAAAAAAATTAAGCAGCAGCTTGAATGCAGGCAGTTTTTCTTAATGCGAGATATTCAGTGTCAGGCAGATACACTGGGTTAAGTGTGCACTGTGTAACAGTACTATGTAAGAAAATCCTAGTATCAGCATATAATCAATATTAAAAGACTTGAATCAGGATCAGGGGCAAAAAAAACTTGATTGAGACATCTCTATTTCTTAGACATATGCTTAAACATCCTTAAACCTAAGATACTACTTCTGGGCGGCACAAATGAGGCCATTACTAATGTGGATCCAGAATGACACAAGTACAAGTTGGCTCAATATTGAAAAAAAAGTTCAGAGCCATTACACATTTTACCATTTCTAGATGTCCCAATAAAAAAATGTTACTTTTAACAAATTGGAAACCATAGTCACATATTCTGGCAATGCCCCGAACTTTTTTTGGAAAGACATATTTGATGCGCTGTATCCCACAAGATCCTTTTGGTGGCAATATTGGGAGTAATACCTGATGTTGTAGAGAGGGCGTCTGAGAAATATCTCTTAGAGATAGCACTCACTGTAGCTTTAAGTTGTATCACCATTAAATTGAGATTCACAGCACCGTGATGAGAGCGCTATTTTTAGAAACGGTCTGCGGTTTCTAATGGTATGCGGCGCACACAGACGCATTCAGGCATTCAAGAATTATAAAGCTGAGAATATACGTTGTGCTTTTTACCCCGCATAATGGAGTTTGGGTCCAAAGGGTTAACAATACGAAAGCATCTGCACCCCTGAAATTCCTGTCACTAATGAAGCTTAACACATATGTTGAGTCTGCCATCCATTTAAGCTCATCATAACTAAAATAAAATTGTATTAGTAAATCAATTACGTCTTACTACCTTTCTTGCAATGAAAGTGGCTCTATGGGCAGATAAGGTGTTAGTTACAAACTAACTAACTAACACTGTGTGGTATCTATAATGATACAAATTAATATCAAACAATGAATAAATAATATTTATCTCAATATATCTCAATAATCTCAATAAATAACATATGTTAAAAACAAGAAATACCATAGGCAAAGGCCAAACTTATTTTCTGTTGTATAAAAGTGACAATGGCTGTTAAGAGAAGTTAAGTTCTACATGGCCACATAAAATAATGAGCAGAAATAACTAAAGATTTCAATAAATTGAATGATTTTATGCCTACAGATCTGTAAATCGTGTAATATGAATAGAAAATTTCAGCTCTCAGTAACAGTGTCGGTTAGTAGTGACTCTAATGCCAGGTTCATATTAAACAATTTTAGACCTGATTTTCCAGTTTTCTCAGGTTGGTGTAAATCAGTATTTGGCACTTCCTGAGTCATTATATGTGAACAGCTGTGTGATCCAAGAGCTTGCAGAGCAAAAAATGCCTGACAAATATCTAGCAGATTTGAAATCTAGACATGGAGCCGACTTTAACTGGGCTACTTCAAAAGACATTGTGAATGCTGTGAGTATGGAGAGAAGCTATAGCCAATGAGAATGCAAGACAAAGACTGAGGGAAAGCCGTGGCATTCTGTAAAACTGTTTTAATATCAATTTTAATTCCTTTGTAATTATTGCACTGTATATTCTGCACCTGTATTCTCTGTTGCACCCTGGTCCTGGAGGAAAGTTTTCTTTCATTTTGTATTAGTATATAGCTATCACAACAAAGCCTCTTGAACCTGAACTGTGTGTGCACATATACACAGGCATTTCAGTAATACGAGCAGGCAGCTTTATATTTGTTGCATAGGTAAACCATTTTGATGAGGGGCCACTGGACCAGTGATTGTTGGTGCTGCTGTCACAATGTCACATGTTTGTGCTCTGAAGTGTTTGTGTTAATTGTAATGAGTTTGTTTTAATTCTCTTTATGATGTTTAAACAGATTTTTGGCCTTTTTGAGAACAAGCTTTGCTTGGAACAGACAGTCTCAGTGCTGAAAGGTTAATTAGTGCTACAAAGAATGAGTGATATTATCATAACATGCAAAGAGCAGATAGATGGTCAGGTGAGTCCTTAGGAACTTTTACCTTCTTGATATGCAGTCTGATGACTGATGTGACTTGGAAGGACAGCCAGTCCTGGCTTTGCGCCACCTCATTGTTCTCTGAGGGAGCAACGGGGCCCAGGCTGCTTGGATGAATCACATCCTCCGATAAAGGGCCCACACTCTCAGAAACTCTACCAGTTGTGGGCGTAGTCTGCACTGACAGTGCCACATCAATCCCAGAGCCAGGAGTGGAACCTGAAGAGCCTGCTAAATAGTGCTGAACGATTAATCGTATTTAAATCGAAATCGCAATTTGAGTCGACGCGAATTAGACTGCATGTTTTACAAGGGAATAAACATCAAATAAAAATAAACACGCAACCAGTCAATCAAATGCAGGGGCTGTGCCTGGAGCACAATTTTTAACAAGCAGGTTAGCACTAGAGTTCGTGGAAAAGATGAGTGCTTCATCTGTGCAAGAGAGTGAGACCCAAGGTCCATAGGACGACTTGATACCAAAGAAAAACAGCACGTCATGTGTTTGGGAGTACTTTGGTTTCAGGAAAACTGACATTTGCCAAAAGCAGGTACTGTGCAAGACATGTCGAGCGTTGGTGCTAACCTCACGAGGCAACACCACGAACCTCTATCAGCATTTAAAGAAACATCACAGACAACTCTTCGATGAATGTATGTTTAAAAGGCCCAGCCATCATCCGGCACAATTTCCTAACATGACAACCAAGCAAACCTCAGTCACAGAGGCGTTTTGAAAGCGTCACTCCATATGAAAAAAGTTCGCGAAGGCACAGGAAGATAACCGACTCTATTGCGAAGTACTTGGCGAAAGACATGGTGCCAGTTCACACAGTCTCTAAAGAAGGCTTCCAAAACCTTCTCCAAACACTTGATAAGAGATACCAGATTCCCTCACGCACATACTTCAGCCAAGTCACTATACCAGGACTGTATGCTTCGTGTAGGAATAGAGTTAAAATATGGAGTTTTACTCAACAACTACAGACATGTGGTCGAGCCGAACTGTTGAACCATAACAGAGAGAGTGAAGCTTTCGAATTAAAGACTTGTTGTCTACAGACATCTTACTTTCCTCTTGACCATACGGAAGAGAACATTTGCAAATGGAATGAAAGATGCGTTGGCCAGCTGGGGTCTGAATGAAGAGGGGCAAGTGTGCATTACCACAGATAACGCATCTAACATGATTAAGGCAGCTGAAATGAACAAGTGGACCAGGCTACAGTGTTTTGGCCACAGACTCCACCTTGCGATCCGTAAGTGTCGGTTCAAATCTCATTTATAAAAATATGGAACATATATATATTTTGTTTAAGCAACGTCTAGCAATCTCTCTGTTAACACAAAAGTAATCCGATTAGATTACTTTTAACTTTTTATTAGACAAATTTGTAAGTTTTTATACATTTCTGATTACATTCCACTAATGTTTGCTTTAAACAAAGCAGACTCATTTTTTTTCCTTTACTCTTTTTCAGAAAATGCACTTAAAGATGACAGGGTGGACAGAGCAGTTGGTGTTTGTAAGAAGTTGGTTGGCCATTTCTCTGCCAGCTGGAAGAAAAAGACAGCATTGACATTAGCTCAGAAAGACTTCAATATTCCAGAACATTCACTCATTGCAGAGTGCTCCACGAGGTGGGGAACCAAAGAGAAGATGATTGAAAGGGTTCTGGAGCAAATCAAGGCCCTGAATCATGTGCTGTCCACTGACAGGAAAACATGCCACCTATTGCTTACCTGTCAAGACACAGATGTGCTAAAGTCAATTCATAAGGCACTGCATCCTCTTCAAAAATTTACTGATTCACTCTCTGGTGAAGAATGTGACCATTTCATATTTGAAGTCACTGCTCCACCTTTTAAAGACAAAAACACTTGCAGAGGATCCAGAAGACACAGACCTCACAAAGTCAGTCAAGTCCAGAATCATTGGCTACCTCCAGGAAAAATAAAATGATCCTGCCACCCAAGAACTGCTTGATGTTGCATCATTCTTAGACCCCCGATTCAAGACTAACTATATCAGTCAAGAGAATATTCCTGCCATTAAAGCAAGAATGAAGACGGAGATGGAAGAAGAAGCAAGGAAGGTAGATGGATGGTTAGGCTTTGTATAACTTTATAGGAGATGATGCATCCTAAAGGAGTAACATTACCAGTTACAGTTATTGATCATAAAATTATAATTTTCTTCAAATTAAATAAAACTGGAAAAATACTGACTGATTTACTGTATGTTACAGGAGAAGGTATCATGTGTCACTGAACCACAGAGTTCAGTTGCCTCATCTGAAAAGCCAAAGACGTCACTTGGCAGCTACTTACTGCCACGTTTCCAGACTTGTCTGTTCAGCTTGATGCCATGGAAACAGAGATGAATAGCTACCTTATGACACTCACCGTCGATGGAGAAGATCATCCTCTGGCTTGGTGGAAACTTCACCAAGTGAACTTTCCAAGATTGAGCAGGCTGGTCTGCAAATATCTGTGTGTACCAGCTACAAGTTCACCCTCAGAAAGGCTCTTTAGTACAGGAGGCAACATTGTAAACTGTCAGCGTTCATGCCTGAAGCCACAAAGTAGATATGCTTGTCTTTTTGGCAAGAAACCTGTGAAAACCTGTGAAACTTGTTTCTGACTAGCCATATATGCAAACAGTTTAATTTTCCTACAATCTAATTTTTGGATTTTATATGCAAAAATGTGATTTTCTGTTGTTTGTCTTAAATTTATTATATCTTTTCACTGTAGGTATATAATTTATGTAACTTCATATATAAAACTGAAAAGTTTGCCTGATTTCAGCTTTAAGTTTGCAAGAATTATGAAGTTTCACTGTTAAATACAATTATTGTTCACTGTCTATGTGGACAAACAAACGTTTGATGTTACTGTTAAGTTTATTGATGTTACTTTTAAATGTGTGTAAATTTATCTTATTTATCTTGTTACTCATAGGCTTTAAAAATAAATGTAAAAGTGCATTTCATCTGTGGATCTTCCATGTAGGAAGATGATGATTAAAATGGGTTTGAAATTTAAGTCATAAGTAATTGCAATTTAAATCGCAATCGCAATATTGCACAGAAAAATCGCAATTAGATTATTTCCCCAAATTGTTCAGCCCTACTGCTAAATGCCTTGGAACTCAACTGTTTGTGGGCACTTCCAGCATGGAGTGAAGGTAACAGGAGTGAAGGTATCTGCCCTGGTGATCTCCTGAGATGGTGGAGTTGAATCCAGGGTCACGTAGGAGGCATTGTGGGCTGTCTCCACTCCTGTATTCTCTTGCTGGATCTCTGTCTCTTCAACAGTGTGTGGCCAGTGGAGTGTGCTGAGCACTGAAGAACAGGTTTAAAGGTGCTAAACAAAGTATGCAGAGCAACAGATGCATTACAGTTGGCAATTATAGAACCTAAAAGTGCCCCTGTTATTATTAGTGGTACTGAGAGCATGGGCAGTAAGTGTAGAAACAAGGAGGTGGTCATTATGTTATGGCTGATCTGTGTATATCTAGTTACTTCCTCTCTGTGGCACACACCTTGTTGAGAATTCTACATGGTTACATGCTGCGCTCAAACTGAGGTTTAGCAGGAAATGAGTAACAAAGAGGTAGTGTCCACCAAATGACATTTCAGAATTCACTGGTTAAAAATGTCTTGCCAGAGGCCATTAAGTCTGCCGTTACTATGACAGATTGAAAACAAGCAGTTCACATAACACACTCTCTGCTCTGTGTTTATCTTAAGGCATTTTGTTCCAAACATCACATTTGGCCATCCCATGGTGGAATGTCTACGGAATGCTGTCGGTGCAGTTCCTTTTTTTGGTAAGTTAAAACTGGAATTTTTTTAACCATACTGTTAAGTATGTAACATATTTCAGCCAAAACCAAAGATATTTTTTTCTTTGACCAAACAAAATAATTTCCTCATACTAGATAAACCCTCTTTTGGTATAGAACATTGTTTATCGAATGATCAGAAAGGAGAGCCTCCTGACTGATTTAAATTTGGTAGATTTATAATATGTGTAATACTTGAGCCATGAGAGGAAGTAAAAATATTTAATGACGCTAACATTTGTGTAACCTAGAGCTGGGCGATTATGGCCAAAAATGATATTTTTTCTATATTGACTGATCTCGATATTTATCACAATGTTAACATTTTGTCACTGTGACAAAGGACACACACATCCTCCGCTCCCTGCCCTAACATGGACAACCATCAGTTGGTACATCATAGGCTAATGCAAAAAATAAATAAATAAATAAAAGAAAATGGTAGCCCATGGTGGTTGCAATGCACCCTTGCAGTTAAACACTTTTTGGACAAAGAAAAATCATCTGTTGGTATATTGGACACAGCCAAATTTTTTGGTGCCATATGACCCCCAGTATAAGCTATCCAGTTGAGCCATGACCCCAGAGCTCTGCAGTAACATCTGATTTATACTTGTGTTTAAAATCTGGCGTATATATCGCAAAGCAAAGTACCCTATATTTAGCCTCATGCACACCTCCTCAGAAATGCAACTACACATTGTGATGACAAACTGCTGCAACTGTGACTGGTTCATTTGGTGGCAGCATATTACCTCCTTGTTTGCTGCCATTTTTAAATTCAGTTAAATTGAGAAGAAATTAAACAAGGAAATTAGGAAATATGTATATCTACTTTGGTGCTTGGAAGATCTACATTTCTGCATATCCATCCATCCATCCATCCATTATCCACCACTTATCCGGGACTGGGTTGCGGGGAAGCTGTCAAAGTAAAAAAGACCCAGACCTCCCTCTCCCCAACCACTGCTTCCAGTTCCTCCGGGGGTATACCGAGGTGTTCCCAGGCCAGTTGAGACATGTAGACTCTCCAGGGTGTTCTCAGTCTTCCCTAGGGCCTCCTCCTCCTTGGACATGCCCGAAACACCTCACCAGAAAGGCGTCCAGGAGGTATCCGGACCAGATGCCCGAACCACCTCAACTGGCTCCTCTCGACGTGGAGGAGCAGCAGCTCTACTCCGAGTCTCTCCTGGATGTCCGAGCTCCTAACCCTGTCTCTAAGGAGAGTCCAGACACCCGGTGAAGAAAACTCATTTTAGCCGCTTTTACATGAGGACACTATTCTTTCGGTCACTACCCAAAGCTCATGATCATAGGTGAGGGTTGGGACGTAGATTGAACGGTAAATTGAGAGCTTTGATTTTCTGCTCAGCTCCCTCTTCACCACAACAGACCGGTACAGAGTCTGCATTACTGAGGACAGGATCTCACTTCAAACTTGGAGAGAGCACCCTTTTCCGACTGAGTATCATGGACTCTGACTTTCTTATCCCTGCCGCTTCACACTTGGCTACAAACTGGTCCAGCAAGAGCTGGAGGTCCTGGCCCGATGAAGCCAACAACCACATCATCCGCAAAAAGCTGACATGGAATCCTGAGACCACCAAACCGGACACCTTCCGCCACTTGGCTATGCTGAAAATTCTGTCCATAAAAATTATGAACAGAACTGGTGACAACGGGCAGCTCTGATGGAGTCCAACTCCGACTGGAAACCTGGAGCCCAGTACCCCATACTCCCTGAGCACCCCCCACAGAATACCCTGAGGGACACGGTCAAATGCCTCCAGATCCACAAAACACATGTAGACTAGTTGAGCAACCTCCCATGCACCCTCCAGGATCCTAGCAAGGGTAAAGAGCTGGTCCTGTGTTTCACGACCGGGGTAGACTCGGTCTACGGAGAGAGTCTCACGCTTGTCCAGTACCCCCGCATAGACCTTAGGGAGCCTGAGGAATGTGATTTCCCCCTATATTTGGCACTGCCCCCGATGTCCACACGATGTTGCAAAGACGTGTCAGCCAGGACAGCCCCACAACATCCAGAGCCTTGAGGAACCCGGGGCAGACCTCATCCACCCCTGGGGCCCTACTGCCAAGGAGTTTTCCTACTACCTCAGCCACCTCAGCCCCAGTGATGGACGAGCCCTCCCTGGGGTCCCCAAACTCTACTTCCTCTGTGGAAGACATGCTGGTGGGATTGAGAAGATAAGTATTCCTTCCACCCCCTAATGACGCCCCCATTCGAGGTCAACAACACCCCACCCCCACCATATACAGTGTTGGTGGAAAACTGCGTTCCCCTCCTAAGTCGCCTGATGATTTGCCAGAATCTTCTTGGGGCCGACAGAAAGTCGTTTCCATCTCCTCACCGAACTCCTCCCACACCCGAGTTTTTGCCTCAGCAACAGCTGAAGCTGCAAGCTGCTTGGCTCTTCGGTAACTGTCAGCTGCCTCCGAGTCCCTTGAACCAACCAGGCTCAATAAGACTCTTTCTTCAGCTTGACAGCCTCCCTTACCCGGGGTGTCCACCACAGAGTGCGGGGATTGCTACAGGCACTGACAACCTTGCAGCCACAGCTCTGTTCAGCTGCCTCAACAATGGAGGTCTGAAACATGGCCCATTCGGACTCAATGTCACCGGCCTCCCCCGGGATGCAGTCTAAGCTCTGCCGGATGTGGGAGTTGACGATCTTTCTGACAGGTTCCCCTGTCAAACCCTCAACACACATTTAAGCCTGCCAACTCGCCACTAGAGATGCCTCGTTAATCAATTTCAGAATTGGTATCTGAAATCCATGAATTTCTATCTTATCTATTTACTAATCTCATGGGTGATTTCTTATTTTGCCAAAAATAAGTTTCACCTGCTTTGATCAGCCATTAATAAAATGCATTACTGGGCAATAAAAGAAAACAAAACAAACAAATAATAAGTTGCAACTGACATTGACAGAGTTATTTCTAAAAAGGCTTCACTATAGGTGAGCTAAAATCTAGAACTGGTCCAAGCATCCTCGGTTCTGTTCTCAGATGGGTTCTTCTTCGGTGCATCTTCTGGAGCTTTCTTTCCGAGCCTCTCTGGGTGAGTTTGAGTCAGTGTCGCCATTAGAGCTTAGTTCTAGATCTAGGGCTTGCACCCTTTTTCATCTTTTGCCCTGCTCTGACTTTGTCTTTCTGACTAATGTCTGACTGACTGTCTGGCTGGCTTCTAGTTGGCACGGTTCTGCCCACTTGAGAGAGAACTATTCGCTGATTGGTTGCTGAACCTGGAGAATACGTGTGATCGTCATGTGGTTTGAATCTTGAGTTCCAAATCAGTCAACTTTACTTTGCTTAGGATGATAGTAGTTGATAAAACCTCTTTTATATTTTACAGTTGATTTCTTTCATGAATTAATATATTGAGTACATTGATATAGGTATACAAAGACTTTTCTAGTTATTAGAGATTAATACTCTTTTAGTTTGAGGAAGGAATTAATCTCCTTGT
Source organism: Hoplias malabaricus (assembly GCF_029633855.1). Taxonomy (NCBI): domain Eukaryota; kingdom Metazoa; phylum Chordata; class Actinopteri; order Characiformes; family Erythrinidae; genus Hoplias; species Hoplias malabaricus. The sequence continues at coordinate 18,041,515 of NC_089811.1, read as the reverse complement.
TACAGAAATTCATATAAAATCATGCAATCAGTGTTAAATACATTTAAATGAGAATAACACATCATTGAAGAATAATTTTGATAATGCATAAATGAATATGATTTCCCAAATGTTGACTTGGAGGCAGCATATGATTTCCCAAATGTCAACATGGAGGCACTGTTCTCAGAAGAACAATACAAGAATGCTGCCATGAGAAAGAAAGCAAAACTGAAAGTAGCTGATGAATGTCGAAGTGTTTTGAAAAGGATAATGCAACCACCAGGCTAGATGGAGCTATCACTGTTGATTCCAGTACACAGCGGTTGTGCAAGTGACTGACACAAAATACATCATCACCAGAAAGCTCCAAAAAGCACTCAGTGACTCTTTGACACTCAGGCAAAGTTGCAGAGCTTGACCAAAGAGTGTGTGGTCCCCTCAGACTGTGTTTCAGAGGTGGAGGACAAAGTGAGTGCTGCCAAGGATGGGTAAAGCTGTGTTCTGCAGCTGCTCTCCCATGGACATAGACAGATTGAAGCCAGATGTGAAGCTTTGGTGAATGCCCATATAAGAGACAAGCTGGCGTCAGTGAGGACTCGGAGGAAGGAGATACAGTCAAGTGGATAGAAAAATTGAAATACATTTTGAACCTACTGGAAAACTTATGTTTGAAGCTTGGAACTTCAACGTCACTGAAATTTGGAACTTCAACTTCACTGAAAACTGGCAATTTGAAGTGCAATTTGTTTTGTAAGGTAGTTTCACTGTTTTCAGATAAAATGGTAAATTCTGAATAAAATATGCCAAGAAAAGAATTTGACATAAACGTGAAGCAGATTTACTCTGGCTCATGACTTTTCACCAACGCTGCAAAAGAAAATACACACATTTAAAAAGACAGCCTTAAGGCAGATTTATACTTCTGCATTGACTTGATGCAGAACCTACACAGGTGTGAGCGTCTATACTTCAGCGCTGGTGTCTGTGTTGCTCTGCAATTACACTGCCACACCACTAGGGCTGAATCACAAAAATCTTTCTGTATACTGTGTAGTACACCATTTAATGGTGTAGATTTTTATAAATCTTTAAAGTGCACTATTTAGGGAGTAGGTTGTTGTTTGGGACAGAGCATAGTTTACATGAGGTGCCAGGAAAGAAACAAATAAAAAGCTGGCACGTTTTTCTTGAGTGCTCCTGCTTCTCGAAGAGTTATTATTTTTTTTTTTTATTTATTTATCGGGAGACATCCTTTTTTTTTTCTCTGTTTTATTCGTCCCTGACGTCCACACCATGTCTGAAGAAATCTCTCACTATGAATTTGCTGCTGTATGCAGTCTCTGTGTGTGTGTGGAGGAGAGGACTACATCTTTCTGTACTACTTTGGTTCGATTTAACAATGTCAATCTGACTACTGACTATTCAAATCAAATTTATTTGTATAGCGCTTTTTACAACTGATGTTGTCACAAAGCAGCTTCACAGAATTCCACTAAGACAGAGTTTTGATGTTAAATGTAAAAATTCCCAGGTGAGCAAGCCAAGGGTGACAGGGGCAAGGAAAAACTCCCTCAGGAAGAAACCTTGGGAGGAACCTCCTCTGGTCAATCTACTGGTAATAGGAAATAGTATTTTGAAGGTATTCAAGAGCATGCCCATGTAGAGCTTTATATGTTAATAACAGAGTGGGTAAAAGGTTTCAAGTCTATCTTTTACAATTACATTGTTTTATATCAGCCACATCAGGTGGCTGCCAGGTCAGATTAAAAACTGGATTGAGTTTGTTGTCTAATATTCTCAATTATATTATTAAAAAAGTCAATAAAGACTTTACTGGTGAGAGTTGCCGGAATTAGTTGTTCAGACCCGGCCTGATTTTGTAGTTCTGGAAAACGCAATAAATTGTATTCTAAGATTGTTTTTATTACTGGAGATCAGTGAAACCTGATATGCAGAGTGAGCTTTAGTGAGGGCATTTCTATACTCTGTAAGGCTGTTCTTTCAGGCAGAGCAGAAATGGCATTCCACTCTAGTTTCCGTGATGTTTGTTGAAATATACGTTTTAGAGAGATGAGGCACCTTTTGTTACATTTTGACAGGTCATTTGGACCAATCAAGTCCCGCCCCCTTTGAGTAAAGGAATCCTGCTTTTTGACCAATATTAAATAACCAGAAATACCTGGAAGTTCCTCCCCTGGATGTCATTACATCTGGTTCCTGCCACCAGATGTCATCCCACCAAATACCCCCCCACCCCACCACCAAACGTCAGCCAACACAAAGTTAACATCATCCACCACACACACACATGCATGCATGCATACATACATACATACATACATACATATATGCTATGAAGAGATACCACCCCTTCCTTTCCCAGATATCAACAGCCGTCGAACACAGAGTTAACATGAGCACCCCATCCACTTTGCTACATAAAAACACACACACACATATGTATATGCAATGAAGAGATACCATGAACATGAAGAGAGACATCAACATCCTCCGCACACACATAGTTAACATGAGCACCACAACCCACCATCACCCCCCCTTTTTCTTATTCTATCGAAGACTAAATCCTTTCAGTAAGTAAATTTAAATATGATATATTTTTATACGTATTTCAGCGTCCTCCTTTTATATTTTGTTCTTCTTTATATTACAGTCATGCTTTCCACCAGGAACCATTCTGACAGTATCAGGTCGATCAGGCGATTACCTGAATCAGTCAAGAGCCATCAATTTTTCACTCAGAATGTTGAACTTGTATGATTGTATGTGGATCAAGGCAAGATTGTAAAACTGTTTTATTCGTATTTACAAAACATGTGTATCATATTGTCATTCAGTGTATTAACCAGATGAACCAAAATGGCACAGAAACGCGGCAACAACAAGCTTTTAATCAAGCTAAGAATTCTAAAATCAGACCTTTTTCAAATTTTACAGTTAATGCTCAGAATCAGATAATCTGTGAACTAAACCAAAGTCTGTGAAGGTTGCAGAACAGTCTGGAAGAACAAGGTCAGACTATTCAGTTGAACTCTCTAAGCATCTATTATTTTCTAATAGATGCAAAGACTGTACAATGCAAAGATTGACTAAGGATTTGTAGATCACAGTATTGTTATGATAAACATAAAGCTGTGATCGATTCAAAAGTAGATCAAACTTTATGCAAAACTAGATTCTACTGTCCTAAATGTAATACAGTGCAGGATCGGGGTAACGGATCCAAAAAGCATCGGTGTCATGTGAGTCTCTGCAAAAACTGTGATGCCAAATTGTGGATTCATAAATCTTGCATGAATGTTTTATAGAACCTTTCAAAATAGAACTTCCAGATAAAAGCTATGTCTTTTATGATTTTGAGGCCAATCAACAGACAGGTTATCACATAGCTAATTATATATGCTGCATTGATTATAGAGGTAAGAAGTGGACAGCTGAAAGGGACAAATGCATAGCTGCATACTTTAGGAGGTTTCACAGGAAAAAGTACACTGGCTATACTTTCATAGTGCACAATGCTTGAGGGTAAGATTCATACCTTTTATTGAACCATTTGGTAAAAGAAGGAATCACACCTAGCATCATAGCACAAGGGGGTAAAATCTTGTGTTTTGAAGATGATGATTTTCTCCCTATGAGACTGAGCGCAATTCCAAAGGCTATGGGATTCATAACAGACAACAAAGGGTATTTATGGAGTACACAGGAACATCAGAACTATTTGGGCCTTATCCTCAGCCTGCGTTCTATGGGGTAGACACCACGATGGCCAAAGAAAGAGATTAATTTTTTGACTAGTACAATACACGAGCAACACAAACACGTCAAACAAACACTTTTTACATCTGCATTATGTAGCTGGTCCTGGTGAAAGAATCGATTACAATGATTTCACATCACTCTATCCGTACGTGAATAAAACAGAGGTACCCCCTGTGCCCCTTATAGGGTGAAAAATTAACTCTTTTTTGCTTTGTGTCGAACATGTGCTGAACTACAAATGCGAAATTGTAACCACAAGGATGAGGAGAGGTCCCTGACCATTAGTTGGTATAATGAAGAGATAATGAAGGCCCTCAAGAAACGTTACAGAATGATGAAGTTGTTTGAAATATGGCACTTCCCTAATCATTCGGATGAATTGTTTGCAGATTACATCAAAATGTTTCTTAAGACAAAACAAGAGAGCTCAGGTTATCCCTCCTGGGTAGCTGATGAGTCCAGTGTAAAAAAAAAAAAAAAAAAATAGTACATTCAAAAGTATGAGGAGAATGAAGGGATCAAACTTGATGAATCTCGCATAGTCGTAAATCCTGCCAAGATATCTGTGGCTAAAATGGCTCTGATTTCTTTATGGTGTAAGATGTGACAGGTCAAACACTTCACTGATCAAAGACCGAGTTTTTACAATTCATGTTCTCGGAATATGTATGATGCAAGTCATTTCACCTTTTCTGAATCAGGAGGTGGCGATGGTACAGTGGTGTTACGCAGACGATGGGTGTCCTAAAGCTGGGCAATGCTAATGTATTTTCACTACAGCCTATGCTACACTTGAATTGTACAATCTGATAGATCGACTACAGCAGAGGTGTTTGTACAAGGATACAGACAGAGTAATCTTCAAAAGTAAAGAAGGTGACTGGATGCCGCCTCTAAACGATTACTTAGGAGGGCTTACGAGAGAACTGGACACAGTAGAATTTGTCAGTGGGGGTCCAAAAACCTTTGCTTATCGCACTCTCAAAGGTAAAACAACAATGAAAGTTAAGGGCATTACTTTAAACTACACCAACAGTGAAATTGTGAACTTCACAGATCTGGTTGATGAACGTGTGAAAAATCAAATTGAGAGAGATAAGATGCTTACACTTGGAAAAAAAAATCAGAGTTGTGTACAATAAACTTTTCTGTTTGGATTTTACAACTTTACCTTAAGGTTATTAACTAACTACATGTTTTAATATGGTTATACCTAAGGCATTTGATTCTACACTTCAGCCACCTTTTTCTTGTATATTGTGTGGACCAAGCAGTAGCGGAAAATCTTTTTTTATCAAAATGTTGTTGGAAAATTGGAAAAAAAAAGCCCCAGATCAAGTTGTATGGTGTTATACATGCTGGCAGACTCTCTATGATGATCTGCTGAACAAAATAAATATTTGTTTTGTTCAAGGAATACCAGACTCTTTGTGTGATGATGAACTATTTCCACAAAACAAACTTACTGGTGATTGATGATTTGATGGAAATGGCTAGCAAGTATGAGGAAGTAGAAAAAGCCTTTTCAAGGAAAAAGTAGCAGAACCATCAATTTAAACACCGACTACATGGTGCTTTTTAAAAATCCTAGAGACAAGTTACAGATCAACATACTGACGTGTCAAATGTATCCAGGTAACAAGTACTTTTTAAAATGTTTCCAATAAGCTACCGCTAGGCCGTAAGTGTATTTATTTGTAGATTTGACAGCATCAACGCCAGAAGAACTTCGTCTCGGGTCAGGCTTGTTTTCATGGGAGAATCCTGCAGTGTATATATATACCAAAGAAAAAAAGTTGTGAACTGCTGAAATGTCTACCAGACTAAAGAGAAATTTTCAGGTCTTGAGATCTCTATATTAGACTTCACCTGGAGAAAGGAAGGTTATATTATGCAAAGCTCCCGCCGACTTCATTTTAGCTATTTGTGAAATAGCCCTAAATCTATTGAGAGGAAACATTCCTTTAATGGCTTGACAATATCATCGGTTGAAAAGACCCTTTAAAAGAAATTTATTAAATTTTTATAGATAATAATAGAACGGCTGTGGAGGCTAAAAAATTATTAATCAATCCGGAGGATTTCTTCTGCTTTTTTTTTTTACTAAGTGTTGCAATTCCCTTCATCAGCAGTTTAATAGCATCCTGTCAGAGATGGCATGGAGAATGCTGAAAAGATGTATTTGGTACCTCAACACCAGCTAGATAAACGTAAAAGCATGACAAGTGGAATAAATGGGGAAAAAATTGATTCAGACTATGTGATACGTCATATATTGAACAGATCTGATTTGATTTCTTATGAAAGGGCTAAACTTCATGCATCAGCCTTGCAAACATTTTAAAACAGTCAAACTGTGAGATGAGAAAACGTCTCAATTAACCCTTTCCCTTTTCAACAGCTTTTCATCAAATCTGCAAGTTCTCTGGTATCCATGATTACTGATAATCTATGAGAACGTTTCGATGATTGTTGGTTTTCAGAATTGAATCAAAACTTGCATATACAATTAGATTCACAGTTCTCGGAAGAGGGGTTCGAAATCTGAGTACCAGTCTCATATTACCCGACTTTATTAACGATAGATGTTGTCTGCAGTCATCATCAGGACTCAGGTTGAAAGTGACCAGAGTGTAACCTTGCGTGTAGTCTTGTCTGTTTATTGCCAAACCCTGATCTATAAGTTGTTTTCCTGAAGCTAAAATTAACGAATGAAACTCACGGACCATGTTACCGGATTGAAGTTAAGTTGAAATGGTTTTGCAGGATACTGTATTCGGTCTACATAGATGGCTATAAACTCTGTATTGTAATGCTTAATATAAAAAGGATTTTTATTGTATGCTCTGCTTAAGGGGTCAGAGGAATATCCTGCACATGTCCCAACTTTACAGTAGAAGAAACGGTTACTTTTTTCATAGACAGTGATGCTGCGAGTAATTTAAGAAGGTAATCCCGTGGGCCGTCTTTCATTAGACAAAATTCCTCTTTACTTTGAACCATTTTAATTTTTAAATTAATTCCATTCAGGAAAAGTTTATCTTGAAAAAATATCAGAGTGAATGTGTCCAATCAAAGGTTTTGCTTTCTGAGCTAAAAAGGGTCCTGTTTTTTAATCCATTATTATGACCTTGAGGATCTGTCACATCCATCTGACCAGCAGTGTCTTTTTTAAAACAATCCAGTAGAATCCTTGCCAATATTCAAAAGACACTCCATTATGGATCTGTATGGATAAGTATTGCTTGATTGACTGATGAGACGATCCCCGAGCATAACATGTACTTGTGAAAATAGAGACGCTATTGGATAGTTTATGACACCGACCTTAGCATCATTATCTATATCAGCTAAGGTTTTTGTTTGGTTCCAGGCCTAGTATAAGTGATAAAAGTACATGAGCCCCCAGTGCATACGATTTGTCAGTTACCATGCATTTTTTTTGTTGATTTTTATTGTTGTATTCGATTTTTGTTTCAAGAGCTAACTTTTTTGCCACTCTATTCATTTCCTGAATCAGAGCATCTATATTGCTGTAATAACCTGAACTCACTTGACAGGTATATATTTTTTTTAATAAATATTCCGTCTTCAAAACGGACAAATATGCTTTCCCTCCTGACAATGAGTATGAGGATATTGCACTTCCGTGAGAGCTACCTCCAAGTCACTTGTCAATTCAAGGGGTTTAGCAAATTTTGTGGTGTAACATGAAATCTTATTTTCAGTATAAATGTCTTTTAGTGTTGATGTGTCGAGAATATTCATCCGGGTCATACAGGCATGTATGTTGATGCTGGCTCGTGTGGTCAATTGAACACTCGTTGCAGTTTTCAGTTATGTCCTTTTCAATGATTATTTTCAGCAGATCAGCGGTCACAGCATGGGTGGAAAGCATAGTCCTACTTATACATCTATAGATTTCATTCGATGGTTCTGGATGGAATGATCCTGTGGATGCATTGTCCATCTACATGTGTTCTTCGCATAGTACATGTTTAAGAGTTCTTGAGCCATTTTAGCAGATGACCCGTTGTCGCTATGAGCACGACAAGCATGTGACTAACTGACAAAAGTGGCTGTATTTATTCTCTACGTGATGGATGTTCAGGGAAAACTCTGACTCCACCTCTGACGACTTTCACAAACACAACGTCAATATCAAGATCAGCGTTGCTTGCAATTGGATGATGGATGTTGGCTTCAAAATAGTCATTCAGTCTCATTTTAAGTCTCTTTAAGCCTTAAATTAATTGATTCATTAAGCAATCGATTTAATGCTTGTTAATGAAGCATACTTGATATATATCTTTCAAATCATTCCAATCTACTTTTATGTAAGTGTCTTTTCCATAGGAAAACATACCTGAATATGAATGTTTGCTATTGTACAACATAGTCTTGCATACCATAGACGTACCCTCAGCATTCCTCACGGTATGGAGAACAAAAAAAGTGTGTGAAGACATAGCCGTGGATCGATCCCATGGTAGTATGAAGATTTTGAAATGTCCTTAATTTTGTAATTCGTATATGCATTCAATTCAATGCTATGTTTCTTGAAGCCGTTCCAGTCATTCCCAAGCAGGGTGAATCTGTCTGTGGCATCCTTGCAACTCTCTGTTGGGCTGGTAAAGAGGGTAACGTTGTTGGTTTTGTCATCAAATGCATATCCAAAACAGACCCCATTCCTTAAAGTCGCAGATCCGAGCTGTTAAAAAAAACATAGGCTTTTTTGGTGCACCTGGTGTTTTGTCCCATCATTTTTCAGCTTTGTAGCTTATAAGCTTATTTTAAAACAGTAGCCCTTACACTCTTATACCTTTACTCACAGTGTCACACCTCTGGGAAAGGCGGAGTAACTCTAGGTATATGTCTGAGTACAAATCTTATTGGTCAGTATCTTTTTAAATTTTAGTTGGGTAAATCATTCGATTAGAGTAACTTGTGATATCTGTGTGTGTGTGTGTGTGATGGATGTTGATGTCTGGGAACAGATAGGGTGGTATCTCTTCATTGTATATATGTATGTATGTGTGTATGGTGGATGATGTTATCTATGTTTTGGCAGATGTGTGGGGGGTGTAGTTGGTTGAAAAACCAAATGGGATGATGTCTGGTGGCGTGAACCAGAGGTGGTGATGTCCAGGGGAGGAACTTCTGGGTACGTCTAGTTACTTGTTATTGGTCAAAAGGAGGGACTAATGGAAAAATGGACGCTTCTGATCGGTCGAGGGTGGGACTTCCAGTACTCAAATGGGGACGGGGCCCTTTTTTAATGAAAAGTGCCTTAAATATATCTCTCTCAGGTTTTACCATTGTACCATGGGGCGAGCTTTTTCTGTCTCATACTTTTGCTTTTAACTGGTACCACATTTTCTAAAGTAGATCGACAGGTATTTTCTGAGTAGTCAGTTAGTACATATAGCTCCATTGGATCTGATGGAGTGGGAACTGGAGTTGATAGTTCTGGGAGGTTTTCTATAAATTGTAGGGTCGTAAATTTTTTTTTTTTTTTTTTTTTTTTTTTTTTTTTTTTTTTGTATTGAGGCGATTGAAATGTCTGAGGTGATCTGACATGCCTTGACATCAACAAATTTCACCTACCTAAAATGGTTGTTACCCAAAAAGCTACACATGTTAATATTCAGCACCAACTGAATTGTTTGTTTTTAAATGGCAGTATTGTAGTTATTTAGCAACGGGACAGACTGCTTTGGAGGAACAAAACCATAAATAATAGCTTCAGATGATTGCTTGAAAACAGCAGAGAACATTCAAACTGTCAGCTAACCTCTGTGCAATTACAGACTATTTACTGTCAGCTTCACGAATTCCATTGCTGGAATATATTACTGAACTACCTAGCCTAATCAGCTTCACTTACTCATCACAAAATAAAGCCGTTCCTCCTCAGGCAGCTGAAAAATGTGACTGTGCCATCTTGAAGCTTTGCATACAAGTGTGAAAGCACAGCCATATACTTCTATGTGTATGACCAAAAAAATGGCCATTTTCACACGTTGTATTGTAGTCTTAATCTTCCAATAATAGCGGATTGATTTGCGTGCTATTATAATATGAATGGGTGGGCCATCAAGGGTCGCAGTCTGAGTCTCAGACTGAGTGTCTCTTGTTACTTATCTAGAATGTAGAATATTAAAGGAGAATCTTCGCGTGTGAATCTCTGGCTGTGCAGCATGCGCTACTTTGCACATGGCAGGAAGGAAACTGAACACAAGTGACCAAATAAACAAGAAATATATACATTAAGGAAATAATAATAATAATTAGGAGTCCCCATCTATGATACTCAGTAGTCTCTATGAATCTGTGTGCAATAGACCTTTATTATTCTTATCAGAGCGTCCCTCATGTGGTAAGAGGTAGGAGTCATATAAAATAACAATATAATTATATTATATATTTGTTATATATATATCTCCATCCATCCATCCATTATCTGTAACCGCTTATCCAATGATTCCAGAGCCTACCTGGAATCATCGGGCACAAGGCGGGAATACACTCTGGAGGGGACGCCAGTCCTTCACAGGGCAACACAGACACACATTCACACCTACAGACACTTTCGAGTTGCCAATCCACCTGCAACGTGTGTTTTTGGACTGTGGGAGGAAACCGGAGCACCCGGAGGAAACCCACGCGGACACGGGGAGAACACACCAACTCCTCACAGACAGTCACCCGAAGCTGGAATCGAACCCACAACCTCCAGGCCCCTGGAGCTGTGTGACTGCGACACTACCTGCTGCGCCACCGTGCAGAGAGAGAGAGAGAGAGAGTGTCATATTTACCACTATTTTGATTACCAATTATGTTCGTGTTAATAACATACATGGTAATTGCACTGAAATGTGTTTTGTTTCAGATATGCACATGATGGTATCTAAACCTGAGCAATGGATAAGGCCTATGGCAGCAGCAGGAGCAAACCAGTACACCTTCCATCTGGAGGCCACCACCAATCCTGGAAACCTTATCAAGGAAATTAGAGACAATCAGATGAAGGTCTGTGCAAGATAATACTTGGGCCAGGGAATATAATTTTTTCTACTCATTTATATAGAAGAAATATTTTTGTTTGGTAAAAAAAAAATATTTACATTAAGACTAACAGCTCTAGTAAATTCAAATAAATTTAAAGACACCTTATAATGCCTTTTCAATTTCACCAGAAGGGTAAATATTAAGGGTAAAAAATATTTTTCCTTTACCCTTTATTAGGGTAAATATTTCATTATTTTTATTTTTTATTATTATATTAATATGCAAAATAGGTTTGAATATTCAAGTACAAAAAATGAAAACATACCATAAAAAAATGAAGTAGATACATATTCTGTTTCAATAAATAGAAGAGATGAGAATGAGAGGAAAATGTACAGGAAAAAATTGATTAAAAATACAGAATAAAGGAGTACCAAACTGCAAAAGAGTTTATTGGTGTAATGTGGATTTCAAAAAACGCATGGGTGTGACAAGAAATGAAGTTTATATATCAGTGGCGGATGCTGGTCTTTCAAGGAGGGGAAGCTCATTTTCGGCCTACATCATAAAATGTGTCGGTTTATTTATACGTAAATTCTACCCTCCGTTCCTTTTCAAGAAAAGGATCTGTGACCCTGTCGTACCAACAAGGCGTCTTTTCCAGGGACTTGACTAGTGTCCTTTCAATGGCCAGCAGAGCTAGGCTGCTTAAACGGCCTTGGCCCATGTGAAGTGTGTCCGCCTGTGAGTGCTTTGTGACGTTGGAGGGGCTCAGCAACACCCGCTGGACAGAAACTGCGATAGAAGTCAGAAAGTGTGATAGGAGTCAGTCTTCAAACACAAGCAGCTACAAAAAACTCCACCCATAAATAGAAGCTCGATTTATCGCTAGTCGTTTTTAACAAAGAAAATGCCGCTAAGAGGATTAAGAAAGTCTGGTTCAACTCGGAACAGAATGAAAATGTAATGCTCCCATGGATCTTTACACCAAAGGATCGCTGATTTGCTCATTTCGCTGTCAATCAAAAAGGGATTCATCCTCATACAGATCATCCAATCATCATGCTGAGCATCCGGGCCAGCCCACTGCCCCATAGACGCTGAGCGTCCGATGGGCGGGACAAAGTCCAGCATTTATTCAATGACTCGTCTCGTTTTGCTGCTTCGCAATTGAACTCAGTGGACGCTCAGCGTCCACACTGTTTAAAGCACTATGAGAATGATTGAGAGGAAAGCCGGGTCTTTACCAGTGATAAGAAGCTGATTCTGAACAAAAGTTGAGCGCGTTGTGTGGGTGTGTCAGTGTGTGTGTGTGTATATATATATATATATATATATATATATATATATATATATATATCTCAGAGGCGATTGCTCTAAGACTGCAAGGGAAACTCAGCTTCCCCTAAAATGTAAAAAAAAATAAGTGATCAAATATATACTGTTGTGTGTACATGTCATTGAATAAATATGCACTACAACGCGCTCAACTTTTGTTCAGAATCATCTTCTTATCACTGGTAAAGACCCGGCTTTCCTCTCAATCATTCTACATATGTGTATATATATATATATATACATAAACATACATATACATACACACACATATACATATATATATAATTATATATATAATGTATGTATGTATGTTATAGTCTGTGTTTTTTGGGTGTGTTTTATTTTTTATTTTTTTCTTTCTCTCCCCCCTTCTGCTATGGCGAGATTGTATTTTCATCCCTGGAAATGTTTTCCTATTTGCGAGAGCACTTTCATTGCATGACATGATTTTTCCTCACACTAAATTATTTTTTCAGCTGGCAAACTTTGAATTGGATCTAACGCCATAGATCAGGCTGCTTCTCGTATATAAATTGCCAATAAATAAACACTCCCTAGTATGGAATTGTTCCCACCTTGCACCCAGATTTAACAGGTTAAGATTAGAAAGCCTTAAATTTTCAGAACCTGAGGACACCCCCCCTCCTTGCAGCCTAATAGTGGACTATTAACTGCCCTCTCTTATGTAAATGAGGCAAAGTAGAGAAGCACTCTCCAAAGGATGCTAGAGTTCTCAGAAAGAATGAGAGATATATAGCTATACCTTTTTTTTCCTTTTTTTAAACCATTTGTAAGTTTATATTTTTCTTTATAATTTGGACTTAAGTTCTTTGATTATATAATAGCTTCAGTTTATTGATTTATTATTATTTTTAAAATAAATGAATATTACTTGCAATGTACATTTAAACAGTGCAATGTAACTCCAAGTCAATCACACTTCTGTGAAATTAACCTGTCCAGTTAGGTAGCGACACTGATTGTGAATCAATTTAATCTGCTGTTGTGCAAATGGAACAGACAACAGGTAGAAATAAGAGGCAATTAGCAAGACAACCCCTATAAAGGTTCTGCAGTTGGTGACCACAGACCATTTGTTTGTTTTCATCCTTTCTGGCTGATGTTTTTTGTCACTTTTGCATTTTGTCAGTGCTCTCACCCATAGAGTTAGCATGAGGCATTGTCTACAACACAAAGAAGCTACCTCCTCATTTGTGCAAGGAGGAACATGAGGAGCAGTGCTCTGACTCCATGAGGGTGGTATGAGAACCTGACATCCACAAGTGGGGCTTGTGCTTGCAGACCAACACTGCGTAGGGCGCTTGGCATTTGCCAGAGAACACCAAGATTGGCAGATTCACCATTGGCGCCCTGTGCTCCTCACGGATTAGAGCAGAATCACACTGAGCACTTGTGACAAATGTGACAGAGTCTGGAGATGCCATGTAGAATGTTCTGCTGCCTGCAACATCCTTCAGCATGACTGGATAGGCAGTGGGTCAGTAATGGTGTAGGGGGGCATTTCTTTGGAGGGCCGCACAGCCCTCCATGTGCTAGCCAGAGGTACCTTGACTGCCATTTGATACCGGGATGAGATTGTGAGACCATATGCTGGTGCCCTGGGTTCCTCCTTATGCATTACAATGCTAGGTCTCATGTGGCTGAAGTGTGTCAGCCTGCCCGTTCTCCAGACCTGAATCTAATCGAGCACATCTGGGACATCATGTCTCGTTCGATCAACCAATGCCACAATGCCACATTAAGTGTTTGCATTTCTAAGTGTAACCAGGAGCTTTGGCTGATTTATTAAAAAATAAATAAATAAATAAAATCTACAATTAAATAAGTATTTTCTATCCCAAGGAAGACAAAGCCAACAACTTTAATGATGTAGTGTATTTTGTATTTGATATTTGTATTATTTAAGTCATAATGTGTTAATCAGTGTTTATCTATTTACAGCACCCTCTATAATTATTGGCACCCCTAGTTAAAATGTGTTAAAAGCCATAAAATAAATATATTTTTTTATTGCAGAAGCATAATCTCACTTTGAAAAAAAAACCTTTAACTCAAGTGAAACAAAAATAAATAAATAAATAAAGAAAAAATCCTGACTAAGAAATAATTATTTCCCATAAAATGACCTGTTCTACAATTATTGCTATCCTTAACAATTTCTTGGAAATAAATATATTTGAACCAATTATGTAATTTCTACTGTAGTTGTATAAAGTGGATCAAAGTATCTAGGAACCTTTAATTAGTAATTCATAACTTCCTGTTTCCCTGGGGTATAAATTTGGCATTACACAGAGGCCTATTTCTCTTACTCACTCTTGAATTGTGTGTTCTCTTGTCTTTCCCATGTTTAAGTAAAGCAGATGTGTGTTGACCTTCATAAATCAGGCAATGGCTATAAGAAAATAGCCACTCACCTGCAGAACAGTGTTAAGGTTTCAGTTATGTGCTCCAGTGTGGTTTTCCAAGAAAAACTCGTCTGCAGACACGCTTTTTTAAACTCCCAATCTTCAATGAAATGATAATCACACTCAAATATGGCTCACAGGTATGACTTGACCATATATCTGTCATTTAGGCAAAGAGATTTACTCTCATGAGCCGGTTGGAAAGGGGCTGTCACACGTAAATGTACATGTTTGGCAGTGCTTCTTGTGCAAAGAAATTGCGACCGGGCAATTGGTATCGTGGGTCAAGAGTCTTTTGAAGCCCTCTTTTTTACTGTTGAGACGGGGAGCATACTCTTTGCTATGTAGTAAACTACTGCCTTAGTAATACCACACCACGTTGTACTTTACTTTTCATAACGCATATATATTTTAATATATTGATATATTGCCCAGCCCTCGAGGTTAGTAAAACGTTCCAGTTCAAGTGCAGCTCAAAATCCAAAACAAATTAAAACAGGATCTGTCAATGTATATGTAAGTGAACAGTTTTCTTTCTCTATCCATTTTTGTGTGTTTAAAGTAATCCTCTAGAAGTAGGTATCAAAATAATCTGGAGCCTCTGTTATCTCCACTGCTAGTGAAGGAGCTACCAACTATTTTTAGTTTTTTTTTTTATTTTTTATTTTTTTTAAATAATAATAAACACTGATATGAACAACATTCTAATGGCGATATTTCAAGTGACAGTACAACATTTTTCTTGTGCACTAGACAATATTCCATTTTCTTTGTTTAAAGAGACTGTACATCATTTTAGTGTTTTATGTTATGAAATTCTTCTCAAACATTTTACGGGAATTCTCAGCTGCCAGTAAGTAGCTCTCTTGAAGACGCTGATGTAGTTTTTTCACAGTCTGAGTGAGTCTTATGTCTGTCATTTGCAGGGCTTATTCCCAGGACAAGGTCAATAGGTAAGGTGGGTTGATGACCAAACATCAGCTCATAAGATGAGTATCTTGTCTCATTTTGGGTGCAGTTAAATTCACGTACCAGAGGTTTGACAAAATCTCTCCAGTGATGCTTAGCATTGAATAAATGCTGGACTTCGTCCCGCCCATCGGACGCTCAGCGTCTATGGGGCAGTGGGCTGGCCCGGATGCTCAGCTTCTGCATGATGATTGGATGATCTGTCTGAGGATGAATCCCTTTTTGATTGACAGGCTTTTTCTTCCAAGGTTCCTAACATGTTAGAAGAGTTCGGTTGAAATGCTCAACAGGGTTTTCCCGGAGGATGTTAGGGCATTGTTCACACTTTGTCAGTTCCAATAAAGGATCTTTGGTTGGAACTGCTACAGCAAATTTTGTAAAATAATCTGTCATCACCAGTATATTCCTTGTATCCCGGTTGTCAGGCTCAATGGAAAGATAATCCATGCATACTAATTCCAGAGGATAAGTTCTTATTATGTTTTCCATAAAAGCAGATTTCTGAGAACTTCCTTTCCTCCTGATATATCTTCCACATGTTTGGCATCTTTTGCCATTCTGGGCCAATAAAATTTTGCAAGAGTGACCCCACATGGCCTTCTCTCTGTATGATCTGGGCAAAACCAGCTGGCAAACTTTTATTACCATGATCAGACCATACTCTATACAAGACAACATTTTGGAAGTGGAGCCTATTCCACTCTCAAAAATATTTTTACATCAGAAGATTCAAGGTTCACTTCTTGCAAGGTTGGCTTCCTGTTTTATTTATTTATTTTTTTAAAATGGAAGATAATTTCCTGATAGATTCATCATCTCGCTGCACTCTGTACCAATCCTCATTAGTCATGCCAGGCTTTGTCTGTAGGCTTGGGGTAGCAAAATCCGCAGGTATCGATGAGACATTTAAAGCAAGGAACTCAACAAGAAGAGGAGTTTTCAATGGCTCAAAACATCCACCTGAGAGTATGGAGTGACATTGGTATACAGCAGAGAACACACTGATAAACTGATAACTGATGTAACTGTTTCATCTTACGTGGTTAACACAAAATCACTAATGAATGGGTCACTTCTGATTTCCCCAAATGTATCATTTTTTATCATGAATGTATCACATTCATTTTGTGTGTTTAATACCTTTAACAGTCACAGAGCCCTGTTATTCCTATGCAGAACTGTGCACAGATAATTCACAGTTGGCTATGCTTAGTTTCTCTATTGTTGCTTGCAGTTCACCTAGAGCAGCCCATAATTGGCTGTTCTCTTTTAAGCATTCGTTTCGGTGTCTCACTATGGGATACGCCCCCTTTGCGTATACCTCAGAAGCTCTATTACACTACGCCAGCCCCTGGGCTGGCTGACAGCTGTGATGCTCATGCGCCGCCCTCAATATATAATACGGAGCACGACATCATAACCTCATTCAAAACCTTCTTCTCGCTTCACTCCAGAAGCCTTCATTCTCTCTACCCTTGCGACACCTAAGCTTCACTGTCCACAGACGGAGTTAATATCTCCGTCGACGGGCGCTTAGTGTCGTTAAGGAAGAGAAAAATTATTGATTCGTGTCTTCACCATAGCTCGGATTATTCTAGTCATTTTGTCTCCAAACAACGGCTCCAAACAACGGCCCCTGCTAACTAACCACCACGTTAGTTGCGACTCTCGGCTAGTCGTTAGCTCCCGTGCTTGCCTACTATTTGGTCACCACGCCAATTGTTTCCAACAGCACAGTCTAAGCACAATTTAGCACACCAGCTAAATGGCTGCAGCAATGCAGGCGGTGCCTATTGGGGACGGAGAACCAGCGCGGACGTGTCCCTGTGGGAATAAAATATCTAGCGGGGACACTCACCAGGTCTGCTCCGTTTGTCTCGGGCTGCGACATGCCCAGGCAGCGTTGAATGACCCGGGCTCATGCGAGCACTGCGCGCGGTTTACCGTTAAAAGCCTCCACCGTAGGCTGGCACGCCAAGCCAGTTTTTCAGGCGAGGACCCCCTTGTGTCCGGCGCTACCATTACGTCGACTTTACAGCAGGCCACCATGCCCGTTGAATCGTCCACCCCCGTGGCTCTTAGCTGGGGTGACCAACTCGATTCTCTCGACCCCCTGCCCACCCTGATAGACGCAGAGGAGGACTATGAGGATGGTGGTTCCGAATTTCTCGTCTCAGATGAGGACATTGAATTCGAGGACTCTCCGTTTCTCCACCCCGCCCAGATGGGAAAACATCCCGGTGCCATGCAGGCCACTAATGACCCAGATGGGACGCCACCGTCGCCCCTTCTAAGTGTGGACCTGCAGGATGTGCTTAAGTGCGCAGCTGACAAGCTGGACATCCCGTGGCCGACCGTAAGCACGGAGACTGCAAAGTCATGCTACGAAGGGAAAAGACTGCCGCGGGCAAAATGGGCTGCAAGACAGCTACTCCCCATATTTCCTGAACTGGTGGAGGAGTTGGCTACTTTCTGGAAGGAGAAGCCATTTACTGGCAAAACTCCTATTCAGGGGGGATCTGCCCTCGACATGGAAGGTATGGAGAAGGAAGGCCTTCTGCGCATGGAGCCCCTAGTGGCAGCGCACCTTCACCAGCCGCTCAGCAACCAGCAACCCTACGTTGCCCTCCAAAGCTGACCGCTTTCAGTCTAACATGACTGAACGGGCTTATAAAGAAGTGGCGCTTTCCGTGAGAGCCCTGAATGCCATCTCCATGCTGACAGCCTACCAAGCTGAACTTCAGGACGAGACGTCAGCCACGCCAGGTCTGTCTCAGTGGGAAGAGATTTGTGTGGTCACTGGCCTCTCCCTCCGTCTCCAGAGATGTGCGGTGCAATCAGCGGGGAAAGAAAGAGGTCCAAGAAAGAGGCAGGTGGCTTAACCTGGCAAACCTCTCTGACAGGGAGAAAGAGGCCATCCTGGATGCACTAGTGGTGCCAGAGGGCATCTTTGGCTCCGCTCTCACATTAATGCAGAAGCGGTGTGAGGAAAAGAAGAGAGATGATGAAGCCCTTCAGCTGTGCTTGCCCAGGAAGCCACAGCAGGGCCCCTCAGCACAACCTCGGCCCTCTTTCGTGCAGGCTTCCGCTCACCCGGCCACCAGCTTCCGCATCCCCAGACGGCCTAAGCCACAGCCTGACCCGCCAAGTCAAAGTGGGGGCGCTGAAAGTAAGACTGTCTGGCCCAAGAAGACCCAGGAACAGCCACAGCCAGTACAGCCTCTCCCTCCATCCTCACAGGTGGTAAGGAGGAAAAAGAAGTCTGCCTAGGAGTCCTTTGCTTCAGGGGAGAGCCGCCGCCCCCCGTTCTCCGGCTCTTACCCCCAGGCCCCACTATGTTCAGGTGGAGCATGGGTTAACCCCCCCCTTATGTTCCATTTGGCTACCAGCCCATTCACTCAACACACAACCACTCATTCCAGAGCTGTGTTCAATAAAGCAAGGTGTCTCTGTGTTTCCTGTTTTTCACATGTTGCAAAACAAAATAAAACACAAAACATTGCAAAACAAAATAAAGTTGAGTGTGTTAAGAGGCAATGCAATGCAAACAATGTTGCAAAACATAAACTGCCTAAAACAAAAGCCTTGGAGGGTTTCCATGCCCTCAAAGGCAATGAGCCACTTAAACGCTATTACAGCGTGACCGGCTCGCGCATGCGCAGTACAAAGCACATGCAGACGCACTCTGTGACCACTGGAGGGCGCGAGTGTCTTACGGCTAGACAGTTGGACTGCATGCATTTCATCTCAGTGGGTACTAAGAACAATACGACATGGGTACAGACTGCAATTTTGCAACCAAAGTTCAAAAGCATTGTTCACTCCAGGGCAACTGGGGAATCAGCTCACATCCTCCAGGAGGAAATCTCCTCACTACTGGGGAAAGGAGCTATAAGGGTGGTCCCACCCGAACAGAGTCGGACAGGGTTCTATTCTCGGTACTTCCTAGTGCCGAAGAAGGGGTCCCAAACCCTGCGCCCGATTTTGGATTTACGTGCTCTGAACAGACACTTAAGACAGTACAAGTTCAGAATGCTCACTCATCCAGCTCTGCTGAAGTTTGTACGCCCAGGAGATTGGTTCACTTCCATCGACCTGAAGGACGCTTATTTCCATATCAGCATATACCCGCCGCACAGGAAATACCTCAGGTTTGCTTTTGCGGGGGTAGCCTACGAGTACATGGTTCTCCCATTCGGTCTCTCCCTCAGTCCACGAGTATTTGTGAAATGTACGGAGGCAGCGATTGCCCCTCTAAGAGAGCAGGGCATCCGTCTCGCTACTTATATAGACGACTGGCTTATCGCAGCACAGTCCGAGAAAGAGGCAAGAACACACACAATGCAGCTCATAGAGCACCTTGTACAACTAGGGTTTCAGATAAACAGGGAAAAGAGCGTATTGACGCCGACCCAGCGCATATCATACCAGGGCCTGTCACTCGACTCAGTGTCTTTCAGGGCAAGCCTGTCTACGGAGAGAGTTGTAAAGCTCAAAACATGCTTGGATACATTTCGGAGGGACAGTACGATCCCATTCTGTGTGTGTCTCAGACTACTGGGCATGATGGCCTCAGCTTTAGACGTAATCTCTTTGGGACGTCTATTCATGAGGGGGTTTCAACGCTGGGTGGCTTCGCTAGGGCTGAACCCGCTGTATCATATGCGCCGGAGAGTAGAAGTCACTCGGGCAGCGTTGATAGCCCTGTGTCAGTGGAAGCGCATGGGTTTTCTCACACAGGGGGTTCCTATGGGCATAGTTTATGCCAGACGTGTAGTGACTACAGATGCGTCACTGTCCGGTTGGGGGGGGGCACTCACGAGGGCAGAATAGTGAACGGCAGGTGGAACGGCAGTCAGCAGTCCCTCCACATAAACTGCTTGGAGATGCTGGCGGTTCATCTGACGGTGAGACATTTCCTTCCTTTTTTAGAGGGGTGCCACATTCTCGTGAGGACAGACAACACGGCAGTAGTGGCTTACATCAATCGACAAGGAGGCCTGCGGTCCCGACCGTTACACACGCTGGCACGCAGACTGATTTTATGGAGCAGCGTTCACTTTCTATCCCTGAGAGCAACGCATGTTCAAGGGATGCTCAACAGGGGAGCAGATCTGTTGTCGAGAGGCAATCCTCTTTATGGGGAATGTGCAGTTGTCCAACAGATTTGGGAGCGCTACGGCAGGGCAGCAGTGGATCTTTTCGCGTCGAAAGAGAATGCACAGTGCCCTCTGTTTTACTCGCTGCACGACCAGAGTGCCCCGCTCGGGGTCGATGCCTTTGCACACGAGTGGCCACAAACACTTCTTTATGCGTTTCCACCGATAGCACTAATCTCCCTGACTCTAGCCAGAGTCAGGGAGAGGTGCCTGTCTGTTATCTTGATAGCTCCGCGTTGGCCGGGCAAGCACTGGCTGGCGGAGATCATACAGATGCTTCAGGGCAACCCATGGCCCCTCCCACTACGCAGAGATTTGCTGACGCAAGCAAGGGGAGAGATTTATTACCCACACCCAGAATGTCTGGCTCTATGGGTATGGCCCGTGAGTGGTTTAATTTAAGCATAACAGGGTTGCCGCTGAATGTGATTGAAACCATTCAGAATGCTAGAGCTCCATCTACCAGGACCCTTTTATGGGTACAAGTGGCGGATATTTGAGCAATGGTGCTCAGACAAACTCGAAACCCCGTTTCAGTGCTCTGTCGGGGTTATACTAGCTTTCCTTCAAGATTTGATTGACAAAGGCAAATCATTTTCCACTATTAAAGTGTACCTGGCAGCTATTGCAGCATGCCATGTGGGCTTCGAAGGGAAAACTGTGGGGCAACACCCTTTGGTGTGCCGTTTCATGAAGGGGGCACGACGTAGTTTGCCGATCTCCAAACCTGTGTCTCCATCTTGGGATTTGGCCTTGGTGCTGGAGGCTATATCAGTCGCACCTTTTGAGCCACTGGACCAGGTAGACTTTAAGTTTTCGTCTTTCAAGACAGCACTTTTGCTAGCCCTGGCATCGGCTAAGCGTGTAAGTGAAATACACGCTTTGTCTGTGTGCTCTACATGTATGCAGTTTTCACAGGGGGACTCTAAAGTATGTTTACGTCCAAATCCTGCCTTTATTCCCAAGGTTATTCAGCCTTGTCTCCCTTTGGAACTTCAGGCATTTTATCCTCCGCCTTTTACCTCGCCAGGCCAGCAGCAGCTGCATACGTTATGTCCTGTGCGAGCACTGCGAATTTATGTGGATAAAACGAAGGACTTTAGGAAATGTGACCAGCTTTTCGTGTCGTGGGCAAAGCCATACACGGGGAAAGCGATTACAAAACAAAGACTATCGTATTGGATTTCAGATGCAATCGCTGTGGCATACTCCAGTAAAGGATTGGCAGTTCCACCGGGCGTCCGTGCACACTCCACGAGAGGTGTAGCAACCTCTTGGGCAATCTTTAGAGGTCTCTCGATTCAGGAGGTGTGCGCAGCAGCGAGCTGGTCCTCGCCTCATACGTTCGCCAGGTTTTATAAAATGGATGTGACAGCACCTAGTGTAGCACATATGGTATTGAGCGCCGGCTCTGGGATTTAACAGTCCCAGCCTTTCTGAGGCATAGCTGGTTGACAGTATGTTCGGGACAGGCTTGTCTGGCAATACGGGAGTAAGGATATCCCATAGTGAGACACCGAAACGAATGCTTGAAAGAGAACTTTAGGTTACCATGTAACCCCGGTTCTCTGATAGCATGAGTGAGGTGTCTCACCAGACCACCCTCCTTGCAGTGGGAAGCAAGGAAGAGGTGTACCTGTTTTGAATGAGGTTATGATGTCGTGCTCCGTATTATATATTGAGGGTGGCGCATGAGCATCACAGCTGTCAGCCAGCCCAGGGGCTGGCGTAGTGTAATAGAGCTTCTGAGGTATACGCGAAGGGGGCGTATCCAATAGTGAGACACCTCACTCATGCTATCAGAGAACCGGGGTTACATAGTAACCTAAAGTTCTCTGTGCTCAATGTCTCCATCGCTGTTTGCAATTCCCTGAGCTTTTCATGCACCTTGGAGTTTGGGAACATCTTTGGAGATCCATGTCTCAATGTAGATTTTTATTCTCTAGCAATATGTCTCTCTTTATCACATGAATAATACACCTTGGTCATGTTAGGATTGTAGGGTAGAGTCCTTCTAGCTACCTACCATTCATTAATCCGGAAAACATTTTTTTAAGCTGTATCCTGATTGGAAACTTTATGATTAATAGCTGCTATGGGAGTGGATTTCCTGGCACCAGCATTGCTATTGTAAAACTGAATCATTTTAGTAATGGTTTAATCATATGTAGATGTAGGTGTCACAAGCATTGCTAGGGCAGCACAGGCAAAACTGTCGCTCTGGCCAATCAATCTCTGACCACTATAGGTTACAAAAGCATCCATGAGTATCTCTGAGAAAGCAACAGTGTGCTTCCCTCTTATCATGGTAACCACTGTGATCTTTTCTCAGTTGATGACTCTTGGTCCCAAAACCTCAAACAACGCCTGTTTCCTTTCTGCTTTGTCAGTGTGCTGTCCCAGTTTGCCTAGGACAATCATGGCGGTGATGTGGAGGAGAAGCTTCCTCCAATCTTGGATTTTTCCCGTGCATGCTTTGAAAATGCATTTGCTTTGAGATCAAAAGGTGTTCTAGAATGAATTTTTCCCCAGTTATCTAGTCCTAATGTAGCAGAGGAATTTATTTATTTAGTTATTTATTTATTTTTTATTATTTTTTTTTCTATAAACTGGATTGCTGCTTTAGCTTGTTGTATATCACCTGATAACTTTTCAACTGATGATACAAGTGTACCCCATGCTTCACTACTTACAACATATACCCTATAAATAAGCATGTATATGCTATACAGGTACATATATAAAGCTTATGTGTATATATAAGTGTATATATATATATTTAAATGTCTTTGTAAATGTTGCCAAAACATCTATTTTAATTATTATTTTTATTTACTAATGCTGTCACTATTTGCTGTTGTTATTTTTCCTTTATATTTTGTGTTATTGTTTCTTGTTGTAATGCACCAGCATATGCATGCTACCTCAGAATCATGTCTTGATTTTCCTTGTAGGAAAAGAATTTTCATCTCTACGTCACAAGGGGTGGAATATACTTTAATAAAATTGTTTTTTTTTCTGTAGCACCCCCTTGAAACCAATTAGCCTTTTCTTCTTTTGTGCGCCTGAGTAGCGGGAGGGTTTACTATCTGTTGACCAAGTATCAAATCTTTTGCAACCTGAGGATTTGACCACTGAACCCAAATAAGCCAGATATGCAGATGTATCTATACAGTCTGAACATAAGTACAATAAGTGAAAAGAAAACACTAACAGGATATGTCTGGAAGCATTTTACAAGCAGACATGGACTGATGACAATGATCATTTAAATCATGATAAAATAGTATCACTGAAACATTTTGGTTTTAGTCCGAATTGAAAAAATAAAAGAAAATGTATCTACCTCAGAGAGTTCAAGGAGAACCCCCCGACAACCAAATGGCATGCCAGTCAGCCTGTTAGCGAGTTCATAAATTAAGTTCAACGACTGAGAGCTTACACCGCATCTTGGGGTACAACAGCCGTCTTTACGCCTCTTTTGATGAAATCAGTAGCAGTAATCAGATTCTCAAATCTATGTGTTTATCTGTCCGGCAAGGTTAACCTTACAACTGCAGAATATATGAGGACGAACCTCATGCTTGGAGAGGCTCGCAGCTGTCATCATATCTCCAAATTGGGCTTGCTGAATGGTATAATCTGCAAAAATCGAAAATCTCCTACCTTTTATAGAACAGCTTCTTCAGCTTTCTTCAGAAGGTCATTGTAGACATGGAAGTAATGCACGCTAATGACGAACAGCCGCAGGGGCTCTCCATAATGAAGGCTATCTCATGTCGCCAAAATTAACCTCAAGCTTGCTAAGTGCTTTGATTTGTAGTGCTGCGCTCCAGTTCCGACAGAGCCTCTCCATCTGTAGCGATTTTTGTATACTGTCAATGGAATTTCTGAGCTCCTCTTTAACTAATGATAATTCTGACCTGAGGTTGTTAGAGAGGGTGTCTGTCTTGGTGAAGATATCAGACTTAAGAGAATTCAGCATATTGTGAAGTAGCTCCACAGTCAGTGACCCCGCTGATCCTACATCAGCCACAGCATCCGCTAAAGGAGAGGGATCAGAAGACACTACAGGTCTGTTGCGGCCTGATCTTGCTGTCAGTTTTTGGTTAAGTAGACATCATTGTTTGCAAAGGCCACCCAAATGTAATCTAAACTTATGAAGGAACTCTTCAGACAGCTGAATAATCATAAATATCAGTTATTCTACATGTTCAAATATTATATGTATAGCATTTCTCCTGCGGTGTTGCTATCAGTGTGTGAAGAGTGGGAGAAGAGTGTTGCATTGATAATCCAACACAATGGGCAGCACTTTGAACACATTTTATAAGTGGTCAGAAACTTGTAAATATCTCATGAAAGAATAAACTTACGTTAAAACCACACACCATTGTTTTTCTTGTGAAATTCCCAATAAGTTTGATGTGTCACATGACCCTCTTCCCATTGGAAAAAACAAAAGCTGGATCCAAAATGGCAGACTTCGACATGGTCACCATCCATCTTGAAAAGTCCCCCCCTCCCATATACTATGTGCCACAAACAGAAAGTTAATCACCAACCATTCCCATTTTATTAAGGTGTATCCATATAAATGGCTCACCCTGTACATTCATCATTTACCTCTGCCTCTTTGTTCCTCTAACCCCTTGTAACAGATCCACTCTTTCAGCTTCAGTAATTTAATATTATTTTTGTTCACATTATCACATATTTTGGCACATTACTAGTTTTTAAGGTAAAATGGAATATTATTATTGTTATTATTATTATCATTATCATCATCATTAATATTGGCAACAGGTAATGTTGCTGTCACACAGTTGTACATTTGAGCCCCACTCTCGGTGACTTTGGGGAGTGTGCTCCCCGTATCTGTGTGGGTTTCCTCTTGGTGGTTTGGCTTCCACTCTGGTGCATCGTCCAGGGTGTGTTCCTGTCTTGTACCCAGTAATTTCGAGTAGGCACTAGACACACAGCCACCCTAAACTGGATAAGCAGTTACTGATAATGAATGAATGAATGAATAATTTATATTGTACCATATATTTATCACAACAAACATCCTTCCTGTTCTTTCAGTGTGACATTGAAGACTTTTGTTTTTAATAATATTTTAGAAATGTCAAATCTCTTCAAGGTATTATGAAGTGAAAAGATTTTCACTCTCTCTTTTTCAGGTTGGCCTGGCTATTAAACCTGGAACCACAGTTGAAGAACTGGCCCCATGGGCTGGACAAATTGATATGGCTCTTGTCATGACAGTGGAGCCTGGTTTTGGTGGACAGAAGTTTATGGAAGACATGTTAACAAAGGTAAGAAAGAACAAAATACCAAATGTAAGTGGGTAATTTACAAATACATTGGACATTCCTGAAAACTTTCTTCCAGATTCATGAATGCTGCATAAACATAAGGTTTTTAGTAGAACATGTGAATGTTAGTGAAACTAAATTGGGAGGGTGTGCACATTTCTTTACCATTTACCATATTACTATAATCCACGCCCATGAATTCCAAATAACTTTCAAAAGGAAGCCTTCGGACTGAGGAATCACTGTAAAAGTTTAATTTTTGTTGTGTTTTTGGCTATTTCTAAATAAAATAGTAAATATGAATAATATAATAAAAAAAGAAAAGGACAATTGCATTAATCTTAAAATTGGATCAACTACAAAGTATAATCACATAAATTAGGGTTACATTTTAGGAGATATTAAAACAAACTAGAGATTGAAAAATATTAAAGGAGAGATTAAAAAAAGTAGTATGACAAAGAAATTGTATACTTGCGCACACACACATTACATTTAGAGATTAAATTTCACTGTATTAATAAATAAATCTATGACAGGACTCTCACTTAGTAAATAGCCTTAATGAGTATGTTATTTGCTCTATTTGGTAAACATCCCATACTTTTTGAATCCATAATTTATGTGTGGGGGGTGGGGCTTGTCTGATTTCATCAATTTCATGGTGTTACACTTTAAAGCTACAGTGAGTAGTATTCTTAAGAGATTTCTCAGACGCCTCCTCTACAATCTGCTTGTCCAGTTCACGGTCGCAGTAATTTTGGAGCGCCACATACATATGGGCACTTTATAGTTGCAATCCACCTCCCAACAGGTGTTTTTGGACCATGGGAGGAAACCTACCCAGACACAGGCAGAACACAACAAACTCTTTAGTCAGTCACCCGGAGCAGGACTTGAACACACATATATACATATAAAATACATACACATATATATATGTGTGTGTGTTAACCCAACTGAATTGCAACAAAAGTAAATGGCTGAATGTCAATTCAGGGGGGGGGGGGCATATTTTAGCCTCATTTTTGAATTGGAGGTGAAATGGTTTTTCATTTTATCTAATCGGGGCAGCAAACAAGGATGGCAGAATTGATTAGTTATCTCGCTCCTGCTCCAAATGGAGGATAGATCAACTCCACATTAACTATCTGGAGTTAGAATGGCATATCATAAAAGTTCCTGTAGGTGTAATATGTTACTGACGGATACATTTTTGTATACTGTACTATATATTTGCAATTTGTAATTCAACAATTCCAGTATTTGTTCAGTTCTTTAATATGCATCCTTGGTAACCCCACAGGGTTACTAAACGTGACATTCATTCCAGTGAATCTCATTTTTCCAGTCTTACAAATACAAGCTATACTGTATGTTCCAAAGTGAACAAAGCAGTTGACATTTTACATTATGCACTTAAGTTATAACTGTGTTGTTTTATTACTTTTCTCAGTTTTAAACAGTTTTCCATGCACTAAATACTTTGCAGCTGTAAGAAATCTTTCAGAGACCAAGGGTTAATTGATATCTACAATGGAACCAAATCTTTTTTGTTTTTAGGTGCACACTATTATGATTTAGAGTTTAAGGGCACTAAACATCTAAAAGCTAGATACATAGAAGTCTCAGTCATTTGAGTGGAAAAGTTTTTAGTTCCAAATACTGAAATACATTGAGACACAAAAATGTTCTAACCCTGCCAAATATTAATTATGATTTTCTGAAAGTATGGAATGCTCAGGGTAACACTTTTCCCAACATTCAGTGCTATGTGAAGCAACAATCAATGCAGAGCTTGAGTAGTTGTTATAGAACCTCAGTTCAGGACACTTGGGAGCAGTAAGATAAAAAAAACAAAAAAACTTTTGATTATGTTTGGTGGCCAGGCATTGATTGAAAAGTTTAAAGATGTTACTAGAAACCCCATGTGGGTCATCTTCAAGGTTCAAAACTGCCAGTTAACCTGAGTATCATGCTGCTAATTATAACCACTAAATTATATAATTATAGCACTAATTATACCACTAAAGTTTAAGGTACCTGTCAGTGAAGAGCCACAAGAAGCTACATTAATAATATTCCTCTCTTCAGTGAGCATATCTGTCTAAGAGCACAGGAACAACCAGAAGGCCAGTTAAGTGTTGTTACTTGGTTAAAACAAGAGGAGATGAGTATTATTTTTATTAACTGTAAGTATGCTGAAAATGTTTCATTTCCCACAGGTCAGTTGGCTAAGGACACAGTTCCCTTCCCTAGACATTGAGGTTGATGGAGGAGTTGGACCAGACACCATTCACAAATGTGCTGAGGTAGAACAATAAAATATTACATCATAAAGTTCCATTATTATTGGCAGCTTTGATAAAGAGGGGTAAAAATTTTACGTTTAATTACGGCTCTGTTTCACAAAAAGATTATAAAAGAAACCTAAATTTTAAATGTAGCCAATTCAGAAAACCGAAACTTTTTTTACACAGCCATATGTTTCATAACTGCAAGCACTGCAGATTTTTAAATTTTAAAGATTTTAAGACTCTTCTCGATACAGAATCTCTCCTCATTCCTAGATTTCCCTTTGGACACTCATTTTCAGCTTCAAGGCAGATTTTCATTGATGTTTCACTGAATGGGATATTCATGGAACAACCGTCTTTCTTTGATCATTAAACGTTTTTAGTTTTGGTTATGTAGAAGTTTTGATTGAAAATTAATTATATTTATATACATCCTCTTAAGAAATATGCCAAAAGTTTGATTTAGCGCAAACACAAAAGGACTGGTGTTAGCCATCGCATTATATATAATTAAATGGATTACAATGGTACATGAATATGAGAAGGGAAGGTTACTGCTCTTAGGGGATTTATATATGATAACTACCTAAACTCTTAAATGTAGTTTACTGAAGGTTTCATTTATCCCAGCAATTAAACCTCTGAGCTACGAAAGGACGCATTTGACATTACTTTGTCCTAGGAGACAATGCTTGGGTGTTTTTATACCTATGCTTACCAGGTCAGAGACTGACTGGCTGCACTGGGGTGGAGATCACACAGAAGGTGCCTGAGGCATTTAGTTCCCAGATGTTTTAAGGTTCAGAGGCCAAGGTTTCTTTAGGCAAGGGTCTGGCATTGAGTGTTGCTGGACTAAACTAAAGCTTCCTAAAATTGCTAAAATAAGCACGAACACCTATGTTCTCCTGGTCAGTGGACAGACTCAGTCATACACTACCAGAGTTTGTATCCGTGCTTCTGGTGAGGGAAATGTTGAGCCTTATTTCCCACATTGGTAGGTGGATTGCTGACTCATAGAAGTGTGTGTGTGTGTGTGTGTGTGTGTGGTAGCTCTGTGAGAACTGGCGCCCCCTCCAGGGTGTGTTCCTGCCTTGCACCCAATGATTCTGGGAATGGCTCAGTAAGTTAATGCTTAGTTTTAGATTAGTTTTCATTATTTCTAGTATTAGTTTTAGTTTTTTCATACTTTGGGTTATTTTTTAGGATTCAAAAAGGTGAGAGTAACTATTGTGTAATATAAACTCATAAGGGGCTGCACAGTGGCTAAGCAGGTAGTCTTGCAGTCACACAGCTCCAGGGATGTTGTGGGTTCAATTCCCGCTCCGGGTGACTGTCTGTGAGGAGTTTGGTGTGTTCTCCCTGTCTCCACGTGGGTTTCCTCTGGGTTTCCTCTGTCTCCTCCCACAGTCCAAAAGAACACGTTGGTAGGTGGATTGGCGATTCAAAAGTGTCCCTAGGGGTGTGTGTGTGGGTGTGTGAATGTGTGAAGGACTGGCGCCCCCCTCCAGGGTGTATTCCTGCCTTGCGCCCAATGATTCCAGGTAGGCTCTGGACCCACTGCGACCCTGAACTGGAAAAGCACTTACAGATAATGAATGAATGAATAAATAAACTCAACAGTTGAATTTTGGTTTGAGTATGA
Source organism: Hoplias malabaricus (assembly GCF_029633855.1). Taxonomy (NCBI): domain Eukaryota; kingdom Metazoa; phylum Chordata; class Actinopteri; order Characiformes; family Erythrinidae; genus Hoplias; species Hoplias malabaricus. The sequence continues at coordinate 18,011,587 of NC_089811.1, read as the reverse complement.
AACTAAAATTTTTGAAGGCAATCGAGTCACATATTCGTTTGGGCATCCCAGTCTCAATAAACATATTTACCAATGCATCCTCCCACTTGCAGTGTTCCTGCATATTAACTAACCAGCAGCTATTTGGTTGCCAGTGAAAGCAGTCCATTATGGTTGTCTCCTTCCCGGTGCCACTTGGCCGGGATGTGGCTTCTTTTTTGTTGGAGTTACTCAGAGAGGCTAGCTTGTGAAGTTACTCACAATTAACCTTCTTGTACGAGCTTCTCAAATGGACTTTGACATTCGTGGGTTTTTTCCCTTGAGAAGTATTCCACATATTTTATCACCTGTTTCCACTACAAGACACTTGCTTTTATCTTTCTCACAGTCATATCCAAAGAAATCCCTTATAGGACTCTGCTGCTTTCTCCCAACGTTTGCTGTCGAAATTTTGCAGGCTAGTGTGGTGAGCAGAAGCAGAGACTGTAAACAAGTGGCATCACGGACCATACTGTGCTGGCAGTTAATGTAATGTATCGATTTCATATCGGTCCACAAGACTTAGAAATAAACTAGACTAACATGAAAACGAAGGGTATTCTATCTATAAGTTAGATTTGGAAACACATAATACAGTTCCAGTTAGTTATAATTTTTTCTATTAATTAACATTTTTTTTATTACAATTAACAAAAATGTTTTTTAATTTCAGTTTTCCTTATTTTGTTCGTTTTGTTAACGATAATATAATAACCCTGATATATATAATTTTGGTTTGTAATATAAATAATCCTTTTTGATCATAATTGTACAAATGTAGCCATTTTCACTCTGACAGAGAAAGTAATTTGTTTTTCATCAAATATCTCATTAACCAGGTCTGGTCTGTCCAGTCATCTATTACAGCAGGAGTCAGCCATGTCCTTGTTATAATTTCTTTACTTGTGATTAAAAGAATGACCCACAAATATTTATCCAAACCTGTTATGTTTGGGTTTATCTCCCCAAAAATCGGTGTATCAAAACATCTAGGGCATTCTAATTAAATATAGTTTCCGTTATTTTATACAGTTCTGTCCAAAAATGTTTGTTTCAAGTACTCCAAAAATATATGCCAGTGGTCAGGCTCTTGAATCCCACAGTCTCAAAAATCTATGTTCTATTAATCTAAAATTCAAGTGCCCAAGCAACTGAGGACCTAGAAGGGAAAACCTCAAACTATGCAACACTTGAAAATCTACAACAGAGCTTTGAGGACAGATTCCATGATCTGCCACTGAAAAAGCCACAAACTACAATCCTTGTTAATCCTTTTGTTGCTGCTTCAGATAGTTTGAAAACCCCACTGGTGACAAAATGGAGATGATTGATCTGTCTGATGGTTGAACTGTCTGAAGATAACAGACTCAGGTATGTTCTGAGTGACGGACCCCTGATTTTTTGGGAAAATCGTGCCTATGGTGAAATATACCAATTTAAAACAAGCTGCAGCGAAGCTACTGTGAATGTTTGGTTCAACCTATATTTGTGAATCCGTTTTTTCCACCCTGAAACGTGAAATCAAAGCATCACTCTGTTCTTACTGATACACATGTGAAAGACTTTCTTTGAGTAGCAACAACTGAATACAAGCCAAATTTGAAACGGATTGTGGAAAACAAAGAATTACAGAAGTCTCACTAAACTTGTCTACATGACAGGTAGGAATACGTGTTTTGAACTCCTTTTTGTTTTAAAACCTTGTCATAGGTTGCAATTGCTGTAGTTCTGGTAGTTGTGTGAACATTTGTGTAAATATAGAGCTTGCGGCTCCTTGTAGTAATACATTTTTTTTTTTCTGGCTCTTAGTGTCTTATATGTTGGCCACCCATCTGCTATATGAATTGGTACATTTCCATTGAAATTCACATATTCTAAGCCAACCCTCATTTGAAATGGTTAGTTTACTCTCTTTTTCCCATTTATGTTTTTTATATTATGTCAAGTTTTCCGTTCCTTTGCCATTATACATTTTAGATATCATTTCTTTTTGGGACTGATAGGCTCCAATAAAGAAAGTCAGAATTTCATCTTGAAACCGTCCAGGCTTGCGGCCAGTGATTATGTGATCTAGATAAGTGTTTACAGAAAATGAATGAATGAATTTTTCTACTTTAAATTTGTTGTGTGTTGTCCTAAATTGTTTTCTCAAACTAATGTTGCAGTTGAAGCTAACAATTAAAATCTTGATTTTCAAGGCTGTACATTTCTTTAAGGGACTGAAAACCTCTCAGCTTACCTTATTTCATAATATTGCAATATGCTCTTATGCATTTGGTCATTCAGATTTTAAATCTACTGTCTAATACGTTGAGTGCAAACTTATAGATGTGTTGGAGCATTGTAATTTAATGTCAAAACATTTAACATTGAACATTTAACTTGTATCCTGAAAACAAGGTAGGATGGTTCACTTAAAAATAACAAAACCTCATCTGCATATAACGCCAGTTTTCATTCCTTGCCCAGTATGGAAATTTCTTGATAAAAGGTATTTTGTCATATCCATTGAACTAGGTGCTTTGAGTGTAATGCAGATTTCCATTTATTTTATTGTGTGCAATTGGTTTCTGATATGATGTTTTGATCATTTTTAATAATTTCTATATGAAGCCCAAACCTTTCTAAGGCTTTGTACAGATACTTCCAGCCTACTGAATAAGAAAGCTTTTTCTGCATCTAGGCTTATAATGGCGGCTTTTTTAATGGTTTATAACATGTAAATTGCACCTCATGTTGTCATTTGTCTGTCTGTGTTGAATAAACCCAGTTTGATTGTAAATTATAATGAGTCAAAAACTTTTGAAGACTTTTAGCCATAATGCTTGCATATAGTTTGTAGTAAACATTGAGAACGGAAATTGGTCGATATGGTCCACACTCTAGTACATCGTTTCCTTCTTTGGTATAACAATAATTATTGCCTCTCTCCATCATGGGGTATTTTCCTTTCAATGAATTGCAAGCTGAAAGAAAATTTGGCAGGAATTCCATACTGAAAACTTTATACCATTCTTTTGTGAATCTGTCTGTGCCAGGTAATTTGTTTGATTCAAGGTTTGAAATAATGGCATCTAGCTCTTCTGCTGTTATTCTGCTTCTGCTTTTATGCCTCTGGTTTTTTCTCTGTTAAAGTAGGTATTTGGAACAAATAAAGGAATATTTCTTCATCGTCAATGTACTGTATTGTGTGTGTATATAGTTTTTAAAAGCTATTTGTATATGATCATTTGTTTAGTACCGTATTACATTTTGGGTCTCAAGTTGTATGTTATTTTCAGCATGAAAAATAGTTTTTGTAGTTTTTTGCTATGAGTTTTTGTTTCTTATGTAATGTTGTTCAGTGCCTTATTTGTAAAACATTTGGTAATGGAACGCTAAAGGTGGTATGATTCAGCAAGTGTGCCATGATGGAAAGGGTCCCAGAACATATATACGCAACAGTGCTTCAAGTGCCCAACTAATAGTAGTATACTATGCAATAAGATAAACCTATGCTGTAATCTCAGAGATGCCACTGGAGGTATACTTTTCCATCGAACATGGTGTTTTATAAATAAACCAAATAAGTCTTTAGTGCACTTTTAATTTGAGTTTTTATTTTGCAGCTGAATTATAGTTCATTATAGTTTACTTAAACATTTCGCAACATATATTTGAATGCCATCAAATATCAGCTGCTTCTCAGTCTCTCGTTGACCCAGCACTAGCAGCATCCTCTTTGGCTTCAGGTGACCCCTTCAGGAGTGTAAAGCCTGCTGCCCTCTACATGGCCAAAGAGCTCCTAGACCTAAAGACTGAGATCATCCAAGCTGTGTCTTTGGAGGTCACACACTGTCTTACAGATGAGTTTCACATAATTTCAAGGGAACATTATTCCAGGCTTCAGACAGAGCTCCAGGAGTTCAGAGCCGAGCTTCTTCAGGACAGCGTGTCACTCAGAGCTGATCTCACCTCAGTCAAAAGCACTGTTTCAGAAAATGAAATCGTGTTCTAGGGTCTCTCAGATGAGGTTATGGGTGTCAGAGCAGAAGTTGAGTCTCTTTCCATTGAGTTTGCTAAAAGGCTCATTCACGGCAACAAAATAAAAGGATTATTGGTGTCCCTGAAGATGACCATAATTCAGTTTGTCAAACTCCAGGGTGTCTGAGCTTTTGAAAGAAGCCCATTCTCTGGAAAGAAACCAGCTTGTGTTTAAGCTGTAGTGATGACACAAAGGATTGAGGCGACGTGTGTCCCAGTTCTACTCTCAGAATTTATCCCTTTGATTATTTGCATGCTTGCACCTCTTTTGCTAAAGCTTGCAACATCATTAAACTACTCACCTCAAACAAGGCCCTAGGCCAGGAGTACCTAATTAACAGTGGCGGATGCTGGTCTTTCAAGGAGGGGAAGCTCAATTTCGGCCTACATCTTAAAATGTTTCAGTTTATTTATACGTAAATTCTACCCTTCGTTCCTTTTTAAGAAAATGATCTGTGACCCTGTCGTACCAACAAGGCGTCTTTTCCAGGGACTTGACTAGTGTCCTCTCAATGGCCAGCAGAGCTAGGCTGCTTAAACGGCCTTGGCCCATGTGAAGTGTGTCTGCCTGTGCTCCCACGGAGCTTTACACCAAAGGATCGCTGATTCGCTCATTTCGCTGTCAGTCAAAAAGGGATTCAGCCTCAGACAGATCATCCAATCATCATGCAGAAGCTGAGCGTTCGGACCAGCCGAGGCCAGCCCACTGCCCCATAGACCCCCAGAGACGCTGAGCGTCCGATGGGCGGGACAAAGCCCAACATTTATCCAATGACTCGTCTCGTTTCGCTGCTTCGCTATTGAACTCTGTGGACGCTCAGCGTCCGCACTGTGAAATTGCGCGAAAGATTGAGAGGAAAGCCGCGTCTTTACCAGTGATAAGAAGCTGATTCTGAACAAAAGTTGAGCACGTTGTAGTGCATATTTATTCAATGACATGTACACACAACAGTATATATTTGATCACTTATTTTTTTACATTTTAGGGGAAGCTGAGCTTCCCTTGCAGTCTTAGAGCAATCGCCACTGCTAATTAAAATTCATTAAGGTCCAATTAGAGAAAAACTTCTCAAATATGAACCATAATGACTGGAAGAGTCACACCACTTAAACACTCTGTTCAAAATTAAACAGTTCTTAATAGTTTATCAGTTACAGGCCTAGGTTGGGATAGGACAACATCCCGGACTGCGGTCCGCTTATTCATGACCGCTGCCCTAAAGCTTGGTGGCTATGAGTAAAGGGGGCTGTGATTGGTTAATGCAGCTTTCAATCACTCTGTGAAAATGTATTTTTCTTGAGACGTCTCGACTAGATTCTTATTTTTACAATCTGAATTTTTAAGACTAGAATTTGTGTGTTCAGGTGCCTCCCAAAAAGCACAAACCTAGCCTTTTTCTCAGTGTTGATGCTATGAAAGCTTTATTTAGAGCATCAGTGCAACGGTTCAAAGTGTGACTGTGCACATGCACAGGTTTATCAGCTTCTTCTGCATTGTTGCAATGTGTAACTATGTTTTCAGATGGCACAGTGTAGGAAATCACAGATTAAGTTGATGACAGTGGCACCAGAGTTCTTCTGTAGGCACCATTCAGTTTTCTTCATTGTTTAAAAAATTATTTTTAGGAACTAAAATTGTGATGACAGCAAATCAGTCTCACCTTATAAATGCCACTTAACCCTTTATATTTTCACGTTCATGAGGTCAGTTTTCTCCTTCAAAGTGATCATTCTTCATTCACGTGAGGTTTCCCATACCTTAAAGTCACGCACTGATACTATACTGCTTTTATGGACCTTTGGACCCCTGCAAAGAGCATGGAAAGTCCAAATTGTCTCTGGAATTCCTGCAGTTATATACATAGAGAGGAGAATTTATCAGATCAAACATGAAAATATCCCAGAAATGATTTAATTAATGTTATTGTAATTCATGAACTTTCAAAATGTTTGTTCAGGTAAAGTTGTTGTTTTTTTATTATTATTTTTGTGTGTATGTGGAAAAAAATTGCAATCTGTGATTTATCCCCCCCCTTTTTTTCTCAAACGTGAAATGTGACAGACATTTGAAGACTGTTCCCATAAAATGTAATTAGCAAATGTTTATCAGTTGCATGCATAGTCAGGTGCATATTCAGTACTTTAAGTTAGAGATCAGAGATAATAGATTTTTAGGCTGTTTAATTCATTCACCCCATTCCATCCAGTGTTTATATTTTAACACTTTTAAAAAGTTCTACGAAGAAAGCTTACAAATATTCATCTCTCCTTTGGCAAGATCTTTCAGCAACATGTTTTCAAATATTAATGAAAATGAATTTTTAAACAATTGTAATAAACCAGTCCAAAATGTTTCCCTGACCGTATAAAATTAAAACTTCACAGAGATCTTCATATTCTCTGATCCTAGGTCACTGAGCAATTTGGTCACATAACAAATAAGCATAACCTGATTGGTCCTCTTTCTGTATCCAAAGCACTGAGTGGCTCAGATTCTAAAACTAAATTAGATTGACATTTTTTGATTGTTATTCTCTAAAGTAAAATATGATTGACCTTTACTGATTGTTATTATTTTTGTTACAATGAATACATATAGCTTATAGAAATTGCTACACATTAGACATATCAATCAATGCATCATTTTCAAGCTGTGTCTATAAATTTTCCACATTGCCCCCAAGTAAGAACATGATTTTTGTAAAAAGTAATGAGAATATAAGTGAGAAAAGGTCTTTTCACTCAGCACATATCCAATAAACTGGACATATCAGGTGACGGCAGACCATGCAGCTGCTCAAAAGTAGAAGCACACTGCATAAAAACAGACACAATTGTTTTGTCACAACTTCATTTTAAATAGAAGATGCTAGAGAGTGTTATATTTGTCAAATATTCCTACAAATAAACAAACGTTTTTGTTACAAGAACTGAGGTTTTTAACTGAAACATAAACAAAAGAAAAGTTATTGTAAATGATAAAAACCTAATTAACAGCTAAACAGAACTGAGGGATTTAATTATCTTTTAAATGTGCCTCTTAGATCTTATGTTTATAAAGTTTGTGCACATGTTTAAAAAAATATATAAAGCTCTGATAATGACTGGCACATTTGTTGAAAAGAGCTGAACTGTGGCCAAATTCCATCTAGTGAGCATAGTGTCAGTAAAAGCTTCCCATTGTAAAATATGGGCACTTGGGCTAGGTGCTCACAGGTGCTCTTGATGCTTCTGGTGTTAATAGTTTGAGAAATGTCAATGATTGTCTGATGTGAAAGCCTAATGTGTGGTACCTTTTCCAGAGAGAGAAAGTGAAAGTAGAGACACTGGATTCCTCGCATTAATTAGCATGGTAAATTGTTGTGGAAGTGCAAATAAATGACTTTTTCTTGGAATTTGTTGTCAGCACAGAAGACTACCCGGAGTTGCCAGAAATTTATATGGCATTTGACCCACACTCCCAGCTCCTAGGTTTAGGGGGCTAAAAGCCATATAAATTTCTGGCAATTCTTGGTGCCTTTCTGTGCTGACAACAAATTCCAAGAAAAGTTGAACACAAACTGTCCAATAATTTAATTTTCAGTATTCTCAAAGAACAGTTTGCAGGGACAGTTTACATATTATTTACATATAATAAATATATATAATATATTCACTCGCTGTCATCTGTTAGACACTCCTACATTTTTGGTCAGAGACTGTAGTTCGTCTGCTGCTGCAGTGTGTGTTGGTCTACCTCTAGTCATTCATCAGTGGACACAGAAGGGTTCTGCCCTGTAAGACACTGTTGGCTGGACTTTTTTGGTTGGTGGACTATTCTCAGTCCAGTAGTGACACTGAGTTTATAAACTTGAGCAGCACTGCTGTGTCTGGTCTACTCACATCAGTGCAACGCACACTAGCGCAACACCAACCGGTCAGTGTCACTGCAGCGCTCAGGATGATCCACCCCCCTAATCATACCTGCTTATATGCGCTCATAATACTATGTGACAGTTCATAATTAGTGTTCACAAAGGTGATGTGCTTTCCATCACTTTGAGAACGCCCATCTTGTAGGTATATACAAGATATATAAATTGCTGAATAATGCAATTTATTGTGTGTTTGCTTTTTCAAAATGCAATGCTAGTCATTACATCATGTTGCTTGGCTACGTGTTACATGGCCCGTCATATCAGGAGATTGTTCAATCACAGGCCGGGTCATTGTAACTTGGAGACTAGTGTGGAATTTAAGCATCTACAATGATTGGACAATATCCGTTCAGTTCACCAGAAACTTCTCAGCATGGATATAAAATTTTTCAACATGTCTGACAACAGAAGAAAATACATTAACTACTATTATGACATTAAAAGCCCTTGAGTTCCACAATGTTTCAGGATTAAGAGGTCTGAAGCTTCTTTCATGCCCAGTGCATGGTGCTGAGTGGTAAATTAAATTTGCTAAAATAAACATAGAAATGGATATCTGACTGGAATTTCTATTTCCTTTAGGCAGTGGCTCTAACTTAGTTGAACTTCCTGTCTGGAAGTGAATCTCTAAATCTACTCTCTCACTCCATTTTCTGCACTGCTAAACGTCCAGGATGGAAGTCTAAATCCAGATTGTGCAATTAGCTGTCCCGTGACCTGAACAGCAAAACCTCTCTAATGATTTTGTTTGTGAGGACCAATGCCTTGGAGGTGGATTTAAGTGCTGATTGGGACTGAGGAAGGAGAATCCATCCCCAGTTCTGAACTCTAATTGATGATGTCACAGAAAAATTGACAGCCTGACAGAACAAAGGGGAATATATGGAGCCTCTAAAGTCGAATGAGGGAAAAATATTATTTAGAGACTTAATACGTTCCCTCAATTTAATAATCTGTTCCCTTAATTTAAAAATCCCTTTCAGGCAGACATGACAGAGGCTATGCATTAGGACAAGCTTTTGAACTGTCGTGTGCATTCCTTATGTACACATTACATCCACATTTATATAGGCTAAAACAATACTTCAGTTAGACTAGGGAGTGAATATAAGCATAATTTTGAATCCAACAGGACTCCATTAGTTTTTTAGCTGAGCAAGTTTGGCGCAGCGCACATTTAGCTGGAGGTGGGACAGTGGGCTTCTGTTATGTGTGCAAATAGCCATAGCCAAAATCACATCTCTTTCTCAAGCAAATTGTTTACTAAAACCCAATTGATCTTCTATGGTTATTATTTATCAATTATGACATGAAAATAAAATAAAATCTAACGGGGCTCTCATGGACAGAAGCCTCAACCCAGGAAAATGGCATGATATCATGTAATACCTTATATCGGGGCCACGCGGTGGTGCAGCAGGTAGTGCTACAGTCACACAGCTTCAGGGCCCTAGAGGTTGTGGGTTCATTTCCCACAAGGTAATTACGAGGTAATTTTGTGCATAAATATTTATTTACTTGTGTTGAGTTGGGAATTCCAATCCAGGGAGTGTTTGGGGTTGTCTTCTTGATGTTGACACTGGTTTCTGAAAAGAGTAAGACAATTATTAGTTAATTTAAACAGAGAAATGATGAGTAAATATGCAGTATTGTTAAAATGTGTACACTTAATATGACTATATTATTGTCTTTGGTATTCTTTTCTTTGATATTGTCTTTGTCATTATTGTTTTATATCAATAATAGCACAATTCAAGTCAGTTTTTAAGCAAGTAATAGTCCAATATTGGTCAGAGGAGTCAATGGAGTTACTGCTTTTCTTCCTGAGTTTTAATTGTCTTAAATGTGAGGTTGTGTTGTGAGTATTTTCTCTTTTTTTTGTGAAATAAAACCATAGACTTTGACATCTTTGGCTTAAGGTTAGCTTTTTACAGCATACATACAAATTAAATTGAGGGAACTGATTATTAAATTGTGGGAATGGATGTTTAAATTGAGGGAACGAATTACTAAATTAAGGGTACAGATTAAGTCTCTAAATAACATTTTTCCACCATAAGAATTTAAGGACTGCGTAGGAAAATTTTTTCTAGTGTATTACCGAAATCTTCACATCTCTGAATCATTCCTTTGCGATTTTGATTAAAATAGTTCCTCATTTGCATACAAGTCATAAAATTTGAAAGCTATCTAATCCTGTTATAATATATTTAAAAGAATACACAGAATTCAGAACTGCACCTAATATAATTATATTTAGAGTTAAATTTATGTAGGGCCTTTCTATATACCCAAATCATAATGCCATTCCCTTCAACATTTAATCCACACATAAACTGGCGAGAAGCGCCAGCCACACTCGCACAGTGTACTCTCAGTCAGGAATGACCTTCCACCTGGAGGACTGCATCTGGGACTAGGGGATTTACCCGGGATTGAGTGTCAATCCATATCTTGGCATACACACAGTGGTGAAAAATTATGACAGAAATAAGAAACCTAAGTCTCTGAGTTGGCATCAAATGAAAGAACAATTTATTTGGAGAAAATGTTATGCATAGCACCTTTTCCTCTCTCCCTGAACATTTCTCAACCAGAGTCTTTTATACCTGTAATTCCTCCACCATCATTACCATGGCGCCCTTTGAAGTTACCATTTGTTCACTATCAATCACATTCGGATGTATTCTGTTGTCAGTATGGCTACAAGCCAAATTACCATTTGTTCACATTCTTTACATATCTATTATCTATCTATCGTTACACTTATATAGCACCTTTCTAGATACCCAAGGACGCTTTACAATCCACACTGCTCAGAACGCTCAGAACACTCAATCCACACACTGGCGAGAAGCGGCAGCCAAACGCGCACAGCGTACTTTCGACTAGGAACGACCGTCCACCTGGAGGACTGCATCGGGCACTAGGTTTTCACCCAGGACAGAGTGCCAATCCATATCTGAGCACACACACATTCACTCACACATACACACTCATTCACTCACACAGCAGGACAGTTATTAGACAGAAGCCAGTTCACCTACCCTCCATGTTTTTGGACTGTGGGAGGAAACCTTTCCTATAACCTATTACATATTACCTTTCCCGATGCATTCTGTGCATCCCCCTGTACCCAGTTGGTTTTGGTTATCTCCTCTCTGTGGCCCGGAGACAAAAAGAGTTGATTTGAAACACACGCACACACATAAGCCTGCTGTTCACACAGAGAATTGAGGAATAAAACAATTTCAGTTACACAAGCATACATGGTTATTGCTGATTAAAAATACCTCTATTGATTAGGAATAATTTCAATAAACAAATTTTATCACAACATATACAGACATTCATTCACATATACATTCAGTCACACACCAGGGGTTTGTTTCCCATACAATGACGGATCCTAGCATTGAACTAATGTGGTACGATGCATTGTTAAACTAACCAACATCTGAACCCTGACAGTTTCCCAAATCCGTCATACTTTCTTAGTACCACAGTAGTTTGAACCATGTAGTTTAAACCACCGTAGTCTGTACTACGATGGTTCAAAAAAAAAAAAAAAAACTCACGCATTTTGTAAAATTATGCGAAAATGAGAGTTGTGACTGCAATTACTCATTGTAATCATATATAATCAACAGCAAAAAGAATAACGTTACTTGAATTAAAAATAAATGCATATTTTTAAATAAAACAAAAGAAATAATATTTCAGTGTATTTATCATTATACAAAATAGATATTTATTATGTTCTCCGTATGAACATAATGAGAACAATTAAGTATTTCTCAGTATGTACACACACACACTATACAGTACCCTAATTCTACTGTGTCTTCCATCATCAATGACAGTCACCAGGAACTAAGCTTCTAACCACAGGTCTGAAACTGTAGTTCCAGTGTTGCGAAAGTTCGGTGGAACTACGGATATGAGAAACACCTGTGTCATTTAACGATGGTTCGGACTATGCAAGTTACCAACGTAGTTACCTCGATAGCTCTATTGTTTTGAGAAACACTTGCATCGCAACTGCATCGTTCCAACTATGTAAGTTGCTAATGTAGTTAGCAACTATGCTTTTGGGAAACAAACCCCAGGACAGTTAAAATAGCCAGTTCACTTTACTTCCTGTTTTTGGATTACAGGATGAAACCCCAGACGAAATCCCGTTACACTTACATAGCGCCTTTCTACACATCCAAGGACGCTTTACAATCCACACTGCTTAGAACACTCAATCCACACACATACACTGGTGAGAAGCGGCAGCCAAACGTGCACAGTGTACTCTCGACCAGGAACGACCGTCCACCTGGTGCATTGGGCACTAGGATTTCGCCCGAGATAGAGCGCCAATCCATATCTGGGCACACACATATTCACTCAAACATACAGGCATTCATTCACATACACACTCATTCACCAGGACAGTTATTAGAGAAGCCAATTCACCTACCCTCCATGGCATAGACTGTGGGAGGAAACCGGAGACACCGGAGGAAACCCACACAGACACGGGGAGAACATGGAAACTCTACCCAGATGGGACTTGAACCCAAAATCCCAGCGCTGAGAGGTGAATGTGCTAACAACTAAGCCACCATGCTGCCATATTTAATATATATAAATGGATAAATGGAGGAAAATAATAACACTTATATTCGATAGTCTTAAGAATTCTTGGATTAGACAATAAAGCTTGGGCCATAAATTCCAGGCTTACCAGTGTAGACCTTGTGTTATAAACAGAGCCTGGGGTGTTGTGTTTATAGCTTAATTTGTTATTCATATCTGTGAACCCTCAGACTCTCTGTGCCAGAATTTTTATTTCAGAGGTGGATCTAAGTCGGTTCTTACCTGGAAGGCAGGAACTACTTTGTAGAAATAGAAAATATCAAATCAAATTTATTTACATAGCACTTTTCACAACTGATGTTGTCACAAAGCAGCTTCACAGAATTCCAGTAAGACAAAGATTTGACATGAAATGTAAAAACAAATGTAAAACCCTCAAGTGAGCAAGCCAGGGGCGACAGTGGCAAGGAAAAACTCCCCCAGCTGAGGAAGAAACCTTGGGAGGAACCAAGGCTCACAAACGGGTGACCCATCCTCCTCTGGTCAATCTACTGGTGATAATAGTTAGTAGTCCGTGAGAACTTCAGTGTAGGCACAGCTTCAAGGCACTTGGTGATTGCTGGAGCGTGGGCAGCTGGTCTGAAGCGTGGAGGAGGATCTCGACAGTCATCCATCAGTGTCCCGACAGACAGATGGGCAGTCGTTTACTCGGAAAGATGTAAAGGGATGGAATTAGTTTTGAACAGTTTTGTGTTTGTAAAGTAGAAAATATGAAAATGTCCAGAGTGTGGCTAATGACTCCGGCAGATCTGACTATGACAGCTTTAACTAAAAGGAGAGAACCAGGAGGACACACAGACACGGGAGCATCCTGAAACACTGGCATCCCTCCACTCCACTGTCAACAAACCTGAGTGATCGCGAGAAGCGACAGGACGACAGCACCAGCGTCTCAGTTTACTATAATTCCCTGTGTCCATGGACCCCCCGAATCCGCCGCCTTTATCTACGGCAAAGCATTAGCTACCAAAAGATAAACTAAACAAATGAGTTTTTAGCCTAGATTTGAAGATTGCGACTGTGTCTGAGTCCCGAACATTTTCTGGAAGATCATTCCAGAGTTTGGGGGCTTTATAAGAAAAGGCTCTTCCCCCAGCTGAGGCCTTCTGAATTCTGGGAACAATTAAAAATCCAGTATTCTGTGATCTGAGTGAACGTGGAGGCTCATAATAGGAAATTGTATCTTGAAGATATTCAGGAGCAAGCCCATGTAGAGCTTTATATGTTAACAACAAAATGTTGTAGTCAATGCGGAATTTAACAGGCAGCCAATGAAGTGATGATAAAACTGGGCTGATATGTTCAAATTTTCTAGTTTTAGTGAGGACCCTAGCTGCAGCATTTTGAACTAGTTGAAGTTTTCTTAAATTGCTGCTGGTGCATCCTGACAGTAGTGTGTTACAGTAGTCAAGCCTTGAAGTAATAAAGGCATGTACTAATGTTTCTGCGTCCTGAAGGGATAAGGCATTTCTAATCTTAGCAATATTGCGAAGATGTAAAAAAGCTGTCCTAGTGATACTACCAATGTGTTGATCAAATGTTAAATCCGGGTCAATTATGACACCAAGATTTTTTGCTGCTGAACCAGGTTTAACTGGAAAGTCAGCGAGATTTAAAATTAAATCTGATCATTTATTTCTTGCCACTTTTGGACCCAAAAGCAGGACCTCTGTTTTGTTGCTGTTTAGAAGGAGGAAGTTACGCAACATCCTGCCTTTCATGTCTTTTACACAGTCCTCTATTTTCTTTAATCTGTGATTGTCATCGGGCTTGGCTGAAATATACAATTGTGTGTCGCCTGCGTAACAGTGAAAGTTAATGTCATGGTTTCTTATAACTGTTCTTACTTTAGAATAATTTGAATTTAGATTGTTTACTTTTACGAATTGATAACGTTTCCGCTAAGTAAGATTTGAACCATAATAGGGCTGTCCCTGTGATTCCAACCATGTTTTCTAACCTTTCTATGAGAATATTGTGGTCTATTGTATCGAAGGCTGCGCTTAGGTCAAGAAGCACCAACAGGGATACGTGGCCTTGATTAGAGGCAAGAAGAAGATCATTTGTTATATTGACTAGAGCTGTCTCTGTACTATGATGTTGCCTGAACCCAGATTGGAATTTTTCATATATATGATTCTTATGTAGATATGAACTAAGTTGTTGGGCCACAGCTCTTTCTAAGATCTTGGACAGAAATGGCAAATTAGAAATAGGCCTGTAATTAGACAGTGTACTAGCATCAAGATTTGGTTTCTTGATCATAGGTTTAATAACTGCTAGTTTAAAAGCTTTGGGTACATGGCCCAGACTAAGGGATGAGTTTACTATAGTTAAAAGAGGATCAATAATAGCTGGTAGTACTTCTTTGAGCAACTTTGTGGGAATTGCATCAAGTGTGCAAGTTGTACAGTTTGCGGAGGTGATAATCTTCTCTAGTTCTAATTGTGGGAGTGGGTAAAAGGTTTCAAGTCTTTCTTTTACAGTTACATTATGTTTTATATCATTCACATCGGGTGGCAGCCAGGATGGATTTAATCCTGTGGCTTGAGTTTGTTGTCTAATATTCTCAATTTTATTATTAAAAAAGTCCATAAAATCTTTACTGGTCAGAGTTGCTGGAATTAGTTGTTCAGAACCTGCTTGATTTTTTGTAATTCTAGGAAACCCACTAAACAGTGCTCTCAGATTATTTTTATTATTGGAGATCAGAGAGGCCAGATATGCTGAGCGAACTTTGGTGAGGGCATTTCTATACTCTATAAGGCTGTCCTTCCAGGCAGAATGGAACACTTCAAGCTTGGTTGATCGCCATTTCCGCTCTAGTTTTCGTAATGTTTGTTTTAAAGTACGGGTCTTATCATTATACCATGGTGCGAGCTTTTTCTGTCTGACTTTTATGTTTAAGTGGTGCTACCTTTTCTAAAGTAGATCGACAGGTATTTTCTAGGTAATCAGTTAGTACATCTAGGTCCATTGGGTCTGATGGAGTTGGAACTGGGGTCGATAGTTCTGGTAGGTTTTCTATAAATTGTAGGGCGGTAGATGGTTTTATTATATGCCTTGTAGAATAGCAAGGGTTCTTACATATATTATGGCTAAGACGTAGCTCATATGAAATTAAGTAATGGTCGGAGATTGTGGAGGATTGCGGTAAGATATTAATTTTGTCAATGTTAAGACCTAGTGTCAGAACTAAGTCTAAAGTGTGACTGTAGTAGTGTGTAGGCCCTGTTACATTTTGAGTAATACCAATAGAGTCTAAGATTGAGGTAAATGCCTTTTTTAGTGGGTCACTTTCCTTCTCAAAATGGATATTGAAATCTCCTACAATTATAACTTTATGATTGCACACGGCTAGGTTTGTAGCAAAATCGCTGAATTCTTTCAGAAATTCTAATTAAGGCCCTGGTGGTCTGTAAATGTTGCATAATAAAAATGCGTACTTTTTTGTGACCGGATTTGTAATAATAGTGGAGAGAACCTCAAAAGAAGAGAAGGTGTCACATTCCATCCATCCATCCATTATCTGTAACCGCTTATCCAATTTAGGGTCGCGGGGTGTCCAGAGCCTACCTGGAATAGGTGTCACATTGTTTAAGGCTAATTTCTAGGGTATTTTGGTAAATTACACATACTCCACCTCCTTTGCCTGATATTCTTGGGCTATGTGCATAATTATAGCCTAGGGGGGTGGCTTCATTTAGTGCTAAATATTCATTTGGTCTAACCCACATTTCCGTGAGACAGAAAACATTGAATTTATGATCACTTATAATATCATTTACGATGAGTGCTTTTGAGTTTAGTGATCTTATGTTGAGTAACCCAAATTCTAGTTCTGAGGTGTTGCTGCTAGGTGTTGTGTATGATTTAATATTGATTAGGTTGCTGAAACAGGCTGATTTTGTTTTTTCTAATTTTACATTTAGTTCGAGGGAAAGACACAGTCTCAATAGAGTTGAACCTGGGTGACGCCTCAAGACAGTTCGCAGACGGTCGGTTTAGCCTGCTGACTAACTAAAAGACTATGTGCTATGCTGCAAGAAAGTAAGGCAGCACCCTCCCGCGTGGGGTGGATACCATCCCTACCTATAAGACCAGGCTTGCCCTCAAAACGTAACTGTCTATAAAGCCCACTTGATTTTTGGAAAATATTTTTTTCTGAAATAATATTTCGGAGAACATGCCAGTAGCTGGTGGTGTCCCCCAGGTCTCTATCCTTGGTCCACTTTTATTTAATTTATATATGCTTCCTCTTGGCCAGGACTATGGGCTGTCCTATCACAGCTATGCAGATGTTACTCAGATTTACATGGCCCTGTCCCCAAACGACTCTGGCCCAGAGTGCCTTGAACACATCACAAACTGGATGGGACACAATTTTCTGCAGCTGAATAAAGATAAAACTAAGATTATACTATCTGGGAACAGCACTGAGAGACAAAGATTGGCTACGTATCTGGACTCGAGGGCCCTCAAATCTAAAGAACTGGCTCGCAACCTTGGTGTATTAATGGACTCAGATCTCATTTTATTAATGAGATCTGTTTTAGTAGTCATATTAAAGCGGTTACTAGATCAGTATTTTACCATCTTAAGAACATCAGTAAGATTAGAGATTTTCTAACTAAACCAGACCTGGAGAAACTTATCCATGCCTTTATTTCTAGCAGGATTTATTACTTTAATGGTCTCTTAGCTGGACTTCTAAAAAGACCATTAAACAGCTTCAGCTGATTCAAAATGCAGCTGCCAGAGTTCTCACTAGGAGCAAAAGAAGAGATCACCTCACCCCATCCTCAAATCCTTACACTGGATACCAGTCGGTTACAGAATAGATTTTAAGGTGTTATTACTGGTCTATAAATGTCTAAATGGGGTAGGAGCAGCATATTTATCAGATCTGCTACAGATATATGAGCCGAGCAGAGCTCTCAGATCTTTAGGAACTAGTCAGTTAGTCCTGCCTCAGGTCAAAACTAAACATGGAGAGGCAGCATTTAGCTACTATGCCGCTTTTAAATGGAACCAGCAGACTGAGAATATTAGAAGAGCCCAGACTTTAGACACTTTTAAATCAAGATTTACAGCTCAGTTTAAAATATTCAACACTTTTCTGTAACGGCATTTTTTGTCTTTTATTTCTTTTCTTTTATTGTCATTTTAAATTGTTTTAATCATTTTCCTCTTTTTATGTAATTGTCTTATTGGACATTTATGATTTTATTCTGGCTTTTAATTTAATTGTTTATTTTTCTGTAAAGCACTTTGAATTGCTTCTGTATGAAACATGCTCTATAAATAAACTTGCCTTGCCTTGCCTAAGGCTCAGCTTGCTGTGTCAGATCTGCTGCTAGTCATGGCTGAAATGCAGAGGCATTGTTGATGATGTTGTTTTTTATTTAAATATGCACCCACATTTTATAAACCTTCTAAGAGTTTTAAATGGGTACCATGTTTGTGTAATTTTTAGAGGCTTGAAAATTGAATCTACCATTATAATGTGTAAAATTTTTTGGAATGAAAGTGATAGGACTGTACCATCAGAGCGGGGGAGACCAACCTGCTGAACCTATTTGCACATTATTTGCTGTTTTGCTGGGCACTCTGTGGTTAATGTGTTCGTACTCATGGACCAATATTTAACACAGAGCAGCAGTGTCAGCATTTACGCAGTACACATATATAGGGTGATTGCAAGACTTGTGCAAAGGAAATCTCAAAAGAAATTTCAAGTTAATCAGTACATGGCCATTTTTTGAGGACTAACTTAGAGCATAAAATAAATTCTGTACTTAATTTCTTTTTCCTTGTGGACACATTAAAAGTAAATTTTGTGCACATGTTGAATATGTTGAATGCTTTGATTTTACAGGTGTGCTAATTAATCACTAATATTTACTTCTCTTCTTCACCAAAGGTGCCAATAATTATGAACCTAACATATGCCCTGAATAATTTTAGTACTAGTAAGAAAATTAATTATTTAAATTGCAGTGATTTAGATTTCATAAAACCAAGGATTGTAACCACATTTGCTTCTGTATCTAAACAAACAAATACAGTTTCACTGACTTTTATCTCTTTGGTCTCTTTCAGGCAGGGGCGAATATGATAGTGTCAGGGAGTGCTGTAATGGGCAGTGATGATCCTCGCTCAGTAATTGCACTCCTTAAAGATGTTGTAATGGAGGCCATTCAAAAAAGATGTCTGGACCGTTAACCTGGATTTTTCACCTGCTATTTGGTTTTTTGCCCCCTCATGTTCATACAGAATAGTAACTTAATTAGATTTGGCAATTGTCATGTCTGCTCTACTGTACAATACAGTACACTGGGCCTGGATTTTCATTTTCAGGGGCCAAAGTGAGGTTATATCTTCCTTCAGTCTTGAGGCCCATTATCAGCTTGTGCACATCAACATTTGCTTTAATTGTCAGTGTAAGATTATGACTATATAATAACCATGTCTTTTTGCAAACTACTAGAAATAATTCAGAATAATCAGACCATTCACAGTGTAAGTGTTTTTATCATACATATACTGTGTATTGATTTGTCAGAATAACAATGGGGAAGAGTGTATGCACTGTTTGCCATGGCTTGGTTCATTGTCAGTATTTGACCAAATTGTCCAGCGGGGCTAATTACTCTGCTTATATGTCACAAGTCATCAATAAAATGCAAATAGTTTGTGTCAGTTACATCCATTTCAAAGGGTATCTGTTCTACATGTCAACTTAACATGGGATTTAAAATGTATGCAATGTTACTGTACCTCATTATCTCCAATATATGATGTTCCAAGTTGTTGAACAGTCTTGGTCAGATTAAATTAAACAATTGCAGGAACCAGCATATCACAGCCATAGATGAGCTATTGGCACAGAAAGAAAACACCACCTACTCTATATAAAATAAAAAGTTTTGAATATATATATATATATATATATATATATATATATATATATATATATATTACATTACACATTCTACTAATGCAGTAGAAACTAATTTTGTTCTGCAAAAATGTCATTCATAAACATTCAGTCGTGTTGTACATATTTGCTATTTCTTTTTGGGGAAACAAGCTAACAAGTTTAAACAATTATCAAACAAATACAGTTAAGCACTAACAAGAACGCATTGGGCTATTGTTTTATGTTTTTTATTTGAGAGGTATTTCAATTTAAAAAGAGGAATACAAAAAAACAAAGTGAAATGCAAAATATAATACAGTAACAAACGTGCTCTGCTGCTTAGTGTGGGTGTGTTCTACTGTCTCATTACTGATGTATAGAATGCAGTTAGAACCTATGAATAATCAGTATAGCAGAATAACTATATAACCTTGATATCTTTTGGAATACTGTGAAGTCTGTTGTCATGCCATATCTAGGCATGTTTCCTTATGTGGATGTGCAAATTTGGTAATATATTATAATAAGGGAATATTTATCAGTGTTACAAAAATGATAAAAATACTAACTGGATAAGTAATGTATTAATTGACACAAGTTCAATCATTATAAAACATCCCTATTTTTTTAATAATGTTTAATTTAAGCATTAATTATATGTCCTATGTTAACAGGTTATGTTTTAATGGCAAAAATATTTTAAAGTATAAAGGTCCTTCATGTCGCAGAAAAAGTGCATGCTTTTATTGCTTCCAGGTTAAATTATTATAGCATGCTACTGTCAGGATGTTCCAGCAAAAACCTAAGTAAACTGTGGCCCCTAAAGCCCCTCTACTCCCTTTGAGTTAATGATTGCACTCTTGTCCAGGGGACAGTGATGGAAGACTGCCTGACAGAGACATCTGCTCACCTGCCTTTAGATCAGTTATTCCCAGTATCTGCTACATTCTGTACTTTCACAATACGTCTGTGGCCCCTGTCCGTCAGCATGCAGTAGCTCCTGGATATTTAATAGGAATGATTTAGCACAGGCCTTTACCAAAGACATCCATTTCCTATAGAGACTCCAAGGCTGCTTCTAATTGCAGCTTTAAATTAAAACTTTATTGTTTATAATTTGTTTGACCAGCGGAGGATAGGTCCCTCTCATGAGTTTCGGTTAAGTCCCAGGTTGGTTTCTTCAGTTTCAAGGGAGATTTTCCTTGCCACACTCACCTTTGGCTTGCTCACCTGGGGTTATTAATTAAAAATTAATTTCATTTCATAATTTCTGCAAAGCTGCTAAAGTATTAAAGTATGAAACATAATACATTAAAAAACAAATGCAAGCACCTACATGAAGACCATGGAGCCTAAGCACAGACTTCAGCCTTTACCAAGAAATTTTATTATGGAGGATGGAGAAGTGGATACCTGCCCTGCTCATCTTTGTCTTTTCTGCTCTAATACATCCACTTTAACTCAGAAATTTCTTTTTAATGAGCTAATTTGATTGATCAGGGAAACACCTAAATATATGTAGTGTGAGATGTTTTGATTGTTGCCTTAATTACAGTGCTTTCAACAGTGAATTGAAATCCCATGTTTTGCTATTTTTTCCAGGATCAATAATAACTTGTGTAGGGCTTGTAAAGGGCAATGCATCTATGACTTTTCAGTTTTTAACACTTTATATTTTTTTAAGATGTATAAAGCAAAGGTGTGTAAAGCATTTCACCACTGAAATCTAAAGCAGTGGAGACATGATCTCTGGATGAATCATGCTTTTCCATCTGGCTATGTGATGGACGAGTCTGGGATTGGCAGTTGCAAGGAGACAGGTACTTGACTACCAAGGTACCAAGTGAATTGTTTGGTGGAGGGTGGGGGGGTTATGTTGTGAGGATGTTATTCAGGAGTTGGTCTCAGCCCCTTAGTTCCTGAAAGGTACTCAATGCTTCAGCCTGCCAATATATTTTGGACAATTTCATGCTATCAAGTTTGTGGGAACACAAGTTTTTTGGAATGAACCCTTCCTGTTCTAACTAGACTGCACAAAGCAAGGTCCATAAAAACATGGTCCAATGTCATGTATTATCCTGTTTCATGTATTTCTGTCTTGTCCATTGTTTCCCTTTGTCATGTGCTTAGGAGTAAATGGCTCTTTGTATTGTTTTGTTCCTGTCACCTCCCTTGTCCCTGCCTTAACCCTGCCCTGTCATTGGTGGTCACCTGTGCCTCCTTTGTGGCCCTGCCCGCTCGTTAACAAACCCGGATGTCTGTGCTGTGTATTTTACTCCTTTTGTTTCAGTATCTCTATCTAGGTCTCTCTGTCCAAGTATCCCTGTCTAGATCTCTCTGTTTATGTTTTGTTAAAATAAATCTGCAGTGTTATGGCATTTGTGTCCGCCCCTGTCAGTCCACCCGGTCATGACATCCAATGTCATATTAAACCCTATGGATTAAGAATGGGATGTCACACAAGTACATATGTCTGCAAAGGCAGACAAGCAAATATTTTTGGCAATATGTGCACTGATACTCATGTCTTGGAGGTATGTTAATGTTTGCTGTGCTTTTACAAGTGGATCAGACACAGTGTGTCCACTCCCTGTCCACTCTAGTAGGCACGCCTACCTTGTTGTAAATGTAAAATCAGAGACATCTGTTGCTGTACACTCTGTTTTGGTGGTCCTTTAATCCTTAATTTAGTGGTCACTGGATGCTGCTTACAGGACACTGTTGGTTGAATGTTTTTGGTTGGTGGACTATTCTCAGTCCAGCAGTGACAGTCTAGCAGCCACTTGGACCAGCACAACACAAGGCAACACTCAGGCACCACATCAATCACTGCAGCACTGAGAATGATCCATCATGAAAACCACACCTGCTCTGTGGTGGTCCTGTGACCATTGAAGAACAGGGTGAAAGGGGACAAACAAAATATGCATAGCAACTGTTGGACTACTGGTTTGTAATTTTAGAACTACAGAGTGATGTTGTACCCCTAATCTCTTTATTGTATATAATGAATGATCACTGGATTAGAAACACCTACCTTTTATTTCCATTCATTGTCCATTGTATCTGCTTCACTGACCATACAGAGCACTTTGTAGGTCTACAATTAGACACTGTAGTCCACCTGTTTCTCAGCAGGCTTTCTACTTCTCCCCATTTTACTAGACTTGAAAGCAACTAGTTTCACACAGTAATATACCATGAAAAAACGATGTTTATTGTGCTATATAGTGCAGTTTGATGAATGTGCATGTAGTGGAGGAAGGCCAAGGTATGCTGAACCTTTTCAAGATTAAGGATTGTCCAGGTGATTGAGAAATTTTAAGATTCAGCCTCCAGCTTTCCATTTTTATGGTCGGGAGGAATTCTACATTTCTCAGCTTGAGCTGTGAGGACTGCCATGAAATGAATCATTGGGCGCAAGGCGGGAATACACCCTGGAGGGGGCACCAGTCCTTCACAGGGCAACACAGACACACACACTTTTTTGAGTTGCCAATCCACCTACCAACGTGTGTTTTTGGACTGTAGGGGGAAACTGGAGCACCCGGAGGAAACCCACGCGGACACGGGGAGAACACACCAACTCCTCACAGACAGTCACCCAGAGCGGGAATCGAACCCACAACCTCCAGGTCCCTGGAGCTGTGTGACTGCGCCACTACCTGTTGCGCCACCGTGCCGCCCTATTATTTAAAATGAATCATCATCATCATCATCATCATCATCATCATCATCATCATCATCATCATCATCATCACACAACAACAACAACAAAGCAGAAATAATTCAAATACTGTTACCATTACAAACCGGATTCCAAAAAAGTTGGGACACTAAACAAATTGTGAATAAAAACTGAATGCAATGATGTGGAGATGGCAAATGTCAATATTTTATTCGTAACAGAACATAGATGACAGATCAAAAGGTTAATCTGAGTAAATGTAACATTTTAAAGGAAAACTGTGTTGATTCAAAATTTCACAGTGTCAACAAATCCCAAAAAAGTTGGGACAAGTAGCAATAAGTGGCTGGAAAAAGGAAACTGAGCATATAACGAACAGCTGGAAGACCAATTAACACTAATTAGGTCAATTGACAACATGATTGGGTATAAAAAGAGCTTCTCAGAGTGTCAGTGTCTCTGAAGCCAAGATGGTAAGAGGATCACCAATTCCACCATTGTTGCACAGAAAGATAGTACAGCAATACCAGAATGGTTTTACCCAGCGTAAAATAGCAAAGACTTTTAAGTTATCATCATCAACCCTGCATAACATCATCAAAAGATTCAGAGAATCTGGAATAATTGCTGTGCGTAAGGGTCAAGGCCGTAAAACTCTACTGGATGCTCATGATCTCCGGGCCCTTAAACGTCACTGCACCTCAAACAGGAATGCCACTGTCAAGGAAATAACAGAATGGGCTCAGGAATACTTCCAGAAAGCACTGTCACTGAACACAATCCACCATGCCATCCGCAACTCTACAGTGCAAAGAGGAAGCCATTTCTAAGCAAGCTCCACAAGCTCAGACATTTGCCCTGGGCCAGGGGTCTTTTAAAATGGAGTGTGGCAAATTGGAAGACTGTTCTGTGGTCAGATGAGTCATGATTTGAAGTTCTTTATGGAACACTGGGACACCATGTCATCCGGACCAGAGAGGACAAGGATAACCCAAGTTGTTATCAACGCTCCGTTCAGAAGCCTGCATCACTGATGGTATGGGGTTACATGAGTGCTTGTGGCATGGGCAGCTTGCATGTCTGGAAAGGCACCATTAATGCAGAGAACTATGTTCAGGTTCTAGAACAACATATGCTCCCATCTAGACGTTATCTCTTTCAGGGAAGACCCTGCATTTTTCAACAAGAATATGCCAGACCACATTCTGCAGCAATCACAACATCATGGCTACGTAGGAGAAGGATCTGGGTACTGAAATGGCCAGCCTGCAGTCCAGATCTTTCACCTATAGAGAACATTTGGTGCATCATAAAGAGGAAGATGCAATAAAGAAGGCCCAAGACGATTGAACAGTTAGAGGCCTGTATTAGACATGAATGGAAGAGCATTCCAATTTCTAAACTTGATAAACTGGTGTCCTCTGTCCCCGGACGTCTGTTGAGTGTTGTAAGAAGAAGGGGGGATGCCACACAGTGATAAAAAAAAATGGCCTTGTCCCAAATTTGGGATTTGTTAACCTTGATTCAGTGTTCTCTCACATCTTAAAGACTGTTAAAACTAAAAGAATCAAACATTTCTTAATTCCTAAGTTCTTACCTAATGAACAAGTTACATATGTGTACCACTGTGTGAAATTAATTATATTTAAACAGTCTATTTAAACAGTTTAAACAGTGTTGAAAATCACATTTTACTTTTTATTGCAAAAGTATGATTCAGAACTCTTGGCTACTCATTCAGCAGGAACTGTCCTTATGTCTTTGCCTTGTCAAGTGCCATAAATTGGATACAGGAAACTTCCAATCAGGAGCAAGAGATGCTCCAATCCTCAATCCCTGAGGACCAATCAGGCATTAAAGGCGGGTTTCCTAAAATATGGTTAAAAACCATTGGTGCCGAATTTCAATAGTCAGGGAGTGAGTTCAGTCAGTTAGACTGAGAGAATTCTCAGGTAAGGGAGAGTCCCGGTTTTCTCAAGAACTCTCAGTTCAGAGTTTAGCACAGCACTTCTGAGTTCAGCTCTTCAGGACACTCTTCAGCTCTCTTCAGGCTTCTTCAGAAGCCCTCCAGACTCTCTTATGGTTCTCTCTTAAACAGTCTTGGGCTCCAGACAGAACAAACCCAGAACATAGAAAGAAAATGTAGAGAGAGA
Organism: Hoplias malabaricus; assembly: GCF_029633855.1. Lineage (NCBI taxonomy): Eukaryota > Metazoa > Chordata > Actinopteri > Characiformes > Erythrinidae > Hoplias > Hoplias malabaricus. Next base: position 17,986,219 of record NC_089811.1, on the reverse strand, counting down.
AGGAAAGAGGAGATGTGGAATGAAAGAGAATTCATTTCCAGCCCAGAAGCTCAGCTAGGAGAGCCCAGAACTTCCACAGAGAAGATTTATTTTTATTTCTAGTAGAAAAACTATAGTTTAAGAAAAGCTATAGGTTAAATCTAGCAAAGCTCAATACCACGCCCAGAGCATAAAAGACCATTTGTCTAAATCTGTGTTAGTGAGCATTTCTCCTTTGCTGAGATAATCCATCCACCTCACAGGTGTGGCATATTAAGATGCTGATTATACAGCATGACTATTACACAGGTGTTGGGTGTTTTGAAATTTTTCCAAATTAATAACAATAAAACAGTGGTCTCTGATTTTGAAAATGTTTGCCTGAATTTTTCTGTAAGTACATTTGATATCAAAAATAAAAAATTAAGTCCCTATAGACCAAACTCTTCAAGCCCTAGATGGTATGTCGCCTGTTTGAAAGTTAAGGTTTGGGTCATTTTATTCATATTTATGACTGTGACTTCCCTCTTCAAGAATTCAGTCTTTATTGTAGAGAACTAGCTTTACAACTTTGGAACCGCACTTAAATTCAGCACTTTCGAAAACAATGCAGGTACATTGCCTGGCTGTGCTGCTTATACCACTCCAAAGCAAGGAATTGGTGGTAAATTCGGCAACAGCTAGGCATGTGTTTAGTTAATGTTTTTTAATCCATTTGTTGTATATTATTGTTAACTTTAAAGGTTTTTTAACTGATTGAAATATGTTCAGATCTGGACTAAAGTGTACAAAATACTAGTTTTTAAAATACTAGTCCACTAGTTTGGAATTAGAAAATTCAGCAGCTTAAAATGTAGATTGATTTGGTTTACAGTGTTGCAACCCAAAATATCTGATTTGTATTGGCTGTAAATTCAGAAATAATGTATCATTTGTTCATTTTCTTTTCAAGCTGTTGGATATCAGTGAAAACAAGTGTTCAGATGTGAAATAAGCTTACAGTAATTATATATGGCATTATGTATTTATGTGTTACTAATCACATAGTCCCGCTAATAATTTGCAATCTCCTCTTGATAGTGGAATTAAAGGATTGTTGATAAACAAGTTGGCAGGGTAGCTCTTATATATATATATATATATATATATATATATATATATATATATATATATATAAAATCAAAACTTTTTATTTTCACTTTTCTAAATGCCATATAGAATAGGTGGTGTTTTCTTTTTGTGCCAATAGCTCATCTATGAGTGTGATATGCTGGTTCCTGCAATTGTTTAATTTTCTTTTTTTTTTTTTCATTGGCTAAGGCTGTGAGATTAATAAAACCAAGTTTGTTCCTTTTAAAAACTAATGTCTCTTATTTCTTTACACTTCACACCAGCTGTACAGCAAACACAGTTACATTGTGACAATGTTGAGATGTATTCTTCAGAAGGTTGTGACAATGTTGTCTGACAACTTTCTGGGAGGTTGTTGACCTGGGAAATTGTGCACCAAAAAAATTGGTTGTTAAAACGTTGTCACAACATAATCGTATTTGTTGGGTAATTCACGGCTTCCAAACAGAGAATGTGCTTCTCATTGGTACCTAGTTGGTTGAACTAATGTTCTACCAGGACACAGTGCTGACAATAGTTTTGTCTGAAAACAGAGCTGTAAATTCCCGGTGTTTCAGTTCTGACCTGCTGCTCTCAAGCTGCTGCAAAACAACCCCCTGTAGGAGGAACATTGACTCCAATGACTGCCGCACTGAATGATTGACAGATAACTCTGGCTGCTCATTGGCTTAATAAAAGTGACTGATATCAATAACCAGGTGTGTAATGACTAACAACCAAAGAGAAGCGCATTTTCTAAAACAAATATATCTTAAAAGTCTAACCTCAGAAACACAGAACAAAACGTGTCCTGTATCAGCTCAATACGGAACACGCCTTTTATCGTCCACAAACGGGACGATTCCGTATTTTACGGAACGGTTGGCAACCCTGCGCGGGGGTCTGCTTCACCTAGCGAGCAAACTCTACTTTGCGTTGTCTCCTTTGCACACAAGAGAGTGTGCAGAGTATTGCACTAGGGACATTCCGAAACACTTAACGTGGCTGCCTCGAGGCAGACCCTCGAGGCTGACTGCTGTGACCATGCTCTATCATGCGAGAAGCAGGGAAGGTAGCCCCTCCCACACATCCCACTGTGAATCTGCATATATTTGCATGTTTTTCAGCCTGAAAATGAAAAAGCAAAGTGGAAATGAAAAAGAAATTGGAAGTAGGTAGTATGTGTAACGGATTTACTTCTGCATTGTTTAAAGATAAAGGATAATGGAAACCAACACACCAGCTAACATGAAGGGGTATTTATTTCTTCTTCCTGCATGAAGTGCACAAAAGACGAATAAACAGGCTTCATTAGGTTTTTTTTTTCTTTTCCTGAACTGCACATTCTCTGACAATGGCGCATTTCCAAAGAGCGCACAATTCATTAATTACATATTGGAAAAAGAGCAATGACAATAATAATAATAATAATAATAATAATAATAATAATAATTATTATTATTATTATTATTGTTATTATTGTTACTATTATATATAAGCCAGGGCCATGTACCCAAAGCTTTTAAACTAGCAGTTAATAAACCTATGATCAAGAAACCAAATCTTGATGCTAGCATATTGTCTTATTACAGGCCTATTTCTAATCTACCATTTATATCCAAGATCTTAGAAAAAGCTGTGTCCCAGCCACATCATATCTCTGAGACAGCTCTAGTCCAGATAACACATGATCTTCTCCTTGCCTCTGATCAAGGCCACGTATCCCTGTTGGTCATTGTTGACCTCAGTGCAGGTTTCGATACGATAGACCACAGTACTCTCCTAGAAACTTTAGAAAACATGGTTAGAATCACAGGGACAGCCCTATCATGGATCAAATCTTACCTAACGAAACATTATCCGTTTGTGAAAGTAAATGACTTATCTTCCAATTATTCTAAAATAAGATTTGGAATTCTGCAAGGCTCTATTTTAGGACCATTATTATTAAGATTATACATGTTACTGCTAGGCACAGTTATAAGAAACATTAACTTTCACTGTTACACAGATGACACACAATTGTACATATCAGCCAAACCCGATGACAAACACAGATTAAAGAAAATAGAGGACTGTGAAAGGCTGTAAAAGACGTGAAAGGCTGGATGTTGCGTAACTTCCTCCTTCTAAACAACAACAAACAGAGGTCCTGCTTTTGGGTCCAAAGGTGGCAAGAAATAAATGATCAGATTTAATTTTAAATCTTGCTGACTTTCCAGTTAAACCTGGTTTAGCAGCAAAAAATCTAGGTGTCATAATTGACCTGAATTTATCATTCAATCAACACATAGGCAGTATCACTAGGACAGCTGTTTTACATATTTGCAACATCACCAAGATTAGAAATGCCTTATCCCTGCATGACACAGAAACATTAGCACATGCCTTTATTACTTCAAGGTTATTTATCTAGGCTAAAATCTAGATTTAACTAAATCATTTGTTTAGTTTAAATTTTGGTAGTTAATGCTCCCCGATAAATAAAGGCAGCAGATCCAGGGGTCCATGGACTCAGGGAGTTATAGTAAACTGAGACGCTGGTGTTGTCGTCCCGCCGCTTCATGCGATCACTCAAATTTGTTGACGGTGGAGCAGAGAATGTCAGTGTTTCAGGGTGCTCCTGTGTCTGTGTGTCCTTCTGGTTCTCTCCTTTTAGTTAAAGCTGTCATACTCCGATCTGCCGGAGTCATTAGCCATCCTCTGTTCATATTTTTTGCTTTACATACACCCAAACAGATTAAAATTAATTCCATCCCTTTACCTTTTTCCATGTAAACAACTGCCCACCTGTCCGGTTGGACACTGATGGATGACTGACTGTCGAGCTCCTGCTCTGCGCTTCAGACCTGCTGCCCACGCTCCAGCCACCACCAATTGCCTTGGAGCTGCTGTCATGGGAAATAATTTTATTACTTTGTGTTTGTTGACAAATATCCTTAAATGATGATTAGTTAAATTAGCATTTATAACTACATACTCATTGTGTGAAATCCTGTACCCTATATGCATTTATATGAATGACTAACCAGCATTTACATTATGAATTACTTACACATGTAGTTAAACATTTTTGCTTGATTCTGCACTACTAACTCATATGATAATTACTCCTAAAGACATATTATAAGCTAACTTCACTATATGGCATGATAACTTGGTATTTACACATTTTTAATTCTTAACGTCTAACCTTGAACAGATGTGCACTCCAGGATTGTAACACACTGACATCATAGTGTTGGTCACAGAGGCGCTGATCTGTAGCTTCTGTTTGTGGCCTTGAAATGCATTTCTGACTCCCTAAATTTTAGTTTCTCTGGAAAAGAGGGCTGGGAAGAGAGGCCCATTGTCAGCCTGGCCAGATAATGAATGTCTTCAGGGTCACAATAGGCACCTGAATATTGCAGGTGAAGAGCTGAGTACTAACACGTGAAATTATGCATATAAATATACGCTAATCAGCCAGAAACGCCTCACCACCAGGCTATACGTCATCTGGGGTATAACTGTTGGAGTCAGATCATGTGAAGTCAGAGCTTCACTTGGGAGGGGTATCACTGTTCTCAATGTGTTAGTTCTCCTGGATCCAGTATTGTTAAATAAATACTTTGATTTGCTTTGAACTTCACTCGACTGGTGTCTGCGACTCTCTCGTGACGGACACGCCTCCCCCGAAGAGGGAGGGTGTATTTTGGACCTTTTTGTTATTTTCTCATGAGAGGTAAATTTTAAATACTCTGAGAACGGTCCAAAGAACATTTTTATCCTAATTATTATTACCAGTAGATTGACCAGAGGAGGATAGGTCACCCCACCTTGTGAGCCTTGGTTCCCCTTCTTAACTTCATTTTTTTCATACATATTATTTCTCATTGTTTATTTTTCTCTCTTCATGGCGCCTGCCAAGGAACGAGCCCTTTCTGAGCTCGGCGCGGAGCTCGAGCAGCTCAGTCGCCGGATTCAGCGTCTCTTGGAGAAGCAGACGGAGCTCCAGCACCGCTCGGAAGAAGACGGATGCTAGGATCATCGTCTCTGGCCCCCTGCCCACCTACCATCGAGGATGCGAGGCGTTTAGCAGGCTCTTCGGGCTCCACTCCTGGCTCCTGGATTGGTGCGGCACTGTCGGCGTGGACTACGTCGACAACTGGGAGTGCTCTCGTGAGCGTCCGGCCCTGTATTGTTGGGATGGGCTTCATCCGAGCCGTCTAGGATCCGTAGTTCTCTCTGAGAACATTGAGGTGGTTCTGCACCGGAACTGACTGGTCATTCCCAGTCACATCAGTCAGGTAGGTGGAATGGATAGCGAGCAGGTAAGTAATATTAAAATTCCTAATGTTCCTCCTGACCATCTCTCTACTGCTAGTATGATGAGTAGCATGTCCATATCACCCACTCTGATTAACGCTAATAAATTTTTCAGCATTGAGACTGTGTCTGTTCCCCGCAAAGCTTGTTATCACAAATGCCCAAAAATCAGTTTTAACAACCTAATTAGAATTAACACCAAGGTACTGCAGCGAACGCAATATTTCAGCACTTCCAGCATTAAATTAGGGCTTTTAAATATACGATCTCTAACATCCAAAGCACTCACTGTCTGTGATATTATTACTGATAACAAACTCTATGCATTATGTCTTTGCGAAACATGGGCTAAACCCAATGAATACATTGCCCTAAATGAGTCCACTCCCCCTGGCTTCAGCTATTACAGTTGCCCACGAACATCTGGTCGTGGTGGTGGTGTAGCCACAATTTATGACTGTACCATTGACACAACACAAAAATCTAGTTATGATACTAAATCCTTTGAAGTACTTACTCTTAAAGTCACTGCATCAAAAAGGCAGCACTCGTTTATGCTCATTACAATCTATCGTCCTCCTGGCCCTTATACAGAATTTCTTTGTGAATTTGCTGATTTTCTCTCAAGTGTAGTTATCGTATCAGAAAAGGCCTTAATTGTTGGTGATTTCAATATTCACTTTGAGAAGGACCATGATCCACTTAAAATTGCATTTGAATCAATTTTGGATGCGCTAGGGTTCACTCAGAATGTTACTGGGCCCACTCATCAATGCAAACACACATTGGACCTAATGTTAACACGGGGCATTGAGATAAAGCATCTATCCAATCTCTCGCTACATGAGACCATCTCTGATCACCATCTAATCACGTATGAAATTGCGTTAAACTTTGATAATTGTCCACAACCACGCTATATTAGAAAGCGCACTATAACATCCTCAACAGTTAGTGATTTTATCAACAACCTTCCAGACCTTACCACCATTTCTTTTCCAACTCACCCAAATGACCTTGAGCTCATTACAAACAACCTACAACACTTATTGTGTACAAACCTAGATAGTGTTGCACCAGTCAAGACCAAACAATTTAGAGAGAAAAGGCTTGCTCCATGGTACAGTGACAGCACGCATGCATTAAAACTGGCTGCTCGTAACCATGAACGTAAATGGAGACACACAAAACTAGAATGTTTCCGAATTGCATGGCAGCACAGCCTCACGGACTACAAACATGCCTTATCTAAAGCCAAATCACAGTACATCTCTTCCCTTATAGAAAACAACAAAGACAACCCTAGATTCCTTTTTAGCACTGTATCAAATCTAATTGGAAACAAAAAGGAAATCAACCCCATTGTCCCCTCTGATTTCTGTAGCAATGACTTTATGAGGTTTTTTTAATGATAAAATTGATTGCATTCACCTCAAAATCCAAAATCAGTCCAAAGTCACATCGGCTCTCGTAGATGAACCCCCCGCCAGCTCTGAGGTGCACTTAGACTACTTGAATTCTGTCGATGAAAATGACTTTCTTAGTTTAATTAGCTCATCTAAATCAACTTCATACTTACTGGATCCTGTACCAACACAATTATTTAAACAAATTTTACCTAAAGTCATTAGACCATTGCTCACAATAATAAACCCATCCCTCAACATTGGATATGTACCAAAACCTCTGAAACTAGCGGTAATCAAACCAATTATTAAAAAACCCAATGTTGACCCTCTTGTACTCGCAAACTACAGGCCAACATCAAACCTCCCTTTTATTGCTAAGGTTCTAGAAAAAGTCGTGTCACAGCAGTTGTGCTCTTATCTACAAAACAATGACATTCATGACATTTTTCAGTCTGGATTTAGACCAAATCACAGCACAGAAACGGCTCTAACAAGAGTAACTAATGACTTACTCCTTTCACATGATAAGGGCTATATCTCTATTCTGGTGCTGCTTGACCTTAGTGCAGCATTTGATACCATAGATCATGTGATGCTTCTTGATAGGCTGGAAAATCTGGTAGGAATAAAAGGATCTGCCCTCTCTTGATTCAGATCTTATTTATCCGATCGTTATCAATTTGTTTATCTGAATAATAAATCCTCTAATCATATTTTAGTTAAATATGGTGTTCCACAAAGATCAGAGCTTGGCCTTGTATTGTTCACACTGTACATGCTGCCACTGGGTCGACTAATCCGTAAGCATGGGATTCAATTCCACTGTTATGCTGATGACATACAACTGTATATATCAGCCAAACCCAATGATGTTGCTTGTCTACATAAAATAACAGAATGTCTAACTGAAATTAAAGACTGGATGATGCAAAATTTTCTCATGTTAAATTCTGATAAAACTGAGGTCTTGTTACTAGGTACAGATACTCAGATACATTCACTCAGAAATGCTGCTATTAACCTTGATAATTCAACAGTAAAACACAATGCCATCATTAAAAACTTAGGGGTAGCCTTTGATTCGACTCTCACATTTGATACCCACATATCCAATACAGTCAAAACCGCCTTCTTCCACCTACGCAATATTGCCAAAATTCGGCATATTTTATCATTAAAAGATGCAGAGAAACTAGTGCATGCTTTTATAACTTCACGTCTAGACTACTGCAATGCGCTCCTGGCAGGGAGCTCATGCAAAGCGTTACACAAGCTCCGGTTAGTTCAAAATTCAGCAGCCAGGGTGCTCACTAGAGCTAGAAAATTCGAACATATCACCCCAGTTCTCTCGTCCCTACACTGGCTACCTGTAAAATTTCGCATTGACTATAAAATACTCCTCTTAGCTTATAAATCTCTAAATGGTTTAGGCCCGCAGTATCTTACTGAACTTCTCATACCTTATCGCAAATCACGTACACTTCGTTCACAGGATGCCCATCTACTCTTTGTTCCTCGCTTTAAGAAAAACACAGCAGGAGGAAGAGCCTTTTCTCACAAAGCTCCTCAACTCTGGAATAGCCTTCCGGTTACTGTTCGGGGCTCAGACACACTCTCAATTTTTAAATCTAAATTAAAAACCTACCTTTTCAAACAAGCTTTTGGTTAATCACTCACTTTCAGGTTACTCCTTCTATATTGGTGTTCGGGCTGGTTTTCATATTATCACTGTTCTGTATTAACCCTGTCATATCACCATAGCTACAGCATTCTTAGTTAGCTTTGTAGTAACCGCCAACCCACTGTCTGTCGCTGGGTTCTCTTGCCTGACCAGTGGAAGCTTTTTTCGCAGGACAAATTTGCCCGTTCTTTACCATGACCCTACTAACCTCTGTATTTTTATTTGTTCCCTTTGTCTGGCTTTCTTTCTCCTGTCTCTCTCTCATGCTTTGAGATGTCCTGCTGCTCTCCAGGTGTTGCCCTGATCCAGCCCGTGTCCTGTACAAGATCCTGGCCTTGTCTCATCTACACTATCATGCTTGGCCATGCTGTTTTATCTCAGATTAACTCTGCACCTAATTTTAACTCTCACAGAATCCCTTATCACCTCCTCCTTCATCAGACTCATACATCACTAATATCATCATCCTCATCATTTTCTTTTCTGCTTCTCCATCATCACTAATATACTACATTTATATTACTATAACCCCTTCATCGGTCATCATTTCACTTTTACTTCTGTTCTCTGTTGTTTCTCCGGTGTCGACCAGAGGAGGATGGGTTCCCCGTATGAGTCTTGGTTCCTTCCAAGGTTTCTTCCTCGTGTGCTGAGGAAGTTTTTCCTTGCCACTGTTGCCCCTGGCTTGCTCATAGGAGGCTTGGACCCAGATCTCTGTAAAGCTGCTTTGTGACGACTTTTTGTTGTGAAAAGCGCTATATAAATAAAATTTGATTGATTGATTGATTGATTGAAAAGCCATCCTTTTTTAATTGCCATATTTCAATCTATATAAAAAATGTTGCATTTGGGTTTTTTGATTGCCGATTTTTAGACAGCAGTAGTGGCCGATGGCCAATATGTAAAGTCGATATTCCCATTCCTCAGGCAGTGAATAAACTAGAGACATTATCATGATTTATTTTTACAGAAAACCCTTCAAATTTGTAAAAGAAACCATTTAGAGGTCCTGAAATATATATGAAGTGGTCAAAAGCTTATGAAAACAAAAAAATGATAGTTACTATTAATTGAAGAGTTTCCCATTACTTTTTTCTTTTTAAATTTGTGTTTCCAGGGGTCTACTTTCATCAGGTAAATAGAAGTTGATACCTCCTACTGATTTGAAGTTATTCAAGCTGGAGCAGACAGTGGGCAGATGGCCTCTCCAAGTGGCTCTTTAGACCCCAAGCTCTCCATAAGGAAAATGATCAATTTTACTGCAAAAAAAAGTGTATATATCTTGTTTAGACCTAATGTCAACATCTTAGTGTTTTTCTTTACTTTCTATATGAAACTCGTCTCCTGTCCCTCACCAAGTGGCCATTTACCCCTCACCAAACAGTAAAAAACCTTAGTTATGGTGTGTTTTATTCTAATACTGAGTTTATTTCTGATGTTTACGCTTGTTTCTCACCGAGCACAGTGTTCCTTTAAACTACTGACGTGTTAAAAGGCGAGAGCTGCACTCTGATTGGCTGTAGAGCAGGGCAACCTCCCCCACACCCCTGCTGATTTAAATGTCCTCAGTGGGGGAAATGTAACTAGTAAAAGAAGTCTGAAAATCTGTACTGTCATTAATATTTTTTCATAACAATTTCCAATAACAGCAAAAATACTTATTTATAGAGTGGAATTATATATAATGATTAAATAAATGAAAATCAGTGACTTTAAGCTTTAATTTGGTACATTAACTGTCAACTTTGGAACTGTAGTACTTGAGATATACTGGTGGATATAACAATGAGTAATTTTTTTTATAGGCACCGCCGACCAATATGCGAAATAAGAAGCTAAATAACGCTTGTTTTCTAGTGTTAGAACTATCAACTCAGTCGTTTATGACAGCAGATTATTGAATTTAGGTTACAAAGAGCAATCAGTAACAAATAGTGAGAGCTGAAGAAGAGAAAATAATTCATACCGTTTTCTCTGATGAGACGGCATGCAGCTACAGATTGGAGACTTATACTCCTGTACATGTGCTTAATGATGTCTGCCTGTAAGATGGCAAAATGGATGCAAGGGGTGCTCTAACAGCCAGAATGACGGAGCTGCCCACAGCATTGCCTGTGTGCATTGTGTAAATATCAGCCTCTTGCGCTAATATATCGGCCGATGCTGACTATGTAAAAAATGCCAAAAATCGGCAAGCCGATATATATCGGTCGATCACTAATTTTTATGTATATATGATTACTTTCAAAAACTTCTACCTGTTGCTCTCAGCGCCAAACCAAAACTAACCCCTGTGGGACTGTGACACCACTGGCTGCACTAAATGTTGGACAGCTAGCTCTGACTGCAGATTGGCCTAATAAAAGTGACTAACTATGAGCAGCACATTCTCTTTAGCAGTCTGGGAATATCAGCCCCTCCATCCGGCTGAGGGAGAGCAGTGGAGCTTCTGATGGTCTCAAACAAGTCATTTTAATATGTAAGGCCATTTCTGCCATACAAAGTAAAAAAAGACACATTTTCCATTAATATGTTTGCTGTCTCGATATTTCGACTCTCATTCAACAGAGATGTTGACTTACTATTTTATTATTATGAGTAATACTGAGACAGCAACTTACATATTAATGAAAAAATTGTGCCTTTTTTAATGTGGCCAAAACGGGCTTCCATATCAACAGTCTAACCTTAGAAATATTAGTTTTCTTTTTTTTTTTTTTTTACACATTTACACTTTAACATAATTATGGATAATAAGCTGATAAATGTAAAATATAAAATGTTTGTTAGCTGATGTAATAGAATGAAATAAATTAATTTATCCTTTTGTCAGCTAGGTTACTTAGTTTTCCAGGGACAAAATTGCATCCTTTAATTGATTTAATAATAAACTTGATTTTGCTTTACTTTCCTCAGTGGCTGTAGAGCAGGGCAACCTCCCCCACACCCCTGCTGCATTTAAATGTCCTCAGTGGGGGAAATGTAACTAGTAAAAGAAGTCTGAAAATCTGTACTGTCATTAATATTTTTTCATAACAATTTCCAATAACAGCAAAAATACTTATTTATAGAGTGGAATTATATATAATGATTAAATAAATGAAAATCAGTGACTTTAAGCTTTAATTTGGTACATTAACTGTCAACTTTGGAACTGTAGTACTTGAGATATACTGGTGGATATAACAATGAGTGATTTTTTTATAGGCACCGCCGACCAATATGCGAAATAAGAAGCTAAATAACACTTGTTTTCTAGTGTTAGAACTATCAACTCAGTCGTTTATGACAGCAGATTATTGAATTTAGGTTACAAAGAGCAATCAGTAACAAATAGTGAGAGCTGAAGAAGAGAAAATAATTCATACCGTTTTCTCTGATGAGACGGCATGCAGCTACAGATTGGAGACTTATACTCCTGTACATGTGCTTAATGATGTCTGCCTGTAAGATGGCAAAATGGATGCAAGGGGTGCTCTAACAGCCAGAATGACGGAGCTGCCCACAGCATTGCCTGTGTGCATTGTGTAAATATCAGCCTCTTGCGCTAATATATCGGCCGATGCTGACTATGTAAAAAATGCCAAAAATCGGCAAGCCGATATATATCGGTCGATCACTAATTTTTATGTATATATGATTACTTTCAAAAACTTCTACCTTTTGCTCTCAGCGCCAAACCAAAACTAACCCCTGTGGGACTGTGACACCACTGGCTGCACTAAATGTTGGACAGCTAGCTCTGACTGCAGATTGGCCTAATAAAAGTGACTAACTATGAGCAGCACATTCTCTTTAGCAGTCTGGGAATATCAGCCCCTCCATCCGGCTGAGGGAGAGCAGTGGAGCTTCTGATGGTCTCAAACAAGTCATTTTAATATGTAAGGCCATTTCTGCCATACAAAGTAAAAAAAGACACATTTTCCATTAATATGTTTGCTGTCTCGATATTTCGACTCTCATTCAACAGAGATGTTGACTTACTATTTTATTATTATGAGTAATACTGAGACAGCAACTTACATATTAATGAAAAAATTGTGCCTTTTTTAATGTGGCCAAAACGGGCTTCCATATCAACAGTTTAACCTTAGAAATATTAGTTTTCTTTTTTTTTTTTTTTTTACACATTTACACTTTAACATAATTATGGATAATAAGCTGATAAATGTAAAATATAAAATGTTTGTTAGCTGATGTAATAGAATGAAATAAATTAATTTATCCTTTTGTCAGCTAGGTTACTTAGTTTTCCAGGGACAAAATTGCATCCTTTAATTGATTTAATAATAAACTTGATTTTGCTTTACTTTCCTCAGTGGCTGTAGAGCAGGGCAACCTCCCCCACACCCCTGCTGCATTTAAATGTCCTCAGTGGGGGAAATGTAACTAGTAAAAGAAGTCTGAAAATCTGTACTGTCATTAATATTTTTTCATAACAATTTCCAATAACAGCAAAAATACTTATTTATAGAGTGGAATTATATATAATGATTAAATAAATGAAAATCAGTGACTTTAAGCTTTAATTTGGTACATTAACTGTCAACTTTGGAACTGTAGTACTTGAGATATACTGGTGGATATAACAATAAGTGATTTTTTTATAGGCACCGCCGACCAATATGCGAAATAAGAAGCTAAATAACGCTTGTTTTCTAGTGTTAGAACTATCAACTCAGTCGTTTATGACAGCAGATTATTGAATTTAGGTTACAAAGAGCAATCAGTAACAAATAGTGAGAGCTGAAGAAGAGAAAATAATTCATACCGTTTTCTCTGATGAGACGGCATGCAGCTACAGATTGGAGACTTATACTCCTGTACATGTGCTTAATGATGTCTGCCTGTAAGATGGCAAAATGGATGCAAGGGGTGCTTGTATATATATATATATATATATATATATATATACACAACATTAAAGTGCAACTAGTGCAAAGCTAGTGCAAACATAAAAGAGTGCACACACATTAAAGTGCAAAAGACATAGAACATAAAACAATACACAACATTAAAGTGCAACTAGCACAAAGCTAGTGCAACATAAAACAGTGCATACACATTAAAGTGCAAAAGATATGGCTAAGAAAATACAAAACAATGTCCATACAGTACAATACAAAGCAATGCAATACAAGACAATGCAAAACCATAAGTACGGAGGGGGTGAGGGAGAGAGACACTGGAATTTAAAGTGTATTTGTGCTGTAAACGGTAACTGGATGTAACCATGACGTAAACAGGATATGTGTAAACAGTAGACTCACTTTCAGTCCAACAGACCAGTGTTTGCGTGAAGAAGTGTGTGTGTGTATGTGTGTGTGCTTTGTAGTGGAAGTTGTATGCACGGTGGCATTTGCACTACATAGTGGAGTCAATGATAATTAATTATTATTTTATTAATAATTAATTATTTAATTCATTTTGCTAACCTCCATGTTTGGGAGCCATTAACTAATATGTAGTGTCCTTACCAGTCTTAATTTTAGCTTAGACAAGTAGGTCATCTTCACATATTATACAGCAGAATTAGCTAGAATTAACTATTATTAATGAATTATGCTCATTGACCCACGGTGGGTTCTTGACTCTGAAATGGAATCTGAACTAGAAATTATAATTCCATACAAGAAAGGTGCACACACAAACAAATAACCAAGGATTGGTTTTATCACACAACTGGTTTATTAACTGTAATATCAAATAATGAATATTAATTAGACGTTCATAAAATAAAATGGATCACAGAGATAGATGAGGGAACAGGGAGATTAATATATGAAGGAAATTCTCTATGATAATTATTGTCCTAAGTTCTAAGAAAGGCTATTGTTTATCCCAGCAAACTTTCAGTACCAACCCATGAGCCATGAGAGACATGAAACCATGTGACCTTACGTATCCGGAGATGAACGGGGAGCAGGTTGCTGATGGTGCCTTCCGGCACGACTTCCTGGAGAATTGCCTTGTAGGTTGCAACCGCGGGCGTTCATTTTCTCCCAAGGCTTTCAGACGCAGCCGTCGGAGCTGGTGGTGTTCTGAAGGTCTCTGTGGGGATTCTTCGTCATTGCTGATCTGCCGCCTTGTGAGAGAGAGACATGTCCATGCAGGTCTCTCCTGGGCAGGTTTCCGCATCTCAGAAGATCATTCTGAGGGTGCGTGCAGCAGTCCTCTTCGTGGCGTTGTCGTCGTTTGGAGGGTCAGAGGTCTAAGGTTTCCTTCATGCTCTGGGTGTGGCGTTGAAATTTTGCGAGGGTTAAACTATAGCTTTTCTTAATCTGTAGTTTCTATATGGACCACGCTTTAAAGGTCCACGACTGTTTAAGAAAGCCATGAGTCTGACGCCTGCAGATTCATTTCCAAAACTCAGGTCATTTTACTCTTTTAGCCTTGAAAAAGCTAAAAGAGACAACGCCCCAAGTGTCTGGAGCCTTGAAGTGAAGAGTCGAACATCGGAGAAAAAGGGGCAGAAGCCCAAAAAGCTCAAAAAGCTCGAAAATCTCAGAAAAGCTTGTGTCATTTGGCGCCACAGGTTTTTAACCAGAGTTTAGAAAACCCGCCCCGAGTACCTGATTCGTCCTCAATGAGGGAGAACTAGAGCATTTCTTGCTCCTGATTGGCTATTTCCTGTACCTTGGGAGTGGCATCACATAGAATTTATGACACTTGACAAGACAAAGACTTGACCATCCCTGAGTGAATACTTTGCAATATAAAAGATTGTGTGTTAACACAAAATAATATCATTAAGAAAAAGACAAACATGTTCTGTATAATTATTAACCAACTAAACACATAGTATGGGGCTACCTTGGTTCTACATAAATTCATATAAAACAAAAATGACTTTAAATACATGTAAATTAGTTCCACCTATTTTGATTGTCAAAACAGGATTAATCCCTAACAGTTGTGCACATATGTAACTTCAAATTATTAGTAACTTCAATAATTTAATTGTTTAATAAATTAAACAATGGGAATTAATGTTTGTGATGGTTTTGTTTAACAATCTTTCAAAAGGTGTGAGAGAACAGTTTTAATCAAATTTGAGTCTTTTTGTCTCTCTGCACTTTGCTGAGATTCTCCTCTTGAACCTGGGACCTTGGGTCGTAAACGTCCTGGAGTGAGGTTTTACGAGCCTGCTCTGGATGCTAATCTTACATTCCAATCTTTGTTGGAGATGTCTCTCAAAACTAGCGAAAGCTTGTGTATTTAAAATCACATCTTCAGAAAGTCAAAATTTCTTATTAGAAATTAATACACAATCATCATATCCACTACAGCTTCTTCAGTCCAGTCTCAGTCTCTAGGTGTTCAGGAGTCTGATAGCATGTGGGAAGAAGCTGCTATGGAGTCTGGATGTGAGGGCTCAAATGCTTCGATACCTTTTTCCAGACGGCAGTAGGTTGAGGAGTGTGTGTGAAGGGTGTGTGTGATCTCCCACAATGCTGAGTGTTTTGCGGGTGCAGCGAGTGGTCTAGATGTCTGTAATGGAGGGAAGAGACACACCAATAATCTTCTCAGCTGTCCTCACGATCCGCTGGAGGGACTTGCGATCTGCCACAGTGCAGTTTCCAAACCAGACAGTGATGCAGCTGGTCATGATGCTCTCGATGACTCCTCTGTAGAAAGTGGTGAGAATTGGAGGGGGGGGGATGAGCCTTCTTCAGCCTTCGCAGAAAGTAGAGGCGTTGCTGGGCTTTCTTTTTGATGTTACTGGTGTTAGTGGACCAGGTGAGATCATCCGCTAGGTGAGCACCAAGGAATTTGGTATTCCTGACAGTCGTTGTCGATGTTCAGCGGCGAGTGCTCACCCCTTGTTTTTTTTGAAGTCTACAACCATCTCTTTGGTTTTGTCCACATTCAGAGACAGGTTGTTGACTTCACACCAGTCAGTTAGCTGCTGCACCTCCTCTCTGTATGCTGACTCGTCGTTCTTACTGATGAGACCCACCACAGTTGTGTCATCAGCGAACTTGATGATATGATTTGAGCTGTGCATCGCTGCACAGTCATGGGTCAGCAATGTGTACAGCAGTGGACTGAGCACGCAGCCCTGTGGGGCTCCAGTGTTCAGTGTGATGGTGCTGGAGGTGTTCCTACCGATCCGGACTGACTGAGGTCTCCCAGTCAGGAAGTCCAGGATCCAGTTGCAGAGAGAAATTAAGGCCCAGTATATTCAGCTTCCCGATCAGGTGCTGAGGAATGATGGTGTTGAATGCTGAGCTGAAGTCTATGAACAGCATTCGGGCATATGAGTCTTTCTTGTCCAGGTGGGTGAGTGCCAGGTGGAGAGTGGTGGATATGGCATCGTCCGTTGAACGGTTAGAACGATACGCGAACTGTAGAGGGTCCAGTGTGGGGGGAAGTAGGGTTCATGACGAGCCTCTCAAAGCACTTTGTGATGACAGGTGTGAGTGCAACGGGACGATAGTCATTGAGGCAGGACACAGAAAAATTCTTAGGCACCAGGATGATGGTGGTGTTCTTGAAGCATGTTGGAACAACGGCGCTGCTAAGAGAGATGTTGAAGATATCAGTGAAGACATCAGCAAGCTGGTCTGCACATTCTCTGAGCACTCTGCCAGGAATATTGTCTGGTCCAGCAGTTTTCCACGGGTCGACTCTGCATAGAGTTTTCCTCACGTTGGCTGCAGTAAAAGACAGCACCTGGTCGCTGGGAAAAGGGGTGGACTTTCTCGCCATTACGTTGTTCTGTGCCTCAAACCGTGCGTAGAAATGGTTCAGCACGTCTGGCAGGGAAGCATCTCCGTCACAAGCAGGTGGTGTAGCCTTGTAGCTGGTGATGCTCTGGATGCCCTGCCACATGCGCCGAGTGTCTCTACTGCTCTGGAAGTGGCTGTGAATGATCTGGCCGTGTGCATGCTTTGCCTCTCTGATAGCTCTGGAGAGTTTGGCCCTCGCTGTTCTCAGGGCTGCCTTATCGCCTGATTTGAAAGCAATGTCTCTAGCCTTCAGCAGCGCATGCACCTCTGCATTCATCCATGGCTTCTGGTTGGAGCGGATGGTGATGTTCTTGGAGATGGTCACATCATCGATGCACTTCTCTATGTAGTTAGTCACTGATGATGCGTACTCCTCCAGGTTGATTGTGTTGCTGTAAGTTGCAGCCTCTCTGAACATGTCCCAGTCAGTGCACTCGAAACAGTCCTGAAGAGTAGAGATCGCTTCTGATGGCCAGATTTTCACCTCTTTCAGGACAGGTTTCGATCGCCTGATGATGGGTCTGTATGCAGGAATTAGCATAACAGACATGTGATCTGAGTGTCCGAGGTGGGGGCGGGGCTCTGCCCTGTACGCGTCTGGAACGTTTGTGTAAACAAGATCCAGCGTGTTCGCTCCTCTAGTAGCAAAGTTCACATACTGGTGGAATTTAGGGAACACTTTCTTGAGATTTGCATGATTAAAATCTCCAACAACAATAAACAGTCCATCCGGGTGTGTGTTTTGGAAGTCACTTATGGCTTCGTATAATTCCCACAGCGCTTGTTTTGTGTTTGCATCGGGAGGGATATAGATTGCGATTAAGTAAATAACTGAGAATTCTTGAGGTAAATAAAAAGGTCTACATCTCACAGCCACAAACTCCACTAACGGTGAACAATAAGCAGTAATAAACAATATAAGAGACCAGCACAGAGTTCTTACACCATTCAGTGTTGATATAGACACATAATCCACCACTGCGAGTCTTACTGCATAGCGCTGGGTCTGTGTTGGCTCAAAATGCGGCTAGCCCATCTAGCTGAATGGCGGCGTCGGGAATACTGTCGCTGAGCCATGTCTCCGTAAAAACAAAAACACAGCAGTCTCTGTATTCTTGCCGTGTAGTTCGCTGAAGTTTGATATAGTCCAGTTTATTATCCAGCGATTTCCGGAGTTCCGGAGCGGCCGCTGCACGTGTGCTGATGCGCACGCCGCCAGCTCGTCCACCTTGTAGATGTAGTCTGAGACAGTAGCTGATCTGTAGCTGCAGCGTGTTGACCATCCTTTAGTCCATCAGTGGACACAGGACACTGTTGGTAAGGTAATTTTGGTTTTGGTTAATTTTCAGGCCAGCAGTGACACTGGGGTGTTTAAAAAATCAAGCAGCACTGCTGTGCCTGATAAACTCCTATCAGGGCAACACACACTAACACCACCACATCATACCTGCCCATTGAGGGACAGGGCGATAGGTGTCTATTAAATTTATGTAGAGCAATAGATTTACTATATTCACAGACAGTAGAACTACAAAGTCTGTGTAGCATTAGTGTAAACACAAGGATGTGGTCATAATGATATTGTTGATCGGTGTACCTCTGTATATACAGGTTCTGGTCATAAAATATATCATGAAAAAGTTGATTTATTTCAGTAATTCCGTTCAAAAAGTGAAACTTGTATATTATACTCATTCATTACACACAGACTTATATTTTAAGTGTTTATTTCTTTTAATTTGATGTTTATAACTGACAACTAATGAAAACTCCAAATTCAGTGTCTCAATATTGGTTCAAGCGGCACAGTGGCGCAGCAGGTAGTGTCGCAGTCACACAGCTCCAGGGACCTGGAGGTTGTGGGTTCAATTCCCGCTCCAGGTGACTGTGAGGAGTTGGTGTGTTACAGATAATGAATGAATGAATATTGGTTCAATATAGGTTCAATACTGAAGACACCTGGTGCCAATCTCTAATCAGCTAATTAACTCAAAACACTTGCAAAGGCCTTTAAATGGTCTCTCAGTCTAGTTCTGTAGGCTACACAATCATGGGGAAGAAATTTAGCATTTCCTTTAGAAATCAAGGTCCCAGAGTCTGGATGAATAGAGGAGAGGCACAGAATCCACATTGCTTGAGGTCCAGTGTAAAGTTTTCACAGTCAGTGATGGTTTGGGGTGCCATGTCATCTGCTGGTGTTGGTCCACTGTGTTTTCTGAGGTCCAAGGTCAACGCAGCCATCTACTTTGAAGTTTTAGAGCACTTCATGCTTCCTGCTGCTGACCAACTTCATGGAGATGCAGATTTCATTTTCCAACAAGACTTGGCACCTGCACGCAGTGACAAAGCTACCAGTACCTGTTTTAAGCACTATGGTATTCCTGTTCTTAATTGGCCAGAAATCTCACCTGACCTTATTCTCATAAAAAATCTATGGGTTATTGTGAAGAGGAAGATGCAGTACGCCAGACCCAACAATGCAGAAGAGCTGGAGGCCACTATCAGAGCAACCTGGGCTCTCATAACACCTGAGCAGTGCCACAGACTGATCCGACTCCATGCCACGCCACACTGCTGCAGTAATTCAGGCAAAAGGAGTCACAACTAAGTATTGAGTGTTGTACATGCTCATACTTTTCATGTTCATACTTTTCAATTGGCCAGCATTTCTAGAATTTTGCCTCCACAATAGCTTCAAGATGAAGAACTCAATATCCTCCCTCTAAACTCACAGGAAGCCCTAGAAAATTTAGAAGAAAGACAAGTGTACTGAAGCAGAGGATGGTAAAGCATAGTTGTCCACAAATATTTCCTGTTGTTTGGATACAAAAACAATCAGAAAACGTTAAAGGCAAAGTAAAGGCAAATAAAAATAAATTTTCATCTGATTGACTTAATTTCATTTCTTAAAATACATCCACTCCTGCATATCAGGCCTGCAAAAAGTTAGGATTTTAAAGCATTTACCAGCTTTTTCTGATTTGGGAATATATTTAAGCATATCTGATATGAAATCTTTAACTGCAAAAATATAAAACAAATGTAGAAATATAAACAAACAAACAAATAAATAACAAAAAAGAAGCATATGGAACACAACTGTTAAACACTAAACGGTGACTGAATTAAGAACAATTACCTTGTATCCACAATCATTGTCTATTTTATCAGGTTCACAGACCATACATGAATATTTTGTAGTTCTACAACATCATCAATCATTCTCAGTGTTGCAGTACACTAGCATGGTGATGGTGTGTAAGTATGTATTGTGCTGATATGAGGGGATCAGACACAGCAGTGCTGCTGGAGCTGTCCCTAATCCAGTGATCATAAAGTGTATACAGGGATGCTAAATTAAATATATAACATAAAGTGCACATATTTAATTGTAAAATAAAATATATAATGTTTGTGAGTACTGCTTATACATTACTATTACTGTGCATTATTTCAGATTGACATGCTGTCACTTAGCCCTGTGAAGGACTGGCGCCCCCTCCAGGGTGTATTCCCGCCTTGCGCCCAATGATTCCAGGTAGGCTCTGGACCCATCGCGACCATGAATTGGATAAGCGGTTACAGATAATGAGTGAGTGAGATGCTGTCACTTAGTGGTGGACATACCATAAAAAAGACCATTTGGAGGATTACCATCAAGGTTTTCACCCCAACCTCACAAAAAGCCTTAACTGGTGTGGCAGAGGAGACAAGAGAGGTCTGAAACAGACAGCACGTGGACAAGTTATTATTGGTAAGTCAAGATGATCAATGTCTATTGGAATAAACAATCACAATGTTTATGTTGAGCCTAATATTTTGTTTAGAGCAACATGATGCTACACACTTTTAATAAACAGTTTCTGTAAAGGCCTTACAGTATGTATTGACTCAAAAACTCAAAAACCAAAAACTCATGGGACATGTTTTCAAACTGTAGCAACTGTGAATTTTGAGATGATAAATCCTTTAAATTAGGCATTTGTTAAATTATCTAAAATTCAATTCATTTATTAAACCGTATAGTTTTCTGCAGACTCCAATACATAACACTTTCCCAGATCAGTGCATTTTTCCCACTATGGTATTTGGTATAACTGGATTTTAAAGTCATCTGTCGGGTTTGTTCAGTTTTTTATATATATAAAATTGTGATATGTGATAAAATTCAATAACATTATAATAACAATAGTCAATACTCAGTTCACTTGACTGGCTGGCTAATAATATTTTGAATGTTCAACAAATATTTATTCATAACATGTAATGATTTCTCTATTTGGTATTCTGAAATAGAAACATTATGGATTGCTCTGACCTGAGTATTATATTAGCAAATTAAATGGTGGACATCAATATCTTTTTAGGCTGTTTTTACTCTGTGAAAAGGTGATTGACTTTATTGTTGACTGAAATTAACATATTATTTTGCTCGCTAATATCTCGTCTCCTCAGTAAAACATGGACTTATCTTTTTAAAATCAAAAGGCGCTTGCACGCTGACATGGGCTGCATCTCACAGTGTATTTGGTACAGTAGTTGTATGTCCGCTGTGCTAAACAACTTTTTTAAATGCCTTTTTATTTCTAGTACCACAGTACACCTAGCTTACATTAAAAAATCTCACAAACACGCTCAAACTGCATTCACGTAATAACATTTTATAATAAAAACATTTATATTTTTCATTTGTATTTATTACACAAAGTATAATAAAATACAAACTTACCTTTATCCAATGGCAAGTGCAGTTTTGAAAGCTGGTCTCTAACACGTGTAATCCTCTTCAAGGTAGGCTCTTTAGGCCTCATAGACCTTATAAGCCTTTTACTGCCACCTATTGCTCATGTGGTATTCGCGTGTTGTCAAAATAATTTGTTTGATTTTTACAAAATCGTTTTTACTTAAAAGGGGATCAGTTTCAGGAATATTTACATAAAACAAATTAAATAAAAATTAACCCATAATGACAGTTATGTTTCCATTTTAATCTTACAAATTATCATGCAAATTATAACTCTCACAGCAACGTTATTTTTAAAGAGTAAACCCTGAATACATTTTATTTATTTCATTTAACTTTACTCATCCAATTCAATGTAGCCAGTATAAGTGTAGTACTTAAAGTACTTGTTTTTTTTTTACTATTATAATAATCTATATTTTTCACATACAGCCGTCGAGATGAAGAACCCAGTGCGGCCCATGCCAACTGAGGCAGAAGCTGAGAAGTGTTTAAAAGATTATCTCCGACTGAACTGGAACGACAGCTCTGAATGAGAAAACGGGAGGTGGCAGAAGTGAACCGCTGTAAAAACACAGAAAAAGACGATGAAGATTCACGCTCTTTTCTGTGACCGCGACGAGCGAGCAGCTTCTCACCAGCCTCAGGGAACTGCTTCATCCCGTAAGTATTTCAAGTTAACCTTATATTTTTGGATACATATGTATTTTGGTATCGCCCAAACGTAGTTAACATCGTTAATGTTATGTACGTTATTCTATCAACTGCTATATGTTACATACCTAATATTGAACCGTTTTTTTTTTTTGACACATTTTAGTTAACCTGTTTAGCTAGCTCTTATTTTCCTCTGACATAGAAAACATTTAAATGACATGACAATCACTCATACATGAGTATTTTAATTTGAGTAATTATGAGGTTTGATGGCGTATTTTACAAGACGATGTGAGCATTTTTTTTCTGTGGGTTTTTATGTCACACAGAACCGCATACCTCAGTATTAGAAATAAAACTGCTTAAACACATTAAGGTATAAGGTATAAGGACATATTTTAAACGTCAGTGGACGTCCAAAATTAATTGAAAACAAGTCCGTCATTTTGGGACTAATTGACAACGTCAATGGACGTCCGAAATGCGTTGAAAACAGGTCAGTTATTTCGGGACCAATTGATAACGTCAATGGACGTCCAAAATGCATTGAAAACAAGTCAGTTATTTCGGGACCAATTGACAAAGTCAATGGACGTCCTAAATGCGTTGAAAACAGGTTAGTTATTTCTGGACCAATTGACAACGTCAATGGACGTCCAAAATGCATTGAAAACAAGTCAGTTATTTCGGGACCAATTGCTAACGTCAGTGGACGTCCGAAAGGCGTTTAAAACAAGTCAGTTATATTGGGACGAACTGATAACATCAGTGGACATCTAAAATGCGTTTTAAACAAGTCAGTTACTTCAGGACCAGTTAACGTCAGTGGACGTCCAAAATGTGTCTGTTATTTTGGGACAAATTAATATTGTCAGTGGACGTCCGGAAAGCGTTTTAAGAGAGAGAGAGAGAGAATGTCTGTGTGTGTTTGAGAGAGAGAGCCCCTCCCCTTCAGATAACGGTTACTCTGAGTTTGAATACAGCTTCAAAATAAGTTTCAGTGGATGATTTTTCAACGGTTTGTGGAAGCAGGCATTACTAAAACAGAGGAGGAGGCTTGTATATTCAGAGGTAAGTGATATTCAATCTTAATAAAACTTTAGTTTCACTCATTCTGGTAAAGTATAAGTATTTAAAGAGCTCTAGCAAAGCAACAGCTATGCTAGGTTAGCATCTCAGTGAAGACGTAGATGAGGATAATTAGTTAACCCATTCTGTATAAAAAATACAAAGTAATATTACATTATTAACAGTAATGTTTTTGACATTTATTTCAGCAGGTCTGGGTTGCAGTTACATGCAAGCCACCTTGCTAACAATGTGAATGTTAACCAAATATCAAAAGAAGTGCTGGGCTGGAAAGTAAAATCATACAATACCATTTGCGCAGGCCACATTTGTGCTTTTCCAAATATGTGAAAATCATCAGATGAACGGTACTTTTATCTGAAGTTGTGTGTAAAATATTGATGTATTGTACTCTGTTATTACTTTTACTTAGAAAATCAATACATATAATTTTATCAGGTGCACCAAAACATTTACATATGATACAATATTTTGTTAGATTGACAATTTTTTTCCCGCTCAGGCATCCAACTAACTTGGAGTATGTTCATGTTCCCAAAGGTTTAACTGTGAAATATAAATGTTGTGGGGAACACTAATGCAAGTATGTATTTTATTATATTGTAGAATTAGTAATAATATTTTAAAACGTATTTGCTGTGGTCTGATTATTAATGAAAGCATACATGTTTTGAGTCAATACTGTCCATCCTCCAGCACACCTTGCATATGTCACTCAAGCAAAAGCTAGAAAATGTGCCACTTTTCAATGTTGCAGAGATCTGAAGGTTTCGGTAATTTTATCAGGCAAGGAAGTCAACAGCATTGTCACCAAATGCCCAGTGCTGGTGGCAAGTGAACCAACATCATATAAGTATTATTGTATCTTTTTTAATTCTGAAAATATTATATATAATATGTATAATATTATTATAATATTTATAATATAATACTATAATATAATACTAGATTTATATTAGTCTTTTACTGTAAGACCATTATTAATATTCTATTCTATTAATATTTGTCTAATATTGTTTCCTTATTCTATCTTATTTGCCTCTACACTATTGTCTTTATTGATATAATTTATTGGATTATTATAACAAAGCTTTCATCTATTGTGTTCTGCTTTGTTTTTACAGTTGTCTGATGAGGTTGATGGAATCCATACTCTAACAGTGAACAAAATTCATCAGTTCAGCAATGGATTTACAGCTGTACTCCCTAAAATACACATCTCCACACTGACGTTGAGATGAGAGAAGACTTCAAAGCTTACAGATTTGATTTAAACATTTGACCTAAATAATAATTTAACAAGTATTGCATCAATGTGGCTTTTGTGCTTTCATTCATTCATGTATTCATTCATTGTCTGCTTGTCCAGTTCAAGGTTGTGGTGGGTACAAAATATTTACATACTACCTGGAGTCACTCTGCGCAAGGTGGGAACACACCCTAGACAGGGCACTAGTCCTTCACAGGGCACCACACACCCACAATTTCACTCACACACTCACACAATGGACACTTTTGAGTAGCCAATCCACCTGCCAATATGTGTTTGGATCATGGGAGGAAACCAGGAGCACACAGTGTCATACAGACACAGTAAGAAAACACCAAACTCCAGAGGGGGGCACCAATATAAATGAATAGTTAATAGGTATGGGATCATTATTAAAGCATTTTTCTTCATGATGTATAGGCATTGACTTCAAGAATAAACTTGTTTTTCTTGACTTACAACTCTGACCCCCTCATTAAGTATGATAAAGTAAACTGTTGCCACACCAACTGAAATAGTCACAGTCAATGGAAAGTCAGTATTATGTCTTAGTGTGTCATGCCAAGTCTATTTCTGTTTTTCTGTAGGGTGAACCTACAACATTATATCTGATAATTCACCTGAAAGATCAGGACTGGGAAACTGGTGTTTCCAGAGGAAGCCAGAGTGTGGTGAAAGCTGAGTTGAGGTTTGCTGTCATAGTGCAGTAGATGATGCCTTCTTCACAAACACCTGTATGTATCACGACTTCAAAATTGAATACCCTGCACACTTGAAAACATCATGACATTTCTCCAGAGATGCATTTTAAACATGGAGTTGCAGAGTGTGACTCGAGTGATCAACCTCCTGTACTAAACCTTTCATGCCTCCACTGAACCAATGCACACAATTTCTGCATAGAAGGTTTACCTTTGCCAAACTCAAACAACACACTGGCCTGTGCGTGGACATGTACAGTACAACCTGTGGTATATGACTGCCAGTACACTATTTTCAAGTTTCATTCTAACAGAAGATGTGTACTGAAAACACAAGCAATAATTTTCCTTCCACTGTCATATTTTTACTAATTAAATGTATTGGGTTAAACAGATAAAAAAAAAGGTAAAATTTAATGTATATATTAAAATGTCAGTTTTGCGTATTTCCTCTTCAGGTGGATTTTTATTAATTAAAAAAATTCTATATTTTTGATTTTGCTTTTTTACGTAAGTAATTGTTTCGTACACTTGATTATGGAAGGTCGCCAATCCACCTACCAACATGTGATTTTGGACTGTGGGAGGAAACCGGAGCACCCTGAGGAAACCCACGTGGACACGGGGAGAACACACCAACTCCTCACAGACAGTCACCCGGAGCAGGAATCGAACCCATAACCTCCAGGTCCCTGGAGCTGTGTGACTGTGACACTAACTGCTGCGCCACCGTGCCACCCATTATGAATATTTGTGTTAATAATTCTGGTACACTTTAGTCACCACAGTGTACAAAATGGTTTGTCACTGGGGTGGTATATATAAAGCTAATGTTAATGATACATTTTAGCCCCTTATGGTTCCAAGTACATTAACTAATACAAAACATGACTACATAAAAGAATACTGAAAGGTACTGTATTGTACCTAAAAGAGGTACAGCCCCAGTGACAAGCTTTTGTACACTCTATACTGTGTACTTTGTTCAAATCTGTACATCATTATCTTAGTATGCAAATTTTTGTTTCATTTACATGTGTAATTGAATACAGAATATTATTTTTTTCATATTTACATTATATATATATATATATATATATATATATATATATATATATATATATATTTATGCATTTATACATGTATGCCATGCCATGTATGTTTGAGTCACATATTTTGGGCTAATTACAAAAATTTGCCAATATGTTTATAAATATTTTGCTTTTACCTATGGGTGTAATGCTTTTTTCCAACCGGGATTGTGAACTGACAGGTACAATTAAATACTAATAGAAGTGTTACATAATGGAAACTATTAAAATAAATAATGGAACCATTAGGAACCATTAAGTGCTAATGGGTTACATGATGAAAACTATTAGATGTAGACACCATTAAAATCCAGTCTGAACCATTAAATTCTTTATGGA
Source organism: Hoplias malabaricus (assembly GCF_029633855.1). Taxonomy (NCBI): domain Eukaryota; kingdom Metazoa; phylum Chordata; class Actinopteri; order Characiformes; family Erythrinidae; genus Hoplias; species Hoplias malabaricus. Next base: position 17,959,109 of record NC_089811.1, on the reverse strand, counting down.
ACCTACTGTACTTTGAAAGTACATTTGTAATGTGACTCTGTTACTCATCTTTTCAAAGTTTATGTTTGGATGTCTTTTCAACTTTAATTCAGTGTTTATTGAATGACATTTAGGTACGTGATTTCAATGTTGAAATAACGGCTTTAAAAGGACGTCTTTAATGTTACTTTGTTATTCGTCTTTTCAAATTTCATTTTCAACCTTAGAAAAACGCTGATTGAACGACATTTAGGTACGTGATTTCAGCGTTGAAATAACGGCTTTAAAAGGACGTCTTTAATGTGACTTTTTTAGTTGTCTTTTCAACGTCTGTGTTTGGACGTCTTTTCAACTTTCATTTTCAACCTTAAGAATACATTGATTAGACGACAGTCAAGTACGTTATTTCAACGTTGAATCAACGGCTAAATGTTTACTGGGATGGGTCAGACACAATTGTGGAATGCAGTGTGTTGCTTAAGTCATACTATAGTATAGATTTCAGGAATAAACACTCAGTTCTCTTCCAGATCAGGACCACAGTGTGATTAGTATTTGAACCCTGAATCGATGCACGAAGTCATGGCATGTAGTTTCACATGATACAATTAATGATCACGAAAATGATATATCCAGAGTGAGTGGAACTCCGGTGTGCCCACGAGGCTCCATCGCGTGCTCGGACGCCTTATGCATCGCAGTCAGGGGCTGCACTGACGGGGCCGTCATGTCGTGTGGATGGTTTAATAAAGAATTTTGTTCACTTCACTGACTGCTTCTTTCACAACCCACTCATGGCGCACAGACTGTGAGTCTGTCTGTCTATTACTGTTGTGGCTGGTGGAACACCAGAGACAACAATATGCCACATTTGAATTGGCCTGTCAATTTAATTGGGCTGGGAAAGGATGTAAAAGGCCATTTAAAGACACCCTCTTAAAAAACTGTGTTTTTGGTAGGTCTTTACAGTTGTCATCTTCTCTTATTTCCACTCCCATATCTTTTACATGAATGGTTCAGTGAAATATAAAATTTGAACAATTTCCCACTTAACCCTTCCTTGGTGGCTAAGAATAGCAGGTGGGGAAGAACAGAGAACAGTCAAGCTTTTTACCTTCCACACCCCATGTGAGCCAGCAACTCTTGTGGCGTTCATATAAAACAACTAAGGATCAAGATATTATGTCGTTTTTTTTAAGCTGCAGGAAATATACTGGTAAACTGGTGCTGGTATACTCTGTCACTACTGTTTATTTTATTCAATTTCACAGCATATTTTGTAGTGCCCATTGTAGTTATTTGAGTGCCCATTTGCTATTTGAATCAATTATTAAGAGACTGTGTTTGAATATATCCTGAAAGTGTTATTTTTTTATTGTCTGTTCAGCAGCCCACCAACATCATAAATGTTTGACCCTGATGATCTTTTTCAGATGTTGTCATGAAGTGGCTGCACTATGCACCCAAAAGAGAAGAAAGGAAGAAAAATTGAAAAACTGCTTGTCACATTATGAACTGCTTAAGTAGTTTTTTGGGTATTTTTTCACCTGAAATTCTGGACCGCACCACACCACCCCAAGGTTTATGTGTTTTGTTGCATGAAATAAATTTGGTTTGGTTGGTAAAATAATGTAACTGAACTCAATTGTGTGTTGTGTTTTATTTTGTGGAGGAGAGAGCATTTTTATATATTAAGTTGTTTTATGGTTAAAATAGGGCAGGTTGCTTCAGGAAGGGCATTCGGCGTAAAAACTGCCAGATCGGTGTGCGGATTGTGGTTGGTCTGCTGTGGCGACCCTGGATGGGAGCAGCCGAAAGATGAAGAAGAAGTTGTTTTATGGCCTGAATCATTATTGAATCACCTGCAAATTAAACTTATCCACTTTACTGCATTTAACTTTTGACTGAAAAAGTTGATTTTGTATTGGCCTTGGTTGTTTATTCAACATTATGTCGGACATAAACTATTTCAATGCTGAATCAATATCAGAAATCAGTGTTGATTCAGTGCTTTTTCCTGGTGGTAATTCAATGTGGAATGCGTTTTTTTATTTTTATGTTGATTGTTTATTCCGTGTTGGTCATAACGAGCAGTTTCAATGCTGAATCAACATCAGAAATCAATGTTGATTCAATGATTATTCCTGATGGCAATTCAATGTTGAATTATTGTCATTTTACTATCTGTGTAGTACTCAAACTTAAAACATGACTTCACATTAAAATGTAATGATTTACACCAGCTGGTCCTCACAAGGAAGACTAATCCCCACAATGAGAGTGTAAACAGGTTTTGGTCCCCGCAATTTGATATCTGACACACACACGCACACACAAAATACCCAAAACATGCTGGCAGATATAATACTGAAATGATTATGAATTGGTTTAATTTACTTAAAGTTTTCAGTATCTTAGTTGAACAATGTTATATGTTGATGTAATATCAGGTTTATTCAGAAAGACTATGGGTTTAGGATTACGAATTTAAAGAGTGCACAGTAGTGTTTCTGTTTTTAGCACCCGGTTCACAACATCAAAAATAACTATGAGGGTGTGGAGCGCGCAGGATAACCCACCCTAACAGAAATACCACGGATGTTCAGAGTTAACTCTTGTCGTGATCTCAGACAAGGCCTGCGTGGACCTCTTTAAACTGCTTTAAACCAACAACCAGGAAATTTACTTAAACCAGGAAATATGTAACTTGAGCGCATGTCAGAAATGCAATGGGCAACCGAGTCATTAGAAGACTGGAATAATCTACATTATGACGCTAAATCAATTAAGTTAATCTAAAGGTGTCTGTGCATTTTATAAAACACGCGTATTAGATGTGTGAATGGATAAATTCGAGGTTTCTTTCGTGTTATCTTTGGCGTTTTAAAAAGGCAACCCAGGAAGCAAAGCAACACGGATGCCCCCCACCCCCACCGGATTACAAAATTGTGAGAGGCTTACTTGCAAACATCGACTTAGAAGGCAACTTCCGCGGTGTTGATATATCAGAGGAACGTCCCTAATTCATAGTAAAGGACAGAAAGCGGGACTGCTCTCTGAAGAATTACTCACATCACCCTTAAACTGAACGGATAATCAACACGTCTTCCAGCCCAATGGGTTCTCAAGGGCCAGGACGAAAAAGAACGCCGAACAGAAATGGGCTGACGGCTGAGGAGGATGCGCTGAATATAATAGCAAGAGAGGTACTTAAAAAAATATATCTTACTATAACCTACCGGTTTGATTGTAGGTCTGGATGACCTACTGCTAATGAACGCAGTCACCAAAATTGCAAACCCTGCCTTTAAATTTACTGAAACATGTTTATTACTATTATTATTATTATTATTATTATTAATATTATCTTGACATTTAGCCATTATAAAATACTGTGTGATTATAAAATTACAGTTTTCATAGTTCCAGTTTAGGCTTCAGTTAATTTGTCAAAAGACAATGTATTACTGACTGGGACAGATTTTAAGCTCTAAGAAATTGCTCAGACCAAACTGGTACTATCCTTTGAAGATCGCAGTGTACTGACATGTGATAGTGAGTGACAGGAGGTAGAATTCATAAAATAGCAAAAGACCTGCTGTAATTAAACAAAAATTCTTGCATTTGTATGTGACAAAAAAATGACATTATTGTCTATTTTTTAAATGTATAGGTACAATATCTTCTCTTTTCTACTTGTGTAATCATGGGGAAAATGGTTTTACTTTATTTATTACTGTCATTGTTTAAACCTTTATGTCACTGACCTTTGGCTCCAAATATCATGATATCCCTTTGTTGCATTTAAGTGCATATTTTTACAGATGTGTTATGTTATTATTTTTTTAAAATAAATATTTAAACATATTTATAAATGTTTATTTTTTGCATCATGTTGTAAGCGTAGAATTAGGTTGTTTACAGTTGTTCATTTATCTTATTTTAGATTAATTTGCTTCTTAATACTTTTAGGAAATTGTTATTGGACTTCTAAGCTGGACGTTTCAGTTACAGTTTCAGCAATAACAGTTTCTTAAGAGTTGATTGATATTTCTGTTTTTATATTTTAGGTCAAGTGATCGTTCTCATTTATGTCAAGTTAAAATCGTAGCAAGATGTCATTGCATTATTTTTGCTGTAGATTGAACAGGTTATAAAAAGCTGTGCCTTTAAGTGTTGTTACCACTGGATATAGTCTGACAGGCTGATATGTTGCCCCCACTGAGTTAGCTCATTCTGTAGCAAGGATTTTAAAAATAGAAATCTTTTAAATATCAGCTGTGAGGCCGAGCAAGTGTTTTTGGAGTGGGGGTGCTGCATGATGTTAGTGTTTGCTTACTACCTTTTCTTTTTGAAGTATGTGTGTGTTGTGCAGAGTTTGTGTGTATGTGTTTCTTGAGAGTTGGTGTATGTATGTGTCTTTACACTTATATAGCGCCTTTCTAGACACCCAAGGGCGCTTTACAATCCACACTGCTCAGAATGCTCAGAACACTCAATCCACATACACACACACACACTGGTGAGAAGCGGCAGCCAAACGCGCACAGCGTACTCTTGACCAGGAACGACCACCTGGAGGACTGCATCGGGCACTAGGGTTTAACCCAGGATAGAGCGCCAATCCATATCAGGGCTCACACACATTCACTCACACATACAGACATTCATTCAGTTATTAGAGAAGCCAATTCACTTACCCTCCATGTTTTTGGACTGTGGGAGGAAACCAGAGCCCCAGAGCAGGGAACCCATGCAGACACGGGGAGAACATGGAAACTCCACCCAGATGGGACTTGAACCCAAGATCCCAGCGCTGGGAGGCGAACGTGCTAACCACTAAGCCACTTAAGGTGGAAATGTCTCCAAATAATGCAGACAGAAATAAGTAAAATTTTCTGTAAAAATAATTTGAGTTTTCTTCTAGTTTGAGTCTGAGTCTGCTAAACTGAATGACCTGTGAACAGGACCTCAATTAATATAAATTTAACTATGAATTATGATGAAGCAAAACTCCCTCAGCTGAAAAAGAAACCTTGGAAGGAACCAAGGCTCACAAGGGGTGACCTATTGTCTCATCTTCTTTTCCGCTTTTCCATTTCAGGGTCGCGGTGTGACCTATTGTCCTCTGGTCAATCTATTGGTAATAATAGTTAGAAGTCTGAAAACTTCAGTGTAGGGTGTGCAGCTCCAAGGCACTTGGTGGTGGCTGGAGTGTGGGCAGCTGGATTGAAGCGTGGAGGAGGAGCTTGACAGTCATCCATCAGTGTCTAGCCGGACAGGTGGGCACTCGTTTACACAGATAAAGCTAAAGAGATAGAATTAGTTTCAGTCTGTGGTGTTTGTAAAGCTGAAAATGTGAACATTTCCAGTGTGTGGCTAATGATTCCAGCAGATCTGACTATGGCAGCTTTTAACTAAAAGGAAAGAATCAGAAAGACACACAGATGCGGGAGCATTCTGAAACACTCCCACTGTCATACCTCCACCCCACTATCGACAAACCTGAGTGATCGCGTGAAATGGGGGGATGACAGCACCAGCGTTTCAGTTCCCCCTGGATCTGCCGCATTTATCTATGGGGGAGCTTTAACAACCAGAAGCAAAACTAAACAAATGAGTTTTGAAATCATTCCAGAGTTGGGGGGCTTTATAAGAAAAAGCTCTATCCCCCAGCTAAGGCCTTCTGAAATCTGGGAATTATTAAAAATCCAGTACTCTGTGATCTGAGTAATCATGGAGGCTCATAATAGGAAATAGTATCCTGAAGGTATTCAGGAGTGAGCCCATGCAGATCTTTATGTTAATAACAGAATTTTGTAATCGATGTGGAATTTAACAGGCAGCCAATGAAGTGAAGATAGAACTGGGCTGATATGTTCAAATGTTCTAGTTTTAGTGAGGACCTTGGCTGCAGCATTTTGAACTAGTTGAAATTTTCTTAAATTTCTGCTTCTGCCTCCTGACAGTAGTGTGTTACAATAGTCGAGTCTTGAAGGCATGTACTAATGTTTCTGTGTCCTGCTGGGATAAGACATTTCTAATCTTGGTGATGTTGCAAAGATGTAAAAAAGCTGTCTTAGTGATACTGTCTGTGTTGATCAAATGATAAATTCGGGTCAATTATGACACCAAGATTTTTTGCTGTTAAACCAGGTTTAACAGGAAAGGAGGCAAGATTTAAATTAAATCTGATCATTTATTTCTGGCCACCTTTGGACACAAAAGCAAGACCTCTGTTTTGTTGTTGTTTAGAAGGAGGAAGTTACACAACATCCAGCATTTCACATCTTTTACACAGTCCTCTATCTTCTTTAATCTTTGTCATCTGTCTTGGCTGAAATATACATATGCGTGTCGTCTGCGTAACAGTGAAAGTTAATGTCATAGTTTCTTATAACTGTGCCTAGTGGTAACATGTAAATAATAATGGTCCTAAAATAGAGCTTTGCGGAATTTCAAATCGGACTTTGGAATAATTTGAAGATAAATTGTTTACTTTTACCAATTGATAACGTTCCGTTAAGTAAAATTTGAACCATAATAGGGCTGTCCCTGTAATTTCAACCATGTGTTCTTATCTTTCTAGGAGAATATTTTGGTCTATCGTATAGAAAGCTGCACTGAGATCAAGAAGAACCAACCGATCATAATCATATCACCATTGATCATAAGCAAGAAGAAGATCATTTGTTATCTTGACTAGAGCTATCAGTGCTGATGTGGCCTGAATCCAGATTGGAATTTTTCATAAATATGATTCCTATGTAAATATGAACTAAGTTGTTGGTCCACTGCTTTTTCTAAGATCTTGAATAGAAATGGCAGATTAGAAATAGACCTGTAATTAGACAATGTGCTAGAATTAAGATTAGGTTTCTTGATTATAGGTTTAATAACTGCTAGTTTAAAAGCTTTGGGTACATGGCCCAAATTAAGGGATGAGTTTACTATAGTTAAAAGATGATTGATAATAGCTGGTAGTACTTCTTTGAGTCATTTTGTGAGACTTGCTTCAAGTGTGCAAGTTGTATATTTTGTGGAGTTGATAATCTTCTCTAATTCTAATTGTGGGAGTGGGTAAAAAAATTCAAGTCTTTCTTTTACAATTGTATTATTTTATATCAGCCAAATTAGGTGGCAGCCAGGTCGGATGTGTTACTGTGGGTTTGAGTTTGTTGTCTAATATTCTCAATTTTATTATTAAAAAAGTCCATAAAGGCTTTACTGGTGAGAATTTGCCGGAATTGGTTGTTCAGAACCTGCCTGAATTTTTGTAGTTCTGGAAAACACACTAAACAGGACTATAGGATTATTTTTATTATTGGAGGTCGGCAAGGCTGTCCGTCCTGGTGTGTGAGTGAATGAGTGTATATGTGAATGAATGTCTGTTTGTGTGTGTGCCCAGTTATGGATTGGTGGTCTATCCTGGGCGAAACCCTAGTGCCCGATGCAGTCCTCCAGGTGGATGGTCGTTCCTGGTTGAGAGCACGCTTTGTGCGTTTGGCTGCCACTTCTCACCAGTGTGTGTGTGGATTGAGTGTTCTGAGCGTTCAGAGCAGCGTGGATTGTAAAGCGTCCTTGGGTATCTAGAAAGGCGCTATATAAGTGTAACGATAGTTTGGAACACTTCCAGCTTGGTTAATCACCATTTCTGCTCTAGTGTCTGTGATGTTTGTTTTAAGGTTTTCTATAAATTGTAGGGTGGTAGATGGTTTTATTATTATACGGTTTGTGATAAGATATTAATTTTGTCTATGTTCAGACCTAGTGTCAAAACTAAGTCTAAAGTGTGACTACAGTAGTGTGTAGGCCCTGTTACATTTTGAGTAATACCAATAGAGTCTAGGATTGAAGTAAATGCCTTTTTAGTGGGTCATCTGCCTTCTCAAAATGGATATTGAAATCTCCTATAATTATAACTTTATGATTGCACACAGCTAGGTTTGCAGCGAAATCACTGAATTCTTTAATAAATTCTGAGTAGGGCCCTGTTGGTCTCTAAATGTTACATAATAAAAATGCATCCTTTTTTGTGACTGGCTTTGTAATGATGGTGGAGAGCACCTCAAAAGAAGTGAAGGTGTCACATTGTTTAAGACTGAGGGTATTATGGTACTTTACACATACTCCTCCTCCTTTGCCTGATAATCTTGGGCTATGTACATAATTATAGCCTACAGGTGTGGCTTCATTTAGTGCTGAATATTCATTTGGTCTAACCCATGTTTCTGTGAGACAGAAAATGTCAAATTTATTAACACTTATAACATCATTTACGATGACTGCTTTTGAGTTTAGTGATCTTATATTGAGTATGTGAGGCTATGTAAACAGGAGAGACGCTTGCGGGTTTTTAGCAGGAACAGTTTTACTTAACAGAAATTAAAGTGCAAAACACACTGTAAAGAAAGAACAGTCACAACCAAAAAGGGAAATCTAGAGATTTGTAATGTACAGGCTGAGGTCAAAAACACAAAGTATCAAACACTAGCAGTCCGGATCCAAAAGACAGAGTAAAGAGAAACGTAAGAAAGGGTCATACACGAGATGGCTTTCATAAACAAGGTTCGCTCAGTAAGTAACATAAGGGTTGGCAATACTTTGCAAATGGCAGATGCCAAAGCCTGGGTTTATATACTAACTGAATAATTATGTCCAGATACAAAACAGCTGTGACTTAAAACTCAGGTGACCCGGAGCGCACCAAAGAGTTCCCATTGGTTGATGGAGTCATGTGACCATCTGCTGAACCATGGGAACTGAAGTCCCCAGAGTAAGTCACAGACTCAAGTTGCAATCCGGCGTGAAGTGAGGGGTGGAAGCGAAGCGTCCACAGAGACAGGTGTGACAGAGTAACACAATATTTGGGTTCTGAGGTGTTGCTATTATATGTGTATAATTTAATATTGATTATGTTGTTGAAATGAGCTGATTTTGTTTTTTGACTTTTACATTTAATTCAGGGGAAAGACACAGTCTCAATACAGTTGAACAGCACCCTGTCTATAAAGCCCACTTGATTTTTCGGAACACCACTTGGACATCCAGTAGTTTTACGCCGAAGATCTGCTGTCGGTTTCTGGCTCCCAGTAAACAGCTAACTGTTACTGCTGGCACCCCCATAGGATTAGCTATAGAGTTATAGAGTTCACTTTTAACGGGCTCCTCAGCGGGTGCTTTGCTGAGGGGGGCAAACCTGTTTGACATGTGAATCAGAGGATTGTGGTGTCCCAGTGGGCTAGCCTTGATCTCAGCGTTAGTATTAGCCTTAGGTTTCCGGCTATGTTGCAGAGACATCACCCATTCAGCGGGGCTGGGAGGGCTCTCACGCTTGAGTCAAGGGGGTTCTGACTCTTCCTAAGGCACCCGGAATTGCTAGCAATGAATCTCACTGTTTATCCTTAAATAATAATAAGCCACGGATGCGCACTTCTAGCTGGCCCACCTTATCCACCAGAGTGCTAACTAGCTGGCACTTAGCACATACACATCCACTATCGTTATTGCTAGAGGTGGGAAGGGGGTTAAACTAAACAAGCCACACTCTGAGCAAGCAAAACAGCCAGGAGTTGCCATTTTTTATTGCTTTTGGTTGATTTAGGAACACCAGAAACACTGCTGCAGGAGCAGGTGGCAGTTGAAGTGCCTCTGTAGTAAATAATCCTGTGAAGATTCATTCATTCATTGTCTGTAACCACTTATCCAGTTCAGGGTCATGGTGTCTCCGGAGCCCACCCAGAATCATTGGGTGCAAGGCAGGAATATCCCCTGGAGGAGGCGCCAGTCCTTCACAGGGCAACACACACACTCACTTACACCTACGGACACTTTTGAGCTGCCAATCCACCTACCAACATGTGTTTTTGGACTATGGGATGAAACCAGATCAACCAGAGAACACACCAAACTCCTCACAGACAGTCACCTGGAGCAGGTCCCTAGAGCTGTGTGACTGCGACACTACCTGCCGTGCCACTGTGCCACTCCTGTGGTACGAATAGAAATAAGAACAGGAATAACAGGAGACACAAAAAATAACAGAAAAACCAGGGCAAGCAAAGCAATTTTTTTTCAAACAAACGGGTTGCCAGATAATCCCAAGCACTATGTGGATTAAAGTCCCACCCTTAAGTATAAAGAGCCAACCAGCTTGCTGTTAACGGAAACAGTCCTGCCCTCCAGCAATAAGAGATTGCTGGTTATGGAAAAGCAGTTAAAGGAGCAATATGTAAGATATTTACTGTACCTATTTATAGAAATGTCCAAGGTGTGTGTTCGTAGATTATAGAATCAGTCAAAGCTAAATCACTGCTGCCTCGCATAGCATTGCTGGTGCGTTATATTCTCCCAGTCCGGAGTGGAGCTCCTGTGATCCCCCTCTCAAAGGGCCTGCCTGAGATCCCACCCTCTGTCCAATCATTTTACAGTTCAAACCCATAGCATTGCCAGATCTACAAACAGAGTGTTGCCAGGTCTACAAACAGAGTGCAGCCATGAAATGTCCAAGTCAAAAAAGTTAATGTTATATTTTACTGGACCCAAAAAGCGTCTTTGCCCTTCTAAAAATCTCCATGACCAGAGATTGAGTAAAATGAGAGGAAATATTGGCCTTGTGGAGGCGGGTTACAAACAACACTACAGAAAATTCATTCATTATCTGTAACTGCTTATGCAGTTTAGGGTCACAGTGGGTCCAGAGCCTACCTGGAATCATTGGGTGTAAGGCAGGAATATACCCTGGAGGGGGCGCCAGTCCTTCACAGGGCAACACAGACACATTCACTCACACCTACGGACACTTTTGAGTCGCCAATCCACCTACCAACGTGTGTTTTTGGACTGTGGGAGGAAACTGGAGCACCAGGAGGAAACCCACGCAGACACGGGGAGAACACACCAACTCCTCACAGACAGTCACCCGGAGCGGGAATCGAACCCACAACCTCCAGGTCCCTGGAGCTGTGTGGCTGCGCCACCGTGCCGCCCCCACTACAGAACAGTTAACAGCAAATAATTTCGGAGAAAAACAGAAGTACAAATGCTTATGTATAGATTGAAAGGAGTAAACGCCATAGGTCGTGTGTTTTGTATACAGAAAGTGATGGATAGTGACGTTTCAAATATATCAGGACGGTGTTTTGTCTGTTTTACACGAAGAAGGTGAAATCAAGAAATTTTTTTATCAAGTCAAAAAATCAAGATATAATATCCGCGGAAGGATGCTAAACGTGTAGTTTTTCCACTTTATGGAAGTTGTGTTCGTATTTTGCCATCTAGCAGCGACAGAATGCAACAAGTTCACTATTTAAGGTCAAAAAAAAAATCCAAATGAATCGATTGCTTATGCTTTCTACCCTGGACGTGTACTCTGAATATTTTCACTCGTATTTTGGCATCTGAATTTCGTCTATCGAATTTGAGCAACTTCGAAATATATTGTTTTGATTTTTTTAAGCTTGAATTATAACAGTGAAACGTGTTCTTGAAAATTCATGAGTTCAATTCAAGAGCAATTATATAGATGCATAATTGCGAAGCAAAATATTCAGAGGTGGAAGTCTGAAGACTTAACTTGAAGATGCATAATTTCTGTGCTACAAATTCAAAGGTGGTAATATTTCAAAGTCTGAGACAGATTTGCTTCCATATGTGTGTGGGTGTTTTAGACAAATTAAGGAGTAAAGATTGTGTTTGAAAAGCCTTGCATATTCTCCTATTTACTTATTTAAGGTGGGGCAGAGAAATCAAGCTTGGTAGTACACAGCAAATATAAGCGTTTCCCTAGTAAATAAATGTTTTAGTGACATGATGTACACTTAATCAGGTATTTGTAAATTGACAAAATGGAACATAAGTAGAGTTTCAAAATTAGTTTTGTTTATAAAACTTAGCGCTAGCTTTAGCTTCTCATAGATGTTTAATGTGGAAATAAGTTAGAAGCTGGAGAATAATACAAAAAAGGCTCTAAACTGACTCATTTAAGGTGGAACTAAATGCTTGAATATGAAAATTGTGATTAAGATGCAAGGATCTGCCTCCTAAAATGACATTAATTGTCTAAAAGGTTAAGGTGGATTAGACAGTACATTCTTGAAAATGCAGGGAAAACGTTTCTATTTTTGCCTTTTACTTAAGTAGGTAAATTTCTAGTGACATCACATACAATTGGTTTGTGTGTTTTAAACAGATAAACATGTATAACAATACAGAATGCAAGGGATGCAGCCACAGAGGTTTCAGTGGTTTGTAAATAATTTGGTGACTTTAGAGAGAAGATGAAGGGAAAGGCAGGCTGATTTAGCCTTATGCAGGCTATGTGGTTGTTATGGTATTTCAGGTCTTTCCTAGGGTATTGCTGAACAGCTGCTGTGGAATCTAAGCTGGTTGCTAAGGTGCTGCTTGGCAGTGGTTATGGTACTCCTAGATATTTACTAAGGTGCTGCATGCCAGTTGCTTTAGTGTCTAAGTTGGTTGCTATGGTTTTGTGAGGCAAATGTTAAGGTATTTCTATGGTTATAGGTCTGAGTTGCTAAGTTGTTTCTAGGTGATAATATAGCTGTTTGTTCCTGGACTATTACTACAGTATAAATATTGATTGGTGAAATTTTTCTAGGTAGTGCGGTGGTATGCTAGTGTAGTGGAGTATGGATCCAGATCAAGAAATGAAAAATTAAGACTCTGACTCTCCATTCTGTTTTATAAAAAGGAGGAGACGGGACCTGCATTCCACACACAAACTCACGCATACACCTATATCTGATAGCGAAGGCTAAGCAGAACACTTTTCAGTGACCCCCAGGATGACAGTGAGTGGTCCTCTTCAAACTTTATGACCACCAGATGACTAAGACCCCCTTCTTCTTCTGGACATTAAGTGGTACCCCCAATTTTATGACCCCATTAAGCCTAAAAGATCAATCAGAGCCTTGGAGCCAGGGATTAAAGAACCCCAGCATTTATTATCGTCAGTGTATATATATATATATATATATATATATATATATATATATATATATATATATACTACGCTACACTAGGTAGTTGCTAATGTGTTGCAAGGCAGTCAGCTAGGCATGTGTTGCTGTGGAGTGCTACCTTTCATTCATTCATTCATTATCTGTAACCGCTTATCCAGTTCGGGTCGCGGGGAGTGCCACCTTAAATACCCTAATATGTTACATTCAGATATCCATAAATGCACTGTTGTCTTATATTTTCTGCTAAATTTACAGTGTTAAAGCACAATGAAACAACAGTGGTGTTAAGGAGGACCTGAAAAAAAAATATGCTGGTTAATAAGGTGCTAACTTCACCCTTGTGTAGTATGCCAGTTCACCACAAAGCAGCAGGAGAGAGCAGACTTTTACCTGAAAAGGAGAGATGCTAGTATCAGTAAAACCTGGCTTTCCCAGTGTGCCATCAATCACACCTCATCTGCAGGGAAGAGGAATCACTCAGCTGGTCACCATAGCTCACCGAGGACATGAAAACGAGTTCAGAATTCTGTTGGAGGCTGTCAGCAGCAGTTAGGGGTCTGAGCAGAGCAAATTACACAGCGTGGCTACTTTCTCTGATAAGGATGCATTCTCTGTATATTTACACTGAACTTAGTAATTTGCTTTTATTTTAATGTTCACTCAAACGGTATGTTTCCATCAGAGTCAGGCTGGACAGGAAAGTAGTAATGAATTCAAATCAGAATATGAAATCATATCAAATTTATTTGTATAGTGCTTTTTGCAGCTGATGTTGTCACAAAGCAGCTTCACAGAATTCCAGTAAAGACAGAAGATTTAACATGAAGTGTAAAATATGCAGGTGAGCAAGCCAAAGGGAACAGGGGCAAGGAAAACTCCCTTAGGAAGGGAACCTCCCACCCCTGGCATACATTTTCCTGCAGGTAGTGGAGGTTTAACTGGCAACCTTCCAGTGTCAAGCTTTCTTGTCTAACAATTAGGCCACCACTGTTCCAGACATGAGCTCATAAAAAAGGGAGATTTTTATTTCTGTAAAGAGCATAGAGACTATGAGACCGTGCTTTAAATGCACTTTTGAGATAAAACTCAAATAGGGCAACCTTGATAATAAACTAATATGGACATATTTGGTGTAGTTTTGTAGTGTTTTTAAAGGTGGCCCTGATGAGTTCTGGTGTCTCTGTATTGAGAGGGATAGTTGATAAGTGGGGGAATTTTTGGTCTGCAAATTTCAGAAAAAAAATGGAAGAAAACCAAATTAGTCAGAGGAGGAAAAGCTAATACTTCTGGAATAATCCAATAAAAGCAGACAGGCGAGGGCATTTGAAACTGTGAATGGTGAATGAAATGGCACACTGTGGAGTTTGTTGACATGACATACCTTGCCTATTACTCACTAGAAGGATCCCGTAGCAAAAAATCTAAGAGCAATCATTAACTGCATTGCAGCAGGAAGAGCACAGCTGCAGAAAGTAGCGTGATCCAACTCAAAACGATCAAACAATTCTCTCGGTTGCAGAACACCCTTCTCTGTCATTCCTTAATTTGGTTGTTAATGTGTTTTGTGCAAAAGTTTAACAAACTTTAAGGGGTTCCTTAAGGGGATAAGACAAAGATAATAAAAAAATCTTAAATACATTAATTAACATTTTAAGGAAACCTTAAGGAAAAGGGTTACCATGTTTTTTGCAAACAATTTTATTTTAAGGAAACCTTAACTTGGACCTTAAGGAAAAACTTAACTTAAGGTGTTTTGTGCAACTGGCCCCTGTTCTCTGCAAAGAGTCCATCAGTCAGCCAATCAGTTTTTAGTGTGGGCAGGCAGTGTTTATTCTTTTTGTTTGTTTTTTTTTTGTTTGTTTTTTTTTTCAAAAAAGTTGGGACACTAAAAAAAATTGTGAATAAAAACTGAATGCAATGATGTGGAGGTGCCAACATCTAATATTATATTCAGAATAGAACACAAATCACAGATCAAAAGTTTAAATTGAGAGAATGTATCATTTTAAGGGAAAAAATATGTTGTTTCAAAATTTCATGGTGTCATCAAATCCCCAAAAAGTTGGGACAAGGCATCCCCCCTTCTTCTTACAACACTCAGCAGACGTCTGGGGACAGAGGAGACCAGTTTGTCAAGTTTAGAAATAGGAATGCTCTCCCATTCATGTCTAATACAGGCCTCTAACTGTTCAGTCGTCTTGGGCCTTCTTTGTCGCACCTTCTTCTTTATGATGCGCCAAATGTTCTCTATAGGTGAAAGATCTGGACTGCAGGCTGGCCATTTCAGTACCCAGATCCTTCTCCTACGTAGCCATGATGTTGTGATTGCTGCAGAATGTGGTCTGGCATTATCTTGTTGAAAAATGCAGGGTCTTCCCTGAAAGAGATGACGTCCAGATGGGATGTTGTTATGCATGTTGTTCTAGAACTTGAACATAGTTCTCTGCATTAATGGTGCCTTTCCAGACATGCAAGCTGCCCATGCCACAAGCACTCATGCAACCCCATACCATCAGTAATGTAGGCTTCTGAACGGAGCATTGATAATAACTTGGGTTATCCTTGTCCTCTCTGGTCCGGATGATATGGTGTCCCAGTGTTCCATAAAGAACTTCAAATCGTGACTCATCTGACCACAGAACAGTCTTCCATTTCGCCACACTCCATTTTAAAAGACCCCTGGCCCAGTGCAAACGTCTGAGCTTGTGGAGCTTGCTTAGAAATGGCTTCCTCTTTGCACTGTAGAGTTTCAGCTGGCAACGGTGGATGGCACGGTGGATTGTGTTCACTGACAATGCTTTCTGGAAGTATTCCTGAGTCCGTTCTGTTATTTCCTTAACAGTGGCATTCCTGTTTGAGGTGCAGTGACATTTAAGGGCCCGGAGATGACTAGGATCCAGTAGAGTTTTACGACCTTGGCCCTTGGCAATTGTTCCAGATTCTCTGAATTTTTTGATGATGTTATGTATGGTTGATGATGATAACTTAAAAGTCTTTGCTATTTTACGCTGGGTAACGCCATTCTAACGCCTTTCTGCGCAACAATGGTGGAATTGGTGATCCTCTTACCATCTTGGCTTCAGAGAGACACTGACACTCTGAGAAGCTCTTTTTATACACAATCATGTTGTCAATTGACCTAATTAGTGTTAATTGGTCTTCCAGCTGTTCGTTATAATGTTAAATTTACTCAGATTAACCTTTTCATCTGTCATCTATGTTACGAATAAAATATTGACATTTGCCATCTCCACATCATTGCATTCAGTTTTTATTCACAATTTGTTTAGTGTCCCAACTTTTTGGAATCCGGTTTGTAGATGGAATGCGTTCAGTGAGTGAGGAGGAGCATCATGGCAGAGCCAGAGAAAGCAAAGGCAGGACCTTCCTCATTTCACCTCTGACTACTCAAAAATGTACACGTTTGATAAAAGTGAAAAACAATGAAAGTATTGCCCACTGTACTGTTTGCCATAGTGATTTCATTAATGCCCACAGCAGACTAAATGATTGTAAAAGGCATGGTATGGTAAGTTCATGTGACAAATATACATATTAGCCCTCTCAATTCCTTTGGTGTGTGAGGTTTTCTAGCCCAGGGTCCAGGTCAGGGAGAACCTCCCTGACCTGTGATTTTGCAACTTGGGATTTCTGTATATCAGTGTGTGTTGCACTCTTTTGAGTAGATCAGACTCAGCAGTACAGCTGGAGATTTTTAAACCTGTGTCCACAAACTGCCCACATTGTTAGACGCACCTACCATGTTGATACACCATTCATGCATCATATTCACTCAAAGACGCCCAATGCATCAGCAATTGACCCATCTAGAGACAGAATCCACACTTTAGTGTAGTGTTTTTAAATGTGTTCTTTTGTGTTCTGGTGTCTCAGTGGTGTCTGGTGGAGTGTGAGAGGGAGGGATAGTGGATGAGTGGAGGAATTTCTGGTCTGCAGACAGGTGAAGGTGGGGATCGGGGGTCGGACTCTCTTCTCCAGTACCCCCGCATAGACCTTACCGGGGAGGCTGAGGAGTGTGATCCCCGTATAGTTGGAACACAACCTCCTATCCCCCTTTTTAAAAAGGGGAACCACCACCCTAGTCTGCCAGTCCAGAGGCACTGCCACCGATGTCCATGCGATGTTGCAAAGACGTGTCAGCCAGGACAGCCCCACAACATCCAGAGCCTTGAGGAACCCGGGGCGAACCTCATCCATCCCCGGGGCCCTACCACCTCGGCCACCTCAGCCCCAGTGATAGACGAAACAACCCGGCATATATAGTGGGTGGTTTCTTTTTTGATGTGTCTAAAACGGCATTAAGGTATGGTTCTAAGGCTGTCTTGCAGCGCAACAGAAAACACAAATCAGTGGGAAAAGATGAAAGCAAACATGGATTGAGTCACCAAAGCCCCAGAAACCGATGGAGCAGGATTGTGCTGTTTTTTCTAATTGCGGTTTTCTGTTTACAAATAAGAAATGAGTTGTATCCTGTTTTCCAATTTCAAAATCGTCTAAAAGTACATCTATCCTAAAACTATATTTTTATTATGAACGAAAGAGCTGCACTTATGCAGGAAAATAGCTGCAAGTTGGCCACCCCGATCAACTTACTTTGCCTGATAAAAAGGCTGTTTACATTATTACTACCTACAGGGTGGCTTTTTAAAATTAAATCCAAGTCTCCGTAAGACATAAAATATCAGTTTTCTGGTCAAACATTATTTCATTAAAAGTGACAGTTTAATATTTAAGGGATCTTAAGCAGAAAAAAATTAAGACAAGAGTTGCTGCTGTTGGAAACTGAATGCGATGGTGTATTTAAGTTATGATGATGAACTGTAGTTTTTTTTCCCTAATTTTATGTTAATTTTGGAAACAGACTTTCAATAAGGGGCGGTGCAGGTAGTGTTGCAGTCACACAGCTCCAGGCACCTGGAGGTTGTGGGTTCCATTCCTGCTCCAGGTGACTGTGTGTGAGGAGTTTGGTGTGTTCTCCCCATTTCCGCGTGGGTTTCCTCCGGTTGCTCCAGTTTCCTCCCACAGTCCAAAAACACACGTTGGTAGGTGGATTGGTGACTCAAAAGTGTCCGTAGGTGTGAGTGAATTTGTGTGTTTGTTGCCCTGTAAAGGACTACCTACCTCCTCCTATTATGATTATTTTGCACTACTGTTGAAGCTTGGCCTCAACTCTGATTTGTCAACAGTGGGTTATTCTACTCTGTCAGCTAACAAGTAGACTTTGTAGTGCTGCATGAGCTTTCTACCAATTTCAGTACTTAGCTGTAAAAGAAAAAATCACTAGGGGGAGCAGAAAAACCCCAAATCTTACCTTTTGTTCCTAAATGAGATAAAAACAATTTTATATAAGTGTCCTATGCCATTGTGAAAGATTATACTTGTGTGTTGGCATCTGAATTTCTGAATTTCAAACATCTTTTTCAACCCTATGTAGTACACAATGTAGTGGTGTAGTGGTATTAGTTTTGCAAATATTTAAAGTGCTCTATTTAGGGAGTGTATATGTCGGGAAGTAAATATTTGTGGACTTCCAGACTCAAGCAGTTTTAACCATGTTCGTCTAACTGCAGACCAATCACGGTCGTTGTTGTCTGCATAGACGCGACGAGTTGCATTTCTGGAGAGGTGTGCATCAGGCCATTCTACCTATGGCATAGGTTCAACACAAATTTAAATTGGGCATAATACTCTGGAGACAAGTGACCTCTGTTGTTTTGGAGGGGCAGCACTAGGAGTACTAATATTAATAGTTGATATAACAGAATTCATTGTATTTTTAGTCTTTGGCCATATCTGCTGTGTTCATCAGGCAGATCACAATTGCTTTATTTGACTGTTTTTTGGGTTGGTAAGATCCAGATCCCCAAATAAATGTGTTAATGCACTCAAAATGTACTTTTTTTTACATTAAATGTCCCGTTTAAAGTGTGGGTTTTATTTTTCTGAAACATATTTTTGGAAAGCTTTAAATTTATGCTGTTATTTTTATGCTGTTATTTTTTAATTTTAGCTGTTCATGTATTCATTGTTCACTCCCAAATTTCTAAAATTTGCCATGTTTATACTGTGTTTACAAACTAGTATGACATTCAGTGCAAAATGTGCAACAAGTCAGTTAGATGGTCGCTCTTCTATTTTGATTGGTTGACTGGAGTGTAGTGAACACGCATCACCAGCCTATTGTAACACATTCAGATTCAACAGCCTCAATAGTTTATATAAGGAGTGGAAGAAACATATTCGCTGATGAAAACAGAGTTGATGCAAAATAATTTGAATTAAAAATAGAAACAGTAAACTGCATGTGAACTGATAATGTGAGTCATATATTTCTAGTACTGATTGTATAAATATTGTGCTGTAGGGTGGATTAACAAATATACTTCAATAGAAAAATCACAGTGAATTTTCCCAATGAAATTTTCCCAATGAATGTTAACATTTTCCTGATATTAAGTGCTTTTAAAATGTTACGTGTGTGTGTGTGTGTGTGTGTGTGTGTATATATATATATATATATATATATATATATACATACAGGGGTTGGACAATGAAACTGAAACACCTGTCATTTTAGTGTGGGAGGTTTCATGGCTAAATTGGACCGGTGTGGTGGCCAATCTTCATTAATTGCCCATTGCACCAGTAAGAGCAGTGTGTGAAGGTTCAATTAGCAGGGTAAGAGCACAGTTTTGCTCAAAATATTGCAATGCACACAACGTTATGGGTGACATACCAGAGTTCAAAAGAGGACAAATTGTTGGTGCATGTCTTGCTGGCGCACCTGTGACCAAGCCAGCAAGTCTTTGTGATGTATCAAGAGCCACGGTATCCAGGGTAATGCGAGTATACCACCAAGAAGAACAAAACACATCCAACAGGATTGACTGTGGACGCAAGAGGAAGTTGTCTGAAAGGGATGTTCAGGTGCTAACCTGGATTATATCCAAAAAACATAAAACCACGGCTGCCCAAATCGCGGCAGAATTAAATGTGCACCTCAACTCTCCTGTTTCCACCAGAACTGTCCATCGGGAGCTCCACATGGTCAATATACACGGCCGTATATTGGCCGCATGTATTGTTCTCTGATGAGTCCACCTTTACTATTTTCCCCACATCCGAGAGAGTTACGGTGTGGAGAAGCCCCAAAGAAGCGTACCACCCAGACTGTTGAATGCCCAGAGTAAAGCATATGGATGGATCAGTGATGGTTTGGGCTGCCATATCATGGCATTCCCTTGGCCCAATACTTGTGCTAGATGGGCGCGTCACTGCCAAGGACTACCGAACCATTCTGGAAGACCATGTGCATCCAATGGTTCAAATATTGTATCCTGAAGGTGGTGCTGTGTATCAGGATGCCAATGCACCAATACATATAGCAAGACTGGTGAAAGATTGGTTTGATGAACATGAAAGTGAAATTGAACATCTCCCATGGCCTGCACACCAGATCTAAATATTATTGAGCCACTTTGGGGTGTTTTGGTGGAGCGAGTCCTCCGCCAGCATCACGTAGTGACCTGGCCACTATCCTGCAAGAAGAATGGCTTAAAATCCCTCTGACCACTCTGCAGGACTTGTATATGTCATTCCCAAGACGAATTGACGCTGTATTGGCCGCAAAAGGAGGCTCTACACCATACTAATAAAGTATTGTGGTCTAAAACCAGGTGTTTCAGTTTCATTGGCCAACCCCTGTGTGTGTGTGTGTGTGTGTGTGTGTGTATATATATATATATATATATATATATATATATATATATATATATATATATATATATATGTGTGTGTTTAATGAATGACTTAGATTCCTCTTCATTACAAAGTAACTGATGACTTATAAAAAATAAATAAATAAATAAAAATTATTTCTAAAATCAGATTTTCTTGGTCAGACATGTATATGTACATGAACTCAATGATTGATATCCTGTGAAGAGATTATGGATGAGAAATTATGGAGATCCCTTATGAACATGTTAAATTTCTCCATCAGGCTGAGACACGACTGGCAGCTAAAAGGGCAGCCAGAGCAGAAGCTCGTGAGATCCGCATGAGGGAGCTGGAGAGGCAGCAGAAAGAGGTAAAACAAAAGGATTACAGATATTCACATCTCCTTCTTTACATTCTTACATTCTGTATGCATGTATATGTACTGGTATATGTAATGAATCTGTAAAATTTCCACGGGTCAGAAATGACCTGCCTTTACTAAACCCCTAAAAATAAATATTAAACCCAAAATCTATCTTGGATGAAGGGGAAAAAACTTTCAGTCATCACAAACTTTGTGAATAGCTTTTCACAGTGCTGAAAGATTGCATTTAATCAGTGGACACCACTTACCTATATTAAAACACACATGCCATGACATGCATATTTAAGGTTGAAGATAATTATAATTACAACAATTCAAAATGTGATTTTTGCTGATTTGTTTCTACTCCTGGAGTCTTTTCCAGGCACTGATCCTACATGTACTTTTGTATAATTCTAAAATTACGATTCTGCTCAAGTCAAAGCTGAATATCATGTATATCATTCATTAATTTATTCCACAACCACCCCAAATCAGGGTCATGGTAGATCTGAAGCCAATTCAGATATGTATTGTATTTGTAATAGTATTAAAGACTTTCCAAATGATGTGAATTATTGGTGTTTAATCAAAGCATATGTGTTTCATGTTCACATCAAGTCTAAACAGAGATATACTGTCACGGTGTATAGAAAAAGAGGCAGCCGAATGCAGGAAACAAGAAAACCACATTAATGAAGTCAGATACAGGTCCAGGGTCATAAAAAATAAAGAAAGAGTTCAGGCAAACCATACACATAAAGCAAAACCAAGACATAATCAGAAAAAGTCAGGCTATAGGTCAGAATAGGAAATAGACTACGGATGCTTAGCAATTAATGACACTGAACACAAACAATACTTATCAAAGAGTCACCGAACCAATAATCTTCTGAGTCTGGGCGGCAACCTCCAGGGAACTAGCGGCCAACAGAGACCTAGGATGGCCCCAAGTTCAGGGGACAGGTCCATCAGAAAAGCATGAATGGAAGTTCACTTTTAGACCAGAGTCTAGGAAGTCCCTGGCAGCCACCCAGATTCTCTCCTCAGGACCATATCCCTCCCAGTCCACCAGGTATTGGAGGCCACCAGCCCGTCTCTGGGAGTTCAAGAGCTCACGGACGGCATAAACATGAGAGTCTTGCATGTCTATGGCAGGTAGAGGAACCCTCTCCATGCCAGTCATGTTCAGCGGACCTTTAATAACAGGTTTAAGAAGAGACACATAATTGAATTAGATATGCAATAATGTGGAAGCATTGAGAGGAATCTTCATGGATCATCTTGATTGGCCAATATATTTAGCTTGTAATTTTTTTACAGTCTCTGATCATCCTTATGTTTTGTGTAGATAACCATACTCTGTCACACGGCTGAAAGGAGGGAGTAGATCCCCTCTTTCTATCCTCAAATTCTTTGTTTCTGCATAGAACTTTTTCAATACAAAGGTGCACTTGACCCCAAACCTCAGTTGGTGGCAGTCCAGGGTGCTAACAGGACTGGTAACCTAAAACACATTAAAACGGGGTGATACCTGTGGTCTGTTAATATGTCTTGGGATGCCATAATTCCTGAAAACATGCTGAAAAATGGCCTCTGCTGTCTGGAAGGAGGAAGGCAGTCATTGACTACAGATAATACCATGGTAAAACCCTGGGAGACAGGCAAATCTATCACAAAGTTCCACACTGAAAGCTGTGGAACAAGAGCTTAAGGTCCCAGTGTGTGGCCTAGGACAGACATGCCTGTGGAGCAGAAGAATCTCTTTGTGCTTTTGTGAGTTAAATAAAGCTTCTTAAATATATATATTTTGGATTTTAAGCAATGTCCCAACATTTCTTGAAATGGAGTTTGTATATAAAGTTTGTTAATAAATAATAAAGTCATTATCTGCTACTGCCCTACTCCATGGGATAACAGAATTATTGATGTTGTCAGCAATGTTTAAGTGAAGGGTGTGGATGTAGTAGTGAATGGACACTTTGACTGAGCTTAGAAAAGATTTTGTGCTTCATCAGGGCACTTATAAACCTCAAACAATTATTGCTTTAGTTACCATGACTAAATATTTTAGAAAATCATCAATTTCCTGCAGGAAATCAGGAGTAGGACATGGTGGCTTATAAATTGTAATAAAAAAATAAGAAAAAAAATATTTATTTATTAGTTTTATATAATTCATGCTGGTATAAATCAGCTTAAATGTGGATCATGGAAATATTAAACGCATATTTTCCTCTCTCTTGCTTGTTTTCCTTCTTAAAGGAAAACCTTTCTTCAGATCTGGTGTCAAGTTAAATACAAACGTTTTCTGGAATTCTAACAAGTTATAAAACAAAGATATTTTAATTTAAAACTACATAATAATCAGACACAAGATAAGATGTAAAATATCTTATGCCAATCCATTAGAGCTTCACACAGGGCCCACGCCACTCTCTTCCTTCCAGCAGCCACACAATTTCCATTGTTCCAATCCTATGGCTATGCCCTATGGTGGCTGTGGCCGATTATGATCTGATCAGCAACCAGCTACCTTTAACATATATGGTTAATCATTGAGTCCATCACATGAGTACCAAAACCACCCACTGCATCACTAGCTTTTCACAGAGGTCATCAGGTAGCCACCTCCCCTTGTCAGTGTTTCAATTAATTAAGCCCACAACACCTTCAGAAGGCTCAACAGTGAAGTGAACCTGCAGTTTTTTACCTACGTCCACCAGTAATTTCAATTTTTTCCAATTTAATTTTGAACAATAATTGATTGTGTCATGATGAGATAATCACAGAACAAATTTTTGAAACTCTGCACGCTGAGCTGCTCTGAAAATACATTGAACTCTATGGGAGCCAAAACCCTCCCTAGTGCCAAACAAAAATTCATAACTCAAGAACTGCATTTTCAAATGATCTCAAATTTATAGGTGCTGGAAAGGGGAAATTTCTCTACCATTTAACATTTAAGTCTCTAGGTGAAAGTATAAGGAAAGTATGGGGAAATGTTTGGCTAAAAGGTAAAAAAAAAAAGGCTTTCCGGGAAGAGGAGCTAGAGTGCGATGACATCATGCACTCTATCCATCCCCCATTCAAGTGAATGGATGGATATGGAAGGAGAGATTAAATAGGACAGATGAGTGAAATATTTTTGACATGATGGGTCTCGGAGTGATGAAATCTCGTGGCCATAGCTCCAAAATTGACCGAGTTAGAGCAGGTTGAGATTTTGCCCAACACATTCTTATGGGAAAAACTATAACTTTGGAAGCTTGTATTCTGAAATCCGTAATTGTGCTTTCGCCCAAGCGACCCGAGTTGGCATAGGATCTATGAACGTGTGAAGTTTTGTGGCTGTAGCATGAAAAACCTAGGAGGAGTAGCATTTAATATTTTGTGAATAGAATAATAATAAGTAAGAAGAACAGATAAGTTTTCGAAGAACAGTAATTTGGCTTTGACAAGCCAAATTAATAATACTCTAGACAAGATATAGTGTAACTTGTTGCTGATCATAAATGACCATAACAACCTTATTGGTTTGGGTTAGGATTTAAATGGCCAGATCAGTAATTACAAGAATGATGTGGTCGTAGGTAGGAGGAGTGCAGGTTTGGCCCTATATGAAGCTCTCATGGATTGGAATATGATATATTACATCTTATTCATTCATTCATTATCTGCAACCGCTTATCCAATCCAGGGTCGCAGTGGGTCCAGAGCCTACCTGGAATCATTGGGTGCAAGGTGGGAACACACACTGAAGGGGGCGCCAGTCCTTCACAGGGCAACACAGACACGCACACACACACACACACACACACACACACATTCACACTTTTGAGTCGCCAATCCACCTACCAACGTGTGTTTTTGGACTGTGGGAGGAAACCGGAGCACCCGGAGGAAACCCACAGGAACAACACACCAACTCCTCACAAATAGTCACCCGGAGCGGGAATTGAACCCACAACCTCCAAGCCCCCGGAGCTGTGTGACTGCGACACTACCTGCTGCGCCACCGTGCCGCCCATATTATTACATCTTATCCTGTGTATAATTACAAGTAGTAGTATTTTAGAGTTAAATGCATTTTCCAGTTTTACTCTCAGCGCCAGGTGGGCTGCAGCACCCACAGCACACATTTTGCACAGTTATGCATATTCGTGAGAAAATGAAACTCTGGAACTCTGAGAGGACCAGTAAATACATGGATGTGATGAGTGATTACACACTTTCTAAATAATTTTTAAACGAGGCAATGGTTATCCAGTCTCTCAAGCATTGGTCACAGTTTAACTCCTAGGGTTCAGGTAGGTAATCTTGCTT
This sequence comes from Hoplias malabaricus, assembly GCF_029633855.1. Lineage (NCBI taxonomy): Eukaryota > Metazoa > Chordata > Actinopteri > Characiformes > Erythrinidae > Hoplias > Hoplias malabaricus. Next base: position 17,933,720 of record NC_089811.1, on the reverse strand, counting down.
AGGTCCGTCTCTATACATTTCTGTTTTTTAATATAATATTTTGATGTCTATTTATAAATAATTACCATACCTACACTTGCTATCGCTATTATTTGCACCTTAATTTTTGCGTCTTTGATACATTTCTATATTTTATAGCTTAAAAATATTTTTATAGGTTTAATATAGTATTAACTATTATAGTATAACTACACTGTATTTTTATATATACCACTTATCATCCTATATCTTCTTACATATTGTATTACAAATAAATACCAATAGCTAAATTGTAACAGGTCTTTATTCCAATTGTTACATTTATTTGCAGGCTCACTTAAATTACATCCTAGCAATTTACTGACTAATTAGACCACGGAACACAAAGTTGTTCTGCCATGGCACTAATCCATGGGGTGGCTAAGAGAATGCAGTTAGGTCATTCCTTGTGCCAGTAGCAACTCTGGTGGAATGGGACATTTAGAGGTAGGGAAAATCTAGTTTCTAAAAGATTAGTGCCCCCTTCCAACACTCTTCGCCACTTGCCGGCTGTGGTGATCAATGTAGGTAATCAATACTGTTTAGAGCAACAAAAAAAGGCACTGCTTTTTCAGGCAGAATTTCAAATGTTTGCCCAAGGATTCTCCACCTTGCCACCAAAATGCCAAATGTGTTTTCAGTATGGCACTGGAGTGACAGAATTTGTAGATCTGTTTCATCCCTACTGAGATAAAAAATTTTTTTTGCATGCATCTGCATCACACTACATCAACCATAGACAACCAATATATGGCATTTCATGTAGCCATCAGGAAAATGCAGTGTTCAAACTTGTATATATAGTATTCACTCCTGGGATACCGAGAGGCCTTGATATTTACATGCTTTTCATCTATGATGATGATGCAGTTTGTAAAGTGCCATAGTCACCAAAAAATGAGCTGCGATACCTTAAAATTGGGCAGGGAAGAAACTCTGGCTGCAGTGCTTTACATAAAGCTTTGCAGACCTTCAACACAGTTAGAAGATGCTGTGCCTAACAACACTATGTTGCTAGCTGCTACAGCCTTTTGGCTTTCACCTGAAGCTAAAATATGAAGGGTAATTGCCAGTCTCTCTGAGTAATGTCTGTAGTCATGTTGTACATAAATTATAGTGAAATAACTTGTTGCAGAAGGTGGACCAGATAATTAAATCTATTTGCAGACCTCTGGGATTATCTGAAATGCATTTCCTCATATTTTTTTCAGCTCCAATATTATCTATTCAGTGGTTTCATGACAGAAGAATAAAGCAGCCTTAAGTGGTTGCGTGCTGGTTGCTGGGTTATCTCAGACAGTTGCTAACATTTCTGTTGTGCTTGCAAGTTTGCTGCTATGGTGTCACTAGGCTGTTGTTACGGTATAACAAATGGTTCTTATGGGGTTGTTATATGTTGCTAAGTTGATAGACAGATAGTTAAATAGATAAATAGACAAGTTTACTTAATCATGTGTCTGAATAACAGAAAAATAGAAAAAAAAAACTTATGACCAATATTGGAATTATGAGCCAATTGAGAGTTTTACATATATGAGCATGAATAAAATGCAATCTACCTTGTGAACTCAACAGTAGTGAGGCTCACTTAAAAAATTGCTAATAAAAACTGTAAAATGGTCAAATTTAGTGTTAAAAGGAAAGCACATTTCCCTGATTATTTGCATGTGTTAATGTTGTCAGCATTTTTAACATTCAAATATTAAAAACAAATCTTAATAAAATACCATTTTATGTAGTTACATTTAAATAGAAATATATGTACATTTCTGCTTCTTCTTCTTTTTTTTGGTGAAGCTTTTAACAATGAATATTCAGTTAATATTGAGTCCATACTGCAGGTTAAATTAAACTGTCCCATAAAGATATTTTAAAACTTGCAAATGAACATTTATGTATCTGTCTAGGAAAACATTCAGTAAATTTTCATTCTCTTTGTTCTTTTTCTGTTGTCTTGTCTATTCCCTGTTTTCATCATTTCTGCCATCCATCCCTTCTGTAGATTTATCAAGTCCAGAAGGTAGGATGTTCTGCTCTGCTTGTCTGCATATGTAGATTTTCAGTGTTAGTTAGTTTGATCTATATACATTTTATACATTTGTTTTTTCAAAATATAGAATTTGTTTTGGTGAGTTGACTTGAATAAGATTAGAGCATGATAATTAGTAGTGTTTTGTGGTTTTTGATGAAAATATAAATACACAATAATATAATTTGCTATACAGATAATTTAATAATGAATTTCACCTTGTTTGAACATGCACTGAAATTTAGACTGAAAGGTCTGTTCATTTTTTTCTGCTTCACTTTCAAAAATTATAAAATATTTGCAGATTATGCTATTTTTTTATTATTTTTATAAGAGTACACAATCTTCAGTAAAATTATTTAATTTGAATAGCATAAAAATTGCATGGTATTGATATATTGAAACAGTTGTAAGTTATATCATGCTTATATTTTTGTTTTAATGTAATTTTTTAGAGTTAATATCTCATTTTTGTTTAATCTTAACTACTGCATTTTTTATCTTCACATTTACTGCTTGGACAAATTATCTTTTGCTAATTAGCTTTTTCTGTTTTAACTCAATATTCTTTCCTTCTTGCCTCTCCTCCTGTATTATGTTCTATCTTCCATGTTCTCTCATTTCCACAGAAATACTATGGATTTGATAGCTTGAACAACAAATGGGGAAACATTGAACAATGGATGGTATTATTTGATATAATATGATTACAGAAGGCATGGAATTAAAGAAGATTTAAAATTCAAATTTATTATTGATGACATTATTTTGTGCTGAGGTGCATAAAAACTCTAGTAAGCAATTAAGCTGTTAAAATGAAACACAAAATTAATTATTATTTTTTATTTAAATGTGCATGAAATTAATACAAATTAACTATTACTCACTTTAATTAGTTAGCATTTAGGTGTATGCTTATAAACAAAGAGTAGCTTACATTTGAAAAAATCTAGACGTAGGCAGCAGTAAATAGCTGAACCCCTCTGAATTTTGTGACCACACAGGGAATTTGGAACAGCAGAGATTGCGAACATTTTAATCACAGAATATGGTTGTTACGTGATATTAAGATGCAAAGGTTTAACTTGACACATCCATGCAGTTGTGTGCAGTAAATGATTGGTAACAATATACAATAAGACTATATTAATTAACAGTACTCATGACAGAAGTGAATGTTACTGCATAGTCTAGTTAAGATGTTATTGTTTTTTAATTTTATTAGTTAAGCAATGCCTCAGTTAATCATTATTATTATTACTTCTAATGATAGAAATTAAAACACCAGTTTTTACATAAGGGTGTATTAACTAACAGTACTTAGGGCAGAAATAAACATTAATAAATGGTTAAATAATGTTTTAACTAATTACTAGCAGGTGCTATTTAAAACAATGTCTACCTAATGTACACCTAATGTCTCAATTAAACATTAATTAACAATACTTAAAACATTCTTAACTATTATTAAAGTGTTATGTAATGATTCAGTTAATCATTAACTAATGATAGAAATAAACACCTTTTTACATAAGAATATATTAACTAACCATACTTATGGCAGTAATAAGCATTACTAAATTACTAATTGACACTAGTTAAAACATTAATAAGTGTTTTTATACTTATAAATAATGTCTTAATTAAACATTAATTAACAATACATACAACAATCTTAATTATTATTAAAATTTTAACTAATGACTCAGTTAATCGTTAACTAATTGAAACATCTCCCACTGCATATATTTAGGTGTTTCCCTGATCAATCTAATCAGCTCATTAACAAGCTATACCTGAGTTAATGTGCTTGTATTAGACACTAAGATGCGCAGGTCAGGTGTCCACTTATGTCTTGAGGCTGTGCTGTGTTTATTTGGGCTCAGGCTCCATGGTATTCATGTAGAAGCTTGCTTTTTTGTTTTTGTTTTTTTTATTATGAATTAAGTATAATACTGTATACATATACCACAATAAACACCAGCTATTAATTGTTTAATGTATTACATAATCATAATTAATAATTACTTAATGTTGTTTGTGACCCTTATTGTAAATTTGACTGCATACTCCTCTAATAAATGAAACAGAATATTTAACAAATATTACCTATCATTACATTATTACATTATTAAGGATTACGTATATTTAAGTAATGCTTAGTTAATATTTATTAGACCGTCTATAAGCCTGTATAAGGAAATGTGCATTCAACTTTACAATAAAAGTCACAAAATGTAGTAATTAAGGACTACTTGTTTGTTAAAAAAAAAAAAAAAAAAAAAAAAATATATATATATATATATATATATATATATATATATATATATATATATATATATATATATATATATATATATATGATATTTTTTCCATAGATAGTAATCGTCATTATGCAGGGCTTACATGACTGAAAATAGCATTTTTTTTCTAACAAATACAAGTAAATTTGCTGACTGGGTATCCAGCATTTTGTTATTTTGCACTTCTGTTTATTTTAAAATTTGTTTTCAAACCCTTTTTAATAACAATTAACAAAGACAGTTGTGTGCTGTGAATATATTTTTCTTGCCTTTCCCTTTCTCTCTGAGTATTAGATAGTAATCTTTGGATGTTCTCTTTTCTATTATTCTATCTGGCTGTATAGGAGGACAGCGAACGCTGTACACACCAATCACAGAGACCGGTTTGTTTGTTTTTTCCCTGTTTCTTCACTTTGCCGACATGTTATATTTTTATTTCTCACTACAGACATGCATAATATGTGATTTTGTTATGCACCTATTTAAACATTTTGAGAACTGAGAATGGGTTGTAATTTTTTTTAATGCATTTATGACAAATCTGAAATGGAAAAATTTCTTTAACCATTTCCATCTTATTGACCAGATACATTGTTATAGAATCATCCATAATTTATAGTATGTTCCAGGGATATTTTTGCTGGTTACAACAAAATGAAACACCTTTCTTTCATTTTTTATTTCATTGCAGTTATCAGAGATGTCAGATGATGAAGAGCGAACAACAGTTGAGAGCAGGGGCAACATTCAGGTCAGTAGCAGATTTTTATTACCCAGCCTTGGATATGGATGTAGAAATATTTGTTAATGCTATTGTACCATATTACCCAGAGTGTGCAAAGGTAAGCTATGGCTTAAGAAGTAAACAAAATGTTGAAATGTTTGTGTAAGAGTCCAGACAGGGGCCACTAGGCCACTCCCAGCTATCTTAGGTTTCTCTTTTCAAGGGTGCCATACAAGCCTGGCTAATAATTTTGGTAAAGTCCCTCGAGTGTTCTCCTGGGTCTTTTTCCTGTCCCCTTTACTTAAGTCTTCTTTTGCTCTCACCTTTTGAATGGTTCACTCTTCCTGTGATAGCTTTGGTTTCCCTGTTTAGTCCTTTGTATGTTTTAGTTTTCTGTTTATTATGAACTTGAATCCATTCACAAATAACTCAGTTGGTAGCTCACTCAATTAATATTGGCCTCTTGCACAAAAGGTCCCTGGTTGTAATCCACCCCTGTGCAAGCTACCACATTACAGTTTGCGTTGCGAGAATTAATTAAAATAAGAAATGCCTACAAAGCCTGGGAGCTATGTAATCAGCTGTTTGATAACTGACAAAAGCCTAAACCATCCTATTAAAATAGATTGATGAAGATTTATACATTATATACACATTGTTTTATTCACTTTTACTGTTAAAGCAATGCAAGACTGAAATAATCAGCAATTGAACTGAATTGCTCGTAGTTTGACTTCCAGTGAATAAGGTAAAGTGCAGTGTGTAGTTCTGTTTTTTTTATGATGGGTTGGATTGTGACAGACTGTGAACTAATACATTGTGCTACTTGCTGTTCAGCAGTCAAATGGCCTGGGGAAGCAGTGTATTTCCTGATACAGCCCAACATGAGGCTCTTCACAGTGCAGGTCAAGAATGCCCTTAGAATGCAAGGATTTATATGGAACCTTCTCAACCATCTAAGGTAGAAGATGTGCCTTCTTCACCACTTGTGTGGTGTGTTCTGTCCATGTTAGATCCTTGGTGATGTGAACAGCAACTTGAAGCTGCTGACCCTCTCCACTGTGGCTCCATTGATGGAAATGGATGTGTGTACTCTTCAGCTTCCTGAAGTCAAGCTCCTTGGTCTCCTTGACATGTAGAGAAAAGTTATTTTCCTGAAACAGGTTGGTCAGGAAGCTAACCTCCTCTCTGTATGTTGCCTTGTCATTGTTGGAGATGAAGCCCATGATTGCCATGTAATCAGCTAACTTAATGATGACATTATAGCTGTGTCTGGCTGTGCAGATATGGGTGTATAGGGGCTACATGAGGGGACTGAGCACACAGCCCTGAGGGTCTCTGGTGTTGAGAGTCCAGGAGGAGGATGTAATGCTGCCTATCCTTACTACCTGCAGTTAGCCCATCAGGAAGTTCCGGATTCGGCTGCCCAGAGACCTGCTAACACCCAAATCCCATAGTTTGGTGTCAAGCCTCAGGGGAATGGTGGTTTTGAACGCTGAGCTGTAGTCCACAATCAGTATCCAGTTGTGTCTGTCTTGTCTAGGTTAGAGAGGGCAGAGTGCAAAATCAGGGCTATTTCATTATTTGTAGATCAGTTCTGTTTGTATGCAAATGTAGTGGGCCCAGAGTGACAGGTAATGAGGAGCAGATAAGGTATATAATCAGCTTCTCTAAACACTTGCTTATGATGTGTTGGAGCTACTGGGTGCCTGTCATTTTAGCTAATCAAATCAAATTTATTTGTATAGTGCTTTTTAAAACTGATGTTGTCAGAAAGCAGCTTCCCAGAATTCCGGTGAGACAAATTTTTGACATGAAAAGTAAAAATATAAAGAATGTAAAAATCCCCAGGTGAGCAAGCCAAGGGCGACACTGGAAAGGAAATCTCCCTCAGCTGAGGAAGTAATCTTGGGATGAACCAAGGCCACAAGAGGTGACCTATCCTTCTCTGGTCAATCTACTTGTAATAATAGTTAGGGGTCTGTGAAAACTTCAGTGTAGCTGGTCTGAAGCATGGAGGAGGAGCTCGATAGTGATCTATCAGTGTGTAGCCGGACAGGTGGGCGGTCGTTTACTTGGAAAAAGGTAAAGGGATGGAACTAGTTTTAAACTGTTTGGTGTTTGTAAAGCAGAAAATGTGAACATTTCCAGAGTGTGGCTAATGACGGGCAAATCTGACTATGACAGCTTTAACTAAAAGGAGAGAACCAGAAGGACACACTCCACTGTCAACAAACCTGAGTGATCGCGTGAAGCGGAGGGACGACAGCACCAGCGTCTCAGTTTATTATAATTCCCTGTGTCCATGGACCCCCTGGATCTGCCAACTTTATCTATGGGGGAGCATTAACTACCAAAAGCAAAACTAAACAAATGAGTTTTTAACCTAAATTTGAAGATTGTGACTGAGTCCTGAACATTTTCAGGAAGATCATTCCAGAGTTGGGGGGGTTTATAAAAAATAGCTCTCTTCCCCATCTGAGGCCTTCTGAATTCTGGGAACTATTAAAAATCCAGTTCTCTGTCATCTGAGTAATCATGGAGGCTCATAATAGGAAATAGTATCTTGAAGGTATTCAGGAGCGAGCCCATATAGAGTTTTATATGTTAATAACAGAATTTTGTAATCTATGTGGAATTTAAAAGGCAGTAAATGAAGTGATGATAATAATAATAATAATAATAATAATAATAATAATACATTTTATTTTTGGCGCCTTTCAAAACTCTCAAGGTCACTGTACATAAGAAAATCAAAGCAAAACAACAGGTATAAACAAAGCTAATCAAAGCAGGCTAATTAAAGAGATACATAAAATCAAAGGACTAGGCTAAAGACTGTAAGCTGTCCTGAACAGGTGGGTCTTGAGGCGTGATTTAAAAATGTCCAGGGAGTCAATATTACGAATGTCCGGTGGGAGAGAATTCCAAAGACGGGGGGTGGCGCGGCTAAAAGATCTAGACCCCATGGTGGTCAGACGGGCTGGAGGGACAGTGAGACTGATGGATGAGGAGGATCTAAGAGTCCGGCAGGGTCTGTTTATGTGGAGGAGCTCTGTGAGGTATGGTGGAGCAAGGTGATGGATGGCCTTATAAGTAAGCAATATGAGTTTAAAGTCAATGCGAGATTTAACAGGGAGCCAGTGGAGCTGTTGAAAAACAGGGGAGATGTGATCAATGGATGGAGTTCTAGAGATAATACGGGCTGCAGCATTCTGAACCAGTTGTAACTTATGAAGGGACTTGAAGGGGAGACCAGATAAAAGAGAATTGCAATAGTCCAGACGGGATGTGACCAGGGAGTGGACCAGGATGGCAGTGTTGTCAGGAGTGAGGGAAGGACGGAGGCGGTTGATATGACGAAGATGGAAGTATGCAGAGCGAGTAATGTTATTTATATGGGTTTGGAAAAACAGAGTGCTATCAAGGACGACACACAGACTCCTTACCTGAGGGGAGGGGGAAACAAAAGTATTGTTAATGGGGATGGAGAAACTGTTTACTTTTGCAAGATGAGGAGAACCTCTGTTTTATCACTGTTGAGTTTGAGAAAATTGGAGGAGAACCAAGACTTGACTTCCTCTAAGCAATTGCATAGGGAGGTGGGAGGGAGAGAGGAAGTGGGTTTGCTAGAAGGGTAGAGCTGGGTGTCGTCAGCATAGGAATGAAACTGGATGTTGTGTTTACGGAAGATATGACCAAGGGGTAGAAGATAGATCATGAAGAGAATGGGACCAAGGACAGAGCCTTGAGGAACACCGGAAGTGAGAGAGAATAAACTGAGTGCGGTCAGAAAGATATGAGGCGAACCAGTCCAGTGGTGTGTTGGAAAAACCGATAGCTGATAGTCTATGGAGGAGGATAGAATGGGAGATGGTGTCAAATGCTGCACTCAGGTCAAGAAGAATGAGTATAGATAAAACACCCGAGTCCGCTGCAGTCAGAAGGTCATTTGTTATTTTGAGGAGAGCTGTTTCTGTACTGTGATGAGGATGAAACCCAGATTGAAACTGCTCATAGAGGTGGTTATTAGAGAGATGGGAATGAACCTGAGAGGCAACTGTCTTCTCTAGGATTTTTGAAAGAAAAGGTAGGTTAGAGATGGGACGAAGGTTATTGAAGTTGTTAGGATCTAGACTGGGTTTCGTTAGAATAGGGGTGACTGCAGCAGACTTTAAAGATGAAGGGACAGATCCAGAAGTGAGGGAGGAGTGAATAATGGCAGTTATCAGAGGCAATAATGAAGATAAACATGCTTTAACCAGGGGTGTTGGGAGAGGGTCAAGTTGAGAAGTGGAAGGTTTAGATTTATGGATGAGATCAGAGATATTGGAGATAGTTGGAAGTTGAAATGTAGTAAATGGGTGAATATAAGGGGCTGAAACTGGAGAAAATAATGAACAGAGAGTGTCAGGAAGCAATTGTTGGTGTATCAGATCTATTTTGGTATTAAAGAATGACATTAGTAAGTTGCAATGGTCGGCAGAGTAGAAATGTGAAGGTAAAGAGTCTGGTGGGCGGAGAGTGGAGGTGACCAAAGAAAACAGGGTCCGTGTGTTTCCATCACCAGCTCTAATTAGTTGGGAGAAGTATTGGGATTTTGCTGTACGAAGGTTGTCTTTATATAGAAGGAGATAGTTATTATACAGATCCTTGTGAGTCCAGTTTTCCTGAAGAGGTGCTCCAGCTGGCGTCCAGTAGATTTGAGCTGACGTAGGTAAGATGTGAACCAAGGAGCTGAATGGGTGAAAAAGACAGTCCGGGTTTTTAAAGGAGCGAGTGAGTCCAGTAGAGAGTGAAGTCCAGTGTTATGGAGATGAACCAAATCATCAGTAGTGGCTGAATTACTAGGATTAGGAAGACTGTCAATACCTGATAAAAGTGAAGTTAGATTAACATTTTTGATATTACGATACGTAATGGTATGTGGTGGTCTATTTTTAGATAAAGCCATAATGATTTTGAATGAAATAACAGAATGATCAGAGACAGGGAGGTCGGACCAGGTCCAAGGTATGTCCTTTAGAGTGGGTTGGGAAGTTGACATGCTGTTGTAATCCAAAACTGTCCAGGCAAGATGTAAAATCCTTAGTAGTGGTATGGTTTACATTGTCCATATGTATGTTGAAATCACCAAGCAGAATAATATTGGAAAAATGTGAACAGAGGAATGTGAGAAATGCTGAAAAGTCATTTATGAAATCTTTATTAGGCTTGGGAGGACGATATATAGTAGCCAGAACAGTTGGTTTTGGACCATGCAGCTGTATGGCTACTACTTCAAATGTGATGTAGACAGGTAAAATGAGTGTGGTGGCTTTCAACTGCTCACGGTAAAGTATCGAGATACCTCCTCCTCGACCAGTAACACGCGACTGAGAGATGTAAACAAACCCAGCCGGCGTTAGCTCATTTAGCTGGGAGAAGTCCCCTGGTTGTTGCCACGTCTCAGTAAGACAGAGAATGTCGAGCTTACGGTCGAGGAGGATGTCCCGGAGGAGAAGGCTTTTACCCGTGAGGGACAGAGTGTTGAGAAGCCCGACGTTAACTTCACAATGGTCCGTGGATTCAATGATGTTAGCCGACCTAGCTATCCTGACTAAGACAGCACGGTCCACTTTCCTGTCAGGGTTTCTCCAAGGGCGACGAGATTTAGACCAGATGGTATTTATGGCCAAGGAGTCGTCAATGTGGAAGTTCCATCGGGATCCGCGGTGGATGAATCTGCGTCGAGGAGGCCTGGCGATGTCCGGGTAGATGTGAAGTACTGGCGGCACAAGGGGCAGGTGGAACCTCAGCTTGAGAAGTTCAGCAGCTGAATACGGGTGTAAGGTTGCAGATGGATGAAATACTGTGGACAATACAGCCCAAGCGAAGACAAACCTTACGGCCAAGTCATTAATCCACATGGTGAAAAAGTAGAGATAGGAGACAGTAGGCAAATAAATAAATAAATAAATAACCGGAGAGCAGTGCCAGCTACACGCGCCAGTCTTCACTCTCTGGTCTCCATTCAGTCAGTACTGGGACTGGGTTAATATGCTCAAATTTTCTAGTTTTAGTGAGGACCCTGGCTGCAGTATTTTGAACTAGTTGAAGTTTACTGCTGGTGAATCCTGACAGTAGTGTGTTACAATAGTCAAGCCTTGAAGTAATAAAGGCATGTACTAATGATTCTGTGTCCTGCAGGGATAAGGCATTTCTAATCTTGGCCACGTTGCAAAGAGGTAAAAAAGCTTTCCTAGTGATACTGCCTATGTGTTGATCAAATGATAAATCTGGGTCAATTATGATACCAAGATTTTTTGCTGCTGAACCAGGTTTAACTGGAAAGTCAGCAGGATTAAAATTAAATCTGTACATTTATTTCTTGCCATCTTTGGACCCAAAATACCTCTGTTTTGTTGCTGTTTAGAAGGAGGAAGTTATGCAACATCCAGCCTTTCACGTCTTTTACACAGTCCTCTGTTTTCTTTACACTGTGTTTGTCATCGGGCTTGGCTGAAATATACAATTGTGTGTTGTCTACATAACAGTGAAAGTTAAAGTTATGGTTTCTTATAATTGTGCCTAGGGGTAACATGTATATTGTAAATAATAACGGTCCTAAAATAGAGCCTTGCGGCATTCCAAATCTTACTTTAGAATAATTAGAAGATAAACCGTTTACTTTTACCAATTGATAACGTTCCGTTAAGTAAGATTCAAACACAATACAATCCCTGTATTTACAACCATGTTTTCTAACATTTCTAGGAGAATATTGTGGTCTATCGTATCGAAAGCTGCGCTGAGGTCAAGAAGCACCAACAGGGATATCTGGCCTTGATTAGAGGCAAGAAGAAGATCGTTTGTTATCTTGACTAGAGCTGTCTCAGTGCTATGATGTTGATTGATTCCAGATTGGAATTTTTCATAAATATGATTCTTATGTAGATATGAACTAAGTTGTTGGGTCACAGCTTTTTCTAAGATCTTGGATAGAAATGGCAGATTAGAAATAGGCCTGTAATTAGACAATGCCTGATTGTTTGTAGTTCTGGAAAACACACTAAACAGTACTCTAGGTTTATTTTTATTATTGGAGATCAGCGAGGCCAAATATGCTGAGTGAACCTTAGAGAGGGCATTTCTATATTCTATAACGCAGATTGGAACATTTCCAGCTTGATTGATCGCCAATTCTGCTCTAGATTCCGTGATGTTTGTTTTAGGTACAGGTTTTGTCGTTGTACCATAAGGTGAGCTTTTTCTTTCTCATTATTTTTCTTTTAAGTGGTGCCACATTTTCCAAAGTAGATCGACAGGTATTTTCTAAATAGTTAGTTTGTACATCTAGCTCCATTGGGTCTGATGGAGTGGGAACTGGGGTTGGTAGTTCTTGGAGGTTTTCTATAAATTGTATTTTGTTATTATATTTGGTGAGCTAGCTTTGGCCTCAGCGTTAGCATCAGCCTTAGCTTTCTCACTATGTTGCCGAGATGTCAACCATTCTGGTCCACTTTATCCACCAGAGAGCTAACTAGCTGGCACTTAGCACAAACACAACCACTATCATTATAGCTAGATGTGGAAAAGGGAGTTAAACTAAACATGCCACACTCTAAGCAGGCAAAACAACCATCAGTAGCCATGGTAGCGTATGTGCCCCTATTTCCAGCCACTTGTAAATACAATATTAGAAATCTTAGCTAACTGTAAATAAATATAAGTACTTTACTCACTCAAATCAACATTTTTCAGGAGTCATATGTGTGTAGATTAATGTCCAAGACTTGCTTGACTTTGAAAGAAAATATGCTTTTAGATAAAAACGCTTTTGTTTAAGTAGGCACCAATAGTGCTAAGATTATTGGTGCCCCCTAACTTCAGTCACCTTCCCTGCCTGTGACAGTCAAACGAGACAGTTCCTACCACATCCAGTGGTTTGAGAGGTTCACAATGAGATTACATCTGTCCTGTGCTGATATCCATACTCTACATGTAAGGATTACAATGGTGGTAGATTTTCCCCTCAGAGAAAAGGAAGCTAACCAGTAAGCTAACTTTTATACTGAGGGAAATATCTATCGCGAAATGGAAACGTGTTGTGTTTTACATGCAGTTTTGCACACAAATAATTACAACACTGTTAGAGATACTTAAATATTGTTTAGATATGGGATATTTTGCAAGACTGATGTTTAAATGCCCTACTAAGGCGTGAACTTATGTTTTATTGCTTTACCCAATGTGATTGACAAAGAGAGAAAGCGGAATTGCACCATATATGGCAGTGGCCGGAATTAGGGGACAGCCAGAGTTAAGGGAAAGACTGTTATTGTACTTACCGCTTTTTGTTGATTTAGGAACTTGCATCAGACGCGTTACTGCAGAACCAGTGGCAGTTTTAGTCTATAATAAATAATCCTGTGGAGATAATCTATAAAATAGATCTATGGATGGTTAGTAAGTGCTAAAAACAGAAATAACTACAGAAATAACAGTATAAACAATTAACAGGAAAACCAGGATGAGCAAAACAGCTTCTGCTAAACGGGTACAGGGAAAGCCAAACAGGTTGCCAAATCAAAGCTTTCGGTCAGAATAATTTTTCATTATGACCCAGAGGGCCAACAGTTTGTCAGTTTTTGTAATTATCATATTACTATGAATTTATAATTGTATTATAAAATCCACTTTGTTCACAAATATATTAACTTAAAATGCATTTATGTTTATGTTACTATTAAAAAAAACACAGCATTTATTCACAGATCAAACAATGGAAGTAGACTTAAATTCTATGTATTCCCAGTATATGTTCCATATATTGTCTGAATTACCTGTCTGAAACAGCTTATCCAGTTCAGGGTCACGGTGGGTCAGGAGCCTACCCAGAATCACTGAGTGCAAGGCAGGAACGCAACTCACTCACACCTATGGACACTTTTGAGTAGCCAATCCACCTACCACCTTTTTTATTATGGTTTATGTGGGGAGCTGGAGTAATGTAATTTTAACAATCGATGTCTGTAATGTTTATGTTTGCACTGAAAAAGAAATCTTGATGAAGATGGGTTACTTGATTCAACAACTGCTGTCACAGAGTGGATCCTATACAGTAGTGTTTAGATTATCACTACCTAAGAACATCCCTCCCACCAAAAATATCCATCTCTTGGATTTATTGGCTATTTAATAAAAAATGTCAGGACCACAGGACCACCACATAGTAAGTATGGTTTGGGTGGTTGATTATTCTCAGCACTGCAGTGACACTGATGTGTCCGTGTTAGATCAGACACAGCAGTGCTGAGCAGAGTTTTAAAAGCCCTTGGTGTCACTGCTGGACTGAACAGTCTACAAACCAAAAATATACTGCCATCAGTGTCCTGTGGACAACGTTCTGTGTCCACTGTTGAAAGATTGGGGTCAACCAACACAAACTGTGCACAAACACAAAAATGTGGACCAATGAAATAGAGTGGACAGTGAGTGGACAGTGTTTAAAAAGTGCTCCTGCATGGTCAGTGGAAGAGAGTGTAGATTATGGTTGATTGGTGTATGATGGTAGTGAAATGTTGAAGTAATGACAGTTTTAATATATATATTTTTTTTAATAAAAATGATGCTAGGTCATGGATTTGCTAAAAGTAGTCAACAACTAGAGTAAGATTTATTTTAATAAATACAGATAATGTGAACCTACTCTATGATCAGGAGGAATACATTATTAGGAAGACAATATTAAATTACATTTATATATCAATTTTCTGTCATGCTGGCATATGCTTCCATGTTAGTTTGCTTCCCTGGTAAGACATAAACAAGTGTTACCTTAAAAAAAGATTCCCTATCTAAATCACTGGCTGCATGTAGAACTCATGAAATAAGCTTTACATTGCTTTACATTGATGTAGGCAAATTAGTTAGGTTTACTGCATGTAACAATTGTGAATGCCAATTCAGGTATCTCTACCAGCAGATTTAACATTTGTAAATAAATGTAAACAAATATTTTAAGATTTTAATACCCTTTGAATATTTATTTGAATAATCAATAATTGTTATCTGTTCAAAACATCCAGTTGAATGCATTTCTACAGATAACTATAAGACTGAAATCATAAAGAAAAAAAGTGTTATTGTGTGTTTTGTAATTATGCTTATATCTCTCTTGTCCTGATTAGGTATGTTTAAAAACCGCAGTACCTCTTGGTGTTCCAGTAACTGTACTGTAAGAAAAATGGCATACACATGCTTTTCATACATACTAATCCAAACATTGTGTGCTGGCTACTGATCACTAGTTGATTGGTTTGGAGAAAAAAAAGACTGATATTTACAGTCAAAATGTCCATTAGGTACATGAACATATTTTATTAGAATACATTTATTAGGAAATTGGGACTTCTAACTACAGTGCAATACCTGTCATCATTAGATAAACAATGATGCTTTAATACTTCATGTATTCTTGTTTTCACAAAGCAGAAAACAAAGCTCCACACATGATTCAGATGTAGAATAACACAGTTGGTTTTATCCACGATAAAACTGTGAAAAGACAACTCAGTTTTATGGATCTGAAAATAAAATATTTTCACCTTAGACCAAGAAGATACAGGTGTTCTCAGAACATTGCACTGTTCACCACACAGTCCATATCATAACATATTCTGAACTATTTTGATCATGAGAAGTAGGAAACGCAACTGACTTGTAAATTTGGACTGTGGGGAATCCAGGAAGGTTGCATCTAAAAGCAAAAGAATAGAACTATAAGTGCTATTTTAAAATGGAATATATATGTAAATATTGAAATCTCCAAATTCCTAACCATTATTTTTCTTTCGGTTTTTTTTTGTTTATTTTGTTGTAAATTTAATACCAATGGCTATTTTGACTGTTTTTTTTCTGTCTTTTGCTCATTACATAATGTATTATTATGATGGAGTCAGTTGCCTGTGACAAAATGCATGTGTACTTGAAAACAACATGTAACCGCATGATTTGTGTATGGATATTCTTTTTACTCCTTGAGATTATGCACATGAAAAAGTTTAGTATATATTTCATTTCTAATGTCACTGACTATAGGATTGTCTCCATAACCTATTTGTTAATACTGTTTTAAAATACTTCAGTCTTTCTCCTAATACTTCATAGATTTCATCCTTAACCATTTAGAATAATGTAGGTAATAGGAGTATTCACACAGCTTCCTGTGTCTGGGGGTTTTCGGGTTCAAAACCTTCCTCTATTCACTGCCTGTGAAATGTTCCCTACTACAGTCCAAAAAAAAACATGTTGGTAGGTTAATTGGCTTTTCAAAATCCCCATATATGTGAATGACTGTGTGTGGTGTTTGAGAGAGAGATACCCTGTGATGAACTGGCAGCCTGTCCAAAGTGTGTTCCTGCCTTGCTTCTAAAAATTCCATTTAAGCTCTGGACAAACCATGATCCTGAAAAATATAAAGTAGTTAATGAATAAATGAATAACATTTATGTCTATGGCTCTAGTCCTTTGCAGTACCTAACACCCATATATTTACTCAAACACTCACAGAAACAATAATATGTAAATTATTAATTCTCTTGAACTTTGAAGAACATACATGCAAAACATATTTTGGCTGAAAAACTAACAACTAATTTTGAACAAAACAAAAAGTTGGGCAGTGGCTAAATGGCTGATATTGTGCTGCTGGTAACCTTAATGTTTTTGGAGATGATAAAGACGTAATAGCTGACAGGGTGACTTGCTGTTGACATTTAAAAGAGATTTATTTTGTATTTGTGCATCAATTTAGAGCCAGCTTTAAGAAGGGAACTCATCAGATCCCATACCTGCCCATGTGCTGTTTAGGCTTGGCGCCATGGAATCTGAGGTTTCAGACAGAAATTTCTAAACCCTCATTCACCTAAGCATTATCTAAGAAATTTTAAGCTAGGTTTATACTCATACTACAGCTAGCTTGAGGGTTTGTGTGCCACAATTGGGCATTCACAGTGCCTGTGCCTCGCACATTGGTCCCTTGCACTGTCACTGTGTGTGAAGCATTTAAAGGAGTTTTGCAAAGCAGGAACGTCTCCACAGGCATTAATCCCTCTATGAGAAACCATAGAGATACATTATATTGCCAAATGTCTTCACTCACCCAGCCAAATCATTGAATTCATGTGTTCCGATCGCTTTCATGACCTCAGGTGTATAAAACCAAGCACCTAGGCATGCTTCTACAAACATTTGTGAAAGAATGAGTCACACTCAGAAGATGAAGAGTAGTGAATTCCAGCATGGTACCATGATAGAGATATTATAAGGTCACCTGTACAACAAGTTCAGTTGTGTCAGTTAGATGGTCACTTTTCTACTATCCCAGCTCCCCCCATGAAATGGAGCTGATGACCCTTTCTCTAACGGGAACCATGGGCTTGGAAAACCAATTTTTCTTGCTGCACATCCAGCTTTTGCTGGAGATTTTCATTGGCTGCTGACCCAAAGAGCATTTGAACCTCTTCAAAACACCATGGGGTAATATCATGGCGTGCCATTATGAGACGGATAAAACAAAATGTGACAACTGAGATTTTACAAGCAGCTAGTTTGTGTTGGAACTCTGCATTTTGTGGTGATTGACAGGTCTCTCTTGCCTATCAGCTCTCTGCAAATTTTTTACATCACAATTAGTACCTATACAGCTCAATTTGTACCAGGCATGAGCAGGGATTAAAAAGTACCCGGTTCCAAGGACAAGATACCAGATTTGGCTAGTGGAAAAGCAAAAGAGTTGAACCAATTTGAATCAAGTTTTGTAGGTTCCAAGCAGTGGAAAAGCTGCATTTATTCCAGTGAAAATAATTCTTAATGCTTCAGCATACCAAGAAATTTTGGAAAATTTCGTGTTTGGGGATGGCCCCTTCCTGTTCCAAAATGACTGTGCACCAGACTACAAACAAGTTCAATAAAGACATTGATGAACATGACATGGAAGTTTGGTGTGGAAGTCCAGAACACATTTGGGATGAATTACAGCAAAGACTGTGTCTGACCTCACAAATGCACTTCTGCACCCAGAAGAGCTGAACCAGTTGTAGCGGGCAAGGGGGGGCCAACATCATACTAAACCTTGTGGAACAAGAATGTGTCACTCAAGTTTACACGCATGTGAAGGCAGATGAGCGAATAATTTTGCATTATAGCTTATGATTATAACACAGATTATGGTAATTATATGCTAATTGTAAACAAACATGGAGGCCCTCCCAATTTGCAATTTGCATTAATATTCATTAACATACACATGTTTAACTAATAAATCCAGGATTTATGAAGTGTACGTAGATCTGGGAGAAAGTTTTCTGGAAGGTCCCTTTACTCTAAAGTTACTTGCTTGTGTTTTTATGAAGATTTTCTGAATTTTCCCAAAAAAATTAAAAGTGTAATTAATAGGAAAGGTTATGTAACACTGTGGTAAATTGGCCCATATTTTTGTAGTGTGTCACCAGGCATCCAATTAAAATGTGTTTATTTTTACAAAACCCAAACCAGCAGGTCAGTGAAATCATTAGAAATATATTCTTTGTAATTCTTTCATTTAAACAAATCTCCAAGTGAAGTAAGTTGGAGTAGGTTGTTATTATTATGCAATGAACAGTTTGCCATGCTATAACTAACATTAGGATAATTATTTCTTTTTAAATATTTTGAAGGTTTTATGAAATTTGCTTTTCTTGGATAACATATAGCATGATAATAACACACATATACTTCAAGAAAACTTTGTAAATGTTTGCTAAAAATTTTTTTTTTTTTGATATAAAGTCTATAAGCTGACATTATTGCTTATTTGAATTGTTATTATACATATAGATTATGGGAGGTAAATCCAGCCAAAATTAATATTGAAATGAAAACAATACAGTGAAAATGAAAATATTTTGCTATTTGTTTTTCTTAATGTGTGGTATTTGATGGTCAAATCTAAAATTAATAAGCTAATGGGAATAAACACAAAAACTCAAAACATCAGTTTGGCTTTGCTTTTTTTCATGAACTGCTTAATAAGTCAAAATGTATATGAAAATACTGTATTTCTTTAGCTTTTCATTTCCAACTGCAATATGCCAGAGATGGGACAACATTAATTTATTTATTTTTTTCCCCGTAACCTGAACGGCCCTGAATGCACTTGGACAAAATAATTGAGAGACATTCAGTGTTTGTAGGGCATAGTTCTAGTACATTTGTCACATTAAGTTTACAGAATGACCCTTGTGCCCTACTCTGCACTGTCTCTCTCTTCCTATGAACACCATGATTCTCAGAGAAGGAACAGTGCAAGGCAGAGTTTACATTCACTCACAGACTACAGTGGCTCACTGGTTGAAGCAGACCCCCGCGGCTAACTGCTGACCAGGGCCCTGTTATTGTTCCTGTGCCATGGATTTGCCTAGCAGCTCTTAAACGCTTTGACTTTCATTATCCATTTTTAATTTTCAATTTAATTTTGTCCCATCTGTTACATAGTGTGTGAGTGTTTGAGTGAATGTGTGTGTGTCTGTTGCCCTGTGAAGGACTGGCGCCCCCTCCAGGGTGTATTCCCGCCTTGTGCCCAATGATTCCAGGTAGGCTCTGGGCCCACCGCAACCCTGAATTGGATAAGCGGTTACAGATAATGAATGAATGAATGAATGTTACATAGTGTATTTGAAAATTAAAAGTTAAATTCATATTGCATTTTTATTTTAATTTTGACACTTAAAAAGCAGTTAATGTAGAAAAAGCGAAAAAAGCAAAGTGGCATTTGAGTTTTCTTTTTCTGGTTAGCGTTTCATTTTAAATTTAACCATGAAATACCATGGTTGAAGAAGATGTGACAATAGCTTTTTTAAATTTAGTTTTATTTTTTATTGGTGCAGCAGGTAGTGTCGCAGTCATACAGCTCCAGGGACCTGGAGGTTGTGGGTTCTAGTCCCACTCCGGGTGACTGTCTGTGAGGAGTTCTCCTGGTGTCTGTGTGGGTTTCCTCCGGGTGCTCCAATTTCTTCCCATGGTCCAAAAAAACACACTGGTAGGGGGATAGGCGACTCAAAAGTGTCCATAGGGGTGTGTGTGTGTGTGTCGCCCTGTGAAGGACAGGCGCCCCCTCCAGGGTGTGTTCCCGCCTGGCGCAGGGTGTATTTCGAGTAGGCTCCAGACACACCATGACCCTGAACTGGAT
Organism: Hoplias malabaricus; assembly: GCF_029633855.1. NCBI lineage: Eukaryota > Metazoa > Chordata > Actinopteri > Characiformes > Erythrinidae > Hoplias > Hoplias malabaricus. The sequence continues at coordinate 17,913,435 of NC_089811.1, read as the reverse complement.
AAGCGGTTACAGATAATGAATGAAGTTATTTTTCATTCATTATCTGTAACTGCTTATCCAGTTCAGGGTTGCTGTGGGTCCAGAGCCTACCTGGAATCATTGGGCACAAGGTGGGAACACACCCTGGATGGGGTGCCAGTCCTTCACAGGGCAACACACACTCACACAGTCACACTATGGACACTTTTGGCCAATTCACCTACCAACGTGTGTTTTTGGACTGTGGGAATAAACCGGAGCACCCGGAGGAAACCCACTTGGACACGGGGACAACACACCTACTCCTCACAGACAGTCACCAGAAGCGGGAATTGAACCCACAATCTCCAGGTCCCTGAGCTATGTGACTGCGACAATACCTGCTGCACCACCGTACCGCCCTATGAAGTTATTTTGTTGCATTAATTTTACACATATTTTTAAAATAAACAAATAACAAAATGATATATGAGTTTATTTTATCGTTTTCATTTCTTTTTTAATTTTGGTTCAATTAACCTTCCATACATAGGTAGTCTCTAGTATTGGCAGAACTTAAGAGGATAAATATGTAATGCAGTAACTGTGTAGAGCACATTTATATTATGATCTCTAGCTTTGATCATCTTTGCCCCATTTTTCTCTCTCTCACTGTCCCTTTTTTATTTTTTGATGTGTTGACCACCCATCCTTAGTCATCAGAATACAATGCATTTTGGGGCTCAAGCTCTAGGACATCTTCCAGAATGAGCTCCAGATGTTCAAGCCCAGTGGTGAGAACTACACTTAATATCAATAGTGTGGACAACAAAGCTGGGTTTACATTATTAGAATTAAGGATATTTTATGTAGCTATACATGAACATAAAGTACCAGTATTGTAGCTATACCATGAACATATGGTACAAGCGTTTGGACACCTCATCTCATTAGTGGTTGGTGGAATAGGGCTATTCACTGTATAGAACTGTGTACCAGCCCTATCTCTGCACAAACCAAGTTATGGTCTCAAACATATTAAGAATTCGAGCAGTTCTACAAATGAACTCTTGGCGAGGCCACAGCTGTTCACTGAAAAAACATTTCAGGTGACGACCTCATGAAGCTGATTGAGAGAATACCAAGGTTGTGCAAAACCTTTGTCATGAAAGCAAAAGGTGGCTACTTTGAAGAATCTAAAGTTTAAAACATATTCTAGTTTGTTTAACACATTTTTGCGTACTACATAATTCCATATGTGTTCCTCTATAAATTTTAATGTCTTCCGTATGCATTTACATTGTAGAAGATAATAAAAAAACAAAAACAAAAACCAAAGAAAAAAATGAATGAGATGATTTAAAAACTTCTGACATTTACATGGAAATAGAACCAAAACAAAGAAAACCCTAAACATTTAATGGATGTACCTAAACATTTGACTGGAACTGTATACTGGGACATAAACTGTAAGGGGTATTAACCCTCCTGTTATGTTCGTTTTTCAGGAACAGCAATGATGTTTGCTGATCAATTTGACCCGGTGCATGTTTAAATATCCAAAAGATGTCTGAAACCAAAAAAAATCCTAACCAGCAGTGTGAATATGTCATTACTAACTCCATTACTAATTATTCAATCAATATTTAGTGCAGTGGTGTTCCTTACCTCTAACAGGTAATGGTTCAATTATGATAATTCACTTGTTTTACATAAAAAAATACAACTTTTTTAATTTTTCACCATTATATTACGTTTGAAAGACTGGCTATCGATTCATCCTTTGACTTACAGACCCCAGCCAGGATGAGGAGCCCCAAATATGTATCTAAATGTGTTTTATTTAACGTTACACTTATATAGTGCGTTTCTAGAAACCCAAGGACACTTTACAATCAACACTCAACATTCAATCCACACACACACTGGCGAGAAGCAGCAGCCAAACGCGCACCGTACTCTCAACCAGGAACGACCGTCCACCTGGAGGACTGCATCGGACACTAGGGTTTCACCCAGGACAGACGGTCGATCAATATCTGGGCACATAAAAATATACTCACACTAAGAGACATTCTTTCACATACACACTCATTCACTCACACACCAGGAGAGTTATGAGAGAAGCCAATTCACCTAAAATCCATGTTTCTGGACTGTGGGAGGAAACCAGAAACCCCAGAGAATTTGTCATTTATTCATTGTCTGTAACCTTTACCAAATTCAGGGTCGCGGTGGGTCTAGAGCCTACTCGGAATCACTGCCATTCCTTCACAGGGCGACACACACACTCACATATTCACACCTTCGGACACTTGAATCACCAATCCACCTACCAATGTGTGTTTTTGGACTGTGGGAGGGATCCTGAGCATCCAGAGGAATCCCACACAGACACTGGGAGAACACACCACACTCCTCACAGACAGTCACCCGGAGGAAACCCACGCTGACACAGGAAGAACACACCACACTCCTCACAGACAGTCACCCAGAGAAACCCACACAGACACGGAGAATACACCACATTCCTCACAGACAGTCACCCGGAGCGGGACTCAAACACAACCTCCAGGTCCCTGGAGCTGTGTGACTGTGATACTACCTGCTCCTGCCCCGATATCAGAATCATTAGAATCAGAATTTAGATCAAGATAATCTTCGTCTTCAGACACATGCTCCTCAATTTCACTGTCATGATCAATGATGACTTCCAGAGCCTCCTGGACTGTCATCCTTTTGCTTCGGCTGCTCATATTGTAAAGGTCTGCCTGACACAGTGTAATGTTGGTAGAACTCCCATGCAGAGAATGTTTTATGTTTTGCCCCTCTCCTGTTGAGTATCCACTGAATGTGGATGGAGTTTTCCCGCGAGATCCTGAATAGTTCATGTCAAAAGTCATAACATCTGCACCTGTATACCTGTGTGTGTGTGTGTGTTTGTGTGTGATTTGGCTGAAATATGTCTCACAGTTACAAACAAAGAAATACTCTGACATTTCTGACACCTTTTTACTTCCAGTTTGACTGCTGGATCAAAATGACCCAAACAGTATCTCTGTAATAAAAACATGCAGGAGGTGGTTGCAAATATGTGAGATGAACCATTTTCATATTATATGTTGATTACACTAATTAAGGCAAGCAGAAGAAGTTTCATACTAAAAAAGTGCTTTTTAAAACAGGTTAATTTGACCCGCAACATAACAGGAGGGTTAATAAAAAATATAAAATATTAATCAAAAATTAAACCCGTTTTCCACAACTGAACATTTCTTAATGAAATATCTGTTACATGCTTTGTTTAGAATCAGAGAAAATCAGAATGGCACATTTTATCCTATGCTTTCTGACTTAGGAAGTCCCAAATAACTAATTGGTTTATAATGTTTCACAGTTTGTGAGCTGGTAGGAATTCCATGTTGCAAAATGTATGTGCAAATTAAGAATCTTTTGGAGTTTTGAATTTCAGTATTTGCCTCTCACACATTCTCTCTCTCACACTTTTTCAGCAATAGTATTGAACAGGCAGAAATAGTTTAGTAGAGAAATTATTTTTAATAATCTACGCAGAGTTAGATTGTTTGATTACTCCTGGTGGGTTTCAGGATAATTCCAGTAACACAGCAGCCAGTTTCCTGGGGGATGCAGCTAGCAGCAGTTGCCTATCCAGAGACCTGCAGTATGTGACCATCCCAGACTTGCCAAACAGCAGTAGGAGACTGCTTCAGGTGTGACAGCATGCTGAATTTGACACTACAAAAAAGAATAATTTCAGTCTAATTTCAGTCATATTGCTTTTTTAAATGTTTATCTGTGCTAAGGAAGGGATTACTGTCCAAAAGCATGACATGAATGCATTTCAAAGTTAACTATATCAGTAGTACACATTTTATGAATAGGTTACTCCAGGGTATTAAATACTTTCTATTGGACATGACAAGTTGTGTTAAATTCATCATACGCATATATACAGTTGCTGGTCATAAAATTAGAATATCATGAAACAGTTGATTTATTTCTGTAGTTCCATTCAAAAAGTGAAACTTTTTGTATATTATACTATACTGAGTATATTATACTCATTCATTACATACGGACTGATATATTTCAAGTGTTTATTTCTTTTAATTTGATGATTATAACTGACAACTAATGAAAACCCCAAAATCAGTATCTCAGAAAATTAGAATATTTCTTAAGACAATACAAAAAAGGATTTTTAGAAATGCTGGCCAACTGAAAAGTATGAACATGAAAAGTATGAGCATGTACAGTACTCAATACTTAGTTGGGGCTCCTTTTGCCTGAATTACTGCAGCAATGCGGCATAGAGTCGGAACAGTCTCTGCTCAGGTGTTATGAGAGCCCAGGTTGCTCTGATAGTGGCCTTCATCTATTCTGCATTGTTGGGTCTGGTGTATTGCATCTTCCTCTTCACAATACCCCATAGATTTTCTATGGGGTTAAGGTCAGGCGAATTTGCTGGCCAATTAAGAACAGGGATACCATGGTCCTTAAACTAGGTACTGGTAGCTTTGGCACTGTGTGCAGGTGCCAAGTTCTGTGGGAAAATGAAATCTGCATCACCATAAAGTTAGTCAGCAACAGGAAGCATGAAGTGCTCTAAAACATCCTAGTAGGTTGACCTTGGACCTCAGAAAACACAGTGGACCAACACCAGCAGATGACATGGCAACCCAAACCATCACTGACTGTGGAAACTTTACACTGGACCTCAAGCAACGTGGATTCTTCTCTTTTCCTCCAGACTCTGGGAACTTGATTTCCAAAGGAAATGCAAAATTTACTTTTATTAGAGAATATAACTTTGGACCGGTCAGCAGCAGTCTAGTCCTTTTTGGAAGTGAAACACTTCTGACAGCTGAAACCAATGTCTTGCATACGTCTGTGTGTGGTGGCCCTGAAGCACTGACACCAATTGCAGTCCAGTCTTTGTGAATCTCCCCCACATTTTTAAATGGGTTTTGTTTCACAATCCTCTCCAGGGTGTGGTTATCCCTATTGCTTGTACACTTTTTCTACCACATCTTTTCCTTCCCTTCACCTCTCTATAAATGTGCTTGGACACAGAGCTCTGTGAACAGTCAGCTTCTTTAGCAATAACCTTTTGTGTCTTGTCTTGCTTGTCTAAGGTGTCAATGGTCGTCTTTTGAACAACTGTCAAGTCAGCAGTCTTCCCCATGATTGTGTAGCCTACAAGGTTTCTTCCTCAGCTGAGGGAGTTCTTCCTTGCTACTGTTGCCCTTGGCTTGCTCACCTGGGGATTTTTACATATTTACATATGTTTATTTACATATTCTTTAAATTTATACATTTCACGTCAAAACTTTGTCTTACCGGAATTTTGTGAAGCTGCTTTGTGACAACATCAGTTGTAAAAACGCTATGCCAATTTGATTTGATTTGATAAATCAACTTTATGATATTCTAATATTATGACCAGCACCTGTATTGTCCCTTAAGTAAAACTGAAATGTGTAAGATAATAATGTTCATAATGACTCTGTTTGTTCACAGACCCACATGTAGAAACATCCTTGTGATCAATGAATGTAAAGCAATTGGGGGATATTAAAGGCGTAGTTCGAAATTGTAACACTTTATAAAATTCAAAAGTTTGTATCCTCACCATTTACTAACTCTCCCATCTGTTTTTGTGCTGGAAACCGGTCTGATGTGTTTACAAACCCCAGTGTCTTTAAAGGTGTGAAAAGACAGACTGGCTCAGCCTGGTACGCTAGTTTTTCTCTGTCTCTGCTCATGGCAAAAGCATCTGGAGTATTTTTAGACAACATAGAGAACTCCAAACATTGAAAAGCATGAAACAAAATGAGGGTATTGTTCATGACTGCCTCATAGGTGGGTAATTTTGACTTAATTTAGCTGTTTCTGATCACTTAAGGTCGACATTACTCCAAATTCAGGAAACGGCTAACTGCATTACCGAAAGTGCTACAAAACAGCTCGAGTTACAAATGAGTTTTTGTGGTATTTCAAACATTCCATTCATTCATTATCTTTAACTGCTTATCTAGTTCAGGGTCGCGGTGGGTCCAGAGCCTACCTGGAATCATTGGGCACAAGGCGGGAAAAGCCAGTCCTTCACAGGGCAACACAGACACACACACATTCACTCACACACTTTTGAGTCGCCAATCTACCTACCAACGTGTGTTTTTGGACTGTGGGAGGAAACCGGAGCACCCGGAGGAAACCCACGCGGACACAGGGAGAACACACCAACTCCTCACAGACAGTCACCTGGAGCGGGACTCGAACCCACAACCTCCAGGTCCCTGGAGCTGTGTGACTGTGACACTACCTGCTGCGCCACTGTGCCACTCGGTATTTCAAACAGTAAATAAAAACTTACAGACAGGCTAAACTTCATTTACGTATGAAAAAGAGATGGTTTTTCCCCCTCAAACATGCACTTTTTAAAAGACTTTTAGCTTCGGAATGTAAACAACCAGAGAGACCTCCGCATAGCCACAGTGGTTGATATTCCCTTTAATACAGATTGTTCTCCCCAAAGCCTAGTGTGTACAGACGCATTTTATTTTGAAGGTATGGCATGTTTAACAGCAAATTTTGCACAACCTCATTTTATCTCTTCTTATTTTTCTGTACTTAATTTGATTAATAGCTTAGAGAAAGTTTCATGAAAATGTAGCAAACATACTCCAAATTGAAACAGAACTTTGTCTAAATAAACAGTTTCTCATATGAGGTCAATAATATTATTTTTTTTTTTTCAGGGCTCTTCACAAGCTTCAACAACTTCTGCTGCCACTCTTATTTCTTTGGGTGAAACTTCCTTATATAGAGGAAGTGGAGATCCATCTGCCACTACAGATACACAAGCATCCATAGAAGATATAAAGGTACACATCTGTCTCCTTTTGCGGGATTCATCTTTTCAAAAACCACTCATTAATGTGTGGTTGCTCAGACAGGGATTATGTCTGGGAAACCATCCCAATATTTTTTCATTAGTGCTGTGAAAATTAATGTATTAAAGGAGTAGTTCACAATTATACAGAAAAAACACTTTTTTATAAGTTTCAGTTTCCTGATATTTCCTCACCATTTGCTAGCTCTCCCATCTGTTTGCCTGTTCAAAACTGGTATAATGTGTTTCTCTCTCTCTGTTCATGGTACAGAAAATGTTTCTGTCTTTTTAGACAACGGAGAGAACTCCAAACATTCAAAAGCACGAACTGAGATGAAGTTATTACTCTGTTCTTAATCCATTGGCATGTAATACTGACTTATTTTTGCTGGAGCAATCTGTAATACTGATACCAAGCGTTTAAAATCGGAACTATAATACAGTTTCAAACAGAGGAAAGAGCCTTATGCCTCCTCCCCCTCATAACCCGGCATGAAGTTCAACCAGGTTGCCAGTTTGAGGAAAACTGAAGGAACAAACAACAAATTAGTTTAGGAACTATGGACCATAATAGCTAAGATTGTGCCATAATCAACATATTTACACAGAAATAAAAATACTTTTGAACCACTCATTCCACCTTAAATAGTGTCCAAACTGTCCACCATTGTAGCAATTTTCTGAAGACTGTTTAAAATTAGAATTAAACCTTCCTCCTTTTTCTCCCCAAATCTGCACCTAACCAAAAAACTGGCTGTGGCCAGGAAACAACTGGAACCTCCAATGATGGCTGGCTCACTTGGCAGGCTCTTTTCCTTCTTCTTGTTATGTTGTATGTGATTCAGTTTCAGATGTTTCCTCACCATTTGCTAGCTCTCCCATCTGTTTGCCTGTTCAAAACTGGTATAATGTGTTTCTCTCTCTCTGTTCATGGTACAGAAAATGTTTCTGTCTTTTTAGACAACGGAGAGAACTCCAAACATTCAAAAGCATGAACTGAGATGAAGTTATTACTCTGTTCTTAATCCATTGGCATGTAATACTGACTTATTTTTGCTGGAGCAATCTGTAATACTGATACCAAGCGTTTAAAATCGGAACTATAATACAGTTTCAAACAGTGGAAAGAGCCTTATGCCTCCCCCCCCTCATAACCCGGCATGAAGTTCAACCAGGTTGCCAGTTTGAGGAAAACTGAAGGAACAAACAACAAATTAGTTTAGGAACTATGGACCATAATAGCTAAGATTGTGCCATAATCAACATATTTACACAGAAATGTGTTCATAATTTCACTAAAACACCTACCTATGCTAGAAAAAGGCAAAAAAGTGAATGAGCAGCTGCCATTTCCCTGCATTTACAAGCCTTTACTGTCCAAATCCACCTTAAATATTTCGACTAGACAAGGCTGGTGTTACTTATCGATTATCCCTTCCATCATAAATATCATTTAGGAGGCAGAACTTTGCTTCTTATTCACAATTTTCATAGTCAAGCATTTTGTTCCACCTTATATGTGTCCCTTTACGAGTCTCATTTAATTCTCTGTTCCATGTTCGAAACATTTTGAAGCTTTTGAAGTTATTCTAGTTTATCAGTTTAAATCACACAAACCAATTGTGCATAATGTCACAAAATATTTGCCTAAGTGAAAGGCTAAAAAGGAAGGAGCCCCTGCCATTTTCCCTGAATTTACTTTACAAAACACCTTGAGGTAAAGTTATGAGTTGAGTCACGTCGTGTAGGTTTCATGCAGTGGAACAGAGCTATTATTGAATACTCATTTCCATCTTAAACAGCTATGTGAAGCTAAAGCTATTGCAAGGTTTTATAAATAAAAATACTTTTGAACCACTCATTCCACCTTAAATAGTGTCCAAACTGTCCACCATTGTAGCAATTTTCTGAAGACTGTTTAAAATTAGAATTAAACCTTCCTCCTTTTTCTCCCCAAATCTGCACCTAACCAAAAAACTGGCTGTGGCCAGGAAACAACTGGAACCTCCAATGATGGCTGGCTCACTTGGCAGGCTCTTTTCCTTCTTCTTGTTATGTTGTATGTGATTCAGTTTCCTGAGGGTCTCTTGTTGCTGTGCTAGGGTTATGTACCTCCACTCCAGTGGCGGATGCTGGTCTTTCAAGTAGGGGAAGCTCAATTTCGGCCTACATCATAAAATGTGTTGGTTTATTTATACGTAAATTCTACCCTCCATTCCTTTTCAAGAAAATGATCTGTGACCCTGTCGTACCAACAAGGCCTCTTTTCCAGGGACTTGACTAGTGTCCTCTCAATGGCCAGCAGAGCTAGGCTGCTTAAACGGCCTTGGCCCATGTGAAGTGTGTCCGCCTGTTAGTGCTTTGTGGCGGTGGAGGGGCTCAGCAACACTCGCTGGACAGAAACTGCGATAGAAATCAGAAAGAGTGATAGAAGCCAGTCTCCAAACACAAGCAGCAACAAAAAGCCCCACCAGAAATAGAAGCTTGATTTGTCGCTAGTCATTTTTAACAAAGAAAATGCTGGCAAGGGCAGCACCTTTTGCATTTTGGCTTGCAAAATTGATTGCTCTATTTGATTTAAGTCTGGATCATTTCCTGTGACAATTCTCCACACTTGATGGGCTCTTGACACATAGGCTCTCAAGTTTTCTTCCACTCCTAATGGCTCAATCAGAATATTATCAGGATGTACATTTGTCGGAGATGTGTCTCTCAATGGACCTCTGGATCATTCAAAGCTGAACAGCTCTGGATCTGGACCAGGAGATTTGATAAAAGTCTCTTCATATTTCCTTTAGCAGGTTGCATTCCTACCATAATTTCTTCCAACTTGGAAATCCAAGAATGTGCTTGCAGAGTAGGCAACTTTTCAAGGATATCCAACATATCTGTATTTTGCCAAGGTTTTTACTCCAAACTCTGCCCCCCGGATTATAACTGGACAAATCTTCTCAGGTGTCTTCCCTTTTTGTAACAGTAAGTACTCTGGGAAACAGAGGTAAACAGAGGGAAGGTATTTATTACAAGAATGAGACACAAAGGAAACAAAACAAAGAATAAATCAACTACAAACAACTAAACAGAATGTGAAATTTCATAACAAAACACTAGACTCAGATATTACCTGACGAACTCTAAACAGGGAGACCCAGAAAGCTAAGCCTAAACACAGAGAGCTAAAGCTAAACCTAAACACAAAGAACTCCTTGGACAGAGAGACCTAAACAGAGAAACATATACAGAGATATTTATAAAGAGATACTCAGACAGAGATCTGGAATGTCAAATGATGGACAAACACTGAGATTCAGGACAGGGCTTATAAATTATAGAACAGACAAGGAACATCTGGGAGGGGAAACAAGAGGGCAGAACCACAAGGGAGACACAGGTGGAGACAAGAACAAAACAAAACAAAGAGCCATGTGCTCCTAAGCACATAACAAAGGGAAACCCCCACCTGAATGCACAACTCCTTGGGTACGCTGACAAAGACCCCCCCTGGAGCTGGTGAAGGAAAGGAGCCTGAAAAACAAGACAAGAGACTAGAAAGAAACAGGAGACTGAAACAGAAACAGGAGACTGAACACTGGCCTGGAATGGAGACAGTATAGACGACAGAAGGGACTAATAGGGGAGGAAACCGGTGTGGAACTAGGTGACTGGACTGGGGACATCACAGGAGATTAAGTACTGGGGCTGGAATCGAGATAAGTACTGGGACTGGACTCGAGACAGGGCAGGACTGGAAATAGGAGTGGCGCTTAGTGACTGGACAGGGGACAGGAGAAAACTAGAAACATTAGACTGGACTGGGGACAAAACAGGAGTGGAAACAGTAGCAGAACTAAGCGACTAGACAGAAGATATGACACCAGACTGGGATGAAGTTGGGAGAAATGACTGACAGCAGGAACAAAGAGGAGAAGAAACACTGGATTGGAAATGAGATTGGACAAGAGACTGAATTTGGGACAAGGTAGGAGCGGGGACAGAAAACTGAGAAAGAACAGGACTGGGCATAGGAACAGGGACCAAGCCATTAACAGGGACAGACATGAACACAGTGACAGGGACTGGGACAGAGAGAAATGCAGACAAACGTACAGGGACACAGAGAGAAACAGGACCAAAACAGGGACTGAGGAACAAAAACAAACATTGGTGAGTACCTAGGACTGGTATGAGTCTCTGGAACAGTCAGAGAAATCGAAATGGTGGGGGGTCACCGATGTCACTGGAGGAGAAGCGGCAGGGATCGCCACAGTCTCTTGAGCAGATGTGGCTGGGGTTGCCACCATGGGAACAGGAGTGGCGGGAGCCGCCAACACAGAAACAGGAATGGCAGGGATCTCCGCCTTCACAGGAATAGAAGCGGTGGGAGCCGTGTTCACTGGAACAGGAGCTGCCTGCACTGGGACTGAAAACCTTGCAGAAGCAGGGAGCCCTTGCGGAGATGTCCTCTGGAACAGCCTGGGGCTCTGGATCCTCTTGACCCAGGGGGGGCAGGTGTAGCGGATTCTAAACACTGGTGTGTGCTTTGGGACATGCCTTTCTCTAGACACTGGGGTGCACTCTGGGCTGGACTGAGCTCGTCCTCAAACAGACTAACCATAAATGTTAATTTAAATATAAATGATTTGAGACCCTCCTCTTGGCCGGTTGCAATCAAAGGAAGAATGTTTTGGACAGAAACAATCAGTTCCTTGATGGTAGATTGTAAAGAGTATACTAACTGGTTCACTTGCAGAGCAGGACTGGTCTGCACTGTGGACCTCCTTTTGGACTTCCACTTTAAATTGGAACCCAAGTCAACCGCCTGCTGAACAGGTACCAGTCTAAGGCGTCCTATGGAAATATGGTGCTGCTCATATGAAGCCCTTGACTCAACTATGGCCTGGCCTATGGAAGCTTGGACTTCTACTAGCCTCAGATAACCTCCCACTACCTCTTTGTGAAGGTCCACCATTCTGTAACGGTAAGTATTCAGGGAGACAGAGGTAAATGCAGGGAAGTTTATTACAAGAAAAGGACACAAAGGAAACAAAACAAAGAATAAACCAACTACAAACAACTAAACAGAATGTGAAACTTCATAGCAAAAAACTAGACACACACCTGAATAAACACTCTAAATTACCTGACAAAACCTAAACAGAGAGACCTAGAAAACTAAGTGTAAACACGGAGAACTACTTGGAAAGAGAGACCTAGACAGAGATACTTATACAGAGACCTGGAATGGCAAATGGTGGACCAACACTGAGACTCAGGACAGGGCTTAAAACTATAGAACAGACAAGGAACACCTGGGAGGGTAAACAAAAGGGCAGGACCACAAGGGAAACACAGGTTGAGACCCTGATGAGAAGGCAGAGCTACGTACCAAGGTGCTAAGGCGGAGACCGATATTTGACAGCCTTATTTTATCAATTTATTCTTCTGTATCTGTAACTCTTTCATTATTTTTCTCCAGTGCTTTTTGCTTTCTGAGCTAAGTAGTAGCTTCATTAAAGTATGACAGGCACTGGTCTATACTTCTTTCTAATTCTCTTAAAGCTTTCCATCTGTCCACTTCTATTCTTGTACTGGATGTTGCAGAAAAAAATCCAATCTCTTCAGTCTTCTTTACTCCTAGATGTGTCTCCTCTTTTTTCTGCTTTAGCCAGTATCCTTCTGACTGCAGGGTTGTATCCACCCATGATCTCCTTCAACTCTTTCAGATCATCCTCATTTACAACTGTCCTGCTCCTCATTCTCAGTTCACCTTTAGTCTGCATGTGAAAGGGGTGAATAAACCCCTCTCTCTGGCTTACAGCCCCATGAGCCTGGACATATGCTTGTGAGAGATGAAACACTATTTACACACACACATTTCATATATAAATGTCACTTTGTTTAAGAATATCTGGGTAAGTGCCTGCTAAAACTCACATTGTTCCTCACGGGGCGCGTTGGTCTCGTGGTTGCTTCAGTTTTCGCCATGCTATGAATCGGAGTTTTCATTAACATCGGGTGTCCGTTCAGCGTGTGGCCATTTGTTTTCATAATACAGTTTTCTGTATGTTGATAGGTGGACGTGTGGCTAGTGATGTACCCACTACCACACACTCCATTTAAACGATGGTGACATGTTTTAAAATACCGCTGCTAAGACTTGCACCCACACTGATGCCGGCGTTTCCCACTTCCACATCCATTATTAGGGACCGGGTTGGAACACGCGCGCTGCTCTTAATGCCCCTTTATTGGAGGTTCCGGGGTGGAAGATATCGGTTTTAGAAGGAGGGGTGTAATTTATCTCTAACATGACGGTGGTATTTACATTGTGCATGTTTTAATTTCTCAGTTCAATAATATGATAAATGTGTTGTATTTGGGTGCTTGGTGTGAGGGGAAGGTATTTAACATGGGGTGTAAGGAGGAAAGTTGAGTTGGAGTGGGCCAGCTTGAGGAGAGGCTGATAGCTCAAGAAATTTGTGTTTTCTTTTGATGTTTTTTTTCCTTTTTTTTCTCTTTGTTTTGGTAATCTCACCCAATAAAACAAAAAGATAAACTTACTCTGCGGTGACTGTACCTCTGCCAGTTATTGATACACCCAACATCTTCACACTGCACTTTATTGTTGTCTTCTTGCTTTTGGAACACGGCTACTGCTTTATTCTTATATCTGCTTGTCCTGACTCTATTATGTGGTCATCCTTGTCTGTGATATGATAATTACCCTCTTGACTGATCACTGGGAGCTGGGGATAAAGTTCCTCAAGCTTCACCTCCTTCTTATAAGGTGGGGGTCCATGTGAGAAAAAGGCACATTAATTTCTGCCATCTGTTTTTCTATTTCCTTTGCATGTTTCCCTATTTCTTCTGCACCTCTCTTTATCATCTTTGCAGCTTTTATCAGTTTCTGTCCCTCTTGCTCGAATAACAGGAGAATGCCAAGCTCCACTTATTTTTGTTCCTTTTGTTCTTTTTTTCTTGTCTAGCATTGTACGTAGACAAAAGCACCGGCAATATTTTAATTGCAGCCTGGTTAAGAGTCCCCCCTACTGGCTATGGTTGGTCAATGTCAGGCCATCGCTTATGCCATTTCTCCGATATTTCTTTTTTTAATTAATTTATGTTTTTTGAACTTTAACCTGCATACAACCACAAGTACAATAAAAAAAAATCTCAATATATAAAAACTAGGATTCAAAAACAGTTATTTAAAACACAATGTCAGGCAAAAGTAATTAAGGAAATGTAAACAAATTAAAGAGTTTAAAAAGTAATTATACAAAAACAAAACACACATGTACAATGGGGCACAAAATGTCACAGTCAAAAGTTCTTTCTCAAAATCATAGGCTATAGGCTATCCAAAATTATAGGCTATCCATATGCTATTATTTATCTATTTATTAATTGGGGGGTAGCTACAGTTTCAAATACTCCAAAATAGGTCTCCATATATTGTAAAATTTCTGTGGGCTGCCTGATACCTCATATCTTAGTTTTTCTATATGGAGAACCCCTGTTAGTTCTCTCAGCCAAGCTTCAAAATGAAGTTGCGAGTCAGATTTCTACAGTTTCAAAATGCACCGCTTAGCAACAACCACACTTCCTAATGTGCTGGAGAAACCAAGTAAAGCAATAATAAGGTCAGGATCTAAATTTACCTGTAGTGGAGCAGAGTACCACCTAAAGACTGAACCTCATAAACTACTGAGTTTGGTGCATGACCAAAAGGTGGGCGAGCGTGCTAGGAGTATCCCTGTATCTATTGCAGGTAGGAGAGGTTTGTGGGAAAATTTTATTTAACTTGGCCTTGGAATAGTGTAGTCTATGTATAACTTTAAATTGTACCAGCTGAAGTCTGGTGTTGATTGATTGAGCAATAATGGATATTTTTCAGGGCTTGTTTCCATAAATCACCTTGGATCGCCATATTAAAGTCTTCCTCACATAATTGTTCAAATTTTATTGCTGGTTGACAGAGTTTGAAAGAAAAGATGTGAACTAGTGCAGAGATCAAATTTTTAGCCTAACCTAAAAGTGATGTGCGAACAAACCGGTTCAAAGAGCCGGCTCTTGTAAGTGAACGATGAGAGCCGGTTCCCGTCTAAGACTGAGCCATTTTTTCTAAGGCTTGTCATTCAACCAATCAGAGAACAACAAGCAAGGGTACCAATCAGCGAAGGGTTATACCACCTAGCATTGAATTATTTAATGAATTAAATAATTAATGAATCATATAAAAATTAATTATCATTGACTCCGCTATGTAGTATTTATGCTGCCAGAATGTGGGGTATAATTATTTCACAACACTAACAAAATCTTATACAGAGCATTATTCTCTGGCAAGAAGCCAAACATGGGGAGATTTTGTAGTTCCTTAATTTTTTTTAAATCAATACAAACCGGATTCCAAAAAAGTTGGGACACTAAACAAACTGTGAATAAAAACTGAACGCAATGATGTGGAGATGGCAAATGTCAATATTTTATTCGTAATAAAATATAATACGTAAAATATAATAAATAAAAATGACAGATCAAAAGTTTAATCTGTAAATGTAACATTTTAAAGGAAAAATATGTTGATTCAAAATTTCACAGTGTCAACAAATCCCAAAAAAGTTGAGACAAGTAGCAATAAGTGGCTGGAAAAAGGAAATTGAGCATATAACGAACAGCTGGAAGACCAATTAACACTAATTAGGTCAATTGACAACATGATTGGGTATAAAAAGAGCTTCTCAGAGTGTCAGTGTCTCTGAAGCCAAGATGGTAAGAGGATCACCAATTCCACCATTGTTGCGCAGAAAGACAGTACAGCAATACCATAATGGTGTTACCCAGCGTAAAATAGCAAAGACTTTTAAGTTATCATCATCAACCATGCATAACATCATCAAAAGATTCAGAGAATCTGGAATAATTGCTGTGCGTAAGGGTCAAGGCCGTATAACTCTACTGGATGCTCATGATCTCTGGGCCCTTAAACGTCACTGCACCTCAAACAGGAATGCCACTGTCAAGGAAATAACAGAATGGGCTAAGGAATACTTTCAGAAAGCATTGTCAGTGAACACAATCCACCGTGCCATCCGCCATTGCCAGCTGAAACTCTACAGCGCAAAGAGGAAGCCATTTCTAAGCAAGCTCCACAAGCTCAGATGTTTGCATTGGGCCAGGGGTCTTTTAAAATGGAGTGTGGCAAAATGGAAGACTGTTCTGTGGTCAGATGAGTCACGATTTGAAGTTCTTTATGGAACACTGGTCCTCATGTCATCAGGACCAGAGAGGACAAGGATAACCCAAGTTACACGGAGACACTGAGAAACGCTCCGTTCAGAAGCCTGCATCACTGATGGTATGGGGTTGCATGAGTGCTTGTCACATGGGCAGCTTGCATGTCTGGAAAGACACCATTAATGCAGAGAACTATGTTCAAGTTCTAGAACAACATGCATAACAACATCCCATCTAGACGACATCTTTTTCAGGGAAGACCCTGCATTTTTCAACAGGATAATGCCAGACCACATTCTGCAGCAATCACAATATCATGGCTACATAGGAGAAGGATCTGGGTACTGAAATGGCCAGCCTGCAGTCCAGATCTTTCACCTATAGAGAGCATTTGGCACATCATAAAGAGGAAGGTGTGACAAAGAAGGCCCAAGATGATTGAACAGTTAGAGGCCTGTATTAGACATGAATGGGAGAGCATTCCTATTTCTAAACTTGACAAACTGGTCTCCTCTGTCCCCAGACGTCTGTTGAAGAAGGGGGGATGCCACACAGTGTTAAAAAACGTGCCTTGTTCCAACTTTTTTGGAATTTGTTTTTGAAACAACATATTTTTCCCTTAAAATGATATATTCTCTAAGTTTAAACTTTTGATCTGTGTTTTGTGTTCTGTTCTGTATATAATATTAGATGTTGGCACCTCCACATCATAGCATTCAGTTTTTATTCACAATTTGTTTAGTGTCCCAACTTTTTTGGAATCCGGTTAGTATAAAGGTCTTTCATAGAAATTATACCTCTATGGCTCCACTCCCTAAAGAGGGGAAAAAGCACGATAATGCCAGATTGGGGTGTTTACTGAAGTGTCTGGAAGTTAAAAAAAAAAAAATTGCGGATCTTTAGCCAAATTTTTTTCTGAGTTGAGTAAAGTGAATTCTTGTTCTTTATGAGAAGACCACGGCCTAAGGGATGAAAAGAGAATTGCCTGCAGGGACATTTTCTGCATCAGACTCCGCTCAATTTTCATCCAAGGAGGCATGTTTGTAGAAGGGTTATGGCCCTGAGCTAATTGCTAGTACACCATTATTCTAACATTGGCAGCCCAATAATGCAAAAAACAAGGCATGTTCAAACCACCATACTCCCTTGGTTTGTACAGATGTTGTTTAGAAATTCTGTGTGCCCTATAACCCCAGATGAATGGTAAGATAATAGAATCAAATTGTTCAGAACAGAATGCTGGAATGTAAATATTCTGGAACAGGTAAAGAAATCTTGGTAACGAACCCATTTTGATTGTGTTCACCCTACCAATCAGCAACAGAAGCAACATTCTCCATTTTTCTATATTCTTTTTTTAAAGCATTCAATCTTTCAATAAAATTATATTCAAAAAGTAATTTTGGATGTTTAGCCATTTTAATGCCCAAATATTTAACTACTTTCGATGTATTAAATTGAATGGAAGAGATAAATGTGGGATCCAACTCAGCATTTAGAAATACAAGATCACTTGTCTGGTCTGCCAATTAATTATGTATCCAGACACTGTACCATGCATGGAACGTATTGTTCAGGGTCAGACACAAAGATGGCAATGTCATCTGCATAAAGATTTAAATTATGGTCTATTCCACCAATAGTTATTGGTCTAATTAGTGCATCTTCTCTTATGCTGATTGCCAGTGGCTCAATGGCAAGAGCGAACAGTAATGGGGAAGAGGGGGCAACCTTGACGAGTGCTCCTCCCAGGAGAGAAGGATTGTGACTTTTCCTGATTAGTAACAACTGAAGCTGTTGGACCTAGATATGCCAAACGAACTCAATAAATAAACGAGTCAAAAGACCAAACCTCTCCAAGGCTTTAAACAGATTCCCCCACTCTACTTGGTCATATGCCTTTTCCACATCTAAAAATAACATGCCCTTTTTTAAATCTAGAGGAAATTTATATTGCATAATATTCAGTACTCTTCTAGAGTTATCCATCCATCCATCCATTATCCACCACTTATCTGGGTCTGGGTTGCGGGGGAAGTAGTCAGACTAAAGAAACCCAGACCTCCCTCTCCCAAGCCATTTCTTCTAGCTCTTCCGGGGGGATACCAAGGTGTTCCCAGGCCAGTCAAGACATGTAGTTTCTCCAGCATATTCTGGGTCTTCCCCGTGTTCTCCTCCCCATTGGACATGCCCAGAACACCTCACCAGGAAGGCGTCTGGGAGGCATCTGAACCAGTTGCCTGAACCACCTCAACTGGCTCCTCTCAATGTAGAAGAGCAGTGGCCCCATTCCTAGTCTCTCCTGGATGTCCGAGCTCTCTAAAGGAGAGTCCAGACACCATGTGGAGAAAACTCATTTCAGCTGCTTGTACCCGCAATCTCATTCTTTTGGTCACTACCCAAAGCTCATGACCATAGGTGGGTGTTGGGAAGTAGATTGCAGGGAAAATCGAGAGCTTTGCTTTTCTGCTCAGCTCTCTCTTCACTACAATGGACTGGTACAGAGTCCGCATTACTGCTGACGTGGCACTGATCTGCCTGTCAATCTCCCGCTCCATTTTTCCCTCACTCATGAACAAGACGTTGAGATACTTGAACTCCTCTGCTTAAGGACTCAGATATGGAGGTGCTGATTCTCATCCCCGCCGCTTCACACTTGGCTGCAAACCAAGGTCCCGGCTCATTGAAGCCAACAAGACCACATCATCCGCAAAAAGCAGACATGGGATCTTTAGACTTCCAAACCGGACACCTTCTGCCACTTGGCTACACTGAGAAATTCTGTCCATAAAGGTTAAGAACAGAATCAGTGACAATGGGCAGCCCTGTCAGAGTCCAACTCCTACTGGAAACCAGTCTGACTTACTGGCAGCCATGCAAACTAGACTCCTGCTCTGTTTATACAGGGACTGAATGGCTCAGAACAAAGAGCATATTAACCTATACCCCCAGAGCACCCCGCACAGAATATCCCAAGGGACATGGTTGAATGCCTTTTCCAGATTCACAAAACACATGTAGACTGGTTGAGCAAACTCCCATGCAGGGTCTTAGTGAGGGTAAAGAGCAGGTCCTGTGTTCCACGACTGGGGCGGAATCTGCATTGTTCCTCCTGAATCCGATGTTCAACTATCAGCCTCTCCCTGGGGCGCTACCACCAAGGAGTTTTCAAACTACCTCAGCCCTCCCCGGGATCCCCAAACTCTGCTTCCTCTATGAGAAGATCCTCAGAGTATTCCTTCCATCACCTAATGACATCACCGGTTGAGATCAACAACTCCCCAGAGCTTCGCTCTTTGGTACCCGTCAGTTGCTTCCGGAGTCCCTTGAGCCAGCCAGGCTTGATTGGACACTTTCTTCAGCTTGAAAGCCTCCCTCACCCATGGTGTCCACCACCAATTGCTTGGATTGCCACCACGGCAGGCACCAACAACCTTGTGGCCACAGCTCTGTTCAGTTGCCTTGACAATGGAGGTCCGGAACATGACCAATCTGACTCAATGTCACTGGCCTCCCCTGGGATGCAGTTGAAGCTCTGCTGGATGTGGGAGTTAAAACCTTTCTGACAGGTTCCTCTGCCAAACATTCCCAGCAAACCCAGGTCTGTCTGGAATCCTCCCCCGCCATCTGTTCCAACTCACCACTAGGTGATGATCAGTTGACAGCTCAGCACCTCTCTTCACCGCATGTACTGAACATATTGCCGCAGGTCCAATGATACGACTATAAAGTCAATCATTGAAATGCGACCTAGGGTATCCTGATGCCAGGTGTACTTATGTAGTAAGTTGTAATCTTCTGCCACAAGTAGATTAGTATTTGTAAGCTCTGGTATTTTCTCAAACATTTTATTAAAAAGCCTACATCATCAAAATTTAGTCCATAGACATTAACCAGAGTAGCATATCTTGAGTAAAGCTGACCAGTTACTATGAGAAACCTGCGGTTAATGTCAGATATTGTCCGCAAGTCCTGAAAGGGTATGTTCTTCCTAATTATAATTGCCACACCACAAGCTTTACTTGAAAATGTTGACTGAAATATATGTCCTACCCAATTACAACATAGATGAGTTTGTTCAGAAGGCCTGATATGTGTTCACTGAAGGAACATCACGTCACAACGCATGGATTTCAGATGAGCAAAAACCTTGGCTCTTTTAATAGAGTGTCCTAATCCTCTCACATTCCAACTCACCATAGTGATCCCTTTTGTCTCAATATTTTTCTGGATGCCATGAAAGAATAAATATGTTACATTTTAATGAGGAATAAAATAAAAGACCCTGACATAAACTTATACAAGCAAAAACTCAAAAATGTATAGAACTTACACACAACCCCTACCACCCCCCAATCCCACTTTCCCAAATGAAGTAGGAGAATAACCCAGAAAAACATAGAAGGGAAGAATCTAACACTACCAAGCCAATAGCTAAGGTGTTAATATGCTAATAATCTCTGATAACTGACCTCCACTCTAATGTAACGTAAACTTCAATAAAACAATAAAACGCTCTGTAAATTAGTGCTCACATTTAAGACATTCTAAACATGTCAAACAGTTCACAGTAAGAAATAAGGAAACCATTGTTAACATGAAAAGACACATGTAGTACATTCATTCATTATCTGTCACCGCTTATGCAGTTTAGGGTCGCAGAGTTCTTGGGTCCAGAGCCTACCTGGAAGGCGGGAATACACCTGGTGCCAGGGCAACACACTCACAGCTTCTTCTGTCTCCGTGGATGGCGTCGCAGATTCCTCTGCCTCCGTGGACGTCGTCACAGATTCCTCTGCCTCCGTGGACGACGTCGCAGATCCCTCTGCCTCCGTGGACGACGTCGCAGATCCCTCTGCCTCCGTGGACGACGTCGCAGATCCCTCTGCCTCCGTGGACGTCGTCGCAGATCCCTCTGCCTCCGTGGACGTCGTCGCAGATCCCTCTGCCTCCGTGGACGTCGTCGCAGTTCCGCCTGCCTCCGTGGACGTCGTCGCAGTTCCGCCTGCCTCCGTGGACGTTGTCGCAGTTCCGCCTGCCTCCGTGGACGTCACTGCAGGTTCCCCTGTCTCTGTGGACGTTACTGCAGGTTCCCCTGTCTCCGTGGACGTTACTGAAGGTTCCCCTGTCTCCATGGACGTCGCTGCAGGTTCTCCTGTCTCCGTGGACGTCGCCGCAGGTCCTCCTGTCTCCGTGGACGTCGCCGCAGGACCTCCTGTCTCCATGAGTGCGGCTCCCTCAGCCACTCCTACTCCTGTGACTTTGGCTTCGGCCGCTTTTGAGCCTGAGACTGTGGCTACGGCCGTTTCTGCCCCTGAGACTGTGGCTACGGCCGTTTCTGCCTCTGAGACTGTGGCTACGGCTGTTTCTGCACCCGAGACTGGGGCTACGGCCGCTCCCGGTCATACCCGTAGGATGGCCCCAAGGACTTCGGAGTCGATCCCCAGAACTGTGCCCAGGCTGACTTCTCGGACTTCTCCACAGACACATGCCAGTCCTGGGTACCACCCACCTATTGTCTTCGTTCACTGTACCTTGTTCCTTGTTTCGTTCGAGTTGTTCCTTGTTCCTTAAGCCGTGTTCTTCGTAGTGTTCTTTGCAGTCGCCTTCGTCCCTCTTGTTCGTTTCTCTTGCTCGTTTCACGCTCGTTTCATGCCCCAGTCCTGTTGTGTTTGTTTCATTGCATTTTGTTAAATAAAGTCTGTGTTCTTAGCGTTTGCGTCCGCCCTCCGTCAGTCCGCACCCCTCATCCCTTATCGACCCTAACAGAATGAACGACCCTACAAAAGACGCAGCTAGCGCAGAAAGTTATTTTCGGAGGCTAGGAGAGGTCCAAGCATCCATAATTCAAGCTATGGTAGCGTCTAGGACTTTAGAGGAGCCGAAGTATGGACAAAAGGACTGCTCCAGCGTGAATCGACGGAGCCGACGGAGAAAGTGGGCTGGAGTCTCCCCTTCGCTGGAGGATTACCCCCTCAGTTCCGGGGAGATTTTTGGGGGGGGCGTTAAGGGTAGGGGCTGTTAGCCTCCAACCTGAGAGCTACGGAGGTGAGGCTAACAGGGGCGCACCTCTAGGGGATCTCAAGAGTGCGCCCGCCAAACCCCCTAAACCCTCTAAAGCTCCAGCACAAGCCCGACGAGCAGCACAAGCCCCTGCCTCCGTGGACGTTGTCGCTGCAGGGCCCCCTGCCTCTGTGGACGTCGTCGCTGCAGGGCCCCCTGCCTCCGTGGATGTCGTCGCTGCAGGTTCCCCTGCCTCCGTGGACGTCGTCGCTCCTCATGAAAGCGGCCCAGCCGGCCGCTCCTCTGCTCGTGAAAGCGGCCCAGTCGGCCGCTCCTCTGCTCGTGAAAGCGGCCCAGCCGGCCGCTTCTCTGCTCGTGAAAGCGTCCCAGCCAGCCGCTCCTCTGCTCGTGAAAGCGGCCCAGCCGGCAGCTCCTGCCCCCGAGACTGTGGCTACGGCCGTGTCTGCCCCCGAGACTGTTGCTACGGCCGTGTCTGCCCCGGTGACTGTAGATACGGCCGCTTCCGGTCGTACCCGTAAGACGGCCCCAAGGACTTCGGGGCCGATCCCCAGAACTGTGCCCAGGCTGGTTCCTCGGACTGCCCCGCAGACATTTGCCAGTCCTGGGCACCCCTATGTTGTTTTTGTTTCTGTTCCGGTCCCTGTCACCGTGTTCGTCTCTATCCCTGTAAAAGTCCTGGTCCCAGTTCCCTTGCCTCAAGTACAGCCTATGTTCCAGTCCAGTGTCTGTCCCTCTATTTCCAGAGTAGTCCAGTCCCCTGTTAGTCCTGTCCGGTCTCATGTTCAGTCACAGTTTAAATCCTCTGTCCAGACCCATGTCCAGTTCCCAGTCCCGTCACGTGTATCTGCTCCTTTCCAGTCTCAGTTTCCGTTTAGTGTTCAATCAAATGTCCAGTCTATCTTTCAGTCCCCTATCTCTACTCCTGTCTTCTCTCGTTCCCCATCTGTTCTTTCTAGTTCTGTTCGATGTCCGTTTAAGTCCAGTCTCTTACCTCCATTTCCATTTCCTGTCCTATCATAAGTATTCTAGTTTCGTTTTTTGTCTTGTTCTTCTGGCCCCCTCCTGCGCCAGCTCCTGGAGAGTCTAGTTTTTCGTGCTCCGGGAGTTGCGCGTCTTGGGGGGGGGGGGGCGTCTGTCACACCCTGGCACTTTCTTGTTTGTTTTCCCCTTCCATGTGGCTCTGTTTGTTGTTATTCCTATCTCCGCCCTCGTTTCTCTCTAGCTCCACCTTTGTCCTGTCTCTGTTCCGCCTTCTTTTCCCTCGTTATCCGTGTCAGGTGTGTCTAGTTTGTTCTGTTATTTAAGCCCTCTTCCCTCACTTCCTGGTATCGGTCATTTTGTTTTCGTTGTCGTTTGTTTTGTTATCTCTTTATTAAAACTGTCTGTGTTATAGCGAGTGTGTCCGCCTCCCGTAAATCTTCTCCTCACGTCCCCCGCGTGACAGATTGGCTACTCGGAAATGTCTATAGGTGTGAATGTTTGGGTGTGTGTCTCACTGCAAAGGTCTTCTCCTCACGTCCCCCGCGTGACAGATTGGCTACTCGGAAATGTCTATAGGTGTGAATGTTTGGGTGTGTGTCTCACTGCAAAGGTCTGGCACCCACTCTAGAGTTTGTTCCTGCCTTGTGCCCAGTGACTTTGGGTTGGCTTTGGACCCACCGTGACCCTGAATTGTATAAGCGATTACAGACATTGAATGAATGAAGAAGCCATGTCAAATCTGGGAGATCTGGGGATAATTCTATCATATTTTTTGGAAAAGGAATCACTTAGGAATTTATTGGATATCATTTTTTTTTTTACTGAATCTGATGTTAACACTTCATGTAGTTTTGTAGACTACTGCATTTCCGTTTTTCATTTTTAAATGTATTTATTAATTTATTTATTAATATATTTTATATATTTATTTTTTATGTAATTTTTTCTCTTTTTGTATATATTTGTATATGTGTATGTATATAAGTAAAACACAATACAATGAGGAAAAAAAATCTAGGATTACTCTGGTTTGAGGATGAATAATATTTATCTATGCTGACACACAAGGTCAAATATAAATCTAAATATGATTACAATGATGTTCATGCCCCATTGACATTAATTAGGGTTATTTTAATGTGAATTTAAATGTCATTTTATTTTGTCATGGCTGGATGTGATATTTTAATGTTTCCATTTTTGGAGAGGAGGTTTCTACATATGCAGACCGAGTTTTTTGCTCCTTGTTCTGTCCAAACTGATTTCATAAGCTTTACATTAGTCATTAAGATTAGGTCCTTAGTTACCATAGGATTACTGAAATCACAATGATGTTATTGTTAGAAAATCAGAATAAGAATCAGAATCAAAAATACTTTATTGATCCCGGGGGGGAAATTGCAATTATTACAGTAGCAACCAGTTGTAAAAGAATAAACACTCTATTAAAAAATTTAACACAAAAGGAAATTTACAATATGTACACATCTATAATAATAAATACAGATATACTGTATACAGCAGTAAGAGTATTGCACATTTGCACATATATTGTTATTACTGTACATGTGAATAATAACAAAATGAATCTGAAATTATTATTAGCATCTCTCCCTCTATCAAAAACCATAGGGCATGTTTTATACTGACAAGGTTTAGGAGTGTGTTTATGGGAATGTTTGACCATTTTTCCAGAAGTGCATTTGTGAGGTCAAACACTGATGTAGGACGAGAAGGCCTGGCACAAAGTCTCACTCTAATTCATCCCAAAGATGTTCTATTGGGTTGAGGTCAGGACTCTACACAGGCCAGTCAAATTCTTCCACACCAAACTCGCTCATCCATGTCTTTATGGACCTTGCTTTGTGCACTGGTGGACAGTCATGTTGTAACAGGAAAGGGCCATTCCTAGACTGTTCCCTCAAAGTTGGGAGCAGTGAAACTAATCTTTTTATGTGGCACAAAGCAGTCAGACTAGTACCATTCTTCTGGCAACCACCAAACCCAAACTTGTCCATCAGATTCCCTGATGGAGAAGCATTGTTTTTTATCCAGAGAACATGCTTAAGTACATACGCTCTACACACAGTTCTTGAACTAATCTGAAGCCAATATGAAGTTTGGAGGTCTGTAGCCATTGACTTTGGCAACCTCTGCTCACTGTGCCTCAGCATCCACTGGCCTTGCTCTGTCATTTTAACTGTTGAATAAACTCTACTAGAAAGGTTTGGACGTGTATAGTTTATGCCCATATTCTTGAAAATATATGTTGGATGCATCCAAATCCCACTATGTAATTTTCCCTTAACTCCTTTATTATTTTTTCCCCACACTGATCATTAAGGAGATTCATGAGCTCAAGGATCAGATACAAGACGTGGAGGCCAAGTATATGCAAAGACTTAAAGACATTCAGGTATTGGTCTGCTGTGAAAACTAATGTATAATGTGTACACTCAAAAAAACATTTATGGCCTTTATGTAATAGGTTGATTTATTATGGTGATATTATATTAGCTTATGCTTTATTAGGCAGTATATGACAGTATAAGACAACAGGTCTTGTGTGGTGTGCCTGGTATTCAGTGCTTAGTACCCAACAAAAGTGGTCCATGAAATCATAAACTTGTAAAGCAGGGTCAGGGTAGCACAAGGAATATTGATGCATGTGAGGAGTGAAGGCTTGTCTATCGGGTCCAATACCACAAAAGACCTAGTGTAGCACTAAGGGCTGAGCTCCTAGGAGCTGGACAGAAGGGACTGCTATAGCTATGCTATAGATGGGTCAGGCCATGTGTTCTTGGTGAGAAAAAAAAAATCTGAGAAAAGATGAAGTGGAGCTGCATAGACAGAGGCAGGACATTGTTTGTCTTACTCTGTCTGATTTAAGACTGGTCAAACACACCCTAATGTAAAACACTTGGGTGTGCTGACAGGTTTGTTTAAACAGGGAGAGCTACACAATATTTGGCAGGTGGTTTTAAGGTTATAGGTGATTGGTGGTGTATTATTCCCTGTCTATCATGTAATCATAGATTTCCATCAGTGGTAGGCATTTCACAATCAAGAAATATTAATTGATATATGAATAAAATGATAAAAAATTGAACATGCACTCAAAAATAAGCTTAAATGAATTATGCTAAGCTTAAATCAGCTTAAGTATATATTAAGCCAAAATATTTGACAATTATGTTAAAATTGTGACAGGTCCAAAAAATATTTTATGCTTGTAGGATGTCAGTTATTTGTTATTTCTGTAAACAAATCTGACTGTATTAAAACAATGCTGATTTTAGGATTTGCTGTCAGAGATGGAGGAGAAGTACCGCAAAGCCATGGTGTCTAATTCTCATTTAGATAATGAGAAGTCCACTCTGATGTATCAGGTGGACACTCTGAAAGAAAATTTGACGGAGATGGAAGAGCTTCTAAGTGAGACACGCAGAGAGTTAGAAGAAAACGTTAAGGTATGTGTTGAGAGTATTCTAGCATTCGCTACATACATACTTTTTAACTTTCATTCATTCTTTCAATTGTTCTTTCATGTTTATGTTTTTCATAAAAATCCACATATGCCTCATAAATTGT
The DNA here is from genome assembly GCF_029633855.1 of Hoplias malabaricus. Lineage (NCBI taxonomy): Eukaryota > Metazoa > Chordata > Actinopteri > Characiformes > Erythrinidae > Hoplias > Hoplias malabaricus. The sequence goes on along the minus strand of NC_089811.1, from coordinate 17,886,725 downwards.
TATCCTACCTGTGGGGGAGATAAAGTGACAAACTCTTTACAGACAATGGTTTTGGAAAGTGTTTTTTTTTGTGTGTGTGTGTGTGTTTGTGTTTGTGTGTGTGTTGACCATTTGACCACAGTCCTACAGAAATGTTTTTGTTGTTCTGGAAGAGAAGAAATCACTAGTTACACAGTTAAACACTTTGAATGGAAGTCTGAAGAAATCAAAAATTGAAATATTTTTTTGGAAATGTTGGATGCTATGACCTCCAGGCTGAAGCGTCGAGAGATCATCTAACTTGTTATAGGCATAGAATATATATATATATATATATATATATATATATATATATATAATGCGTGTGTGTACATTTTGGAGCAAAATGCTGTCATCATGACAATGTTTTTTCTGGGAAGACCTTGCTTATTTCAGCAAAAGAAGGCCAATCCACATACACAATGTATTGCAACAGCATGACTGCTTAATGAAATGAAATGAAAACACTATGACAGACACTCCAAGAAAAATCTGAAAATCAGGGAAATCGTTTCACTTTCAAAACTACAGCATTGATACAATACTTTTAGTTTAGTGGAGCAATATAACGTACTACAGTCAATGAATGTTGTTACCAAAGTTCACATTTAGATAAATTTCAGAATCAAAAGTAGATATGATCATTAACTCCCTGAGGAATGCCCGGGCTAAAGATATCTATGGAATGGATTCTTTTTTTCTTAAAACTAATAAAGATATTCTGCTGGGTCCCTTAATAAGGGTTATTAATCAGTCATTTGTACAGGGAGTTTTTTCCTACAATATGGAAGCATGCTGTAATTACACCTATTCTCAGGGAATCAAGCAGATTTTAACAAACATGGACCCATAAGCATCCTACCTGTCCTGTATAAAGTTGCAGAAAAATGGGCAGACAAACAGCTTCATATATTATATAATCATATATTAATAATAGCATTCCGTCCTTTGCAGTTTGGATTTAGAAGGTGAAAACAGCAGTGAAACAGCAGACTGCTTTTTATTTGTTTAAGAAAAAGCAAAAATTGACAGGAGGTGTGGTTGGTGCAGTTTTCCCTGATTTGAGAAAAGCATTTGACACAGAAAATCAATATTTTACTAAATAAATGGATAAATTCTCATATATTGGCATTAGTAATTCTAATGTGCAATGTTCTAATTAGCAATGTGTACGATTCTGTAATTTAACATCCAGATACCTGGATTATGAGGTTGGAGTTCCTCAGGGGTCAATATTAGGTCCACTGTTGTTCAGTTTATATGTTACCATGCTCCCAGATATTTGTCCCACTTGTGTTGTTTGTCAGATGAATGAGGATCATACAGTTATCTATGTGCATGCAAATGATAAACAACATGCTGCGCAGAAGCTCTCTGATACTATGGTTTATATCACTGACTGATTGAGCAAATCTTGTCTACATCTTAAATGTTGAAAAAACTGTATGTTCTTTACATAACTCTGACATAGAAGCATTAGTACAAGGACAGAATCTTAAGGTCATGTCGGAATTCAAATATCTTGGTGTTGTGCTAGATTCACAACTGTCTTTTATCAAGCAAGTAAAGACAGTTGTTACTAGGGTGAAATTTAATCTGAGAAATTTTAGATTCCAGGGACCTGGAGGTTGTGGGTTCGATTCCCGCTCCGGGTGACTGTCTGTGAGGAGTTTGGTGTGTTCCCCTATCAGCATGGGTTCCTCCGGTTGCTCCGGTTTCCTCCCATAGTCCAAAAACACACATTGGTAGGTGGATTGGCAACTCAAAAGTGTCCGTAGGTGTGAGTGTTAGGATAGGACTGATGCCCCCTGGTATCCCCCCCTTGCACCCATTCCAGGTAGGCTCTGGACCAACCGCAACCCTGAACTGGATAAGCAGTTACAGATAATGAATGAATGAATGAATGAATGAATGAATAATTTAACTACAGAAGCAGCAAAAGTGTACATGAATATCATGATTTTACCATATAGTTCTTATTGCCAAACATGTAAGACAAATCATAAGCCACTTGAGATGGTATATAAACAATCTTTGAAAGTTTTAGATTAGAAGTCATATTGCCACCATCACTGTAAAATTTTGGTTCACTGTAGTATTTTTTTTAAGTTGGAAAAATCTGGTTAAGTTTTCTGATTCAATACTGGTTTTTAAAAATTGTAATGGTTTGGTGCCTCCAGTCCTAGAAGAATATGTGTGTATAGCCACAAATAGGTTGACTAGGTCTACCACAAGAGGTGACTGCAATATACCTCTAAGGAAAAGTGTTTTAGGCTGAACTGCTTTTTCCTTTTGTGTGACACATCACTGGAATTCTCTTCCAGATGAAATAAAAGGGTTGACAGCTATTGATTTGTTCTCTAAAAGTCTGAAGGCAAGGTTATTGAGCACACAGATTTGTCAGCATGATGTTTAATTATGTTTTATGCTGTATTACATATAACTTGTGTGTTTATTATTTTATTTTTATTTTTATTTTTTGATGAGATATTTTAAAACATCAACCTACCCAGGGACTGCGGATTAAAATTAGTCATTTGGCTAAATCTGGCACATTTGCATTATGAAATTATGATGTTGATTAATGTGTACTGTCCCTGTTATTTAAATAAAAAAATAGTAAAATAAAATGGTAAATATTTCTAGTATCATACCCTTTACTTACTCAGAACTTTTGTTTTATCTTACGACTTACTAAACATGTACTTTATCTTCACTTACCCAGTAATTAGCAGGCTGTAATTTAAGGTGTTACTGTTAACACTTGTGGTACTATTACATGTTTAATGAGTTTTTTTTATTATGATTTTGCAAATGTGCTTTGCTGTGCTTTTCGACATTATATGGAAAACAAAATTACTGCACCAAGGAGATAAATTGTAGGTTCCAGAGGGACTTTGAAGTTGGGCCAAAAAGTTTGACCAAAAAACATACATCCTAATTGGATTTCTACTTGTAAACTCAACTTTATTCAGGCCCAGACTGACTCCAAGTGTTTTAATTAACTAAAACAGGGCATATTCAGCAACCGAGCACACAGGTAAAAGAATGAGACTGAAATTCCATAGCGATTTCAAGAAAAGTACTCAGGTTTGGCCAGAAAATTACCTTATTATCATAAATTACCTAAATTATCTTAAATAGAGTTCTGCTTTCCTACTTTAAGAAAAACTTTAGTCTAATTTCATGTCATGCCTGAAAATAAACCATTGCTATCTCCCTTAAACTGTTGCTGCCCTGGCCCTTATATACACTCATTGACAAAAAATGTAAAAGTGTGCATGTGCAAAAAAGAAGTGAACAACGCAGTATTTAGGCCTGTGTATTAAGATATGCATTGCACCAGGGACATCAAGGATAACAGTCCTTCCCTGAACAACACAAATAAACCCAAAAATAACCCCAAACTACAAACAGGGGGAGACACAGTGCATGGTGGACTATGCTCACCCCTCAGCCACCCACCATCTCTAATTGCCACAGAGTTCTTATAATATTTACACTAACATTATCAAAGCTTTTCCTTGTTGTGCTGTAAGAGAGAAGAATTTTAGCACAGAGTCAGCTAACTTATACATACATTAAAAAGCATTTTCTGTGCTTTCATCTAAATATGAACACTATTAAAAACAGATTTAGGTCATTGAAATCAAACCTTTTCAAAAACACTGTCTTTAGAATATTTAGAAACTCAATTTCCAGTATTGTGTGGACTGAAATAAATTAAGCACTGGTTTTATAATTAAACTTTTGACTGGCCAACATTCTTACATACTTTACCTGGACATAAAGTATATCTGACCTTTGCATGGCTGTAGAAATGTTTAATGAAACTGTTACATTATTCAAATAATTAAACATAAGATCATTATCCAGGATCTGGAGAGAGAGAAGTTAGCCCACAGTGTACTACAGTTTAAGTTCGATGAATTGGAAAAGACAGTAAAGCAAAGCGAAGAGCTACACACTGTGAGTACTATTTTAAGTCATAGAACTAAAGAACTTGTTTCAGACTCATTAATACTTCCAAACTTCCTTTGATTTACTAACTCCCCATGTTCTCACTTCTTACTGTGCTTCTTCATTGCTTTTTCTTTCAAACTTCTGTCTCTGTATTTTATACTAATTCTAGGAGATACATCAATTACGACTCAGAGAGGCTGGCTTTCTTAGGGAAGTTTCAGACCTGAAGGAAACAATTGAATGGAAGAATAAAAAAATTGGGGTAAGCTATGTAAACTTGTATATCTAATGCAAGCTTCACTAAAAATATCTGCCTCAGATCTGCTTGATATCTGTAAACACTAACTGTACAATTCGAGCGCTGTCTCTGTTATGTTCTGGAATTATAGGATTTTGAAAAACAAATTTTTTAGTGAACTAATTGCATTTGTTTAGTTTATTTTATTTTATTTTATTTTATGTATTTACTTATTTTGGCTTAGAAGTAAACATGGGTTAGTTAATTAGTTTAATAATTGCCAACTCTTCAAAGAAAATACTTAAATGCCGACAACCCTAGTACTTTTCTTTACATGCTTCACATTTATTACCTTTCACTTCACTTTATTGATCTGTTATTCAGGCTTTAGAAAGGCAGAAGGATTATTCTGATGCGATTAGAAATGAACGGGATGAGCTCCGGGATGATGTGGTTCAACTCAGAGACATTGTTAAGGTATTGAAATGTGTACCAAAATGTATTGTTGTCTGAATCTTTTGAAATACAATCTAGTTACAAGGTAGAGAGGGACACTGGCTGCTTAGAACACAATACATTTTTTAGTTTATACCTAAAATATGAACTCAAACAAATATATTTTTCTTAAATTAGTATTAACAAGCAATGAATAAACAGTTAACTGCTTTAGTAAACAATTAAAAATGTTAAAAAAACAAAAAAAGGTTTAATTGAATGAATCTGCAATAATTCCACATATTTTGACTAATATTTACAAAATATGTCCTATCTGAATTTTTATGTGAGGCTAAATAATTGGTTCCAATATATATTTAATCAAGTAGGAATATTTTTTCAAATATGATTTTATTTAAATTACAAATATACCATATTCTTTTATGTTAAATGTAAAAGAAAAGTTGTGTACACACAACATTATCAGCTTAATTAAATAAGCACGATTTTTCTTCCAACGGGTTTGAATAGCGGCCACCCTGAGGAACTGGATGTCTAGTATGTGATTCAATTTGTGTTGGCGAAGTGACTAAATAGATCTCAACTCTTTGAGACAACTACCTACAAAGTTTTCTTTGTCTCTGTTATAGTGTATACTATGAGATCTTTTAATTTCAAAACTGATGTCAGAGTCAAATCTCAAGCATACTTTAATACAACATTTGAACAGATAGTTTTCATTTGGACATAGTCATGCACATGTCCCAATCTCCCATGTATCTAATGCAATAGGTTTTCCCCATACTTTTAAGAGTTTAATGAAATCTTTCAGTTGTAATTTGTAAGGATGGTCAGTAAAATGTCCCACCAATAAATATAGCCCACCAATAAAATCTGTTCTAATGCTCTTGCTCCACTCTTGGTGGTGATGTGATATGCAGCATAAATGTCACAAGTCCAGAAAACAACTTAAAAAGCACATGACATAGAAATTTCAGAATCCATATCGATTACATAAATTATGTGTTGCATGTTACATGAGACCTATCATATTTGTCTTATACTAAACATGATGTTACAAATCAGCATTAAAAAATGTATGTCATTTTAGTTGCTAGTATTCAAAACATTGTATAACATTTTTAAGCTCTATTACAAATATGTTAATCTTAAATAATTGACTATTAACTGCTTGGTAATCATTAATTAACCACTTGCTAATAGTTAATAAACTATTAGGAGGCAGACATTAAAATAAAGGGTTACCCATTAATGTATGGTATTATCCCATTCAAATCAAATCAAATTTATTTGTATAGCGCCTTTTACAACTGACGTTGTCACAAAGCAGCTTCACATTTTTTTTCCATTATTTTTAACAAGTCAGCAGTGACACCTCAGTGTTCGTATATTAGGTTAAATTTGTAGAGCTCAAACATTTGTGTCACAATTTCTAATTATCCTATTTAGAAACATGGCATTGTCCTTGGACCTGACCTTAGCACCAGAAGAGAAGTTGAAGATGTGACTGATCGATCACCTTGCACTGAACAGGGTAACAGTGTGCTAGGTAAGATTTTACTGCATAAAAATTGTTGCATATAAAGTTTCTCATTTGCTGTTTCAGTGTGGGAGACTAAATTGCCTGAATTTTTGAGCATATGCATGCTTGTCTGTTCTCGCATGTTGACATTTTAAAAATGACCTCACTTTTCTATTTGCATTTTTCAAGCAGTACTTTTTCCAGTGGAATTGCCAGGGTGCTGTGTTAGTGTTATTACTGTAATTTGACTTGAAGCACTTCTAAAATGTCCTTTTTATAACTTAGGATATTTAATATTTTTAAATTAACCGATTTCCCTCCTATCTGTGGGAAATTTTCAGCAACCTCCCTGTCAATTCTCAGTTCTGCCAGCAAGTCTTGCAATGTTTTGCATGCTCAAATTTTCTTTTATTAAATTTCATATTTACAGCAGCACCATAGGTTTATTTATAAATGTTACATGTATATACATAATCTACAGACAAATGTAACTTGACAACCTACTAAGGAAAACATGAAGAATGGTTTTAAACTATTGCAATATAAAGAACAAGAAATTTAAAAGACTAGATGTATTTAAAGAAATATTTAAAGACTGAAATAAATATTAAACTTCTAGAACCACATAACTTTTAAACATGCATTTTAGTGATTTTTTTCTCTTGACTCCACAATCATCTCACAGGCACTCAAGAGATGGGTAGAGATGAAAATGTAAGTGGCTGCAACGAAAACCAAGATGAAAACCCAAAGTATTTGGATCATGGAATTCAAGAGAATTCTCTTTCACCACGTACATGTGGTAGTTCTTTGAAGCGCGCTTTGGCAACACAGAAAGATGATTGCCATCTTGGGAATGATTTAAATAGAGACTTAAAACAAATTCAAAATGTTGTTGAACAATCTCAAAATGTTGTTGAAAATGAGGCTGTAATGTCCACACAAACGATCAAAGTTAAAGAAGAGAATGTGGTTGTATCTGAATATTTAGAAGGTGAAGTTGGGAAGGTGGTGTATGATCCCCTTCCTGATGTACCCACGATTGCAGATAAGAATAAGAGCCTGGGTTTTGTTACAGAGGAAATGAGGACGGGAAAAATGTATTTATGTGAGGCCCCTTTGGTATCCCTGGAGCATGAATATCTACCAAGTGAAAAAATAGTTGTAGAGAGCCAAGATCCAAAGGCTGAAGAACAGGCAAGAACAATGGATTTAAATGCCAAAAAGACACACAATACCAGCAATCCTAGCAAAAAGAAGAAGAAGAAAAAGAAAAGCAAACAAAAACAATGTTGTGATGTAAAAGAGAGCATTAGGGGGTCTGGGGAGAAAAATAAAAACAAGCTGAAAGCAGGTAGTCTATTTCAAAACATTATGCCAAAGCCACATTGTAACAATTTGCCTGTAGATCCTTCAGAGGAAATGACTGTAAATGAAAAAACAACTGTTAATTTGAATACTGATGTTAACATTCTACCAGTGAACATAGATTTTGACTCTTCAGAACTACTAAGGTCTGACTCAAGAACTGATATTAGTAGTTGTGATGTTTTACTCTCCTTTAGCAAGACAGAAACATCTTTGAAGTTTAAAGATGACAAAGGACAAAACCAGGTGGAAAAATATTCAGCAGAAATAGATGGCCACATCATTCATCTTGATGAAAGGAAAGAGGAATCAGTAAAATCATTAAAAGTTGAAAAGGAAACTCAGAGAGAACAAACAGTCCTTACTGGGCCAGAGGATGTCTGTCATGGCAATGACATACCTCAGATGCCTACAAGTATAGATCTGGAATTGAAAGTAGAGAAAACAGAGGTGAAATTCAGAGATACTCTTGAATATCCTTTAACTGATGCGGCAGAATTACCAGATGTTATTACAAATTGCAGTCATGTTAAAATAGACATGGTAGTTACTGGGTCAAAAAACAATTCACAAGAAAAAGCCGAGAGCTTGAAAGAGCAGGAAAGTGATGTTGCATGTTCCACTGCTCAGGAGGATATAGGTAAAACAAATGACTGACAGGAATGTACAGATTCACACAAGGGTGATTCAGAACAACATGCAATGCAACAAAATATATGAACAGCCTTAATAAAGAGTGACAATTTAACATATGATCAGCTTATCACTGCGGAAGACGAATACAGTGTACATCAGCATCAACAAGACATCAGAAAATAATAACAAAAACACTCACAACTTAAGGAAACTGAGCATAATGTACAATTAACAGAGGACTCATCAGACATTTTACAGAACCGCAATGAGCCACTTCTCAGTAGAATTAGGTGAGGATATAATTGATTTTGTAAGTCAATGAGAAAGAAAAATTAGGGTTAGAACATATACGTGGAATAAATGAAGAGAACTCAAATATATACTTTAATACTTGTTTCATTTCATATGATATTCCTTTTTCTTACTTTATTTTTGAAAGCTTGCCTAACAGTGAAAGTTATATTTTCTAAATTATGCTAGGTCAAAATATTTGCCTTTAAAATTGTGAAATATTCATTAAATACTGTTCATAATGGTAGACCAAAATTTCTTTCAGAATATTTGATATTTTTTGGTGGATAATTTTTCATTTATGTTTCCAATTCAATTCAAAATGTTTTGTTTATTGCTTAATTTTGTAATTTCTGGTAAATACATTGTCATTAAAATTAATAGTTATGAGCAACAAGATGAAATCATGAATTCAACTTGGAGTGAATGGATATGTGACTATTGTGTGATTTTTCTTGATAGTGATATTTTTCTTTTTTTTCTCCTAATATATGCTTTTTATTTCAAGAAATTTGTATTACATGATTCAGCTGTTTTCTATAAGTGTTTTGAATTGTGTTTCTTATCCACATTTTAATTGATTGCAATTAAAGTATGCACTATTAAATAAAAAAGTAAATGAAACTATCCTGGTTGTGTATATGCATGTGTGTGTGTCAGAGGCGATTGCTCTAAGACTGCAAGGGAAGCTCAGCTTCCCATAAAATGTCAAAAAATAAGTGATTAAATATATACTGTTGTGTGTACATGTCATTGAATAAATATGCACTACAACGCGCTCAACTTTTGTTCAGAATCAGCTTCTTATCACTGGTAAAGATGCGGCGTTCCCCTCAGTCATTCCCGCAGTTTCACAGTGCTTTAAACAGCGTCCACAGAGTTTAATAGCGAAGCAGCGAAGTGCAGCGAAACGAGACGAGTCATTGGATAAATGCTGGGCTTTGTCCCGCCCATCGGACGCTCAGCATCTCTGGGGATCTATCGGGCAGTGGGCTGGCCTCGGCTGGCCCGGACGCTCAGCTTCTGCATGATGATTGGATGATCTGTCTGTGGCTGAATCCTTTTATGATTGACAGTGAAATGAGCGAATCAGCGATAATTTGGTGTAATGCTCCGTGGGAGCATTATATTTCAATTCTGTTCTGAGTTGAACCGGAGACTTTCTTAATCCCCTTAGTGGCATTTTCTTTGTTAAAAACGACTAGCGACAAATCGAGCTTCTATTTCTGGTGGGGTTTTTTGTAGCTGCTTGTGTTTGGAGACTGACTTCTATCAGTCTTTCCGACTTTCTGAGCCCCTCCACCGTCACAAAGCACTAACAGGCGGACACACTTCAGATGGGCCAAGGCCGTTTAAGCAGCCTAGCTCTGCTGGCCATTGAGAGGACACTAGTCAAGTCCCTGGAAAAGACGCCTTGTTGGTATGACAGGGTCACATATCATTTTCTTGAAAAGGAACGGAGGGTAGAATTTATGTATAAATAAACCGACATGTTTTATGATGTAGGCCGAAATTGAGATTTCCCACCTTGAAAGACCAGCATCCGCCACTGGTGTGTGTGTGTATGTGTGTCCTAATGCAATTTAAAAAATAAACTCAGATTGCTGCTATGATTGTGAACAGGGTGATGCTGCATGAAGTTGCATTTCTGATACTTTATTTCACTCTGTTCCACACTATTCATCTTTGTCCTTACACTACACATCTTCCCACATCTTTTGCATGCCTGAATTTCCTTCTCCCATAAACCTTGCTCCTAACACCCATGTAAGTGTTTATTTTACTTGAATTATATTTTGGTGTTGTTTTCAAAAACTGAAAATGTGATTGTCAAGAATTATAAGCGGTTTGTTTCTCTAAGCTCCTTTCTTCAAGCTTCTACAACGATACAAATTTTAACCAAGCAACATTTTTGATAAATGGCAAATAAGTTGTTTAAATCATATCAAATATGTTTAGGCAGTAAACACTGCATTGCTGTTGCTGAGTAGTGGATTTTTTATATAAAACCAAGTAAACATTTATAATAATTGCAGTTAATGATGGGCTGCCTAAAGACAGGTATTTTGTTTTTATGTTAAATAGCCTTTTTTCCTGATGCCCAGATATTTGCACATTATTAAAAATATTTTAAATCTTACATTTAAATCTTTGGGCTTGATTTTCAGAGATCCGTCTGCGTAAACTGGTAGATGAACGAGAGATTTTGATAGAACAGGTAAGAGTCTAACATATACCAAAATCTGAAATGGTCGTCATCATATGGTTTATTATCTTAAATATTAGCTCAGATTTGTTCAGTTTTTGTCTTATTTTAGGATGTATGTTTGTATATTTTCCCATTGTTTCGTATCACTGATATTATTTGATGTTAAATAATTAAGTGGTAATATAATACAGCTATGTATATATCAACTGAAGGATGTGTTGTAAAATACAAGGAAAAGCTCTAGAAGATTAAGGATTGTAAAATCATAAATACCACATGTAAATGGAGCACTTACATTGTCAAATACTACAGCTCTTAATAAATATTAACATTTAAATTGAATGAATATTGTACTCTTTTTTATATTTTGAAATTCAATTTAAATGTTCAGAAAAAATAAAGATTCATTCAAAAATGTTATATTTCAAACAAAATAAGCAATGGATGAGTCACATAGGTTTTAGATTGCTCAAAGATCACACCCCTCTATTAGTTTCCCAGCACCACATACATAAATGTCTTAATTTATCTATTTCTTAATTTAGACAATAAATAAGAAGAAAATTTAGTTTAATTGATGGATATAAGTAAGAAATTTGAGTCCAGCTCTTAACAGCTGGAATAACATAACATTAAAATGTTGATTGTTATTCCTAATGCCAGTATCTAATATGCTGCTGATCTTATATTCTGGAGATATGACTTTCCAGATTTTCCAGCTTGGAGGTGCCCATGTTAACCTGCTCTAACAGTTTGACATATCTTTTCAGTTTATCTCACACATGTGAGGAAAGAAAAACAAAAAAAAAACATCTTTTTATACATATTGTACATTATTGGCTAAGCTATCCTTTAAGATACTGCCTGTTAATTCATGAACTCATATAAAACCAGTTCAGAGTTTTGGTGGGTCCAGAGCCTACCCGGAATCTCTGGGTGTAAGGCAGGAACACATCCTGAAGGGGGCGCCAGTCCATGGCAGGGCGACACAAAATCATACATTCACTCACACGTTTACACCTATGGACTACACTTTTGAGTAGCTAGTCCACCTACCAACATGTGTTTTTGGACCGTGAGAGGAAACCGGAGCACCCGGAGGAAACCCACACATGGGGAGAACACACAAAACTCCCTACATATAGTCACCTGGAGTGGGACTCGAACACACAACCCCAGGATGCTGGAGCTGTGTGACAATGGCACTGCCTGTTGCGCCAAATTAAAAAAGCATTTGATATTTTCTTAAATTTGGTAGTTTTTGCTATATGTGTTGTGTCTCTAGATAACAGTACAGATTCAGTAAACGTAATATGAAATTTTACAAAGTTTTTACAAAAGATTTTTATTTTTTTTTACTTTTACTTTCATCTTTAGAAATGTATGTTCTAAAACTATTGAGAAGAGGATTCAGTTAGATGAGGAAATGCTCACAGTCGTCTTGTCTACCTGAGAAATTGAGAAATATTATTTCACTTTTAATGTATTTTTTGAGTGAAATAATGTTTTTATAGGCTGAAATGATCAGGAATCATAAAAAATGTTTAGGGCATAAAGGAACAATGCTGTCTCCTCAATAAATTCAAAGGTGCGGTGCCTTTGAGCAAGGCACCTATGCTCAACAGATGACTAGTGTGGCCTGCTGTTGTATGTAATCACTGCCCCTAATCATAGTGTATTTGTCTATTTCTATATGTATCACTATCTATTTTTACCTCGCTCTCTCCTGCAAGTTAAAACTCACCAATGCAAAGAAGCTATTATATATAACAGGATCCAGTGGCACTGCCCCATTTTATGGGCTTGAGGTCATTTAGGATTGACTGAGGTGAAGTGGAAAAGTGAGGGTAAAGGTATATACAGGTTTTGGAGCAACATATTGCCATCTAGAACTTGTCTTTTATTTATGGGAAGGCCTTGATTATTTCAGTAAGATAAAGCCAATTCATATCCTGCATGCATAACCACAGAATATGTCCTTAGTAAGTCATGGTGCAAAACTAGTCCAGATTTGTCACCAATTGAAATCAGATGGTACATTACGAAGCAAAACACACAATGGATTCTGAACGTACAACAGATTAAAAACTACAATGTAGACCCCGATCTTTTGAGCAGATGAAATTAAAAACTTTAAAAAGCCAGTATGGGATATTTCGCTTTCAAAACTTATAGCACTTGGTCTAATCAGCTCCCAAACACTTACGGAGTGTTGTATAAAGAGGATGTGATGCAACAAAGTGGAAAAAATGCCTCTGTATCAGTGATAATTAATTATTATTTGATTAATATTTAATCATTTAATTAATTTTTCTAAGCACCATGTTTGGGAGCCATTAAATAATATGTAGTGTCTTTACCTGTCCAATTTTAGCTTGGACAAGTAGGTCATCATGTTGGATGACTTTACATGTATTATAGCAGAATTAGCTAGATTTAATTATTATGCCCATTGAACCGCTGTAGGTTTTTGGCTCCAAAATTGAATCTGACCTAAAAGTAATAATTTCGTACAAGAAAGGTGCACACAAAAACAAATAACCAATGATTGGTTTTATCACATAACTGGTTTATTAAATGTAATATAAAATATTTTTTTTATACATTCATAAAATGAAATGAATTACAGCAATACATGCAGGAGCAGTGAGATTAATATATGAGGGAATTTCGTTAAGATAATTACCCTAAACTCTATAGTTTATTCCAGCAAAGCATTAAGCACCAATCTCCTGAGCTACGAAACAAATGAAACCATGTGACCATATGATGTATCCCTGGAGAGGAGTGGAGATGGCTTGCAGGACATCACAGATGTGCTGGGCTTTCTTCTCACAGACACAGGCCTTGTAGCATTGCACCCCTTTTTCTGTTTGGCTTTTGGTCAAAACACAGCCTTGGACATTTTGACCTCTTGATATTTTTAGGGCATGTGGGATTCTCCTTTGCTGCTGATCTTCCTCCTTGTGAGAGCCATGTCCCTGCATGTCTCGCCTGGGCCTTTGCTCAGAGACACCACCGCAGAAAGTGATAATTCTGAGGGAGCATGTGGCCTTCTTCGTTGCTGATCCTAAAGCTCTTGTCACCACTTTGAGGGTTGCTGGATTTCAATTATAGTTTTTCTTAACTATAGATTTTCCTACTTGAAATAAAAATAAAACTTCAGGTTGGAATTTCTGGGCTCTCTTAGCTGAGCTTCTGGGCTGGGAGCAGATTCATCTTTGGGTTTCTCCTTCATTCTGCCCCTCCTCTTTCCTTATCTCTCTATATTTTCCTTCTATGTTCTGGCCTGGACCCAGCTCGAAGAGCCTAAGCCAGTTATAGGAGAGAGCCATAAGAGAGATCTGAAGAGCTTCTGAATAAACTTCAAGAGAGCTGAAGTGGTTTCTCTAGAGCTGAACTCAGAAGAGAGGAGCATTTGCTGAAAAACTTACTACTCTAACTTGAGCAAACTCTGTAAAACTCTGTGTATTCAAATTCTGCGCCACTGGTTTTAACTAGATTTTAGGAGACCCGCATTGAAAGCCTGATTGGTCCTCAGGGATTGAGGATTGGAGCATCTCCTACCTCTGACTGAATGCCTCCTGTAGACCAGAACCTCCCTTGGTAGTGACATCACATAAAATAACGTAAAACTCTTGACAAGACAAAGACTTAAGGAAGATCCCAGTAAACATTTAGCCATTGATTCAATGTTGAAATAACGTACTTGACTGTCGTCTAATCAACGTTTTCTTAAGGTTGAAAATGAAAGTTGAAAAGACATCCAAACACAAACGTTGAAAAGACGACTAAAAAAGTCACATTAAATACGTCCTTTTAAAGCCGTTATTTAAACGTTGAAATCACATACCTAAATGTCGTTCAATCAGCGTTTTTTTAAGGTTGAAAATGAAAGTTGAAAAGACGTCCAAACACAAACGTTGAAAAGACGACTAAAAAAGTCACATTAAATACGTCCTTTTAAAGCCGTTATTTCAATGTTGAAATCACATACCTAAATGTCGTTCAATCAGCGTTTTTTTAAGGTTGAAAATGAAAGTTGAAAAGACGTCCAAACACAAACATTGAAAAGACGACTAAAAAAGTCACATTAAAGATGTCCTTTTAAAGCCGTTATTTCAACATTGAAATAATGTACCTAAATGTCGTTCAAACAGCGTTTTTTTAAGGTTGAAAATGAAAGTTGAAAAGATGTCCAAATACAGACATTGAAAAGACGACTAATAAAGTCACATTAAAGACATCCTTATAAAGCCGTTATTTCAACGTTGAAATCATGTACCTAAATGTCAACTCAGCTTTCACCACCTCTGGCTTCCTCTGGAAACACCAGTTTCCCAGTCCGGATCTTTCAGCTGAATTATCAGATATAATGTTGTAGGTTCACCCTACAGAAAAACAGAAATAGACTTGGCATGACACACTAAGACATAATACTGACTTTCTGTTGACTGTGACTATTTACATTTACATTTATGCATTTGGCAGACGCTTTTATCCAAAGCGACTTACAAAAGAGGATCTAACATTCGAACTACAGCACAAATTATACAAAAATTATACCTTACATTAAGTGCAATATGCCAGGAAGTAATAAGTGCATTAAAGAAAGACATTCAGTGCAAAAGATACTCTCGGAAGAGCTGGGTTTTCAAGGATTTCTTGAATGCGGAGAGGGTTCCTGTTGCTCTGATAGTGCTTGGAAGCTCGTTCCACCAGTGTGGTACCAGAGATGAGAATAACCTCAACTGACCTCTACGGGGGGTTGGTCGTGTTAGTTGGCGCTAACGTATGGTTTTAAGAGTCTATTGAGGTAGATGGGAGCAGAACCAGTGAATACTCTGAAGGCCATCATTAGTGATTTAAATTTGATGCGAGCAGCTAAGGCTAGGCAATGCAGCTCAACTAATAGGGGCGTGACATGTGCTCTTTTAGGTTGGTTGAAGACCAGGCGTGCTGACGCATTCTGGATCATCTGTAGCGGTCTCACAGCACAGGCCGGAAGACCTGTCAGGAGGGCGTTGCAATAGTCTAGATGGGAGATTACTAACGTCTGAACGAGGAGCTGTGTTGTATGTTGTGTTAGGTATGGCCTAATCTTCCTTATGTTGAATAGGGAGAAGCGGCACGATCGAGCTACAGCGGTAACGTGATCTGTGAAGGTCAGCTGGTCATCAACCATGACATCTAGGTTTCTTACAACCTTGGTGGGAGCCACTGATAGGGACTCTAGCTTAATGCTGATGTTGTGGAGAATAGCTTGCTTGGCTGGGAGGACCAGTAGTTCAGTTTTGGATAAATTCAATTGGAGGTGATGTTCCTTTATCCATGTAGATATGTCAGAGAGACAGTCAGAGATTCGAGTTGCCACTGAAGTGTCTCCTGGAGGAAAGGATAAATAGAGCTGTGTGTCATCTGCATAGCAGTGATAGGAGAAGCCGTGCGAATGTATGGTTTCAGTTGGTGTGGCAACAGTTTACTTTATCATATTTAATGAGGGGGTCAGAGTTGTAAGTCAAGAAAAACAAGTTTATTCTTGAAGTCAATGCCTATACATCATGAAGAAAAATGCTTTAATAATGATCCCATACCAATTAACTATTAATTTACATTGTTGCCCCCCCTCTGGAGTTTGGTGTTTTCTTACTGTGTCTGTATGGGTTTCCTCTGTGTGCTCCTGGTTTCCTCCCATGATCCAAACATACATTGGCAGGTGGATTGGCTACTCAAAAGTGTCCATTGTGTGAGTGCATGAGTGAAATTGTGGGTGTGTGGTGCCCTGTGAAAGACTAGTGTCCTGTCTAAGGTGTGTCCCCACCTTGCACAGAGTGACTCCATGTAGTTTTTAAATATTTTGTACCCACCACGACCTTGAACTGGACAAGCAGACAATGAATGAATGAAAGCACAGAAGCCACATTTATGCAATAATTGTTAAATTATTATTTAGGTCAAATGTTTAAATCAAACCTGTAATCTTTGAAGTCCTCTCTCATCTCAATGTCAGTGTGGCGATGTGTATTTTAGGGAGTACAGCTGTAAATCCATTGCTGAACTGGTTAATTTTGTTCACTGTTAGAGTATGGATTCCATCAACCTCATCAAACAACTGTAAAAACAAAGCAGAACACAATAGATGAAAGCTTCATTATAATAATCCAATAAATTATATCAAAAAAGACAATAGTGTATCACAAATAAGCTAGAATAAGGAAACCATATTACACAAAAGAATATTAATAATGGTCTTACAGTAAAAAACTAATATAAATCTAGTATTATATTATAGTATTATATTATAAATATTATATATAGTATTTTCAGAATTATAAATGATACAATAATACTTATATGATGTTGGTTCACTTGCTACCAGCATTGGGCATTTGGTGACAATGCTGCTGATGCATTGACTTCCTTGCCTGATAAAATTACTGAAAGCTTCAGATCTTTGCAACATTGAAAAGTGGCACATTTTACAGCTTTTGCTTGAGTGACATATGCAAGGTGTGCTGGAGGATGGACAGTTGACTCAAAACATGTATGCTTTCATTAATAATCAGATCACAGCTTATAAGTTTTAAAATATTATTACTAATTCTACAATATAATAAAATACATACTTGCATTAGTGTTCCACACAACATTCATATTTCACAGTTAAATCTTTGGGAACATGAACATACTCCAAGTTAGTTGGATACCTGTGTGGGAAAAAAAATTGTCAGTCTAACAAAATATTGTATCATATGTAAATGTTTTGGTGCACCTGATAAAATTATATGTATTGATTTTCTAAGTAAAAGTAATAAGAGTACAATACATTGATATTTTACACACAACTTCAGATAAAATACCGTTCATCTGATGATTTTCACATATTTGGAAAAGCACAAATGTGGCCTGCGCAAATGGTATTGATTTTACTTTCCAGCTCAGCACTTCTTTTGATATTTGGTTAACATTCGCATTGTTAGCAAGGTGGCTTGCATTTAACTGCAACCCAGACCTGCTGAAATAAATGTCAAAAACATTACTGTTAATAATGTAATATTACTTTGAATTTTTATACAGAATGGGTTAACTGACTTGTTTCAACGCATTTCGGACGTCCATTGACGTTATCAATTGGTCCCGAAATAACTGACTTGTTTTCAATGCATTTCTGACGTCCATTGACGTTGTCAATTGGTCCCGAAATGACGGACTTGTTTTCAACGCATTTCGGACGTCCATTGATGTTCTCAATTAATCCTGAAATAACTGATTTGTTTTCAATTCATTTTGGATGTCCACTGATGTTTAAAATATGTCTTTGACGTTCCTTGTTTACTGGGATCCCTGTTGTTTTGGGGAAAAAACAATTCCTATGGACACTACCATTTAGTTGCATTTAGAGGCAGGAATGAATAGATATATTTAAGTAAAATGTGAAGCATCACTTGCAGCTGAACCCACAGAACATTCTGTTGATAACAAATATCTCCTACCCCATGTGGCATAGGTATTATAATAATACACAAGATAAGATGTAAAATATCCTATGCCAATCCATTAGAGCTATCACATAGGGACCCCCCCTCCACACAGACACACACACACACACACACACACACACATACACTCTCTTTCTTCCTACCGGCCGCCACATAATTTACATTATTTCAATCCTACAGCTACATGGCCATTTATGACACAGCAACCTTAAGCCTTAACATCTACGGTTACTCATTGAACCTATCACATGAGTACCCAAACCACCCACTGCATCACTAGCTCTTCACAGGGGTCATTAGGTAGGCACCACTTTTCAGTGTTTTACCACTTGTCACCACTGGCGTCCCAGACCCACACTCCTCCAAGCTAGGTTTACAGTCCTACCATACAACCACTTCGCTGTTGTAATCCAGCTGTTTCT
This sequence comes from Hoplias malabaricus, assembly GCF_029633855.1. Taxonomy (NCBI): domain Eukaryota; kingdom Metazoa; phylum Chordata; class Actinopteri; order Characiformes; family Erythrinidae; genus Hoplias; species Hoplias malabaricus. The sequence goes on along the minus strand of NC_089811.1, from coordinate 17,868,103 downwards.
TCTAACTGTAAGATGGCGCGGGGCACCTGCTGCCGTCGCGTCTGTTGTGCACACCTAACCCCTGTTTGGGTGAGTGGACAGACGGAAATGTAATTTCGCTACAAGTTGTACTTGTATAACTTTGTATGTGACAATAAGTGCATTTCAATTCAATTAAATTCAATCAAATTCTATGTGATCTTTACGTGCTAGATCACCAACCACCACAACAGCCCCTCTACAATGCATTTCCCCAACTAGACTGTGTTCTCCGTTTCCACAATTACTGACTAGACCTTTCAGCTGTTTTTGATAACTCCTTCAGAGCTCCCTTAGTTTCCAGCACTGATGCCGAAATGCACAAGCATGTCCGCATACTTCAGTTTCTTCCTTTCGAATGCTTCGTCTACTGCAGCCTCAAATGGAACTGTTAACTCTATAAAATAAACTACCCGTTTACTTTCAGGGTACAGCACCATATCTAGCCTCAGTGTAGTTAATGCAATATTTATAGCCTGTGTATGCTCTGGAATACGTTCACCCTCACACACAAATCTAATCACTTTATTACTGACAACCACTCGTTAATGCGTTTACCTCTAAGTGTTTACTGTCCAACAAACATGCTAAACCCCTTAGCACCTGATTATGTCTTGTAAGGACAAACGAACCTTACAAGCTGATAGAATTTGCTTCAGTGTGCCAACCTCTGTACATAATCTACAACTAGAGACTTCACCACTACATCTTTTGATTCTGACAAAATCATGTTACGACTCACCTTTGCATATTTAAATTCCTCAACTAAACTTGTGAGTGGTAGCACCAGTACCCCCTCCCATACCATGCCACATTAGTTAAACACCGTGGCACCCATAGCCACTTCCTTATAACCTTGTTCATAACTCTTTTCATCCTCTCTACTTCTAGGATTGAAACATCATAAACTGTCCACGGCCATCTAATACGAGGCAGTAAGCCAAACTGTAGACACCACAATTTCAACTTCCCTGGCAGACATGATATATCAATGCTATTAATAGCCTTAAAATCCAGTTTTACTCCCACAACTTGGTTGGTATCATTTAGTGCTGCACTATACCATCTACCTAAACTCTTCACTGATCTCTCCAGTACTATAGGAATAATTTCTCCTTTCATCCAAACATTTTCTGTACAAGTATTCTTTTTAACATTGACAGACTTAATTTCAACCTAGCCAACCTTAGATTATCATTTAACTTCCCCAGCAACAAGCCTAGTAACATGATCTGGAACCTAGTAACAAGCCTAGTAACCTGATCTGGAACCTGGAAAATTTAAAAACTTTCCACATAAATGTATGTGGCACTGAGCCAAAATGCCTTTGCTAAATCTAGGAAAACAACATGTAGATCTCTACCCTCCTTCTTTGCTGTCTGAATTTGTTGAATTTGTTTGTTTTCAAATAAGTAGCAAGGCTCCGCGCTATCACACTAAATAAAATCTTACCCTCCACATTAAGAATACTTTCCATTTTCCTTAGGGAATAAGTATACCGCCTGCACTTGTCCACTCTTTTGGAATGATCCCTTTTTTCCAAACTATGACCATTAACCTCCACAAAAACTTCAAGACATCAGGTGCATATTTGTACACCCGATAAGGCACACCATTAGGCCCTGGTGCAGAACCTGCCTTTGTATGATGCATCACATCTTGAACCTCACTACATTTTGGTGGGCTAACCTCTATTTGCCGCTCTATTTCACCTAGTGATGGAATATCTTATGGCAACTCTAGCCCCTTGCTTTGTCCCTATGAATGTACATGTCATTGAAACGCTCCTCTAATTCCCCTTTTCCAACATGTAAGCTCCCAGACTTCTCCTTACCAAATAAGGACTTCACAAAATTAAAAGGATTCCTAAAGCTCTAGCATGTTCCTTCTTTTTCTTCCTTTTCATCAATCTCTCTGCTCTTCTCAACACTGCCAACCTACCCTTGAGCTCTTTGTGTAGTACCTCTTCCCCTACTCACCTCCACTGCTTTCTAAGAGCCCTTATGTCCTGTATTAGTTTATCAATTTCTACTTGCAGTCTTGACTTTACTATATCTTGTCCCCTTTGCGTTTTCTGCAACCTACCAAACCTTGCCATTCCATATTCATAAATAACTATACCTAAAATATTCAATTCCTTCTCTGCTGATTCCTCCAAACCAGTCAATATTACCTTTCAAATAATCTTTTATACATTTCCACCCTACTTTATCTACGGAAGCTGGCTATTTTACTTTTATTCTCTGCCCAAGTCCTTTTTCTTTCATACCTTGTTTCACCCTTCTCCCTGATGAATCGTCAAATCATTTTTTTCTTTCTTTCCTCAAGGTCAGACCCTACAAAAAAAAGCCTGAAGAAGCTATAAGTTTCACCTACATTTTAATTCATTTGCATAATATGTTACATTTGGAGCACAAACTAGTCCCTGGATATTAACCCAATATGGACATATGAGATATCAACAGAATCCTAAGAACCTGAACATTAGTAATTAAATATTAAAAAATGTTGGAATTTCATCCTTGTTTGGCTTCCAGACTCTGCCCAATAACAGGGGTAGAGCTTGTTTTCCAAAAATTAGATTAATACAGCTTTAACTCAGAAACTCTTTTCCCAAATGTTACAATACGTCACATGCTTAATCTCTATAGGATTTACTGGATATAATTACATAATTTCATGTAATTGAATGTCTAGGGGGGGGGCACTATAAGAAAAAAAAAAACATCAAAATGCACATAAAAGGGGGTGCTACAATTGTACAGTAACTATTTGCATAGGTTTTTATTGATTATGGTGCCACCTATGAATGCAGTAACACCGCAATAAGAAAGATATTTTCTGAAGCTCATGGGAAAGGAGCTTGAGCATTTTCAATACATATGGCAAAAGCATTTCAAAGTTACAGCTGTATTTGTGTGATGTATAGAATGCAAGCTGCACAGCTGTTTATAAGAAGAGCCTGTGACTTATAGGGTGTTGAAAATTCAACATTTTATTGATAACTATTAAAGTTCTGGTTCTTACGATTCTGGTGATACCATACATGTCCATTTTGGATTATACTTCAGAGATAAGTTTGTGCTCAAAATATGTGGGCTCACCAGTGCATTCAAACCACAGTCTGTTATGAAGAATTCCCTTCAACTGTCCCATTCCTACTCCTCCACACATGCTGACTGAGAGGCCATTCACTCCTCCTTTTTGTCCCCTCTACACTGAGTGATAGAGGCCCAGAGAACACAGACCCAGTCATGCTGCATATATATCAATCAACCATAACATTATGACCACCTCCTTGTTCCTACACTCACTGCTCATTCTCTCAGCTCCACTGTTCACATGGGTACTTTTTAGTGCTCCCTTTCACCCTGTTATTCAATGGTCAGGGCCCCAAAAGAACCCTCAGAGAACAGGTAAGATTTGCATGTTGGAGGTTTTAACCCTTTGGAATCTGAGGACTTTCAGCCACATCTGAGTTAATCTGACATGCCTTCACAGCTTCCCAAAAAGCTACACAATCTAATATTCAGCTGAAACCAAGCAACAATAATGTGATGGGATGTATGTCATTCATATATTTTTGTTTAAATTAACTCTAAACATGGACAAAAACCTATTTTCAGATGTGCTCATAAATAGTGGAAAAAAACATGTGAACATTTATAAATTCTTCTTTTTTTATTTTATTTAGTTTTACTTCTATATTGCCATAAACCTGATGTGACACCGTTTTTCTCAATACCTGTGTGTGACACATTGACTATTCCCTCCCCACTGTCAAAGATAATAGCCCATTAGCCCCAAACATACCCCATCAGACCAACAGCTTGGACTGAATCGTTTGGTTATAATTAGTGGTATTTTAGTTATTTAACAATTACAAAGAGTGCTTTGGAGCAACAAAGCCATAAATATGACTGCTTGAAAGCAACAGAGAGCATCCAAACTTTACCACAAGCAGCTGAGCTCTGTGCCTCTGTGCAGTTAATAAACATTTACCGTCAGCTTCACTAATTCCGTCGCTGGAATATACTACTGAACTATTAGCATAGAAGCTAATCTGTGCCAAACATGCTGCAGAAAAACAAGTCATACATAGTTCACTTACTCATCACAGTCCTCTTTGGGATCAACACGTTGCCCAAAATAATGAGGTAGCTGAAATGAATGCATTACTGTGCCATGTTGAAGCTCTGTGCTCAGTGTGAAAACATAGCTATGTGCTTCTGTTAATATGACTAAAATGGGCATTTTCACATATTTTGTTACTGTTGTAATCCTTGAATAGGGGTGGCCGAATTAGAATGCTATTATCATATGAATATGATGGGGTGGGCCATCAACGTCTAAGTCTCAGAGAGAAACGCACCTCTTGTTACTTATCTTCCTATAACAACAAGCTAAAATATATATATATATATATTTTAAACCCCCATATATTAAAAAACAGGACCATAAAGGTTTCTAGCGGTATGCTTATTATGTTTTCTAGAACAAAAACTCGCTCACTTGCATAAGAGTTTTGGTGCAAGTTTTGATGTACCCGCCAGCAGGATTGCCAATTCCAGAGGGTTAAACCCTCTTGGTTTCAGTGCTGGACTTAGAATAATGAAGGACTAGAGGATGACCAACACAAACTGTGCAGCAACAGATGAGCTACTGTCTTTTACTTTACATCTGCAAGGTGGACCATCAAGGTAGGTGTATTTAACCGTGTAAACAGTGATTGGACACAGAATTTAAAAACTCCAAAAGCAACTTCACTCCACTACTCAATCATATCTGCTCTGTGAGAGTCCTGACCACTGGATGAGAATCCAGGGACAAGTTCATGCTCAAATATTTGTGTGCACCAGTACATTGAAATTCCAGACTGAGTTCGGTGCTCTCTGTGACCCAGCCCCACCTTCATCTTTCTGCAGACCAGAAAGTCCCCCACTCAACAGCTACCTCTCCCTTTTACATGCCATCTTCACAGAGATACCAGAACACCAAGGATCACCTTTAAAACACTTGTTTGAACCCTTAAATATACTAGAGTTAAAGTACACATACCCAGGGTAAAAAATACTCCAGTAAAAGTCCTCAGTTTAGATTTTCAGTTGAGTAAAAGTACAAAAGTATTTGCTTTGAAATGTACTTAAGAATCAAATCAAAAGTATCATGATTTATTATGGTTCTAATGTAACATTATATTTTAGGTAAAAATATTTCGATAAAAAGTCACGCTGGGTAAACCAATATTTCAGTATGATGTAGAAAGTTAGATAGATAGATAGATAGATAGATAGATGTTATTAATTATTCTGACACTGATGTCTATGAAAATATCATAAAGTATAATACATTGAAGGCATTAAGTAGAACTAAATTGCTGTGTGGAAAAAAAATAAACAACAAAAAACTAAAAAAAAAAACTTAAAGCAGCAATATGTAGGAAATTTACTGTATTTAGTCATAAAATGTCCAGGTTGTGTGATCATAGATTAAGGAAACAGTCAAAGCTAAAACACTGCTGCCTCTCACAGCATTGTTAAAGCAGTATGTTCTCCTTGAGATGTGCCCAGTCAGGAACGGAGCTCATATGATCCTGCTAGTGTTGCTACACGTCCTGGTTTTCCTGGGATTGTTCTCTTTTTATTTTTTGTCTGTCCCGGAAAATTAATCATCCTTCTTAGGATGCCTATTGTCCTGTTTTTTTGTGAAAACACACTTCCATTCACATTTTCATTCACCTTTAAATAAACATATATTCTGCTGTTGCATCAGTGTTCTCTTCCCCACACCCTGCACCCACATAGGTGTGGGCGTGCTGGTCTCTGTGTTGCTGTAGTGGACGGATAGTTTTATTTGATTGGTTATGTATGCTGTGTTTGGAAATGTAGTGAAAACTCGCTACCTAGACAGCTAGATAGTGTCCAAACTCTAACCTGTCAGTAGTATGACAATTACTCCCCTCCCAAACTGTCCTGGTTCTCCACTACTCAGATGTGGCAACCCTAGATCCTGCCCTACGAGGTCCAGCCTGTCATCCCACTCCTCCGTCCAATCATTTTGCAGTGCACAGTGTGGCCAGGTCTACAAACAGTGTCTCGCAGCCATGAAATTACCAAGTGAACATAGTTAATGTTACAAACCGGATTTCAAAAAAGTTGGGACACTAATCAAATTGTGAATAAAAACTGAATGCAATGATGTGGAGGTGCCAACATCTAATATTTTATTCAGAATAGAAAACAAATCACAGATCAAAAGTTTAAACTTAGAGAATATATAATTTTAAGGGAAAAATATGTTGTTTCAAAATTTCATGGGGTTAACAAATCCCAAAAAAGTTGGGACAAGGCCATTTTTTATCACTGTGTGGCATCCCCCTTCTTCTTACAACACTCAACAGACGTCTGGGGACAGAGGACACCAGTTTGTCAAGTTTAGAAATAGGAATGCTCTTCCATTCATGTCTAATACAGGCCTCTAACTGTTCAGTCGTCTTGGGCCTTCTTTATTGCACCTTCCTCTTTATGATGCGCCAAATGTTCTCTATAGGTGAAAGATCTGGACTGCAGGCTGGCCATTTCAGTACCTGGATCCCTCTCCTACGTAGCCATGAAGTTGTGATTTGCTGCAGAATGTGGTCAGGCATCTTGTTGAAAAATGCAGGGTCTTCCCTGAAAGAGATGATGTCTAGATCGGAGCATATGTTGTTCTAGAACCTGAACATAGTTCTCTGCATTAATGGTGCCTTTTCAGACATGCAAGCTGCCCATGCCACAAGCACTCATGCAAGCCCATACCATCAGTGATGCAGGCTTCTGAACGGAGCGTTGATAACAACTTGGGTTATCCTTGTCCTCTCTGGTCCGGATGACATGGCGTCCCAGTGTTCCATAAAGAACTTCAAATCGTAATTCATCTGGCCACAGAACAGTCTACCATTTTCCCACACTCCATTTTAAAAGACCCCTGGCCCAGTGCAAATGTCTGAGCTTGTGGAGCTTGCTTAGAAATTGCTTCCTCTTTGCACTCTAGAGTTTTAGCTGGCAACGGTGGATGGCACGGTGGATTGTGTTCACTGACAATGCTTTCTGAAAGTATTCCTGAGCCCATTCTGTTATTTCCTTGACAGTGGCATTCCTGTTTGAGGTGCAGTGACGTTTAAGGGCCCGGAGATCACGAGCATCCAGTAGAGTTTTACAGCCTTGACCCTTACGCACAGCAATTGTTCCAGATTCTCTGAATCTTTTGATGATGTTATGCACTGTTGATGATGATAACTTAAAAGTCTTTGTTATTTTACGCTGGGTAACACCATTCTGGTATTGCTGCACTATCTTTCTGCGCGACAATGGTGGAATTGGTGATCCTCTTACCATTTTGGCTTCAGAGAGACACTGACACTCTGAGAAGCTCTTTTTATACCCAATCATGCTGTCAACTGACCTGATTAGTGTTAATTGGTCTTCCAGTTGTTCGTTATATGTTTATTGTCTCTCTGAAATATCCTTTTTCCGGCCACTTATTGCTACTTGTCCCAACTTTTTTGGGATTGACACTGTGAAATTGTGAATCAACGTATTTTTCGTTTAAAATGTTACATTTACTCAGATTAAACTTTTGATCTGTCATCTATGTTCTATTACGAATAAAATATTGACATTTGTCATCTCCACATCATTGCATTCAGTTTTTATTCACAATTTGTTTAGTGTCCCAACTTTTTTGGATTCCGGTTAGTATATTTTTCCGGACCCAAAAAGCCCCATTGCCCTTCTAAAAATCTCCATGGCCAGGGACAGTGTAAAATGAGAGGAAATATTGGCCCTGTGTTTGAAAAGTGAAGGCAGTTTACAAGCAGCAACATTACAGAACAGAACAAGAGCTGGCTAATTTGATCCTCAACAGGTAACAGCAATACTATAGCGCTAGTTTCAGCTCTTAAGGTGGAACAAAGAACCAAGGTCTCATAATGTGGAATGAAATGTTTGACTACGAAAATTGAGGATAAGATCTGCCTCCTAAAATACATTTATGGTGGAAAAAAGTAACACCAGCCTTGTCTACTCTCAATATTTCAGGTAGATTTGGATAGTAAAGGCTTAAAAAAAATGCTGGGAAGTGGCAGCCGCATGTTCACTTTTTTGCGTAGTTTTAGTGAAGTGATGAATATTTTCTGTGTAAATTATGGTTATGATTATGGCCCAAGTTCTTTAATTTGTTACTTGCTTGTTCATTCAGTTTTCCTCAAACTGGCAACCTGGTCAAGCTTCACATCTGGGGAGGAGGCAAACAGCTCTCTCCAGTCTTTTGAAACTGTATTATAGTTCAGATTTTAAACACTTGGTGTCAGTTTTACAGATTGCTCCTTTAAGCATTGTAGGCCTTTTTCCATAAACAAACTAGCCAAAACATGGAAGCTTGTATAAATTCACAAAAATGTGCAAAACAGTAAGGCCAGGGATGCTGTAGCAAGTTAGGATTTTCGTCCATCCTTTCAGCTTATACACTCCTGCAGGCACTCGATGCTGCTGCATTGATGTTGAACTGGATAGCTTTGTGTAGGCCAACTCACTTTTAACTTTTAAGTGTATCCTATAACATGATTGGTGTGATTATTTGCTTCTTTTGTTTTAAAATTTACGCCTGAGACAAATGTATTGACTTTTTTTATTGACAAATGTATTGAGTTATTTGACTTTGAAATATCAAATATTGACTTAAATAATGCCTGATTTCTTAAAAATCTAAATATGATAGTAAATTATATATTTTTATTTGTGGATATATGTCATTAAAAAAATTACTGTTTTGAGAAAGTAAAAAAATCAATTTAATAAAAATAGTGAATTAAATTCTGAAATCTAGACTTTGTTCAGTTGAAAGCATTATACTGACATATGAATGTGGATACAAGGCCTTCACACCTTTGTTGAAATCCCATTTATGAGAACCATGAAATACAACAAAATATTTTTCACATGTTTCAAAAATTAAAAATAAATTGTAATTTATATTTACCAGTGATCTTTTTATTTAGGTAAAGAAGCTTAAAGGACAACTTGATAATAAAAATAGACAACATGATACAGAGGATAGCTCAAAGCCAGATCAAAGGTTTATAGACAATGGCACTGACCCTGTTGTCATGGACCTACAGAGTAAGAACTGCATGTGCACACACACACACACACACACACACACACACAAATACTGATACTGGAACAGTATAAAGCTCTTGTAAATAATGGGTTCTTACTAAACTAAGAGTTATGGGTGCTCCATACACTGTACAATAATGGAATAACTGAGTTATTATATATCACTCACACACATACATTTGGATATTCTTCACTTGAATAAGTGTATTTATTCATGCTTTTGAAGGAGATACCAACAGACAAATCAGTGATCTCAAATATAAGCTGGCCAAATCAGAGCAGGAAGTCACTGCTTTGGAACAAAATGTGAGTTATGTTTATATTTTTTTTTAATGACAATTATGTCATTCTCCTATGGTTTGAAGAATTTGAATTGAATTCAATTTCACAGGTTACAAGATTGGAAAGTCTGGTGACTCGTTACAAATCAGCAGCAGAGAGTGCAGAGAAAGAGGAGGATGAACTTAAAGCTGAGAAACGGAAACTGCAACGAGAGGTCTGACAGATCTATTTAAATTTATTTTGTCTATACAGTTTTATTGTGATCTTTTGATTTATATGCTTATTTTTTGTAAATAATATATTTACACAATGTACAGATTTCAGCGGTTTGAAATAAACCAATAAAACAAGAGCTATTTAAATATGACAATTGTTTTCTCCAAATTCAACAAAAATGTCTTGCACAGCATTGCAATATTTAGTTTTTTTTTTGCAATATATGTTTATATATAAATGGCAGGGGTTTTCCTCAGAAATCAGGAATTTCCCTGACTTGTGAAAAAGACCCAGAGATACTTGAACTCCTCCAATTGAGGCAGGAGCTCACTTCCAACCTGGAGAGAGCACTCCATCCTTTTCCAGCTAAGTACCATGGACTCATATTTGGAGGTGCTGATTCTCATCCCTGCCACTTCACACTTGGCTGCAAACTAGTCCAGCAAGAGGAGATCCCGGCTCGATGAAGCCAACAAGACCATATCATCCACAAAAAGCAGACATCGGATCCTGAGACCACTGGACCGGACACCTTCCGCCACTTGGCCACACTGATAAATTCTGTCCATAAAGGTTATGAACAGAACCGGTGACAACGGGCAGCCCTGACGGAGTCCAAGTCCGACTGGAAAACACTTACTGCCAGCCATACGAACCAGACTCCTGCTCTGTTTATACAGAGACTGGATGGCTCATAGCAATGTAACAATTCTCAATGCTGCCATCTTATTGCTTTTCATTTCAAACTCAAAACAGAGAAATTGGAGAAATTACTTGTTATTGTTTTGTGTTGAACTGTATAAACTGTTTATTAGATTCTTTTATTACCAACAGCTGAACCCTTATAAACTGTGCTATAACACAGGGGGTTGAATAAGCGGTACAAATGATAAAGATCTAAGTATAAACCATATAGGGAGATTTTGGAACTGTTAAACCGGGACACATCAGTTCTAAAAAGCACTATACAAATACATCTAGATTTGATTTTATGTAATTTGATAAATGTTATGCACTAAAGTTAAGTGGGTTTGGGAACAATAAGTTCATTTGTGTCTTTTTAAATGGCAGCTCCGGTCAGCCCTGGACAAGATTGAGGAATTAGAAGGAAGCAACTGCCACCTGATCAAACGACTAGAGAAGATGAAGGCAAATCTTCATAGCTGATGCTATTTCATCCCCAAATCCAGTGCCCTTATTTCACTTGTTGACTGCAACCTTTTCTATGGTCTTTCTCTCCATGATTCAGCAAGAGCAATAAAATAATAGAAAAAAAGCACAAACACAAAATAAAGAGCCATTTTTGTATTTATCTGTATATTGAAACATTATAAGCATTTTAAGAATTGTTTGTTTAACCATAACTAAGCCATCCAACTCTTTGTAGTAGATTTTGAGGAAACATGAATGTTTCTAACTTCTAGACTCCAAAATATTACTTTTATTTTATTGTTTTATTATAATTTTTTAATACTAAATAACACAAAGGATGGAATTATCTTATAGAGGATGTTCAGTTTTTATTTTACTTTGTAGCAAATTTTAATGGCATAATTTTTCTAGATCACATCAAACACCCATATTTGAAAAAAAAGTGAAACATGAAATCATAAAAAACTCATTGATTTTCTTTCCCCTGGTGTTATGAAGGCCTGAGTTCTTTAATCCCTGGACTTCATAATGAAAAACAATATTCCATATTAAGCTGGTTCGAACTGTCTGGAATAGCGGTTGACAGATAATTTGTTGTGACAGTTTGCAGTCCGGATTTATTATCAGGATTACTGATGAGCCTGTCCAGAAGAATAGTGAGGTGAGTTTTCTTCAGTCATTCATTTAATAGGTTAGGGTTTTAAGGTGTTTTTGTGTAACATAATTCTAATTCCAAATTGTTTTGTTCATTTTCTATTTAAGTCATACTGCTACACATATAAATATGCTTTGAAATATTTCTTGGTTTACAAAAAATATTATAACTTTCCCATTTAGTTTATGTTTGCACCACATTTTAGACACAGCTGACTTGGAAAAAACAACATTTTATGCCACTGTCAAAGTTAAATGGCCTTTTAAAAGAGTGTTTTAATGCTTCAGATTGACAACTCTATTTTTGGGCTAATATTTTCTTTCAATTAGTCAAGTCCAGCAACTTGTTAAGGTCTGGAAGCACTCCCTTTTAACTGCAGACTAATTTGCATTTTTAGATATGAGCTGGTATTAGAATTACAAAGTTAAGTAAAATTACAAATCAGTTCCATATTTGTTCCTCAACATTGAGTCCATCATTTATCTTACACAAATACTGGAAAAATAAGCCATTGAATAAAATAATTTAACAGAATTTTTGTGTTTCATGAAGCCAAAATCTCCAGCAATTAAATAAATTTGTTTTGTGTTGCATTCGTGTTTTGTTTGTTTGCTGCAAAGTAACAAAAAACCCTCTTTATATGGTGATTACAAACCTATTTCTATTAGAGATATTTACTTCTTAATTTTATAACATTCAAAGGTTTATTTTTAGATATCTCAGAGTGCACTTTCATCTTACTGGACATGTGGCTGAAAACAACCCTAGCTCAGTCAGTTTGAGGTTGGAAATTAAAGATTCAGAGAAAATTATATTACTACCATGGATATTACCGTTGATGCTAACTGAAAGCACTGTGTTTACATTTAACTGATGAAAGTGTAGTCTTGTAGCATTAAAAGCATGTAGTAGGCGAATGAGCTAATTAATTACTTATTCGTTTTTAATAAAATGTTCTTCCGCTGTTCTAGTAAAACATATCACTTTATTCAAGCATGAATATGTAATTTACTGAGACTAGGTGAGTTCTTGGACCTGGATTTACACTTGACCTTTATGAGCAAATTCAACACAAAAACAGAACACTTGTATTGTATAGAAACGTTGTTTATTTAGATAACAATAGCTGTCACAACATGGGACAAATTATCAAAATTTAATAGATGAGCTAATTAGAAAACCAATCACTTCAATAACGTGCGTGGGAAGAAAATTAATGTGTAGAGTGCGTTAACTGAGACTATGAAGAGATTAATTATGACTGGTAACTAAAAGAAGTGTGTCCTCGTTAAAGTTAAATTGAATCTGGCATTCACCCTGAAAGCACACACGAGAGCCTACCGGACCACCGAAGGATAAGATTTTCACATCAGTTTGCTCCAGATGAAGTTCCAGTCTGAGTCCAATTTACACTTTTTCCTTCATTAGGTTCTTTTGTTATCCTTTATAAATAAGATTAGTAAATAATTTTAATCCAGCACAGTGTCAACATTTTTAGCATAATTATTTTATATCAGGCTTATACTCATTATTATATCTCACAGTTGTTGGTAATATTTGTATTAGTTTTTTTACAGAGTAAAAGTCTCTGTGAATTTTAAATCTGTGTGAGGAGATTAAAAATTAGTTATATCCTGTACAGGACAGTAATCTGAGTGGTCCCATGGTGGACCAGCAGTGGTCTACAGTCAGTGGTGTGCCAGCTTTTTAATGATAGTTGGCGGATATATGCTTGCTGTCTGGGTCGAGCGTTTTCGGGTCCACCGACCGTTCTCAGTCTGGGCTGGTTGGTCTTTCGGTGCTCTGGATGGTGGGCTGCAGCTCAATGAAGTGCTTGCTCCTGCGGGAAAGCCAACATCTATAAACTAATCTCAGACGTGCTCACTTGTTTGGCCAAACAAAGTTTGCAAGGCGTAGCGTGGGAGCAGAACGAACCAATAAATTAAACAGAAAATAAAACAAATAATTAAAAATATTATCTTTCTGCAGAATGTCCAATATTTAAGATAGAGCCAGTTCTTTTTAGGAGGTCAGAGTATTTCTAGGAGGATTGCTGTTGTAGATTTTCGAGTTCCTGTTGCTGGCTGTTTCTTAATGGCTTTTAGAGGTGGGCGGATCGATCCAAATATTGATAATATTGATACCAACGCTGGTATTGATATTGACCAATACTCGTGTAAAAGGATCGATACTGTTGTAGAAAACAATTTTATTACTTTGTGTTAGTGGACAAATATCCTTAAATGATTAGTTAAAATTAGAAAGTATAATTACATATACATTGTATGAGAACTTGTATCTTATATGTACTCATATGAATGATTAACCAGTATTTTAACCATGCATTTAAACAGTTTAGAATCTGCACACTAACTGGCATGTTGACTCAGTATTAGCACCTTTCTAAATTCTTAGACCTCTAACATTGAACAGATCTGCACTAAGGCTTGTAGTATAAATTACAAGTGTTAGTTAGGACAGTTGAACTTTAGGGCATCTCAGTGACCTTAAGTCCATTAGTGACTCCTCTGAATCTTGGTGACAGAAAAGGAGTGTGGGAAACAAAACCTACAGTGTCAGAAGGCTATGATGAGTGTTTTGAGGTCACAGGTGCATGGGAAACCTGCACGCGAGAAACATGAGTACTAACATGTCTTATTATGCATATTAATATATGTTAATCAGCCAGAAACGCCCTGCCAGCAGGGTATACGTCATAATACGTCAGGTATAAAACTGTGGAGTCAGATGCGAAGAGTCAGAACTCTAATGGGAAGGCTATTAGACTTTTTCATGTATTAGTTCTCTTGGATCCAATAAATACTTTGATTTGCTTTGAACTTCACTCGACTGGTTTTTGCAAAGCTCCCGGAACGAGCACGTGTATGGGGTGTATTTTGGACCTTTTGGATATGTTTAAATTTTAATTACTTTGAGAACGGTCCAAAATAATATCTTTAATCTTCAATTGGTGACCCCGGACGTGCGGGAAGCTGGTGACTTTGGACGGCTTCGGATTTCCTTTCCACTCGCGGCCGCAATGAAATAAGGTGGGTGCGCAGACCCTGTTTATTCAAATTCTGCATATTGGACTTTTTAAATTGGAAGTGGTGAGGAGGTCCGACGGCGGTCCAGAGTGGAGTATTGAGCAAATCAATTTATTTTAAATATGTTTTTATAATTTGTTATTGGTTTATACATTTGGGGTTGCTTGGTTATGGAATTTAAAATATAATAGATGGATGTTGGTTTCCCATCTTTCAAAACTGAGTAGTGGCGTCCTCCACTCGGAACCTGACGAGGTATCGAGTTAATTGCCCGGTCGGAAAGGCCGTCCGAGAGGGGTGGTTCCCTCTGAAGTATATTCATAAGCGGAAGTTGTTCCCACAGGTTAAGTATATTAATATTCGCGGACGTTGTACCCGCGAGCGGAAGTTGTTCCCGCAGGTTAAGTATATTAATATTCGCGGACATTGTACCCGCGAGCGGAAGTTGTCCCCGCGAAATAATTAAAAATAAAAAGAGCGGAAGTTGTTCCCGCCACAGTTTGTTGTGTATTTTAATGAAATTTAATTGTGTATTCATGTTTTATGTCAGTTCTGAGAGCTTGTGTTATTCTTAGAGGCTGTTATATGACTGTCGTGTATGTTTTTGCTCGCTAGAGGGCGATAGAGGATTGCATAAACTGGTTGATTTTTTAATAAGAGCGCCTGCTCAAATTAAAAAATTCAGTTTCTTTCTTTTTGGGGTTTATTTGCATATATTGGTCACTTTGACTTCTTGTGGTAATATAAATAATATTTCGTTTCCTGCTTATTGTTCTAATAATCTTATTTTCCGGTTCACTTTGCATTTTTTGACTGTGGTAGTTTGTGTTCCATTTTATTTTCTGCCTCGGTTTGAATTTTTCGTTCATCATAACATATTTTGTAACCTGCTTGCTATTTCAGTAGTTCTCAAAAGTGTGTTTTCGCTTGTTATAATATATTTTGTGATTTCACTGTGGCTTGTGGACTGTTGAGTGTGTCTGGAAACTTGTTTTTGTTCCTAAAATATAGTCGTTGGTTTAATTCTGTGTTGTGAGATTTTAGTCCTGCTTTTCTTGCTTTTTCCATTTACTACAAATTTTATTTCATATATTGGCGTGTTATTTGCTTCTGACTACTTGAAGACAAACTTATGTTTTCTATCCACCTGTGAAATTATTCACAGGGCTGAGGTGGTCCTGCTTTTATTGGCTGTGTTTCAGAACCTGACTTTAAAACTTAGATTTTTTTCTCTTCTTTTCTATATATCGTCCGAGGTTGCGTGGGTGCTGGGAAACTGTTTTAGTTCACTCTGAATTGTGATGAAACCTAGCGGTGATAATTGATTTGCAATTAAAGGGTGAACTAGAACGAAGACGCATTCAGGTAAGGTCCAATTTTTTAATCAGCTTCTTACAGACACTATGGCTACTCCTAGAGACTTGCATAATGAATTAAACGCCATTTACGGCGTGGGGAATTGGGAATGGAAACCGTTTGTACAACAAATTGACATAATAACTGAGGGATTAAAACTGGGAGAAATACATTTGAAAAAGCGGGATATTGTGCACAAAAGTGTGCTCCAGAGATTTGAAATGTGGGCTAAATTACACACAGGGGAGAAAACTTCTTTAATCACCTGTATTAATCAGTTAAAAAGAGAGTTGGACGAAATATTAGGCTGAAGCAGAGGTTACTAAGGCTAGCCTTTTCCAAAGACCTAAGGCGAACACAAGTTTAAATATAGCCAAAACGGACATTGCGGAGCTTCAAAATTTTAAAATGGGGTTCCTCAGTCTCATTCCGCAGCTCGTGGTATTGAAAACACCAGGTCCGTCACCTTCAAGCGCTGTATCACTCACTGCCGAGAAGCCGGAAGTGGAAATTGCCTATATGAACCACAAGGGGGAGGAGCCTACAGCTCCGCCTCCCCCATATAACATAGGTCACATCACACCAGTTGATAATGTCCCACCAGTTGATAATGTCCTCCCTGTTTTCAGTGTTGATTCCGGCAAAGTGAGCGTACAGACAGACACAAGAGGCCGGGATTTTGCTTGTGAGCAGCCAGCTCAAAGTGACACACATACAAACGCACACACAGACGACCCATTCCAATTGTGAAAGCCACATGAGTCAATTTTAAATACACACACGGATATTAACACCGACTGTTCTGACATTATAGATGACACGGGAAAGCATGTAGAACAGGATAAACCGCGCCTTGTCGATAAACAAACACTGACAACTCCATTTAAGAACTCGATGCCACGTAAAAATAAACAAAAAATCAGGATTAAAGCTGATTTAGAGGGCCATGTCACAACGGATGACTCGGATCAGGATGACGGACATATAGAAGATGATGAGGACAGTGCGAATGGACGATGTGGTGGTAGACAGATTTCTGATTTGAACAAAACATTGCGTGCCATGGAAAAACTCATATTAGAAGAACAGAGACAATTGGGCTTAAAAAAACAGACTTTAGAATGCGACATGAAAACTTCAGACAACACGGACATTTTGAGACAAAGCACTAACGTTGACACTATGCTTCCATTAGTGGCCACTAGTACTGGAACATATAAATATGTACCATTATCACTGACTGATGCACAGACTTTGGTCGATCAGCTTCCGCCTTTATGTAGTGGAGCAGCTGCCTGGATAAGAAAGCTGGACAGTCTGACAGGTGGCATGACTTTAGCACTGGGGGATTTTAGAAACATTATTAAAAGATCGACTACTTCCATGGAAGCAGCTGAAATAGAGAGACAGGCTCAGACATCTACTCAACCTAATTATGATCTTTTCCACATTCACTCACAGCGCCTTACTGATGTTATGAGAGAGATGTGGCCAACCAGAGCAGCGTCCACAATCCCATTATATGCCTGGGATGAAAAGCTTAGCCCAGGGAATATATGGGTAAAGCAGTTGAGGATTGGACTAACACTACAGGGGTTCACCCTGCTAGGGGGCAGCAGGTGGTTTGGTTTAGGACTGCAGTTGTGAAAGGCTTGCCAGCCCTCATAAAGGATAAAATTGAGGACGATCCTAATATGGGCCCTGACGCACCACATGACTTGTGGGTTAGACACGTTTTGTTCCATATGAACAAATATAAGGAAAAATTAGATAACAAAGACAAGGAGACACTTAAGTTACAAAGAGACCTACTAACTGTTCAATTAGCAGAAGCCAGGAAATCTGTAAAAAATAATAAAAAGCTAACAAAGTCTGATACCATGATGCCTATGACTGCACCATCACCTAAAATGCAATCACCACAAACATTTATGAACACAAACACATACATGCCTACCCAATCAGGGCCACCACAAAACCCACCGTATAATTATGGATCAAGTCAATATTTCTCATATCAGCCCTACTCATGGGGCAGGGGGTGCGGTAATGGTAGGTGGAGGGGAAGGGCCCGCCGTCGGACAAGGGCGTGTCTAAGATGTGGAGCTTTGGACCACTGGGCAGCACAATGTAGGGCACCACTCTCTACTGACACCAGCTATCCACACCAGGCACCACACCCACAGGCGGCACCAAAACCGGAGCCATCACATCTTCCTGCTGGCCAATACAGCATGGAGCCGTGGGGTGGACATTGACGGGGCCCAGAGGAGCACCAGGACAGCAGGGCCAGGGCAGGACCCATGCTGTCATTAACTGTGGGGGCCTCCGAAATCCTTTTTCTGGTAGACACGGGAGCCACATGGTCAGCCATCAATACAGTATTACCTGCACATCTGATGAGCGAACACACTGTGCAAGTAAGGGGCTTCTCGGGGACATCTACATCACTGCCAAAAACAAGACATTTGCCAGTCAGTACTGGTACACAGACTGTGTCACATTCATTTTTAATTGCACAACAAGCACCTTTGAACATTTGTGGTAGAGACTTGTTGATGAAAATGGGAGTTACTATTTTATGCCAACCAGATGGGATCACACTTACGTGGTTGGACGGACACAAAACTGTGGCAGTGGTGGGGTACACTGATGGTATATATCTGATGAGACCTCAGCAGGATGAGTCGGTAGACATTTATTGGGGTTTAGTGACTGGACAGACGGACCCGTCACCACGACTCATTGCTTTGTTCCACCAGTGGTCGCCTTGGATTACAGCCATGGCACCCTACGTCCCTCCGCCCGACCCATTCCATGTCACCCTGTTTTATGATATAGGGGGAGATTTAACTTATTATGAATCTTTTCAAACAGAATTAGAGGGCATACAGTGGTCGGTTGACACCACAGGGATTTATGTGGGTCCTGAAGGGGTGGCATCTCCTGTTTCACTAACACCACAACAACACAATTGGTACAAACTGTCTGACACAGCGGCACCACACATTTCATTAGCTCTCCATCCGAAACATGAGGCCAAGCAGTTGGGCCCCATGGTAAAAAGAGCAAATGAGACCACGGATTGGGTCCGGACCCAGCTGCCTGGTGTCATGTTTTCACAGTCAACACAGACATATCACATCACTGACACCCATCCTAGTCACATTGCACCATCAATTGCTGCCTAGACATCATGGTTGTGAGGACACTGATCATCCACAGACGGAGGCATTATTAGCATCACTACCTGACACATTGTGGTCCGCAGGACCAGATGATGTAGGATACACTAATCAGACACCTGTCTCTTTTTGTATGAATATTACACAACCAATTTGGATTCCCCAATATAAACACAAGCCAGACGCTGTTGAATCTTTGGATAAAACGGTCCAGGCTTTGGTGGAGGCCGGAGTCCTGGAACCGTGTCAATCAGCTTGGAACACACCAGTTCTGCCGGTTCCGAAAAAGGAGCCTGGCCAATATCGGATGGCACATGATTTAAGAGCCGTGAATGCAGCTTTGGCTACTGCCACTGTTCCGGTTCCTAACCCGTACACCGCTCTGTCGGAACTAGGTCCAGACATGAAATGGTTCACTTGCATTGATTTGGCTAACGCATTTTTCTGTATACCACTGGCAGAACACTGCAGAGATATATGTGCATTCACACATAAAGGTATACAATACAGATACACTAGATTACCTCAAGGTTTTACTCTGTCTCCAGGATTGTTTAATCAGGCCCTGAGGCAGAGTCTGGACTCATGCCAACTGCCAGAAGGCTCCTTATTGATACAATATGTTGATGATATTGCTTTGGCGGCTAAAACACTGGAAATCTGCCTTGAAGCAACCAAGGTGGTTCTTCAATGCTTAGCAGACGCAGGGTACAAGGTATCTAAACAGAAATTACAGTGCTGCAGATCTAGGGTTACTTTCTTAGGGAGAGTAGTAACACAGGGTTCCATGGGCTTGTCTGCCACACACCGGTCCGCTATACTGTGACACACAGAACCTGAAACTGTGAAAGACATGTTAGCATTTTTAGGACTGACTGGCTACAGCAGACAATACATTCCTGACTTTGTCAGACGTACACAACCTCTTAGAGACATGGTGAAATCTCTGGGGATGAGAAATTTTTCTGGTAAGCTCACCTGGACGGTGGAGTCGGAACAGGCGTTTATAGACGTTAAACAAGCCTTATCCGTTGCAGTTGACTTAGCCAGACCTGACTATTCATTACCTTTTTACATGGATGTTTCTGAAACGGACACTGTGATTAATGGTGTACTGTTTCAGAAAAAGGGGGAAGGTAGAGCAGTACTAATGTATTTAAGTGTCCCATTGGACCTTATAGAGAGGAGACAACCACAGTGCACAAGACATGTAGCAGGACTGACCAAATTAGTACAGAAAACAGCACATTTGGTAGCAGGATATCCATTGCGCATTCTAACCACACATGAAGTAGTAGCGTACATAAACTCACAGATGTTCACACTCACTCCATTGAGACAGAGACGCATTCACAAAGCATTGACTGCACCCAACATCACCTACACACACGAAGGAGTTAATATGGCAGATGGGATGTTGGAAGGTCCACCACATGAGTGTGAGGAACAGGTGGAAAGGCAAGGAAAAGTAAGACCAGACTTACAAGCCACACCCATTCCAGGGTCATGGAATTTATGGACGGATGGGTGTGGGTACAGGGCAGATACAGGTGAAGTCAGAGCAGGATACGCAGTAGTTCAGGAAGCGAAGGGGGAAACGCATGAGTTTCAGACAGTTATTGCAGACGAAGTGAAACAAAACCCATCGGCGCAGAAGGCAAAACTGCTAGCAGTAATTTCAGCACTAGAAGTGGCAGAAGGAAGGGACGTCACTATTTTTAGTGACTCAGCGTACGTAGTCACCGCTGCGCACGTAGACCTTCCACACTGGAAGCAGGTTGGATATGTCACAAGCACAGGGAAACCAGTCAAACACAAGACAGAACTGATGCGATTAGAAGCAGCTATACACAAACCAAATAAGGTAGCGATTGTGAAGTGTAAAGGACATCAAAACAATAATAAACAGAGGGAATGAGGCTGCAGATGAGGCAGCAAAAAGAGCAGCAGGATACACGGAACCCAACAACATGCTTGTTTTGGACTCCAGTGTACCCTGGGAACCGATTCCCACAGGGCAAGAGCTTAGATACATACAGGATCAGGCAAGTCCAGAAGAAAAGTCAGTATGGCTAGCAAAGGGAGCTAGCCCAAACAGTCAGGTGTGGACGTCACAAGAAGGACAAGTAGTTTTACCAATGTCACTAGCAGAAGCAGTTTTAGAAGAATCACACACCGTGGCACACGTAGGAATACAACAGACACTGGAAAATTTAAAACAATGGTGGCACCCATACATGTCAGCATTGGTGGTTGATCACATCACTAAATGTCAGATTTGTAACACGCAGAACGTAGCAAAAGCATTTAAACTAGCTCCAGGAAGATTTCCATTGCCAGATTCTCATGGACATGAGATTCAAATGGATTACACAGATATGATTGACTCCATTAGGAGATATAGATATCTCCTGGTCGTTGTAGATAGATTCTCGGGGTGGGTAGAGGCAGTCCCCACTCTGAGGGAAGATGCAAAATCAGTCTGTAAGTTTCTGATTAATTGTTGGATTCCGAACCATGGGTTTCCTAGGAAAATTTTTTCAGATAACGGGAGTCATTTCACGAGCAAAACACTGCAGTGGGTGGAGCAGTCGTTGGGGCTGCGCCATAGCTTTGGTTGTGTGTATCATCCTGCTTCACAAGATCAGGTGGAGAGGATGAATCAAAATTTGAAATCAAAATTAGCTAAGATTACACTGACCACGGGCATGAATTGGCTCGATGCCCTACCAATTGCCCTGATCAGTATTCGGACTTCAATAAATAGAAGCACAGGCTTCTCCCCATTTGAACTGGTCAGAGGCGTAGCATTCCCAGGTCCAAAAACAAGGCTGAGTCCTGATGTGGGCTCGCCTGGGATAAACACAGATGAGTATCGTCAACTGTTTTTGAAACTAAAATCAGTGTGTGAGGAACTATCTGTGCAGGTACGGAGAAACAGAGGAGGAGACGAGGAGAATGAGATACCTCCTGAGGTGGCCGTCGCTCCATGGGTGTATCTGAGAGCCATCAAGCGAAAGTGGTTAGAACCTCGCTGGACAGGACCCTACCAGGTGACAGAGAGAACCAGCCACGCGGTACGACTCAAGGGTAAAGGCAGCTCATGGTACCACCTGTCTCAGTGCAAGCCAGCACTGCCACCAGAGGAGCACCAGACGGAGTAGCAAGCATCTAATTAGTAACAAGTGCCTGCTGGACACTCTGCGAACAACAGGTGTCAACGGAGTGCTGTCTGAAGCTGTTGAAGATCCAGAACATATTATTATTTTCTTTACCGGTTGTCGTGGACTGTTCTTCTTTTTACAGGTTGCTTGGACTGTTAATTTTTTCCTTTTTTTGCAGGTTGAACTTTCTAAACACATTGTAAAAAAAAAAAAAAAAAAAAAAAAAAAAAAAAAACACACCCTGTAAATTTAACACTTAAACATATAAGGGTCTAGATAATATTTTCTTAATTAGAAGGGAACTTAGTGGGGAAACACATTGATTGTTTAATGATGGCTTGGTATGGTAAAAGGGGGTGTGACAGGATAAAATACAGAGAACATTTACCAACCAGTACTTCCTCCTGATATTCCGATATGGCTCCAGGTAACCATAACAATTACTCTATTGAGTATAATGATAATAACACTGGCTATGGTTTTCACACAGGAACAATTAACAACGGTAGAGGGAACAGTTGTCAATATTTCAGCAATCGTACGCCCGGCAAACGCGACAATTAAAGACCTGACATCACAGCTAAATAGAACTAAACGATCAACCATCTCTCAGCCTAAATCAAAATGCATCACACGCTGGGGAGGTATAGAATTAGACTATCATTGGGGTGAGACAACCGCATGGACAGTGAACTTATGTGAAGTGGTTAAATGTGGTACAAATCAGCTGGGGCAAAAGGGGGAGTCGGTGTATTTGTGTTGGTCTCGTGACGACAATACTAAATGTAATCAAAACACCGACCAAGCAGCTAATAAGGCTAGACCCTGTAACAAGTGGAATGATGTGATGAGGTCAACACATGTTAATTGGAATCCGACTACACGTTGGGCGACTCGTGAACGGAAGAAATGGGAAAAAACTTAACATACAGAGAGATAATGGTCCAATCACCAATTTGATAACTATTGCATTGGAGTGGCAAGCCGACACTAATGGGGAAAAGTCTTCAGCATTTTTCATAGGGGTCGGGGTAGATGTAAGTGGTAATGACCCTGTGGGATGGATTAAGGTCAGAGTTAGAAATAAACCAACAGCCGACACCGTTGAGGACACAATAAACATGACAGACAACACTGGGGGGAATCAGTCTATATTGGGGACAGATTATTCTACATGGACAACCGAACAAATCGTAAAATTAAGCACAGGGTTTGAAGGGAGTAACTTATGGATTAAATGGATAAATGCACAAGCCAGAGAAGCTAACATGGACGGGTGCATAGCATGTGCGGCAGCCAGACCAACATTGTTTTTAGGTCCAGCCCCATTATTTCTGAGAGAAGACCCAATAGGGTTTAAGTGTATGATTAACTTAACACGTATGGTTAATCCAGCTAATTGTACTGCCTTGCTAAACATTTTTCCAGTCATAGCAAACAACACCGGGTCAGGGCCGTTTAAGATTCCTGAATCAGGTAACTTCACTTGTTTTAATCATACAGCAGGTGACGTGACACGGAGTACAAAACACTTAGGTAAAATAAATCCTAAATGGTGCCACACTATATTTAATCATGATTCCGGTAATTCTATAGGACCATGGGCTAGAGCAGGACTGTATTATTATTGCGGAGGGTTAAATTTATTGCTAAGACTACCTACGGATAGTCACGGCCTTTGTGCTATGGTTAGATTAATTTCCCCAATCACTATGTATGGCGTGCACAAACCCACTCCTAATCACAATAGGCTTAGACGATCAGATGACTATGAATTTGACTTAACTAAAAACACACCCACTTATATAGACGCAATAGGAATTCCTCGCGGAGTGCCAGACGAACATAAATTGGTAGATCAGATAGCGGCAGGATGGGAAAGTATTTTCATTTGGATTACACCAAACAAGAACTATGATAGAATTAATTATGTAAATTACCAAGTAATGAGATTGGCTAACATTACTGGAGCAGCAATAACTGGTTTATCAGAACAACTATCTGCAACTTCACTAATGACCATACAAAATCGTATAGCGTTAGATATGGTACTCGCTAATCAGGGTGGCGTTTGTCATATGTTCGGAGATGTATGCTGTACTGTAATTCCTAATAATATGCCCCCAGATGGAAAGGTGACTAAAGCCTTAATAGCCCTAAAATCTCTGTCTAGGCAGAAAACACGGGAGTAGACAATCCAATCACTAAGTGGTTAGAGAGAACTTTTGGACAATGGAAAGGCGTGTTCATATCTATGGCTTCAGCCGTAGCGGTATTCGCCGCTATTTTAGTCACGTGCGGATGCTGCTGTGTACCTTGTATTAGGTCTCTGATAGAGAGAACAATAACACTTATGATGGAGGGCAAAGATCCTCCACCACCATATATGTTACCAATGTTGGAGTCTGCGGAAGAGCGGGAGGAATTACTGTTGTAGAATAAGTAGTCTGGGAGATAACAAATAGGGAAATGATGTTATTTCCTCCTGTTGACATGATTAAATTTTGGCCGCCTGGGGGCAGTAGGGGCCAGTGGGAGAATTTTTCCTGTCAAAAATTGGTTGGTTGGCTGCCCGACAGGTTTTCGCTCTCACAGGTTAAATACATGTCAAAAACATGTTTGGAGGATTTAGAGTCATAAGGGGGAATTGTTGTAGAAAACAATTTTATTACTTTGTGTTAGTGGACAAATATCCTTAAATGATTAGTTAAAATTAGAAAGTATAATTACATATACATTGTATGAGAACTTGTATCTTATATGTACTCATATGAATGATTAACCAGTATTTTAACCATGCATTTAAACAGTTTAGAATCTGTAGAGTTCTGACTCTTCGCATCTGACTGTGGAGTCAGATGCGAAGAGTCAGAACTCTACTGGGAAGGCTATTAGACTTTTTCATGTATTAGTTCTCTTGGATCCAATAAATACTTTGATTTGCTTTGAACTTCACTCGACTGGTTTTTGCAAAGCTCCCGGAACGAGTACGTGTATGGGGTGTATTTTGGACCTTTTGGATATGTTTAAATTTTAATAACTTTGAGAACGGTCCAAAATAATATCTTTAATCTTCAATACTCACGCTTTTTTTTTTCTCTCTGGCACGCACTGACTGCTGCGCACATGGATTCATCAAAGTCTACTCCCTGTCTGTAAGAGTAGCGCTGCACTGTCATACAGCAGCGCACCGTCATGTGGTTCAGCAGCATCAGCCAAACAGCCATACAGGAAGGCTCAGCCTGGCCTGCCCACTCAGCGCTCTTCTTGAGTCCACACGTCACAGTATGGAGAGAGACACCACCAGAGTATTTTTTCACAGGAGGCTTTTTTTCAAAGGCAGGACAGCTACTGGGCATCAGGCGATGTGCACTGAAACACAAAAATGTGAACATGATTTTTCCTAAGAACAAGTTTATTTGAAAAAAGAAACAAAGAAAGAAGTAGAAAAGATGTCTAGTGAGGGGAGAATTTTTATTTTATTTTTGTATATTGGTTTCTCCTTTTCTACCTCAAAAAAGATTTATTATTCTAATGTTAAGGCAAACTTTGTTTTGTTAATGTTTCTAAACAAAAATGTTGATTGTGATAATAAAGTATTTTGTTGTCACGTACAATGTTTGGCAAAATTGTATCCTAGGTCTTTTGGATCCTTTGGATCTATGAAGCTTAATTAATAAAAATTATCGGTATCGGTATCAGCGATACTGGCCCTGCATTTACTTGGTATTCAGATCGATACCAAAATTCCCAGTATCATCCACCTCTACTGGCTTGCTTGTTTACTTACCAGCTTCCTTCCTGAAGATTCACTGGTGGCGACTTAAAGGATTCTGTGAACCCCGACTCAAAAGGACGAGTCTGCGCTCCGATTGGACCTTGAGGGTCCATAGTATTTTAGTCACAGATTGGTCTTGAGGCTCCGCCTTGTTTATTTGGCAGGAACAGGGACAAAGAACTTTGTCACAAGTTATTCGTTCACCATTTTCAGATTTTCTTAGTTTGAAATATAGTCTTTCAGTGTTTTGTTACACAGATTGTTGTACATGTCTGGGGTTTCAGGAACATAAGTGTGCATTTATAACATTTTACCAATGAGTTTGAATTGTAGGAAAGAATTGTCACAGACGCTAGACAAAGGACTTTTGATGTTGCGTGGCATTGTAGCTCCAGGCGGCCACTGGAGGGCACGTTCATTCCACATGGTTGCAGTTGTCCTGAATGCTTTATTCAGGAATTCAGTCTCCTTTAGATTTGTGTGTATCATTTCAGGTATCTGTTTAATTGTCAGGTGGAGTCTCAGCATTTGGTTGTGGTGTCCATTCCATGATGAACAGAGAAATATAGATTTCTTTCTTTAATATTGGAAAGTGTAGAACATGTTTTGGGTCACTCATATGAGATATGTGGCTTGGTGTGTCTGTTGCATTTCAATGGTGAGTGATGAATGGTCAGTTTAACATACTCAGAGATGTCAAGTCCCCCAGGTGTCCTGTGAGAGAATCAGCTTGCTAGGCTCCTATGTGATGAGATTATTTCTGTTGCACTTCAAGGTGAGGAGAAAAGTTCACTGTCCAGTACCTTAATTTAGGAAATATTGTGTTGATATCCTATGCCCCATTTAATCTCCAGGACATATGATTTTGCTAGCTAAAATTTTACTTGTGTTGTTTTATCTTACACAGTTCAATAATGACATATTACAAATATTCACTGTTATGGCAATTTGTCTAGCCACCAGAAAGGAAGACTGGTTTTACTCGGATCTGAGAAGAAACTAGAATAATGAAGACACAGCATCAACGCTCACTCCAATCTCTAGTTTATTTGGACAATCATCATCAGTATATATATGGCTTTTGTCATGTACAATTGTCTTGTCTGAATACTTCCAAGTTCTAGACATTCTCTGTATGATTTTGCTAGCTAAATTCTTACTTCTCATGTTACCCTCTAATGCATATTTGACATTTTGATTATGTAATGTGGTAGCTTTCACAGGTGTGGATTTAAACCAGAAACAATTTATGTAAGAGGAGATTGTTAACTGAGTGAGCTACCAATCAAGGTGTTTGTTAATGGACTCAAGTGCAGGATAAAGATTAACAAATGGTACCAACAAGATGTTGGTGAGAACCAAGAGAGAAGGAGACAACAGACTGAAAACAGCCCTGCCTGAGATTAGAACTGCCACATTCCTGGTTTAGAGCACTTAGAGCATTCCTGCAGCACTCAGGCAGTGTGAGAGAGGACTAAAAAGGGAAACCAAGGCTATACGGGGGAGACTGAATGGCTCAAAAGCTGATAGCACAAGGCAACTTAAAATAAAAGCTTCCCAAACTAAAGAGGAACAGACAGCTAAATAAACAAAAGGCAAAGATGCCAAACACAATGATTTGTAGAAAAACTACAAACTTAGAGACCTGAGGAAACGGCGTTTTTTAAGAGATAAAAAAGATGAACAAAAGACTCAAGAAGAATAAGAGGGAAATGGAGTAATCAAAAAACTTCACAGGAAAGAGACCCAGGTGTCAGGATTGCGGAGGTGGACTGACGGAGACGGATGCACTCACTAAAAACACAGCAAACTTTATTTAAACAAATCAGAACCATACAAAGCAGATAGACTTCAACAGAAAGTAAACACAATGAGTGAGAAACAAAACGAAACAACGATGTGGGAAACAATGACGGAGCAACAGCTGAGACAGACATACTTGATAACATGACATAGGAAACGACAACTGGAAACGAATGACCGACAAGAGGAAGTGAGACAAGGAAAATTAAATACATAACACATACAAGAGACACCTGAAACAGATAACGAGGGGGACGGATTACAAATGAGGCTGATGAGGACAAGGGCAGAGACACAAACAATAACAAACAGAGCCATGTGCTAGTGAGCACATGGCGGGCAAAACAGACGAGAGGACAAGGGCGTGTCACCAGGAGAACACTCTAGGGACTTTACCAGAATTACCAGCCAGGCTTGTGTGGCACTCTTGAGTAACCCAAGACTGAGCACTGAGGTGTGCGTTGGCTTCCCTTAAGTAGGAGAGGACGAGGTGCTGCTTATTTCTCCTAAATAAGGTGTGGTGGATCCATGTCTCCTTCTAATAGCTGGGGGTGGCCTAGTGGGCAACCATGCCCCTGTCTGAACCTTTACAGGACCTCACTTCCGAGGAACGGCACCCGAAGTTCCCAAACAAGGCAGCACAGTCACATTTGAGGGCCCTGGTAAGCTCAGGGTCCAAGATGTTCCAGGAGCACCTGGCTTCTCCCTGTCATCCCAAATACATCACACCCCTTTATTATTTCCAAACTTTTAGGTTGCTGTATAGAAATTATTTGTTATATCATTAACAATGTTTTCATTATTGTCCAGCCAGGTTTTACCAAATTACAACCTCAGGCTTCAGGTCTCAGACCTTGAGCTGGTCTTTTCTCACAATTGCACCATGTGCTAATGGAGCAAATTTATAATAAAAGTTTAAAAACTATTACTGTCTCAGGCCCCTGCCTTTGGATTCAGCAGGTGCTTTGATAATAAGACTCAGATTTTATAAAAGATTTTGTTCACATAAAGGTGTATGTGTAATGTTTACCAGAATTCTGCTGAACTACAATGGCCTTCTTCAGTGTCATTGATAAGCTTTCTCAGGCCTAACAGAGCACACAAACCAACTGTCTCAGAGAGAACCATCTTTACAATTTCATCATTACTAATTCTAATATTTTACTTTAAACATTGTTATTCTTTTAATTTATGTAGTTCCACATTTAATAATTAAGTCAGTGTTTTAGTCATTTAGACCCATCACATGGGCAGTGCAATGAATTTGCAGGCTTTAAAAAATCTGTCAACTATAACTAAGATCACAGAGTTACCTTGGGATACTGGCAATCCTGTGATAAAGTCTAAGAAATTGTGGGACCATGGGCGTGAAGGGATGGGGAAGGGGTGGAGTAGACCTGTCGGTCATGGCTCCTTGTTTTGTGCACAGACCTGTCAGTCGGCTACATAGGCCCAAATGTCTTGGTCCATCTTAGGCCACCAAAATGCATTTGGACTCCCGGGTGCAGGTGATGCCCGTGTGTGCTGCAAAGAATAATGCATATCCCCACTGTAGGACCTGGGACCTTACTGAAGTGGGAAGCCTCCTTGGGCTCCACCTGGGTAAGGTTCACTTTGGAGGGCAGTTTGGAGTACAGTCTCCAACCCCCAGAGGAGCCACAATTTGGGTTTCAGGAATTAAATGGCTTTGGGGGGGTCTTCAGAGGATGGAAGATCCCACTGCCAAAAGAGGGCATTGGGCTTAGCATTCTTAGAGCCTGGTCGATTTGACAGAACAAAATCAAACCGGGCAAAAAGAAGAGTGCCCACCTGGATATAAGCCAGGTTTTGTAGTCCATCCAGACCAGGAACTGGTGTTTAGCCCTCTCTAGCCAGTGCCTTCATTCCTCCAAGGCCAATTTCAAAGCTAAAAGTTCCCTACCATCAACATCATAGTTTCGCTCTGCAGGAAGGGATGAGAAAAGAAGGCACAGGGGTGTACGTTTTGGTTAGAAGCCAAACGCCAAGACTATACTGCCCTTACACCCATGTTGGAAGTGTCTACTTGCACGAAAAGGGAAGGTCTGAAAGCTGTAAGACCGGAGCTGTGGCCAAGTGGTGTTAGACCTCTTTGACGGCTTTCTGGGCTTCAACTGACCACTGAAACCGTACAGTGGGTTTTTTTGTCAGCGACATTAATGGGGCTGTGTCAGTGATAAAATTCTGAACAAAACGTATGAAAAAATTGGTGAATCCCAGAAAAAGCTGAAACAATCAAAGTGATGTTGGATGCGGCCAGTCCATGACTGCTTTAGTTTTAGCTGGATCCATGCTCAGCCTTCCCTTAGATACTACAAATCCAAGGAAGGAAATAGATGTGACATGAAATAAGGATTTCTCCAGCTTTATGTGAAGATGATTCTCCAAAAGTAGCTGGAGAACCCTTTTGACATGAGTAATGTGTTCCACAAGGGAGTGACCAGTGAAGGGAGTAGATGAGAATATTATCAAGATAAACAAATGCATGGTGGTCTAGGGTCTCCCTCAAGACCTCATTGATTGTAACATTGGAAGACAGCTGGAGCATTCATTAAAACAAAGGGCATAACAAGGTACTTGTAATGGCCCAATGGAGTGAGGAGTCTTCCACTCATCACCTTCTCTAACCTGAACCAGGCACTGCGCAGATCCAGTTTAGTAAAGGTCATGAGGGGCAGAGGATAACCTCACCATCCTTCACCATGGTTTTATTTAGAGCCCGGTAATATATGCAGGGATGAAGACCCCTGTTTTTCTTCCCTACAAAGAAGAACCCAGCCCCTGCTTATGAGGTTAAAGGACAAATGAAACCCAAATCCAAAGCTTCTTGTGTGTAATCCTCCATGGCTTTCATCTCGGGACTTGAGACAGAAAAAAGTCTGCCCTGAGGAGGATTACCCTTTATGTAAGAGGAGAATGTAAACTGAGTGAGCTACCAACACATGATGAAAATATAATTGCTTCAGAATGCAAAGCACAGACATCAGAATCATCATCAGCAAGATCAAATCACTAACGCTAATCAATTAAATGATTAACTATTGAAGAAAGCTCATAATTGTTTAAAGAGTTTTTGTTTGTTTCAGATACTGGAGCATTCTTGTGCATGTCCTTCAAATTTCAGCAACACCTGGAATGGGCCCAGCCACCTTTGTTTCCAGTGTTTTCGTCTGTCCTTTGTCAACACCTAGTCATCTGGTTTCAAGGAATGTAACTTCCCCTCTAGGGGTTTGGGTAAAGCAGCTGCTGCCTGCGAGCAAACAGAATGCAAAGTCTTTTGTATAGAAGCAAATCTGTCTCACCAGACTCTGAAATATTACCACCTTTGAATTTGTAGCACTCAATTTTTGCACTGAAATTATGCATCTGAATTTTGTTGCTTTTGAATTTAAGTCTTCAGATTTACACCTCTGAATATTTTGCTTCGCAATTATAAGCAATCGATTCATTTGGATTTTCTTTTTCACCTTAAATGGTGCACTAGTTGCATTTTGTCGTCTGTAGATGGCAACATACGAACACAACTTCCATGCTGTGGAAAAACTACACATTTAGCTTCCTTCCGCGGATATGATCCCTTTATTTCCAAAGTGTCTCAAAAATCTGAAAGGCTCATTGAAGGCACAATATAACAGACTATTAATATCCTGAATATGAAAAAATTTTTACTGTGGAATTTTTTTCATGGCCCTGTGAATATAGCAAGTGACATGATGAATATGTGGAAACATGAATTTTGGGGTCCTATGGGATTTTTATTTTTTAATTTTCAGATTATCAAGAATCTGTAATTGATATTACAAAGGTGTAGTACAAATATAACATCCCAAAGTGCAGAGTTTCATTCATAAAGCTGTGTTTGTTTAAACACTGAATGTCTGTGTGTATATTAAAAATGTCAGGTTATTTCTAATATTATTATAAGTATTTATATATAAATTTGTGTTTGTAGATTATTTTTTATTTGTTGTAACAATGCTTCTTGGCAATAAAACTCACACCACTGTTAATTTCCCTTTTCAATGGTGCCACATTTGTAAGGAACATGCATTTTTGGGATGAGCAGTAGAGCTGAGTATGTGGGTTGCACCCATGAACAATTTGCCAAATCCTCTCTGCCAAAGCCAATTACATTGTACAACCTATGTTTATAAGTAATTTCTTCAGTTTTATTTGTATAAGCTCCATTTCTAAGTGCTGTTCAAATGAAAGTCAAATGTTCATATATTTAAATATGTTTAAAAAGACAAAGGCTTTCATGGGGAGTTCTAATTTTCACATGACTGTATACCCACAGTTCATTTTTCCATATTCTGTCATATCACATGCTATGTTTACAGGGCCATTACAAAAATTTCCACAGTAAAATTTCTTCATGTTTAGGATATCAATAGTCTGTTATATTGTGTCTTTAGTGAGCCTTTCAGATTTTTGAGACACTTTGAAAATAAAGAGACCATATCCGCAGAAGGAAGCTAAATGTGTAGTTTTCCACGGTATGTAAGTTGTGTTCGTATGTTGCCATCTAGCAGTTACCAGATATGTACTCTGAATTTTGTAACTCATATTTTGGCATCTGAATTTGAGAAACTTCAAAATATATTGAATTGAAATTTTTTCATCTGAATTTATTAACCTTTAATAATAACAGTGAAAATTCACGAGTTCAATTCAAGAGCAATTATATCCAGATGCATAATTGAGAAGCAAAATATTCCGAGGTAGAAATCTGAAGAATTCAAAAACAACAAAATTCAGATTAATAATTTCAGTGCAAAAAAAATCAGTACTACAAATTCAAAGGATGATAATATTTCAAAAACATGGTGAAATAGATTTGCTTCCATACTTTTGTAACTTCTTACAGTCTTATTTGTAACTTCTTACATAGGTCTCCAAGTAAACCACTGTCACCAATTTATCCTGGCAGATCCAATCCCCGTCTGGATGGCCTACCAAACAAAATCTCAAAGTGTGCACATGTATGCTAGCCCAATTTCTTAGCAGCACTTTTGTAGTTTGGACTTTATATTTGCATTTCCTCTCTACCACACCTGCACTGCAACGTCATTTTGCAAATGCATCTCTACCCATGTGGCAGCTGCAGCTACATGCCTCACACCTTCTAGCCTGCACCCCTCCATAGGTGCTGCTGTGGGCCTGCCTCCTGCCCAGCATTCTGGGCACTTGTTACCGTCTTCTCTCTATGCTTGTTTTAATGACCAGGGGTAAGAGAGGACATAACATGAGATGTGTGAAAATCAGGTACTATTGATGACAGTTTAAGACAACCCACACTACTGCTGCTCTTAATTAGATTTAATTATTAATTTAACTTCAATAACAATACAAAGAAAAACAAACATGGAAAAAAAAAAGAAAGAGCACAAAACTTGACAAATGAAACTACATTTAGAGTTCACAAAAAGAATACAAAGGTGAGTTATTCACATAGGCAACACACTCAGGTGGACTATGGGCAGTGCCAAAGAAAAGAAAAGAACAAAACAACTTCCCTGCCTAACCTACTAACTTCCCTAAGAAAAAATACATGAGTGGCACTCGCCCCTTACCTAGCGTATACAATAAATTACTATCAATACGGTTGGGTGTTTTTACTAGCTTGTCCACGCTGAGGTATTGAACAACTAAAGGTTAGCACATAGTCACATTTACTTAGATACCAACTTTAACTCCACAAGGGAAACAAGTAGCTTAGCCACAACAAACAAGTTAGCCACAAACAAGCAAGTCAGCCACAAACAAAACAACATGGCCTCTCTCTCCCAGCATGGGCCACCTTTAAACCAGAAGCCCCGCCTTCACTCCAGAAACAGCTCCTTTCATTGGCCAGATACAGGGGTTGCTGTTGATCACCTGTAATAGGACAGGATTAAGAGAGCAAGGAAAAAGGGGTGTGATGAGAAAAAAAACAGACAGCCTTTCTGGCATGTAACAGCACTCAACGCAATATCCTCACTGCATGTCTTCCTTGTTGCTGATTCACTTTCATCATGCCCTGCATCCACTGAACGGCTTGCACTCTCTCATGCTGGATCTTACTTTCTGCCTCTTAGCTTGCTCCCAGCCCTAGCTTTGCAGATCTTTGTCCCAGCCTCTCTCCTTTCTGGTTACACTGCTCCTATCTTACAATTTTCAGCCCTCCTCTTGCCAGCCACATTGCTCCTGGCTTCTAACTTTCCAGCTTGTGCCACCGGGGACCTTCATTCTTCATCTCTCTGCTGGCGATTGAACCTCACCCTGCCTCTTCTGATTACTCTTCTGATACTGTTCTCACTGATTACCCCAGCTGCAATGGGCCTTCAGCCTGACCTCTTCTCTTCGCAACTGTAATGACAAACTCATTTATGATTGATACTGAGCAAAATGTACCTTAACGTTTGACGTGAAGAAGTGACCAGCAGGTGCTCACATTCATCAGATTAAACTGACAGTTGCACCTTGCAACACGAACATCGCGTACTCACAAGGCTAGCTTACAAGGTTGCTAAAGCTGATAAGACAGGAGAACAAGGTTACAGAACATTGAGCAAACTCTGTTTCACTTCCTCACGTCATCGTCAGGGAATGATAAAACTGTGTGTAACCTTCTCTCAGTGTGAGTGTGCCTGCTGGTTTCATCCAACAACGCACGCTCTCCCTTACTCTTAATAAAATCTTTTTTTTGTTACTTGACACAAGAACTGCCTGTCTGATATTTTCAGGGTAAAACTTCCACCACAAACTTGGCGTCACGAACAGGATGACCACGTCGCCTCAGTGAGCGGAGGGAGAGGCTCTGAGGACGCTCTTCGCCTGAAGCAGGTGAACCACTACGGGACCTTGCAAAACCAAGGGAAGACCCTGTGGAGAGACCCGACCGCCGACCACTGAGCGCGTGCGTCATCTGAAGAACTAGAAGTGGTGAGTGACCCTACGCTGTTCTCACGGAGAAGTCACAAGACAGATTAGAGAATATCTAACAAAAGTGTATGCTCTGCTAAAGCCCCCTGTAGAAGGGGAAGGAAAATGGCAATCATACTGAGTTAGATCAGAGAATCTCGCTATTTTACGACGGTAGAATAGTTCATCCGCTCTAAGAGGGAGTGGAAAACAGTAAGCAGGTCCGGACCTCCTTGTGATTTTCTCTTGGTTGTGGGAGCCGTGAAAGGGACCAATAAACAGGCTAGTAGAACTGTGTCAAGAGAACAAAATGGGTGGCCACCAGAGTAAGTATATTTATAGGGAGGGGGACTGGACATCAGCTTTGTGCCACGATATGAGAAAACATTACGGCAATGATGTGACCAAGTATATGCCCTACTGGACGCAGGTTTTCGGGTTTCCCCCTCATGGTTCAATGAGTATTAAATTACTGAGTACGTTAAGAAGTAGAATAAAAACAGGCCCAACGGGAAACTTAAAGAGTGATAAGAAATACTGTGAGGAACATAGAGAGGGAATGCTAACCACACTAACCTTTTGGGAAGAGGAAGCAGAGAAGCGGGAGAAAGACCGCACTCGAAATGTACGTAATGATGTCCCTACTAATCAATTGCCTCAGTGTGTATCCAGGAAGGTGGACCCTGACCTCGACTCTGCCCCACCGCGACTTCCCGACCAGAACCCAGCGCCAGCCCCAGCACCAGCCCCAGCACCAACACCAGCACCAACCCCAGCGCCAGCACCGACACCAGAGCCAGCACCGACACCAGTGCCAGCGCCAGCACCGACACCAGTGCCAGCGCCAGCGCCAGCACCGACACCAGCGCCAGCGCCAGCCCCGACACCCCCTGTCCAAGCACCTGATCGACCAGAGGGGCTGTATTCGGAAGCCAGAGCACTGATGGAGCGCACCACTGCTGACAACCAGACGAAGCAGCCGCCTCCCTACGCGTCCGCGGATTCAAGCACGGATACAGGAATGTACTCTCCGCCCCATACTAGGTCTGGATCACGCGTCCGCACAGATGGAGATTTTTCACCAATAGGAAGAAAGACAGCGGAACCAGTGCTACATTGCCCAATGGTTGAAGTGGCTGGAGCAAGTGGACCCACACTGGTGGTCCGCTACTGGACAGAAACGGACATAAAAGATATCGCGCAAAGTCTGCCCAACCCCCTGAAGGTGGGAGGGTCGCGCGCAGCGGACGAACTGATACCCTTTGTGAATTCGTTTAAACCAACCCAAACGGAATTACGCCGCCTGTACCTCCTTGTTCTCGGATCACAGTTCTCAAAGATCGACCGAGAGTGGGCAAACGGGGACCCAAAAATGGTCAACCCGAGCCTGGACCATGCGGACAATAATGACTATAGAAGGGTCATAACGGATTTACAAGGGAGACTCAAACAAGCTTTTCCTGCAATGGTCAATTCCTCCCGCATCGCCTCGTGTGTCCAGAAGGACGACGAAACAGTGTCAGACTACGTTGCTCGGCTCACCATGGTCCACACTGAAAGCTGTGGATTAGATAAACCAGTGACATTGGCGATCGGAACCACGGACCGCTCCACATGGGAGTCTTACCTGGTCCAAAGCCTCCTGCTGGGTCTGAAGCCTCAGATTCTCGCAGGCGTAAAGACCACTTGCGTGGGTTACTCAAAGCAGCCCCTGACGATCATCGAGGAGCATGCCAGACACCACGAAACACTACTCCGCGAGCAAGAAAACAAGAGGAACAAGAAAAAGGCGGACGTCCAAGAACAAGCAATGTTAACCATGGTGCAGCAGTTCCAAGCCCAGACCACACGCAGAGGACGTGGGAGAGGCAGAGGAAGAGATCAGAAAAAGAAAGAACGCGACGCGCCTGGAGGACCTGACATGGAGCGACACAATCGATGCTACAACTGCGATAAGCCAGGACATTTAGCGCGCGATTGCCCACAACCACCAAAGAATCCAAAATACCCAACCAGCTGGACACCAGCGGATGGCGAGGAGGAATGACGGGCGGAGGAGGGGAACGGGAACACCAGGGAACACACCGACGCATCAGACAGGGAAGTACAATCACCTTATTTACTTTATCAAACGCAATTGACTAAGAATGCTTTAGATTTGCCTATGGTAACCCTCATTGTAAAAAACAAGCCATTGAAATTTTTAGTAGATAGTGGGGCAGCTCACTCAGTTATTAAAGGGAATGAAATAAATGTGCCACTCACAAACAAATCAATAACGACCATTGGAGCTGGAGGGAGAATGACCAAAGAGCCAGTCTCTGGCTCGCTCCAATGTAGATTGGGAGATAGAAATTTTCAGCACAGTTTCCTGATTTCCATGTGTTGCCCAGTAAACTTACTAGCCAGAGATCTCATGTGTAAACTAAAGTGTAAGCTGGAAAGTACCCCGACGGGATTGTTGGTGTGCTTTGCAGAAGAACACCCTGATTTTCAGGGCGTGAGGTACGGATTGGGAGAGCCTCTGTATGTATATGAATGGGAGTTGAAGAGCGGGCATGGAAATCTAGGAGCGATGCTATTAAACGAAGCTAAAGACTTAAATATGGGGACAGCAATGCAGTGGATGCAGCCTGATCAGCTGCATGTCACAGCCACAATAAGTGAAGGGCCAGATAAAGAATTCGAACTAAAGTTCTTTAAGGAAGTGCAGAACGAAATTATTAGGACTAACACAGTGTACGTAGGCGATACCCTCGCAGGCGCAACAGTCACCCTAAACAGGGACCAAATTGAGCTGTTTGAAGTGTACGACTTCATTCCTCATGTGTCGCTGGGAAAGGCTCCGCATGAGGAATGGAAGAACGTGGGTACATGGTTAAACACAGTAGTGTTGAAGGTTATAGACTGGCGTCCTGTGGAGGGACCACTGCCCATCATGCACAGCCGTTGCACAAATATATATAAAATAGTCACACCTTACCTGTTCCATGCGCACAGAGTGGTCACATTGGCAGCAAATGATACACTGTCCATGGTAACAGAGGTAGTTTTGCCAACAGACCTAGCAGATATCCCAGATACCCTCTGGGCAAAAGGTAAAAATGATGTGGGCCTTATTAGGAATTGTGAACCCGTTGTGATAACCCCAAAGAGCACATACAGACCCAAACAGAACCAGTACCCCTTACGGAAGGAGGCACTGGAAGGTATTAGGCCAGTACTCGAGGCACTAAAAGAGGCAGGAGTAATTATCCCATGCCCATCTTCCCCAGTCAGAACACCTATCTTCCCAGTTAAGAAACCAGGGGGAGATAACTGGCGTTTTGTTCAAGATTTGCAGGCTGTAAATGCTGCAGTTCACGCTAGAGCCCCAGAGGTACCCAACCCACACACCATCTTATCATCCATCCCGCCTGACACACAGTGGTACACAGTTGTGGACTTAGCAAACGCTTTTTTTAGCGTTCCAGTGCATCCTGATAGCCAATTCTGGTTTGCTTTCCAATTTGAGGGTAAACCCTACACCTTCACCAGGCTATGTCAGGGATATTGTGAATCCCCTACCATTTACAACGGAGCGTTGAAACAAAGCTTAGATGGTTTAGTTCTTCCTGAGGGCGTTTCCCTCCTACAGTACGTGGATGACCTGCTTATAGCTGCCCCCACGAGAGAACTTTGTGTTGTAGCATCTCATGACCTCCTGCTGCACTTGGCTAAGGAGGGGCACAAAGCGTCTCTTAAAAAACTGCAATATTGTAAACAAGAAGTGACTTTTCTGGGCCACATCCTGACAGGTACCACCCATACACTGTCAGCAGAACGAGCGGCAGTGATTGCAGCCATACCTAAACCGCAAACCAAAAAACAAATGCTTTCATTTTTAGGAACTACATCTTACTGTAGAGCGTTTATACCATCTTATGCTCAGGCTGAGGGCCCCTTGCGAAACTTAATACCCACTAAGGGAACTAGCTCTTCCAGACTGGTCTGGACTGCAGAGGCAGAAAAGGCATTCACTAACCTTAAACAAACACTGCAAACTTTTCCAGTTCTAGGAGTCCCCGACCCAGACAAACCCTACCACCAGATGGTGGATGAAAAAGAGGGCTATATGACTTCTGTCCTGTGCCAACAGCACGGACCACACAAATGCCCGGTTGCCTATTTTTCTGCAAAATTGGATGCAGTTGCACAGGGACTGCCAGCTTGCCTCCGAGCAGTCTTAGCATCACGGGACATTGTTGCTTACTCTCCACTTACACTCCTAGTACCACATGCAGTTCACAGAATATTGCAGGACCAGAAGGTCTCACACTTGTCGGCGCAGCGATGGCTGAGGTATCACACTACATTGCTTGACATGCCAAACATCACAGTAAAACGCTGCACCTCCCTAAATCCAGCAACCCTGCTCCCTACGGCCGAGGACGGGGAACCACATGACTGTGTGGCAGTACTGACTGAAACATGCACACCCAGACTAGACCTGAAAGACGAACCTCTCACTAACCCTGATCTTGTTTTGTTTGTAGATGGATCAGCTTCCAGAGACCGACACGGCGTGAATAAGGTTGGATGTGCGGTTGTGACTGCTTCAGAGGTCTTAGTGGCTAAACCTTTGCCATCCACATATTCGGCCCAAGCCGCCGAACTAGTAGCCCTAATCGAGGCATGTAAACTCGCAGAAGGTAAGTCAGCGACGGTTTTCACGGATTCCAGATATGCTTGGGGCGTGGCCTCAGATTTTGCTGCAATCTGGAAACACCGTAAATTCCTGACTAGCAATGGTACACACATTAAACATCACCAGTTAGTGGCCGAACTCCTGGAGTCTATCCTACTACCCAAAGAATTAGCTATAGTTAAGTGTGCGGCTCACCAAAAGGGACCTGATTACATCACCAAGGGTAATGCAAAGGCAGACCTTGCTGCGAAAGCAGCAGCACTCAAACCCCACATCCAAGCCTCCGCTATTCCTGTGACTAACCTTACCGTATCTCTTGCAGATATCCAGTCTTCAGCCACGGCAGCTGAAATAAGGAGGTGGAAACAAGACAAGTGTTCACTGACCCCACAAGGTTGGATGCATGCGCCAACAAACAAACCCTGCCTACCCAAAGCATACGCGAGAGGCCTGATTAAGATTGTACATGGGCGTAGCCACATGTCCAAAGGGGGGATAGTGGACACTTTGAGAAAACAGTGGTACGCTCCAGGCCTCACGAACTTAACCCAAAAATTTTGTTCTCAGTGTCTGATATGCGCACAACACTCTGCGAAAGCAGCACATGCGCAAACTTCCACAGCGGGCCACCCGCCCGCAACAGAACCATTCCAGCACTGGCAAATTGATTTTGTATAACTGACTCAGGCAGAGGGAAAGAAATACATGTTGGTTTGCGTATGTATGTTCAGCAAGTGGATGGAAGCTTTTCCCACAGGTAAACAGGACGCACAAGCTGTTACGAAAATGTTGTTGAGAGAAATAATCCCCAGGTGGGGTCTTCCAACCCGCATCTCGAGCGATAACGGCACCCCATTCGTACAACGAGGTCTGATTGATCTGACCAAGCACTTAGGTATAGACATGAGAAAACATTGCAGCTACCACCCTGCCAGTGCAGGGGCGGTGGAACGAATGAATGGCACATTAAAGAATGGATTAGCCAAAATGCACCAGGATACAGGGTTATCCTGGGTCAAATGCTTACCATTAGTGTTGTGGCAGATGAGAACCAGACCTCAACCAAAAACAGGCCTCAGCGCTTTTGAAAAAACTCTAAACAATCTTGTCTGATATCTATCCACAGGTAAAAGCTGTCCTGCCGAGCCCAGCTGACCAGTTCCTGCACGACTTCAAACCAGGCGATTGGGTGCTGATTAAGGATCTAAGAAGACAACACTGGAAAGACGCCAGGTGGAGAGGACCGTACCAAGTGCTCCTGACTACACACACTGCAGTTAAAACAGAAGGAAGAGGCACCTGGGTGCACCACACTCACTGTAAGCGAGCTCCGGCAGTAGAGGAAGACCCCAGCACAACCGACCGGACCTGCACGGATTAGGGAGTTAACTGCCGCTATGGGCAGGCCCTTTCTGTGCTCGGGTCCGTCAAGAGCGGGCGTGCTTGGAATAATCCTCTCCTGCCTCCTCGTTTCTGTGGCCGCCTCTGGAGATGCAACCTCGCACGAGTACCAAGCGAACCAGTGGTGGCAACTAGTACAATACACTGCACACACTCGCAATGTATCGGGATGCTATGCATGTTCCCATATGCCAACTAGCGTAAGCGGATCACATCTCTACCCGTACAATCTGACCGCACCCTTGACAAACTGTTTGCTAGGACTAGCAACCCACCCAGGGCGACTAACCACGTATGCCAAAGCAAATTTCTCCAAACCTTTGAACATATCCTGGTCTGGCACACCACTGGCCAACCAAAATTGTTCCATGTTGCATGATCTACTGGCCTGGCCACAATCACGTCGTACCATATCCCTACCGCAGACAGTATCCCTATCTGGTGTACAGTTAAAGACATTCCCCATATGCTTCGTTAATAATGGCTCTACCAGCCTTGGAAGCTTCCCGGCATCCCTGTGTAATAACACCTATACT
Organism: Hoplias malabaricus; assembly: GCF_029633855.1. Classification (NCBI taxonomy): domain Eukaryota; kingdom Metazoa; phylum Chordata; class Actinopteri; order Characiformes; family Erythrinidae; genus Hoplias; species Hoplias malabaricus. The sequence continues at coordinate 17,826,744 of NC_089811.1, read as the reverse complement.
TTCTGCCCCTATCTACGCGCCTCAGCATGTTTGTCATGCCTGAGCAATCCTAACTGCTCTGGCAGTCGCACCATGCGACGCGCCAAATGCTCCCGTAACCAGACGTATAAGCAGTCAATCCCAGGTACTAACCAAACCGCGCAGTGTTCAGCCATAGTCCCAGGTTGGAAGGGTAGTAGAGTATTGGCAGATTGGTATTTTATATGTGGATATAAAGCCTACACACATATCCCACCAAATTGGGGAGGGTTATGCACCATAGTGTATCTCAGTGATCACACTTTCTTCATTAAGGAAAAGCATGACCACCCGACAAGCATGTTACACAGTAGGACCAAGAGAGACCTACCTGACACAAACACACATAAGTGGGGAAGTAAGACCTGGATTACAGCTGACACGAAAGTCCCATGGGACCATCGTATCTGGGGAGGGGGAGCGAAGGTTTGGCAACAAGTTTTTCCGTGGGTAGGCCTAGGCGAGGTACGAGATCATGTAGAAATAAATCGATACGCCCTTCTTCGACTTATCAATGCTACTGCGACAATGGGAGAAGGGACAAAGACAGAACTGGCCGCTCTGCGTGATATGGTTCTCCAGCATCGCCTGACGTTAGACTTACTCACTGCAGCCCAAGGGGGCGTGTGCAAAATAATCGGTACTACTTGCTGCACATACATCCCGGATGAAGGACAAGGCCATGGCAAGATTGCGGAAGCCCTAAGTAACCTAACTGCACTACAGAGATACGTAGAAGACGCCACTCGGGGCGCCGAACCAACTGGGTGGCTCGAACAGTTGACTGCCCTGTGGGGGCCATGGGGCCACTGGCTGCTGACCGTGGTCCTGCCCATGCTGATAGGGTTTTTCTTCATCATACTGTTAATCCCATGTATGCTTTCCCATTGTTCCTCTCTCCTTCTCCGCTCTTTCTCTCTCCAGCAGAATCAGCTGACTTACATCGCAACACTGCCCCTCCCGGATGAGGATGCCTTGGAGTTGGGAGACCTGTTAGATGGACCACCTGTTTCTGTTCAATAAAACACTCGCTTATGTTCACATGTGCATAGTGAATTTGTAGAAATACGCTTACTCATATACAATGCAGTGCACGCGATTGCCTAGTAAAATTCAGCGACAAGCTGACTTAGGACGCTTACACCATATTATCATAGCCATGTCTAGTGGGACTGTTTTAAGGTAAATTTTGATAGTATCATAGGGGGGATTGTAATGACAAACTCATTTATGATTGATACTGAGCAAAATGTACCTTAACGTTTGACGTGAAGAAGTGACCAGCAGGTGCTCACATTCATCAGATTAAACTGACAGTTGCACCTTGCAACACGAACATCGCGTACTCACAAGGCTAGCTTACAAGGTTGCTAAAGCTGATAAGACAGGAGAACAAGGTTACAGAACATTGAGCAAACTCTGTTTCACTTCCTCACGTCATCGTCAGGGAATGATAAAACTGTGTGTAACCTTCTCTCAGTGTGAGTGTGCCTGCTGGTTTCATCCAAAAACGCACGCTCTCCCTTACTCTTAATAAAATCTTTTTTTTGTTACTTGACACAAGAACTGCCTGTCTGATATTTTCAGGGTAAAACTTCCACCACACAACCATGCTGCTAAGAGGCTCATAAGTTCTAGATAATGCTCTCAAGGAGTTGGATTGTACCAGCCCCCCTGCCCAGCACTCAGGCACTTAACGCCATTTCAATTCACCCTGTTACATGCTCCCTTTTCTCTGGCACCTGCTTTTCACCATCTAGGCATCTCTGCTATCCTTGAGTCAACATTCTGCCTTGCCACCATGCTTGAGCTCCTCAGCACCTTTTGGATTTTGTCTCTTTCAGAGTTTGCTCCTGTGTGACACACTGCCTTCGCACTCTCTTGCCGTTCCTGCGGTGCTGACCCTTTTGAGGCTTCTTATTCTCAATTCCCACTATGCCATTGGAAAGTCACCATCAGGGCATACCATAGCTAAGAACATCTCGCTTTATTAATGCTGCCCCTCTGCTGCCCCTCACCTGCACCGAGAACTAAACAGGGTGGTATTCTTATCATCGGCAACTCTATAGTCAGACATTTAAGAGTCTCAGGCACAAAGAGTAACGCTACTGTGTCCTGTCTTCCAGGTGCTCGTGTCCTGGATGTTGCCAGGCGACTTCCCTCAGCGCTGCGGCAGCGTGATGATCTCTGCACCGTTGTTCTCCACGTGGGGATGAACGACACTTCCGCCCGCCGCAGCGAGGTCCTGAAGGAGCACTACCGTTCGCTTCTGGATACCACTCGGAAGAAGACGGACGCCAGGATCGTCGTCTCCGGCCCCCTACCCACCTACAGACGAGGATGTGAGGTGTACAGCAGGCTCTTCGCACTCCACTCCTGGCTCCGGGTTTGGTGTGGCACTGTCGGCGTGGACTACGTCGACCACTGGGAGTGTTTTCGGGAACGTCCTGCCCTCTACCGCCGGGATGGGCTTCACCCTAGTCGTCTAGGTTCTGCAGTTCTCTCTGGGAACATCGAGGATGTTCTTCGCCAGGCTTGACTAACCCCACCCACCAGCACAAACCAGGCAAGTAGATTACACAGCGAACAGGTAAGTGATTTTAAGGATACACTTACAGATAATGGCCATTTGTTTGCCCATAGTAAGGGTATATCTACAAAGCTTGCTTCAAGAAATATAAAAATTTGTTACAGTATCAAGACTGTGTCTGTCCCCCGAATCAAAATTAAACCCAGAAAATATCAAACAGCGAGCCCCAATAACCTAATCACTATTAAACCATCAGAAACAGAGGGTAGTATCATCCCCACAGACCTAAAGTTTGGCCTACTCAATATAAGAGCACTTAACTCTAAAGCAGTCATTATACATGAAATAATAATGGATCAGAAACTTGATGTTTTATGCCTTAGTGAAACTTGGATCAGAAATGATGAATATTTAGCACTAAATCAAGCCACTCCTACAGGCTATAAATATGTACACAGCCCCAGACTGACAGGCAAAGGGGGTGGATTATGTATAATTTACAAAAATATTAACCAATTGTACATGGTTACAATTGTACTTCCTTTGAAATTATGTACATTAACATAATTAACCCTGCCACAAATAAGAACACTATCTCCTTATTAAACATTTATAGACCACCAGGGCCCTATTCAGAATTTATAAAAGAATTTGGTGAACTAGCTGCTAATTTAGCAGTGTCATGTGATAAGTTAATAATTGTAGGAGACTTTAACATTCATTTTGAGAAAAGTGATGATCCCCTAAAGAAGGCGTTCACATCAATCATAGATTCTGTTGGTTTCACACAAAATGTATCATGTCCTACTCATTATTTTAATCACACACTAGACTTGGTTTTGACCCTGGGCACAACCATAAAAAACCTAAATATTCTCCCTCAGTCTTCCATGGTCTCAGACCACTACCTAATTTCATATGAACTGAGTTTAGATATTAAAAAAATGTACATGCCCACATTATTATCTAAAGCGCTCATCTACAGCCCCTAAATTTACTGAAAACATCACTGATTTATTGACCTCAGTCAGTAGTCCAGCAGACCCACTGGAGCTGGACAGACTAACGGACTACTTAGATAACACTCTTCGATCAACTTTAGATAGTGTAGCACCGCTTAAGCGTAAAAAGCTACAACAGAAAAAACTCGCTCCCTGGTATAATGAAGAAACACTCACCCTAAAACAAACCGTAAGGAAATTAGAGCGGAAATGGCGGTCAACTAAACTGGAAGTATTTCACTGTGCCTGGAAAGATAGCCTTATCCAATATAGAAGGGCACTCGTCAATGCACGTTCAGCACATCTGTCCTCACCGATTGAAAATAATAAACACAATCCTAGAGCACTCTTTAATGTAATCTCTAAACTTACAAACAATCGGGCAGCTACTGATCCACAGATCCCAGCCATTCACACCAGCAATGCTTTTATGGACTTTTTTAACAATAAGATTGAAAATATTAGACAAACAATAAATACCATATTACTAAATCCAGCCTGTCTGTCATCTGGTGTGGATGATATAGAGCAAAACATAGAAGAAAGACTAAAGGACTTTGACCCACTACCACAGCTAGAACTGGAGAAAACCATCTACTCGTCAAATTGTACGACCTGCACACTTGATGCAATACCAACAAAACTATTTAAAGAAGTATCACCAGTCATAATAAATCCCATTTTAACAATCATAAATTCGTCCCTTAGACTAGGTCACATACCCAAAGCATTTAAACTAGCAGTTATTAAACCCCTGATCAAAAAACCGAATCTTGATCCTAGTGTACTATCCAATTACAGACCCATCTCTAACCTTCCCTTCGTATCTAAGATCTTAGAAAAAGTTGTGGCCCAACAACTTAGGTCATACTTGCATAAGAATAACATATATGAAAAATTTCAATCTGGTTTTAGGCCACACCATAGCACCGAAACAGCTTTAGTTAAGATAACAAACGACCTTCTTCTCGCCTCTGATCGAGGCTGCGTATCCATGCTAGTTCTACTAGACCTCAGTGCAGCTTTCGATACAATTGATCATACTATTCTGCTAGAAAGATTAAAAAACATGGTTGGAATAACAGGAACAGCCCTATCATGGTTTAAGTCTTACCTCACAGATCGCTATCAGTTTGTAAACGTAAATAATGTTTCTTCTACTCATACAAAAATGAGATTTGGAGTTCCCCAAGGCTCCATTTTAGGACCTTTACTATTCATATTATACATGCTGCCACTGGGCAGAGTTATTAGCAGGCATGACATTACCTTCCACAGTTATGCAGATGACACACAGTTATACATATCAGCCAAACCAGACGACAAACCTACACTAAAGAAAATGGAGGACTGTGTTAAAAAAGTGACTAAAAAACCTGCTATAAATAAGGTATCAGACTTAATACATAATTTTGACTTCCCTGTTCTCCTGAGCTCATCAGCTAAAAATCTTGGTGTTATAATTGATTCAGATCTATCATTTGATCAGCATATAGGTAACATTACAAGAACAGCTTTCCTACATCTTCGGAACCTCGCTAAGTTAAGAAATTCCTTATCCCTCCCAGATGCGGAAAAATTAGTTCACGCTTTTATTACATCAAGATTAGATTATTGCAATGCACTTCTATCAGGATGCTCCAGCAGAAACTTGAGTAAACTCCAGTTAATTCAAAATGCTGCAGCCAGGGTCCTCACTAAAACTAGAAAATTGGATCATATCAGCCCAGTATTATCGGCCCTTCACTGGCTTCCAGTTAAATTCCGTATTGATTACAAAATTCTTTTACTCACGTATAAATCCTTACATGGTCTCGCCCCTGAATACTTGCAAGACCTCATCACACACACACACACACACACACACACACACACACACACACACACAAGATTACTCAGATCTCAGGGCGCCAGCCTCTTACTAGTACCCAGAATTCATAAGACTTCAGCGGGGGGGGAAGCCTTCTCCTACAAAGCCCCTCAGCTCTGAAACAATCTTCCAGCTAGTGTTCGGGATGCAGACACAGTCACTATGTTTAAGTCTAGGCTCAAAACACACTTGTTCAGTTTAGCCTTTGGCAACTAACCTCTGTCTAGTTTAAGGTTGTCATTTCAGGAACTCATGGACATGGAGAATCAGGGTAAACGTGGATGATGTGCTCACAATTTCTCTTGCTTGGAACGAAAGGATGTCTTTGCCTGAGCTCCTTCTGGTTTCCCTACTCCCAGTCTGTTACAGTCTGATCCGTCACTACACTAAAGAAAACATTCACATGCTCTTATTCTCTGCTGCACTCAACTAAACTAACTGCTTCCCTTTACTGTTTTACTGTTTTCTGAGAGAATGGTGGCCCACTGATGGAAGATTGTTTGCTGGATTCTCCTGCAGACCAGACCAAACCAGCTGCTCACCTTATTATTATTATTATTATTATTATTATTATTATTATTATTATGTAGCATAATGACACTTCATTGGTGATCATTTAAAATTCAATCTATAGTTTGATCAGAGGAGGATGGGTCCCCTTTGTGAGTCTTGGTTCCTCCCAAGGTTTCTTCCTCCAGCCTCGAGGGAGTTTTTCCTTGCCACTGTCGCCTTCGGCTTGCTTGCATTGGGCTTTGATTTAAATGTTCTGTTTTGAAACTGTGAAGCTGCTTTGTGACAACGTCAGTTGTAAAAGGCGCTATACAAATAAATTTGATTTGATATAGATTGGGGTCCTAGCCAAGAGTGGGGAGAGAAAAAATAGACATGGGAGAGAGAGAAGATAGAGAAGGAGAGAATGGGGCAGAGACCAGAGATGTGCACGCACTGAATTGGAAAACACTGTTTCTGGCGAATAGAAGGTGAGATTTTCACAAATTTGAGCACTTGTTGGTTGTTTGGGCTGTCTGCTGCAGAAAGGATGGCACCTGTTAGACTCATTAGTGTATGAAGTATTGTGTTGATGATGGTGTTGGATGAAGTTTCTCCATTCTAAATTTCAACTACAGTAATTCATTCATTCATTATCTGTAACCGCTTATCCAATTCAGGGTCGCGGTGGGTCCAGAGCCTACCTGGAATCATTGGGCAGGAATACACCCTGGAGCGGGCGCCAGTCCTTCACAGGGCAACACCGACACACACACACACACACCTACGGACACTTTTGAGTCGCCAATCCACCTGCAATGTGTGTTTTTGGACTGCGGGAGGAAACCAGAGCACCCAGAGGAAACCCACGCGGACATGGGGAGAACACACCAACTCCTCATAGACAGTCACCCGGAGCGGGAATCGAACCCACAACCTCCAGGTCCCTGGAGCTGTGTGACTGCGACACTACCTGCTGCGCAAAAGTAAAAAGGAGCAGATGTAACAGAAGAAAAAGTAAAAGAGTAAAAAGGAACAGATGTAACAGAAGAAAAAGTAAAGGAAATGAAAAGTTGAAGTATAAGTGTAGAATAGCTTAATTAGTAACGATAAGGTGAGCTGATGATGACATGCGAGTTTGGGTAAACAGGGCCCTATTTTTGCTTAAAACTGTAAGACATGAATCACAGCCATTGCGTGAATGTAAGCTTTGAGTTATTGTGGAATTGGATTATACTGAAATAGTGAGAAGCCCTGGGGCCCCAGTCGCATTTGGTTAAAATTTATTTAAGGTTAAAAGTAAAGGAATAGAAGAGAAAAAAGGTAATAAAAGAGAAAAAATGGAATAAAAGTAAAAAGAGATAATAGTGAGTTAAATAAAGAGAGGATGCTGCAGATTTGGATTTAAGCCCTGTAAGAAATTACAGTATGGACCCAAATGTGACTGGCTTAACTTGCTGCAATCAACAATATTAATATCATAACAAATGTTCCAAACCAGTGTGTCTTCCTAGAGATAGGTTGACCATTTGGCATATTTAGTATATAAACAGGCAAAGCAGGAAGAGCCACAACAGCTCTCACTGTGGGACCAGAAGACCTAATCAATATCAAAGGAAGTTTATTACTGAATAATCAACAACCACCACAGACAAAGTGAACTAGTCTAGACATGAAGGTGATAGAACTCAATACACATTAAGTTCCTCACAGATGACAGGGTTTCATGTGTATTGTGTTCCTTAGGAGGAGCTGAGATGGATGGCGGTATTGTCAAACTATATAAGCTGTGTTTTTCTATTACTCAATGTTCAATCTAGCTCCGCTGAACCCATGGTACATCTTTGTATCTTGCAACTGCTTACTGTAATAAAGGTTTTCCATTTTCCATCAATTTTTGAGAGACATCCCATTTTTTCCTACAATTGGCGAGCCATCCACTCGAGGGATTTTCCAAAACAAAAAGTGGGGAAGACAAGTTGGTAAGTAATATTAATTCAATATTAATATTGGATTACGTCAATACTGGTTTTAGGTTATCACCTCGTTTAAAAAATCTAGAAACTTTAAGGACAGGGATAATTCTGGGTTAATGTTTTATTCAGTCATAGCAGGAGGAGTCGTATACCAAATTTCTGATAAATCTGTAAAGATTCTAAAGTAAGTGAATCCTCCTGACGTAGTGTGGTAAACAGAATAGTATCAGTATTAGGTATTAAAGTTTCTAAAGTAACTGAAACTTATGCTGTAAAGTTTCTAAAGTAACTGAAACTTGTTGTGCTGTAAAGTTTCTAAAGTAACTGAAACTTGTGTTGTAAAGTTTCTAAAGTAACTGAAACTTTTGTGTTGTGAAGTTTCTAAAGTAACTGAAACTTGTTGTGTTGTGAAGTTTCTAAAGTAACTGAAACTTGTGCTGTAAAGTTTCTAAAGTAACTGAAACTTGTTGTGTTGTACGTTTCAAAAGTAACTGAAACTTGTTGTGTTGTACGTTTCAAAAGTAACTGAAACTTGTGCTGTAAAGTTTCTAAAGTAACTGAAACTTGTTGTGTTGTACGTTTCAAAAGTAACTGAAACGGGGGTAGGTTTCTGTGTGGTGAATACATACAATTGTTTGACAGTGAAGCAGCCTGATTGGTGGAAGTACTGAGATAGTTTTTTATTTTATTTTATTTCTTCCTTTCTATTACACTGAATAAAAGTCTTAGAATGGAGGAATTAGTCATTGCATACATTTCTAAACATGGTTCAAAGGAACTGTTTAATGGGATTGAGAATATTGTGGACGAACCCTATAAGTGGGCAATTTCCCAATTCAAAAACGATCCTAACATGCCCAAGAATAAGAAAAAGAAAATTGCAAATGCTCTTCATGCCATCTTTGCCTCATATAAACTAACCAGGAAAAGGTTAAAGGAAGCAGAGACACAGAGAGATGCACTTGAGATGGAAAATACAGTGCTTCACACTCAAATTAGTGAAAACATAATGTCTATGAAAAATTACCAAGCAGGGGAGACAATTCTGAAGGAGGAAATAGTCAGACTAAAACAAGAAATCTCTAATTATAAGATGGACAATAACAGACTCGTATCATCTGTGGAAAGGTTATCAAGCGATCTACAGCAGACTAGATCAGCATGTCAGTTTATGTTAAAAAATATGTCTGCCCCATTGGCTGAAGGACTGGATAATGAGGGAACAATAGATTCCAAAACACCATTGGATCAAATCAGAAATCAGAAGGAAGCTTCTCTTCCACAAGACAGCCATGATCACTACTCTAATCGTACTATAAGGTTTCCTATGGCACCACTGCATTCGTCCACCTCGGTTCGCCCCGGAGAGGAAGAAAGTAGTGCTGTCACAACTACTACTGTCCGTGCTCTGAATCCCACTGAACTGGAATCATTAATCAAAAATGTGGGAAAATTTGATCTAGTAAAACACGATCCCCTAAATTTCTTAGACAAATTGGAACAGCACGCTGACATTCATAGGTTAACAGATGCAGATCCTTGTGTTGTCTTGATTATGTGTCTTCCCTCTACTCTAGGCCGAGCTCTTTCAGATAAAGTTAAAAATAAAAAGGCTAACAAGGCAGAAAGAAAACAGGCATTGTTAGAAGTTTTAGGAGCAAGAGTCATTAACTGGGAAAAAATCACAGAGGTTACCATGCAAAAAGGGGAGCATCCTGTCGCATTCTCAGAGAGACTCATGGATGCATTCTTAACCTACAGCGGTATTGTGGACATTACTACACAAGACCAGAGATTTAAATCTGCTCTGATTGCACAAAGTGACGGTTTCACCCGTGCCGCCATTGCAATGCATGTGACCTATATGTCTACCTATGATGAGATCATTACTAAAATGACTCAGTTTTACAATAGTAGTAGCGGTAATAAAAGATCCACCCCCATAGCAGCCATCAATGGTAAACTTTCTCATCAGAATACAGCTCAAAGAAATGTTTCCTGGAAGAATGAAGGTCAGATAGCTAGAAGGGCTGATGAGAGACCACCACCTTATAATCCTAATGCAATCTTAGTGTGTTATTCTTGTGACAAAGAGGGGCATATTGCTAGGGAATGCAAATCTACTTTGAGGCATGGATCTCCAAAGATGTTCCCAAACTCCAAGGTGCATAAAAAGCTCAGGGAATTGCAAAAAGCAATGAAGACACTGAGCACAGAGAACAGTGAATTACGGGCTGCTCTAGGTGAATTGCAAGCAGCAATAGAGAAACTGAGCATAGACAACTGTGAATTACAGGCTGCTCTAGGAAGAGCAGACTGTAAATCTGTGCACGGTTCTGCATAGGAATCACAGGACTCTGTGATACCTGTAGTACTTATGCCATGAAACAGTATTGTAAGCCAATTTTAAATGTTATTGGAGGTCAGTGCAATGATTGGCTATTGAAGATATTAAACACATAAAATAAAAATGATGCATTTGTGAAATCCGTAATAACCATTCATTAGTGGTTTTGTATTCACCATCTTTGCCGATGCAAGATGAAACAGTTCGGCCCATTTGACATTGTTGTGTATTCACACCACAATCTGAATATTGGTGTTTGTTTGTTCTGCCATTTGGCACAAACCCCTCACTGACAGGTCTGACACTCAGCAGTTACAGCTGTGTGATAAGGAGGGGAGGGACAAGGTGTGCAGGCAGCTTTCATACAAAAATATAAACACTTATGCTTCACATCATTATTTAGTGCTACAACTAATATTAGGGAAAACATGAGTGACTCTAAAGAAGGGCTTTGAGCAGAACCACAGTATTTAGAATGTGGGGATCAAACTCAAAGTGAAGACTCCCTATTCCCCCACAAAGCGGTTAGCGCTTCCTCACTTCTCTTAGAGTCTAGAACTCTCATGGTTAGGTAGGGACAGTAGTAGCACTTTTTAATATGTGAAAGTCCACAGGTATTTTAATAACAGATGCCATCAAAACAGGATAGTGCTGTTGCTTTTTTATCCATTTCAGGAAATGTCGAATGAGTGTTGGAGGATTTTCTGAAGCTATGGTGGATAAAGAGATGCCAGCAGATACTCTACTTAGCAACCTGAAACCAACTGAAATACAGATGACGACGGAAGATGCAACACTTAAAGCATTCATCTCTCCTACTGTCTTAAATGAAATTAACTCAAATGAAAACAAAAAGTGCTTTCAAAAAGGGAGAGATTTTAGGATTTGTATATTTTTTTTATTTCTTTTATATACTTTCCTTTCACATTTCATATTTACAAACTTTCATTAACTGATCAAGCTGACAAAGCTGAGGTTGGTGTTTAATGTATAATGTTGTGGTGTGTGTGTGTGTGGTTAGTTTTCACATTCCAACTTCCTCAAACACTTCATTTTGGCAGTTCCACTGAATGTGATGGTTGTTGAATGAGACTCCAAGAAATCTTGTTAATGTTTGGTTTTTTACTTGTTATTCTCTCATTCTCTTCTTCCTTGTAGAGGAACTGTTATGATAGTTTACTATTAGAGTAAGTATGTACCAGTGTGTTTTGAGGCACTTCTCCAATGACGGGTAAGACTTCTCAAGCCAGTGAGGGGCAACCTAAGGCAGGAGGGTGTCGACCACTGGGTATCACTCAGAAAATTTATGTATAGTAAGTAGTTGATGTGATGCTTCAAAAGCATCAAAGGGGGGAACTGTAAGAAATTACAGTATGGACCCAAATGTGACTGGCTTAACTTGCTGCAATCAACAATATTAATATCATAACAAATGTTCCAAACCAGTGTGTCTTCCTAGAGATAGGTTGACCATTTGGCATATTTAGTATATAAACAGGCAAAGCAGGAAGAGCCACAACAACTCTCACTGTGGGACCAGAAGACCTAATCAATATCAAAGGAAGTTTATTACTGAGTAATCAACAACCACCACAGACAAAGTGAACTAGTCTAGACATGAAGGTGATAGAACTCAATACACATTAAGTTCCTCACAGATGACAGGGTTCCATGTGTATTGTGTTCCTTAGGAGGAGCTGAGATGGAAGGCGGTATTGTCAAACTATATAAGCTGTGTTTTTCTATTACTCAATGTTCAATCTAGCTCCGCTGAACCCATGGTACATCTTTGTATCTTGCAACTGCTTACTGTAATAAAGGTTTTCCATTTTCCATCAATTTTTGAGAGACATCCCATTTTTTCCTACAGCCCTCTGTTGAGGCGGGATTAGCCCAGCCGTAAACCCTGAAAAATTCACTAGGTGATTTTTTAGGTCAGTTTGATGAGAAACTGGAGGTGTGATACAGAGATTTAATTAGGGGTGCCCACTCGAAACACTGTTGACGAACACTGTATTGATGCTGCCTCTCTTTGAATTATTACACCTCATAGGGTAGCATAAATTAAAAATAAGGAAAAAAGCAATAAAGGAAAAAGGGCGGCAGGTAATAAAAAGCGTGCTGTTAATGTGTGAATGAGTCGACTATGAGAATTGTGTTAAATTTTGAAAGTGATGTGTGTGCGTTGGGGGTTGTTGGATGACAGTGTATGTGTGTGTGTGCTTAGTGAGTTAAGAAAAAAGGAGTGTCTTACTAGGTCCAGATGGGGGAATGATCACCCCCCTCCATTCTTTGGTCCATCATGAGTGTGTGGGCAGGACTGGTCTCTCCCTTGGAGCCATACATTTTCTGTGGGTGTGTTTAGAGGCATTAAAAAATGCTATACCCGAGGAGGGGTTGGTATGCTCGGCTTCCCCTCTGGAAGTCTAAAATTCGAACATGAAAAATTTCTAAGTTCAAGAACGAGCACTGGCAAAACTGGTGAAAGACTTTCATACACCCCGGTGATGTGAATAGCTAAGCCCGAGGAGTGGCGACCCTCTGGGCTAAGGGGTTGGTATTCTTGGCCTCCCATCTGGAAGTCTAAAATTCGAACTTGAAATATTTCTAAGTTCAAGAGCGAACACTGGCAGAACTGGTGAAAGGCTTTCATACACCCCGGTGATGTGAATAGCTAAGCCCGAGGAGTGGCGACCCTCTGGGCTAAGGGGTTGGTATTCTCGGCCTCCCATCTGGAAGTCTAAAATTCGAACTTGAAATATTTCTAAGTTCAAGAGCGAACACTGGCAGAACTGGTGAAAGGCTTTCATACACCCCGGTGATGTGAATAGCTAAGCCCGAGGAGTGGCGACCCTCTGGGCTAAGGGGTTGGTATTCTCGGCCTCCCATCTGGAAGTCTAAAATTCGAACTTGAAATATTTCTAAGTTCAAGAACGAGCACTGGCAGAACTGGTGAAAGACTTCCATACACCCCGGTGATGCAAATAGCTTAGCCAGAGGAGTGGCGACCCTCTGGGCTAAGGGGTTGGTATGCTCGGCCTCCCCTCTGGAAGTCTAAAATTCTATTTGCAGCAGAGCGGGCTACTCTGTTTCGGAGGTTTTAACGCTGCCCCCTACAGCGCCGTTGATGTCTTGATCCATCTCGGCCCGTCCTAGAGATGGATATACTTGTCCGCCCAGCTTCGGTTCATGTCGTCTTCGCGGTCTCAACGGATTCGAAAACGTTTTCTTGTCCGCGGTGGATTACCTGTGAACACAAGCAGGGGGTTGAACACAGGTAAAATCCGGCCATATTTATTATAACGTCAAACATAGTGGCGCTGAATGGATTAACCAGGCTAGCCCCGCCCATGACCTCTAGCGGATGTCCAGGGAGAGAGAGGGCAGGGAAGCTCGCACGCCATAAATCGGAGCCGATACTGTATACCTTGATACCTTCCCACTCACAGAAGAGAACGAGCCGTGACAAAACCAGCTTACCGCCACCCCTCCCTAGATAGGGAGTCTGACTCAGGCTAGACCACAACATGTCGGGTCCGCATTGGGCCAAACAACCAGGCTGACAGTGTGCGTGCCAGCCTGATGTGAACAATGTCTCCCCTGGGTGGCATTGCTCTTACAGTCAAACCTTAGCAGTTATCCAACCATGTGGTCGAGGGGACGAAGACCCTTCATGGGAAGAAGTTCCCCATCACCTGGTCACTGTTTTTGGACCCTGTTACAAGAGGCTTATTTGCTACTACCACCTTATCCACTCCTTGGGTTTAGAAGTGGAACCAGTGCTCCTTAACCGTCTCTTTTTGCGAGCCAGGCCTGCACTCTATAAAAGTCTCTGAGCACCCTTACTGAACCTAAGAGTGCCGCCTTGCAGAGTCGAGAGGTCAGCTGGAGTATACTGTGAGCCATCAACCTGATTTCAGTTAGCACATTGCTGTTGTCCGGGTGCCAGAGCCCTCGAGCCCCAATTGGGAATTGCAGGGCGCAGACCCTATTGTGTCGTCTGATCCTGGAACTTCTGACCGCAGGGCAATGACACAGAATATGCTGTGAGGATTCAAGAGCATGTGCACACCGTCTGCAGGATGCTACAAATCCGTCTCTGCCCCTGGATCTGAATTCTAGTGTGGGATATACGCAACTGTAGCGCGGCAATGAACTGGCACTGGTTAAGGCCCGCCAGATTTCTTAACCAGCCATTGCTCTCTTTCTTGGCTCGGAAGCCAAGTATCCCAACAACCTGGATGGGTAGTTCGGCCCAGCTGCCCCCTGCCCTTAGCCACAGGTTTCTGAATCTTTTAGCCATTTCAGGGAGGTCACAGAATAGTGTACTTACCAACTCATCGGTGGAGTTGGCAAGTTGGTACAAACTTTTCGCTTGGATAGACGGGACCAACCGTTTGAGTCTTTGGAGGCCAAGGCCACCATCCTTTAGCCTCGCAAATAGCAACCTGTCGGAGGTACACCTAGGAAGGTGAAGCCGCCTTTTCACAGCTTCCTTGGTTATTCCATCAAGGGCTCTCAACGCCACAGTGCCCAGCTCACCATGATCTGCCTGATAGATCAACCGTGGAATGGTGTTTTCTCGCAGCATTGCAAGCTTCTGATAGGGTTTTAACGGGGCCCTGCGGATCCTTCTAACTCAATTAGTGAATTTGTCTTTCAGGTCAGGCTTTACTATACCATCGAGGGGATTCACCCTTATCCCCAGGTACCGCTCCGTGTCACCGGAACCGAGCATATTGATAGATAGACCATCAATCTCCCAGTCCCGGCAATCATTGATGGTATATGTGTCCTTTAGAAAAGGAACATGTAGAAAGCCATAACACTTTGCGGGCTGAACCCTAAGCCCAATCAACTCACAGAAAGCCTCAACAATCCGTAGATTGTGCTGCATACCACTCCAGGAATCACTAACGAGCGTAAGATGGTCGGTGAAAGCCAGGGCCATTAGCGACCGACTTGAGAGGCGGAACCCTTTTCCAAACTGGCATAGGGAATGGATGATAGGATCCAATGCCAAGTTGAATAGTAGGGGAGACATAGGATCGCCTTGTTTCACACCTACTTTCATGGAGATATCAGGGGTTGTACCTCCCCGTCCATCCTCCACTTTAGTGGTTACATCCGTATAAGAGTTACTTTTTTATTTTCCGGGAGAAGGGATCCTTCACCACAGTGCCAGCACCCACAAAGCTACCCAAACGATGATATTCTCCTTGCTTTTCCCATTTCTTACTAAACACATTGTGAATTTCAGAAAGTGGCACTGAGCAGCGGGAGGATAATGCATCATCCAGGATCTTGTCAGCTAGAGCCTTACGATCCCTGGCATACATCCACTGGTAAAGCCTGTACCCAGTAAACAAGGGACGTCCCTTGACATTCAAAAAAGGTCTAAAAGTAGTCGGTCCATCAAGGACATATTTTAAACGTCAGTGGACATCCAAAATTAATTGAAAACAAGTCAGTTATTTCAGGACCAATTGACAACGTCAATGGACGTCCGAAATACGTTGAAAACAAGTCCGTCATTTTGGGACCAATTGATAACGTCAATGGACGTCCGAAATGCATTGAAAACAAGTCAGTTATTTCGGGACCAATTGATAAAGTCAATAGACGTCCGAAATGCATTGAAAACAAGTCAGTCATTTCGGGACCAATTGATAACGTCAATGGACGTCTGAAATGCGTTGAAAACAAGTCAGTTATTTTGGGACTAATTGACAACGTCAATGGACGTCCGAAATGCGTTGAAAACAGGTCAGTTATTTCGGGACCAATTAATAACATCAATGGACGTCCGAAATGCGTTGAAAATAGGTCAGTTATTTCGGGACCAATTGATAACGTCAATGGACGTCCGAAATGAATTGAAAACAAGTCAGTTATTTCGGGACCAATTGATAACATCAATGAACGTCCAAAATGCATTGAAAACAAGTCAGTTATTTAGGGACCAATTGCTAATGTCAGTGGACGTCTTAAATGCATTTTAAACAAGTCAGTTACTTCAGGACCAAAATGTGTCTGTTATTTTGGGACAAATTAATATTGTCAGTGGATGTCCGGAATGCGTTTTAAATCAGTTAAGAGAGAGAGAGGGAGAGAGAGAGAGCCCCTTCCCTTCAGATAACGGTTATTCTGTGTTTGAATACAGCGTCAAAATAAGTTTCAGTGGATGATTTTTCAACGGTTTGTGGAAGCAGGCATTACTAAAACAGCAGAGGAGGCTCGTATATTCAGAGGTAAGGGATATTTAATCTTAATAAAATTTTCGTTTCACTCATTCTGGTAAAGTATAAGTATTTAAAGAGCTCTAGCAAAGCAACAGCTATGCTAGGTTATTATCTCAGTGAAGACAAGTGAAGGAGTAGATGAGGATAATAGTTAACCCATTCTGTATAAAAAATTCTAAGTAATATTACATTATTAACAGTAATGTTTTTGACATTTATTTCAGCAGGTCTGGGTTGCAGTTACATGCAAGCCACCTTGCTAACAATGCGAATGTTAACCAAATGTCACGGATCACTTAACTGGGAAATAACAAAGACTAGACTCGGGTTAGAAAGGAAACAAAACAACATGACTTAGAAAACAAAACGACTGGAATAGGAGAGGGAAAGAGACAACACGACAGGACTCGGAACATAGTATAAACACGACATGACAGGGCAACAATACCATACGAAGTGAAGTGAAAAGTGAAATGAACGACAAACAGGACGTGAAACAAGAGGGCTTAAATACTGACACAAACAAGACACACCTGGACAGATAACAAGGAGGACGGGTTAACACATGACACGGACGAGGAGGCGGAACAAACGCGGAGACTCGAACATAAACAAACATAGCCATGTGCTCTCTCTCAGCACATGGCCGGAAAAACAGAGGTGACAAGACGAAGGCGTGACACCAAATATCAAAAGAAGTGCTGGGCTGGAAAGTAAAATCATACAATACCATTTGCGCAGGCCACATTTGTGCTTTTCCAAATATGTGAAAATCATCAGATGACTTTTATCTGAAGTTGTGTGTAAAATATCGATGTATTGTACTCTGTTATTACTTTTACTTAGAAAATCAATACATATAATTTTATCAGGTGCACCAAAACATTTACATGTGATACAGTATTTTGTTAGACTGACAAATTTTTTCCCACTCAGGTATCCAACTAACTTGGAGTATGTTCATGTTCCCAAAGGTTTAACTGTGAAATATAAATGTTGTGGGGAACACTAATGCAAGTATGTATTTTATTATATTGTAGAATTAGTAATAATATTTTAAAACGTATTTGCTGTGGTCTGATTATTAATGAAAGCATACATGTTTTGAGTCAATACTGTCCATCCTCCAGCACACCTTGCATATCTCACTCAAGCAAAAGCTAGAAAATGTGCCACTTTTCAATGTTGCAGAGATCTGAAGGTTTCGATAATTTTATCAGGCAGGGAAGTCAACAGCATTGTCAGCAAATGCCCAGTGCTGGTAGCAAGTGAACCAACATCATATAAGTATTATTGTATCTTTTTTAATTCTGAAGATTTTATATATAATATGTATAATAGTATTATTCATTCATCCATTATCTGTAACCGCTTATCCAATTCAGGGTCGCGGTGGGTCCAGAGCCTACCTGGAATCATTGGGCGCAAGGCGGGAATACACCCTGGAGGGAGCGCCAGTCCTGCACAGGGCAACACAGACACACATTCACTCACACCTACGGACACTTTGAGTCACCAATCCACCTACTAACGTGTGTTTTTGGACTGTGGGAGGAAACCGGAGCACCCGGAGGAAACCCACGCGGACAACACACCAACTCCTCACAGACAGTCACTCGGAGCGGGAATCAAACCCACAACCTCCAGGTCCCTGGAGCTGTGTGACTGCGACACTACCTGCTGCGCCACCGTGCCTATTATATTAATATTTGTCTAATACCGTTTCCTTATTCTATCTTATTTGCCTCTACACTATTGTCTTTATTGATATAATTGATTGGATTATTATAATAAAGCTTTCATCTATTGTGTTCTGCTTTGTTTTTACAGTTGTCTGATGAGGTTGATGGAATCCATACTCTAACAGTGAACAAAATTCATCAGTTCAGCAATGGATTTACAGCTGTACTCCCTAAAATACACATCGCCACACTGACATTGAGATGAGAGAGGACTTCAAAGCTTACAGGTTTGATTTAAACATTTGACCTAAATAATAATTTAACAATTATTGCATCAATGTGGCTTCTGTGCTTTCATTCATTCATGTATTCATTCATTGTCTGCTTGTCCAGTTCAAGGTTGTGGTGGGTACAAAATATTTACATACTACCTGGAGTCACTCTGCGCAAGGTGGGAACACACCCTAGACAGGGCACTAGTCCTTCACAGGGCACCACACACCCACAATTTCACTCACGCACTCACACAATGGACACTTTTGAGTAGCCAATCCACCTGCCAATATGTGTTTGGATCATGGGAGGAAACCAGGAGCACACAGAGGAAACCCATACAGACACAGTAAGAAAACACCAAACTCCAGAGGGGGGCAACAATGTAAATTAATAGTTAATAGGTATGGGATCATTATTAAAGCATTTTTCTTCATGATGTATAGGCATTGACTTCAAGAATAAACTTGTTTTTCTTGACTTACAACTCTGACCCCCTCATTAAGTATGATAAAGTAAACTGTTGCCACACCAACTGAAATAGTCACAGTCAATGGAAAGTCAGTATTATGTCTTAGTGTGTCATGCCAAGTCTATTTCTGTTTTTCTGTAGGGTGAACCTACAACATTATATCTGATAATTCACCTGAAAGATCAGGACTGGGAAACTGGTTTTTCCAGAGGAAGCCAGAGTCTGGTCAATGCTGAGTTGAGGTTTGCTGTCATAGTGCAGTAGATGATGCCTTCTTCACAAACACCTGTATGTATCACGACTTTAAAATTGAATACCCTGCACACTTGGAAAACATCATGACATTTCTCCAGAGATGCATTTTAAACATGGAGTTGCAGAGTGTGACTCGAGTGATCAACCTCCTGTACTAAACCTTTCATGCCTCCACTGAACCAATGCACACAATTTCTGCATAGAAAGTTTACCTTTGCCAAACTCAAACAACACATTGGCCTGTGCGTGGACATGTACAGTATAACCTGTGGTATTTGACTGCCAGTACACTATTTTCAAGTTTCATTCTAACAGAAGATGTGTACTGAAAACACAAGCAATAATTTTCCTTCCACTGTCATATTTTTATTAATTAAATGTATTTGGTTAAACAGATTAAAAAAATGTAAAATTTAATGTATATATTAAAATGTCAGTTTTGCGTATTTCCTCTTCAGGTGGATTTTTATGACTTTAAAAATTTCTATATATTTGATTTTGCCTTTTTACATAAGTAATTGTTTCATACACTGTTGATTATGGAAGGTCGCCAATCCACCTACCAACATGTGATTTTGGACTGTGGGAGGAAACTGGAGCACCCTGAGGAAACCCACGTGGACAACACACCAACTCCTCACAGACAGTCACCCGGAGCAGGAATCGAACCCACAACCTCCAGGTCCCTGGAGCTGTGTGACTGCGACACTAACTGCTGCGCCACCGTGCCAATTTAATTCTATAAATTCTAATAAAAGAGGTACAGCCCCAGTGACAAGCTTTTGTACACTCTATACTTTGTACTTTGTTCAAATCTGTACATCATTATCTTATTATGCAAATTTTTGTTTCAGAATACAGAATATTTTTTTATATTTTCATATATATAATGAAAATATAAAAAAATATTCTGTATTCTGAAACAAAAATTTGCATACTAAGATGATGATGTACAGATTTGAATATATATATATATATATATATATATATATATTAATATGGCAAGCCAAACAGGAAATATTTAATGAACTTTGATATATATAGAATGAAAGTTGATATATATAGAATGAAAGTTGATATATATAGAATGAACACTGATATATATAGAATGAACATTGACTGTCTCGTTTCCGAAGGCTTTACTGCTATCTGTTTATTGTTGCCATGGAGGCAATCACCAGCCTCGCGGTGCGCGATTTCAAAATAAGAGCGGACAGCGCGATTGAAAAAAAAAAAATCATAAAAAAAAAAAAAAAAATTTCAAAACAGCTCTCGTGCCAGAAATAGATGCCCAATGGAGGCCGCTATTTGAGTATGGGGGATATAGAATGAACGCTGATATATATATAGAATGATCATGGCCAAGGACTTCCGAACCATTCTGGAGGATCATGTGCATTCAATGGTTCAAACATTGTATCCTGAAGGCGATTCCGTGTATCAGGATGACAATGCACGAATACACACAGCAAGACTGGTGAAAGATTGGTTTGTTGAACACGAAAGTGAAGTTGAACATCTCCCATAGCCTGCACAGTCACCAGATATAAATATTATTGAGCCACTTTGGGGTGTTTTGGAGGAGCGAATCAGGAAACGTTTTCCTCCACCAGCATCACGTAGTGACCTGGCCACTATCCTGCAAGAAGAATGGCTTAAAATCCCTCTGACCACTGTACAGGACTTTCTCAAGACAAATTGCTGCTGTATTGGCCACAAAAGGAGGCCCTACACCACACTAATACATTATTGTTGTCTAAAACCAGGTGTTTTAGTTTCATTGTCCAACCCCTGTATGTCAGCTTTCATTCTATATATATCAGCGTTCATTCTATATATATCAAAGTTCATTCTATATATATCAGTGTTCATTCTATATATATCAGCGTTCATTCTATATATATCAGTGTTCATTCTATATATATCAGCGTTCATTCTATATATATCAAAGTTCATTCTATATATATCAGCGTTCATTCTATATATATCAGCGTTCATTCTATATATATCAGCGTTCATTCTATATATATCAGTGTTCATTCTATATATATCAGCGTTCATTCTATATATATCAGTGTTCATTCTATATATATCAGCGTTCATTCTATATATATCAAAGTTCATTCTATATATATCAGCGTTCATTCTATATATATCAAAGTTCATTCTATATATATCAGCGTTCATTCTATATATATCAAAGTTCATTCTATATATATCAGCGTTCATTCTATATATATCAAAGTTCATTCTATATATATCAGCGTTCATTCTATATATATCAAAGTTCATTCTATATATATCAGCGTTCATTCTATATATATCAGCGTTCATTCTATATATATCAAAGTTCATTCTATATATATCAGCGTTCATTCTATATATATCAAAGTTCATTCTATATATATCAGCGTTCATTCTATATATATCAAAGTTCATTCTATATATATCAAAGTTCATTAAATATTTCCTGTTTGGCTTGCCATAAGCGGGTCATCTTGTATGGATTTATCTCGATATATATAGAATGAACACTGATATATATATAGAATGAACTTTGATATATATAGAATGAAAGCTGACATACAGGGGTTGGACAATGAAACTAAAACACCTGGTTTTAGACAACAATAATGTATTATTGTGGCGTAGGGCCTCCTTTTGTGGCCAATACAGCAGCAATTTGTCTTGAGAAAGCCATGTACAGTGGTCAGATGGATTTTAAGCCATCCTTCTTGCAGGATAGTGGCCAGGTCACTACGTGATGCTGGTGGAGGAAAACGTTTCCTGACTCACTCCTCCAAAACACCCCAAAGTGGCTCAATAATATTTATATCTGGTGACTGTGCAGGCTATGGGAGATGTTCAACTTCACTTACGTGTTCATCAAACCAATCTTTCACCAGTCTTGCTGTTTGTATTCGTGCATTGTCATCCTGATACACGGAATCGCTTTCAGGATACAATGTTTGAACCATTGAATGCACATGATCCTCCAGAATGCTTCGGAAGTCCTTGGCCATGATTATTCTATATATATCAGCGTTCATTCTATATCCCCCATACTCAAATAGCGGCCTCCTGGCCTTTTTAGGCCCATTGGGCATCTATTTCTGGCACGAGAGCTGTTTTGAAAAGTTTTTTTTTTTTATTATGATTTTTTTTTCAATCGTGCTGTCCGCTCTTATTTTGAAATCGCGCACCGCGAGGCTGGTGATTGCCTCCATGGCAACAATAAACAGATAGCAGTAAAGCCTTCGGAAATGAGACAGTCAAAGTTCATTCTATATATATATCAATGTTCATTCTATATATATCAGCATTCATTCTATATATATCAACGTTCATTCTATCTATATAAGCATTCATTCTATATATATCTGCATTCATTAAATATTTCCTGTTTGGCTTGCCATACCCGCTACACAGACACTACACTGAACTGGAGCACCACACAAGAACCATTCAATCCATCATACGTGTAGTTGGGGCGCAGAGAAGGGCCTGTGGTGAGAGAATGCACGACTCTTTTGAAGTCTTTATATCAGTGTCTAATTCTCATTTTACAACAATATCCGGGCCAAAGACATCAAGGCAACAATATTCTCATAATTCCTCCAACAACTTCCAGTGGCATGTCCGGTCGCCCACGGTATGATTTAACAGCAGACCAGATTATCCACTGCCTAAATCTGGGATTTAATTGGCAAAGAATAGCTTCCATTTTTGGAATTGATCGACAAGTGTGCAAGTGTCTCAGTGTAGTATGCGCAAGTGTTTCAATGTGTCATGCGCAAGTGTTTCAATGTGTCATGCGCAAGTGTTTCAATGTGTCATGCGCAAGTGTTTCAGTGTAGTGTGCGCAAGTGTTTCAGTGTAGTGTGCGCAAGTGTTTCAGTGTGTAGTGTGCGCAAGTGTTTCAGTGTGTAGTGTGCGCAAGTGTTTCAGTGTGTAGTGTGCGCCAGTGTTTCAGTGTGTAGTGTGCGCCAGTGTTTCAGTGTATTTGCCCTTTTCTTTTAAGTTGGGAATCGGAATCGTGATTGTTGAATTATTTCACTGTTTGCCCACACTATATTTCACAGTGCAGTTACGCCCTACACTTTTTAAACTCAGTCATGACGGTGACCCATTGCCAATTAACCTAATTTAACTTTTTTGTAAATTTAAACAAATTTACCAGTCTTATGTGTTCCGTCCCAAATTTTGCCAGACCGCCTACTGGGCTGAGTGCTTTCGCTTACTGACTAACCTAATGTTGAAACATGCATGCGCAAATAGGAACTTTTAGTTCAGCCATATTTCACGGAGAGAATTAAGGTGGTGCTACTACACTGTCTGTTGTTAGTTTAGCCAGTTTGGTACTTCGGACAAGTACTCTTTTTGGGATTTCTAAATCGCCAAAATTAGATTTCTAATTGCTGTCTGCAGACTCAACACTAATGTATTGAAAGTTGTTGAGGTAATATTTATAATAGCATCATCGCGACCTAGCTTTTAGTTTTCTGTATTTAACAAACAGAAAGCCCAGAGAAAGGTTAACTCTGATCCATAAAATACATTCTACCTCTTTGTATGTCCTTCCAGAACTCATGAGTTGTGAACTGTACCAATATGGTGGACACAATACTGTGTTTAAGTGCCAGTATCGTCGGTATCGGTGCATCACTAGCCAAAAGTATTTGCTCCTCTGCCTTCACACAAATATGAAGTTGCGTGATATCCCATGCTTGATCCATAGGGTTTAAAATGATTGCTCACCTTTTGCAGTTGTAACAGCTTTAACTCTTCTACGAAGGTTTTCCACAAGGTTTACGAGTGTGTTTATGGGAATTTTTGGAATTTTTTTTGTGAGGTCAGACACTGATGTTGGAGACTGATGTTCACAGTCTCTGCTTGAATTCATCCCAAAGGTTTTCAGTTTGAGGGGGGGTCTCTGTGCAGGCCAGTCAGGTTCTTCCACATCAAACTCGCTCATTCATGTCTTTATGGACATTTCTTTGTGCACTTGTGTGTAGTCATGTTGCAACAGGAAGGGGCCATCCCAAAACTGTTTCCACAAGTTGGTAGCAGAAAATTGTCATTCAGAGTGTCCATTTGAGGGAAGTGTTTGCTCCACATGAGGGCACAGTTGCTCCATGTTGCTTCAGAATCACTTTATTCGCCAAGTATGTTACACATACAAGGAATTTGTTTTAGTGAGAACACATATGTATGACATAGACAACAGACCGGACAAGCACACAGACTATTAACAAATATAAATCTAAGGCACAAAAATACAAAGAACAATTTATTTGATAGAATAATGTATTTGAAAGAACAATAATAATGAAGAGCCTTTGGAGAAGACCTAAGGAGATGTATGAATATGTACATATGGTAAAAATATCTATATAAGAACTACTATATGCAGAATATTAAAGAATGCTATGAATATAGCAGAATTCAAACATCTGAACTGTGCAAATAGCATTACATTATAGAAGAGTCATTGTAATACAGGATTTGGTGTTTAAGTTTAAAGTGAGAAGTGTCCACTGTTGTTGATGAGTGCTACAGCTCTGAGGGAGAAGCTGTCTAGTTGTGCTGGTTTTGATGGCCCTGATACTTCTGCCAGAGGGAAGTGTTTGAAAATGATGATGTCCAGGATGAGAGGGAACAGCTGTATTTTTGCTGGCACACTTCATCACCCTGCTGAATCACATGCCCTGAAGCATTGGCAGACTAGATCCAATGATTCTCTCCGCCATCCAGATTATGCGCTGGAATTTTGCTCATTCCTGTGAGGTGGAGGAACCAAACCAAATAGTTATGGACGCAGTGAGGAGGGGGGGCGGGGTAAGGGTGAGGCATTGCCCCTGAAGTCCATCACCATCTCTACAGTCTTTTGAGTGTTCAGCAGCAGGTGGTTGCTACTGCTCCAGGACACCAGCTGCTCATTTTTCTTTCTGTAGGTAGACTGGCTATGATCGGCCAGCAGCTTCTGCGCTTCGCTTGTGCATGCGTCTAGAGGAATGTAAACACTGACCAAAATGAAAGAAGAAAACTCTCTGGGAGAGTAGAATGGTTTGTATTTGATAAAAAGACTCTAGATGAGAAGTGCATGATTTTTGTAGTACAGTGATATCTTTAGACCAACATTAAGAAGTGTCCTCCTCCCCTAGTTTTGCTGCTGAGCTGTGTCTCTGTCCGCTCTGTACAGTTGGATGCTGGGGAGGTGCAGTGCACTCTCAGGGGTCAACTCAGAGAGCCGGGTCTCCCTGAAGCAGAGGACAGATGTGTTTAAAACGTTCTTGTTGGTTTGAGTGAGCAAAAGTAGTCCTTCTAGTTAGAAGTGCAGAGATTGCAGATTTGAGAGGAATAGAGACGGTAAAGGTGTACGGACTCCATGCTCTCTCAGCCTTACAAGCGCTTCAGCTTGCCTGCCTCTCCGCCGCTTTCTTGCCAGTTTGAGCAGAGCCAGTGCACCCTTTCTGAGGATTTTCAAAAATTCTGAAGGTTTTTGGCAAAACACCAGAACAATATCAGGTGAAACGTGGTCCCTGAAGGTCATTACCTGTACTTTGCTCCAACTGACTGAATTTCATGAACAATAGATGACATTTACAAACAAGATTTAAACACCGAATGTACAGAGCTCTTACCAAGGCAGCCGTCATCTGCTGGTGTTGGTCTATTGTATTTTCTGTGGTCCAAGGTCAAAGCAGCCATCTACCCAGAAGATTTAGAGCAGTTCATGCTTCCTGCTGCTGACCAACTTTATAGAGATGCAGATTTCATTTTCCAAAAGAACTTGGCACCTGCACACAGTGACAGAGCTACCAGTACCTGTTTTAAGGACCATGTTGTCCCTGTTCTTAATTGGCCAACAAACTCGCCTGACCTTAACCCCATAGAAAATCTATGGGGTATTGTGAAAAGGAAGATGCAATACACCAGACCCAACAATGCAGAAGAGCTGAAGGCCACTATCAGAGCAACCTGGGCTCTCATAACACCCGAGCAGTGCCACAGATTGATTGACTCCATGCCACGCTGCATTGCTGCAGTAATTCAGGCAAAAGGAGCCTCAACTAAGTTTGGTGTTTTGTACATGCTCATACTTTTCAGCTGGCCAGCATTTCTAAAAAAAATCCTTTTTTTAAATATTAGTCTTAAGTAATATTGTAATTTCCTGAGATACTTAATTTGGGGTTTTCATTAGTTGTCAGTTATAAATCATCAAATTAAAAGAAATTTATAGTGTTTATTTATCAGTCTGTGTGTAATAATAATAAATAATAATAATACATTTTATTTTTGGCGCCTTTCAAGACTCTCAAGGTCATTGTACAAAAGAAAATCATAGCAAGACAACAGGTAGAAACAAAGTTAATTAAAGAGATACATAAAATCAAAGGACTAGGCTAAAGACTGTATGCTGTCCTGAACAGGTGGGTCTTGAGGCGTGATTTAAAAATGTCCAGGGAGTCAATATCACGAATGTCCGTTGGGAGGGAATTCCAAAGACGGGGGCGGTGCGGCTAAAATCTCTAGACCCCATGGTGGTCAGACGGGCTGGAGGGACAGTGAGACTGATGGATGAGGAGGATCTAATAATCCGGCAGGGTCTGTTTATGTGGAGGAGCTCTGTGAGGTAAGGTGGGGCCAGGTGATGGATGGCCTTAAAAGTAAGCAATATGAGTTTAAAGTCAATGCGAGATTTAACAGGGAGCCAGGGGAGCTGTTGAAGAACAGGGGAGATGTGATCAATGGATGGAGTTCTAGAGATAATGCGGGCTGCAGCATTCTGACCCAGTTGTAACTTATGAAGGGACTTGATGGGGAGACCAGATAAAAGAGAATTGCAATAGTCCAGACGGGATGTGACCAGGGAGTGGACCAGGATGGCAGTATTGTCAGGAGTGAGGGAAGGACGGAGGCGGTTGATATGATGAAGATGGAAGTATGCAGAGTGAGTAATGTTATTTATATGGGTTTGGAAAGACAGAGTGTTATCAAGGACGACACCCAGACTCCTTACCTGAAGGGAGGGGGAAACAAAAGTATTGTCAATGGGGATGGAGAAACTGTGTACTTTTGCAAGAGTGGGTTTTGAACCAATGAGGAGAACCTCTGTTTTATCACTGGTGAGTTTGAAAAAAATTGGAGGAGAACCAAGACTTGACTTCCTCTAAGCAATTGCATAGGGAGGTGGGAGGGAGAGAGGAAGTGGGTTTGCTATAAAGGTAGAGCTGGGTGTCATCAGCATAGCAATGAAACTGAATGATGTGTTTACGGAAGATATGACCAAGGGGGGAGAAGATGAAGAGAATGGGACCAACGACAGAGCATTGAGGAACACCAGAAGTGAGAGGAGATGGCTGGGATGTGAATGTCTTTAACTGAATAAACTGAGTGCGGTGAGAAAGATATGAGGTGAACCAGTCCAGTGGTGTGTTGGAAAAACCAATGGCTGATAGTCTATGGAGGAGGATAGATTGGGAGATGGTTTCAAATGCTGCACTCAGGTCAAGAAGAATGAGTATGGATAAGACACCCGAATCTGCTGCAGTCAGAAGGTCATTTGTTATTTTGAGGAGAGCTGTTTCTGTACTGTGATGGGGACGAAATCCAGATTGAAACTGCTCATAGAGGTAGTTATTAGAGAGATGGGAATGAACCTGAGAGGCAACTGTCTTCTCTAGGATTTTTGAAAGAAAAGGTAGGTTAGAGATGGGACGAAGGTTGTTGAAGTTGTTAGGATCTAGACCGGGTTTCGTTAGAATAGGGGTGACTGCAGCAGGCTTTAAAGACGAAGGGACAGATCCAGAAGTGAGGGAGGAGTGAATAATGGCAGTTATCAGAGGCAATAATGAAGATAAACATGCTTTAACCAGGGGTGTTGGGAGAGGGTCAAGTTGAGAAGTGGAAGGTTTAGATTTATGGATGAGATCAGAGATATTGGAGATAGTTGGAAGTTGAAATGTAGTAAAAGGGTGAATATAAGGGGCTGGAACTGGAGAAAATAATGTACAGAGAGTGTCGGGAAGCAATTGTTGGTGTATCAGATCTATTTGGTAATAAAGAATGACATTAGTAAGTTGCAATGGTCAGCAGAGTCAGAAATGTGAAGGTAAGGAGTCTGGAGGGCAAAGAATGGAGGTGACCAAAGAAAACAGGGCCTGTGTGTTTCCATCACCAGCTCTAATTAGTTGGGAGAAGTACTGGGATTTTGCTGTGCAAAGGTTGTCTTTATATAGAAGACTATGGTTATGATACAGATCCTTGTGGATTGTGAGTCCAGTTTTCCTGAAGAGGCGCTCCAGCTGGTGTCCAGTAGCTTGGAGCTGACGTAGGTAAGATGTGAACCAAGGAGCTGAATGGGTGAAAAAGACAGTCTGGGTTTTTAAAGGAGCGAGTGAGTCCAGTAGAAAGTGAAGTCCAGTGTTATAGAGATGAGCCAAGTTACATTAACATTTTTGATATTACGATAAGTAATGGTACGTGGTGGTCTATTTTTAGATAAAGCCATATTGATTTTGAATGAAATAAAAGAATGATCAGAGACGGGGAGGTCGGTGGCAGTACAGTTGTGTGGAGTTACACCAGAACAGAAGACCAGGTCCAAGGTATGTCCTTTAGAGTGAGTTGGGAAGTTGATATGTTGTTGTAATCCAAAACTGTCCAGGCAAGATGTAAAATCTTTAGTAGTGTTATGGTTTACATTGTCCATATGTATGTTGAAATCACCAAGCAGAATAATATTGGAAAAATGTGAACAGAGGAATGTAAGAAAAGCTGAAAAGTCATTTATGAAATCCTTATTAGACTTGGGAGGACTATAGTAGCCATAACAGTTGGTTTTGGTCCATGCAGCTGCATGGCTACTACTTCAAATGTGTGGTAGACAGGTAAAATGAGAGTGGTGGCTTTCAACTGCTCATGGTAAAGTATCGCGATACCTCCTCAACCAGTAACACGCGGTTGAGAGATGTAAACAAACCCAGCCGGCGTTAGCTCATTCAGCTGGGAGAAGTCCCCTGGTTGTTGCCACGTCTCAGTAAGACAGAGAATGTCAAGCTTACGGTCGAGGAGGATGTCCCGGAAGAGAAGGCTTTTACCCGTGAGGGACCGAGTGTTGAGAAACCCAACGTTAACTTTACAATGGATTCAGTGATGTTAGCCGACCTAGCTATCCTGACTAAGACAGCATGGTCCACTTTCCTGTCAGGATTTCTCCAAGGGCGACGAGATTTAGACCAGATTGTATTTATGGCCAAGGAGTCGTCAATGTGGAAGTTCCTTCAGGATCCGCGGTGGATGTATCTGCGTTGAGGAGGCCGGGTGATGTCCGGGTAAATGTGAAGTACTGGCGACACAAGGGGCAGGTGGAACCGCAGCTTGAGAAGTTCAACAGCTGAATACTGGTGTAAGGTTGCAGATGGATGAAGTACTGTGGACAATACAGCCCAAGCGAAGACAAACCTTACAGCCAATCCACATGGTGAAAAAGTAGAGATAGGAGACAGTAGGCAAATAAATAAATAAATAACCAGAGAGCAGCGGCAGCTGCACGCGCCAGTGTTAACTCTCCAGAGGGAAGAAAAAAAAAATAATATATATATATATATATATATATATGAATTAGTATAATATACATGTTTCACATTTGAATGGAATTACTGAAATAAATCAACTTTTTCATGATATTCTAATTTTATGACAAACCTCTAAACAGTGGAGATTCAATCATAAAAAAGTGTATTAACTTTATCACCATAGATCTCAATAATCACCTCTTATATTATTGAGCCAAAGTATATATCAGAAGCTGTATTATTTCCTACACACCTGTTTAGCGATTTAGAAAAACAACATAAACTAGAGCCGCTAGCGGCTATCTGCGGGTTCAAGCACTAACTGGCTTAATATTGCAATCAAGTCAAATCTGACAACTCCTGTAGTATGAATTGATCGGGAGAGGATGTATTGACATTTGTGGCTATGGCAAAATTGTTAAGAGCCAAGTAGGTATGTGCAGTGTCAGATTATTTGTAATAAGTGCTTGTGTTTGTGACGTGTGTTCAACAGTCTCTGAGGTGTGTTTGTTTCTGTGTGATGTGTGTGATGTAAGAGGGTCTTTGTGTGAGGTATATAATGTGTGAGCAGTGCTTACTATAAACTTGAATGTTACAGGTGTTGGTCATAAAATTAGAATATCATGAAAAAGTTTATTTATTTCAGTAATTCCATTCAAAGAGTTAAACTTGTTTATTATACTAATTCATTACACACAGACTGATATATCTCAAGTGTTTATTTCTTTTAATTTGATGATTATAACTGACAACTAATGAAAACCCCAAATTCAGTATTATTAGAACAATATTAGAACATTGTGAAAAGGTTCAATATTGAAGACACCTGGTGCCACACTCTGCAGGTGTTTTGAGTTAAATCACTGATTAAAGGCCTTTAAATGGTCTCTCAGTCTAGTTCTGTAGGCTACACAATCATGGGGAAGATTTGACAGTTGTCCAAAAGACGACCATTGACACCTTACACGAGCAGAGCAAGACACAAATGGTCATTGCTAAAAATGCTGTTCTGTGTCCAAGCACATTAATAGAGAGGAGAAGGAAAGGAAAAGATGTGGTAGTAAAAAAGTGTACAAGCGGAAACCATACCCTGGAGAGGATTGTTAAATAAAGCCCATTCAAAAATGTCGGGGAGATTCTCAAAGACTGGACTGCAGCTGGAGTCAGTGCTTCAAGAACCACCACGCACAGATGTATGCAAGACATGGGTTTCAGCGTCGCATTCCTTGTGTGAACCCACTCTTGAACAAGAGACAGCATCAGAAGCGTGTGGCTTGGGTCAGTGTAAAGTTTCCACAGTTAGTGATGGTTTGGGTTGCCATGTCATCTGCTGAAGTTGGTCCACTGTGTTTTCTGAGGGCCAAGATTAATGCAGCTGTCTACCAGGATGTTTTAGGACATTTTGTGCTTCCTGCTCTGACCAACTTTATGGAGATGCAGATTTCAATTTCCAACAGGACTTAGCACTTGCACACAGTGGCAAAACTACCAGTACCTGGTTAAAGGACCATGGTCTCACTGTTATTAATTGGCCAACAAACACGCCTGACCTTAACCCCATTGAAAATCTACAGGGTATTGTGAAGAATAAGATGCAACACGCCAGACCCAACAATTCAGAAGAGCTGAAGGCCACTATCAGAGCAACCTGTGCTCTGGACAGGCTACTATAGAGTAGTTATATATAAATATAAAATATTTAAATGCAGGAGGCGGTGTGGGGTAGGGGGTTGCCTCGCACCACAGCCAATCAGAGTGCAGCTCTTGCCTTTTAACATGTCAGGCATTAAAAGGGACACTGTGAGAAACAAGTGTAAACATCAGAAACTCAGTACATCAGAGTAAAACACACAATAACAAAGGGTATTTCCTGATTGGTGAGGGTAAATGGCCACTTGAAGAGGTATAGGAGACTTTATAATTTTTAATTATGATAAATATTCATATTCATATGGTATGACCATTAACCTTTGCAGGTGAATAGGATCTTAACCTCCATATAGATCAACAAAACAATATTTAGTTTTGTAGTTCTATCTGGCGGTGAAAGAATTTACTACTGTAACATAGTGTTGCTAAACAGTTACAGTCTTTCGTGTTAGAACTGTTTAAGGGAGTACTGCTCTATGGATATTTTCTTAACATGGACATATGTGGTATCAGTGGAATCCTAAAGACCTGGCCTATAATAATTATGAATAAAATGTTGAACTTTCATCACTATGTGGTTTACAGACCCCTCCAACTAATAGAGATCCAGCATGAATTCTAGAAATCACAAATGCACCTAGAACTCAAACGCTTTCCCCAAAAATTTCAAAATTGCACATGCTTGATCAGTATGAGGATCAGATGACATGATTAAATTGTGGTGCCACTACAACCCTAGATGGCGCTATAACACAAAAAAGCTCATTTAATCAGTTATTGTTCAATTGTAGCGCCCCCTTTTGGTGGATTGGAGTTATCTTGTATATGCTTCTTCATAGTAAGGCTCTACATAGCTTTGTCAAATTTGGTCTTGATTGGGCATAATTTGTTTGAGTTACAGCTGAAAGAATGTTTAAATCTCCACACACTTCGATTAATTGATGTATTGCAACAAAAGTTTGTCCAAATGTTGAACTTTTTTTGATAATTATTGACCTACAGACTCTGCAGATTCTAACAAGGTCAATTGTTTGGGAATAGAGTGAAATTCCACGGACTAGTTCGAAAATATTCAATTTTAAACAACTGCCAATTGAGAAAATACGATGCATTTTTTGACAACACTTACAACTACAAAGTTATGAGGCCGTCTGCAGAGTATTGGAGAGAAGTAAACTGCGTGTCGATACGCTTAATTTTCTCTGAGATATATCATATTTTCTTGATATAGAGTGTCTCCTGTCTGCTTCTCAGGTTAGAGTACGCTGGCGTCGCTCTGTTGACTGCCGCTTCTCCCCGTATGTTTGATCCCCGTTCATGCTGACTTTGTGGATTCCCGGTTGTAATCTTCGCGGTTATTCGACTGTCTTCCCCAACCCTGCGGATTCAGGCCGGCTTGCACCGAGGCTGTCCTGCCCTAGCTCTGTGGATTCCCGGCCGGTTAGCTTTGCTGCTGTCCTGCCCAAATCTGCGGTTTTCGGCTGCTTTTCCAGTTAGCTTTGCCGCTGTCCTGCTCCA
The DNA here is from genome assembly GCF_029633855.1 of Hoplias malabaricus. Lineage (NCBI taxonomy): Eukaryota > Metazoa > Chordata > Actinopteri > Characiformes > Erythrinidae > Hoplias > Hoplias malabaricus. The sequence goes on along the minus strand of NC_089811.1, from coordinate 17,793,841 downwards.
ACTTTGCAGATCTCGACTGCTGTTCCAGCTGGCCTTGCCGCTGTCCTGCTCCAATCTCACGGATCTCGGCTTCTGTTCCAGCTGGCCTCGCCGCTGTCCTGCTCCAACCTCACAGATCTCGCCTTCTGTTCCAGCTGGCCTCACCGCTGTGCTGCTCCAACTTCGCGGATCTCGGCTTCTGTTCCAGCTGGCCTCGCCGCTGTCCTGCTCCAACCTCGCGGATCTCGGCTTCTGTTCCAGCTGGCCTCGCCGCTGTCCTGCTCCAACCTTGTGGATCTCGGCTTCTGTTCCAGCTGGCCTCGCCACTGTCCTGCTCCAACCTCGCGGATCTCGGCTTCTGTTCCAGCTGGCCTCGCCGCTGTCCTGCTCCAACTTTGCGGATCCTGGCTGCTGTTCCGGCTGGCTTCGCTGTCGTCCTGCTCCAACTTTTCGGATCCCGGCTACTGTCCCGGTTAGCTTGGTTACTGCCCTGCCCCAAATCTGCGGTTCCCGCCTACAGTGTCTGCTAGCACTGCAGCTATGCAATTACTTTGCTCCAACCTACTGACAATGCACCTGCTATCTGCTATGACAGACTATGCTTTGCTGCTATGACTTTAATTATGTGCAAAAACCATAATCAAAAAAAATAAAAAATCTTTAAAAACAATCTCAGAATTACTGAACTTGTTTTCTCATCACCATCATCTTTTGAGTATCTTGCAGTCAAAACACCTGGCTCTGTTACTGCACTCCTTATCTATCGCCCCCCCCCCCCAAATCTAATTCATCCTTTTTCTCTGAACTATCTGAGCTACTCACTCTCGCTAACTCTTCTTCTTCTCGACTGTTGCTAGTTGGTGACTTCAATATACATGTTAACACTCCTGACAACAAGTTTGTGACTGATTTTTTAGCTCTCCTTGACTGCTTTTCCTTCACTCAACATGTAGATTTTCCTACTCATGACAAAGGTCACACACTTGACCTAGTCTGTTGTTCTTCTGTCCTGGTTCACAACCTTCATCCTCTCCTGTTTCCACTCTCCGACCATAAGCTCCTTCTATTCTCTGTCCCTATGAATGTAGCTCACCAATCTGTTAAAAGACTTATCTCTTTCCGTAAGATAAAATCTGTTGATCCCTGTTCCTTCGCTCAGTCCATCAATATGAGCTTTCCTGTTCTCACTGCTCCATCCTCTCCTGAGGTACATGCCACAATGCTTAACTCTGCTCTTTCCGTGTCCCTCAATGCATCTGCTCCTGCGAAAACCAAATTGGTCTCTTTCACCACTTCTGCTCCCTGGTTCAAAACTGAGCTGCGCGCTATGAAGCAAGCTGGACGTCAGCTTGAAAGGCTGTACAAAAAAACCAAATTAACTGTGCATGCTGATGCTTATCTGCAACACATGTGCAAATACAGAGATTCCTTACACACCACCAAGTCTAGGTATCTCTCAGGTCTTATTAATAGGCCTAATGCTAACCCCCGTAATCTCTTTACAACAATCTCTAAACTTTTCAAAGCCTGGCAGCAACATGACACCCTCCTCTGAACTCTGTAACTCCTCCTTACACTTCTTTGAAGATAAAATTTCCAATATTAATAACTCTCTTATGATTATCTCATCTAAATCCACCTTTCCTTCCTCACTGTCTCCACAGCCCTCAGTCTGTTCTATATCCACGCCCTGTTTTTCTGATTTCAGCCTGGTTACTCCTTCTCTTATCAGTGATATCATTACCCATCTAAAAAGTACCACCTGCTCTCTTGATCCCCTCCCTACCTCACTAACGAAAGCCTGCATGACTGCTTTGGTCCCTCATCTAACCTCTATTATTAACCATTCACTGTTTCCTGGCTATGTCCCCTCAGTTTACAAATTAGCTGCAGTTACACCTATCCTTAAAAAACCTGGTCTTGACCCAGCTAGTCTAAATAATTTCCGTCCGATTTCAAATCTTCCATTTTTTTTCTAAAATCCTTGAGCGTGTCGTAGCCACCCAGCTGACAACATATCTAGAATCCAATAACCTCCTTGACTCATTTCAGTCTGGTTTTTTTCGCCCTCACCATAGTACTGAAACTGCCTTGGTCAAAGTTATCAATGATCTGCTGGTGGCTGCAGATACGGGAGCTCTAAGTATTCTGGTCCTCCTTGACTTAAGTTCTGCCTTTGACACAGTAAATCATGCCATCCTCCTTTCAAGACTGCGTGAGCTGGGTGTCACTGGTTCTGCTCTTGACTGGTTTATATCTTACCTAACAGATCGAAAACAATTTTACACACTTTCTGGACATAGTTCAACCATTTCATCCATCTCACAAGGGGTCCCACAAGGCTCTGTCCTTGGCCCATTACTGTTTATTGTCTATGTACTTCCCCTCGGCCATATTATCTGTCATTTCAATCTTGATTTTCACTGTTACGCTGATGACACACAGATTTACCTCCGGACCAGTTCTTTCAACAACCCACCACTCTCCAAATTGGAACTATGTCTCTCAAAAATCAGGCACTGGATGACACACAAAATTCACTGATGCTTAATGGTAATAAAACTGACCTAATCCTCATTGGCTCCAAATCTACCCTCAATAAAACTGGCTCCCTCACGCTCTCAATTGATGATGTCACCCTGTCCCCCTCCACTGTGGTCCGAAATCTTGGTGTCACCCTTGACTCTTCACTCACGTTTCATTCCCATGTTAGTTGCATCATAAAAACCTAATTTTTCCACCTTCGCAACATTTCTAAAATCCGTCCTTCTCTTTCCCAGTCTGCCTCTGAACGCCTCATCCATGCATTCATCTCCAGCCGTCTTGACTATTGTAACTCTCTTCTTTCTGGCATTAGCTCCTCACTACTACATAAACTCCAAATGGTCCAGAACTCTGCTGCCCGTCTCCTCACCCACACCCGGTCCCACCACCACATCACCCCAGTTCTCCACAACCTCCACTGGCTTCCTGTTAAATATCGTATTCAGTTCAAAATCCTCCTTCTCACCTACAAAGCCCTCAATAACCAAGCTCCCTCTTACTTATCGGACATTCTTCAACCATACACACCTAATCGCATTCTCAGATCTTCCTCAGCTGGTTTACTCACCCTTCCCCCTTCTAAGCTGCGTAGTCTTGGAGATCGAGCCTTCTCCAGACATCCCCCCCCCCCCCCCCGCCTCTGGAACTCCCTTCCTCCAGAAATTCAACAGTCAACTTCTCTATCGCTATTTAAATCCAAACTTAAAACACACCTGTTTGCGGCTGCATTTAATCCCTCTGTTTCTGATTAGCCCTTGTTTTCTTTTTACCCTTGTTCCTGTTTTGTATCATTCTATGTTATGTAGTGTTATGGATGTGATTGTCTTTGTGTTCATCTGATTATAACAGCGTCTTTGGGTTACTGAAAAGCGCTTTAAAAATTCCATTTATTATTATTATTATTATATATCGCCCCCTAGTGGCTATCGTTACAAAACTTTTTATGCACTTAGGAAGTCCTTAGTGCACCCAAGGACATACCATTTAAATCCCATGATGATTGGACCTTGTTAAGGTTGTCAAACACCTGCTGATATCTGATTGGCTGATGAAGATCACAATTTTATCAGAGTCCTTAATTTTCCACTTATAGCCTTGCCCCCAGAAGCAGCATGCCAAACTGCGGTCCGATCTGTCTTGCGGATGCTGAGATATAAATTTGTAGCATTTACAGCGCCCCCCTATATGAATATTGGCTCCTCCTTTGACATGCTACCTCAGAATCATATTTGGAAGTAGCATATGAAATTTGAACACAGTTGAGTAAAGTATGAAATTGTTAAAAAAAAATTTTAAGTAAAACATATGATAAGCCGAAGAGGTTCATTTGCATATAGCGGCCATATTGAATCAAAATTTCAACTTTTTTTTGATAATTATTAACCATCAGACTCCTGCGAACAGTTTGGCACCAAGCTCAAGAAAATTGGACAACAATCCCCGGACTAGTTCACAAAAGTAGGTTTTGCAAATTAGCGCGATAATGTGGGGAAAAATGAAATTTTGACTAACCTGTTTTTGATTTGTCAGGACCCAAGGAATCAGGGGGAAAAAAAGATTTTGTCTCTACGCCTCACGGTGTAGGAGATATGCACCTAAACGCATTTCACATCGCTATAGCGCCACCATTAGGCCAATCAGTGTAATTTTTGTTGTCCTCCGAGATGCACACAAACTACATCTACCCTCCAAGTGGGGAGTCTGTACGACCTATGGTTTCTTCCGCACAATGACTTTTACAGGAGAAAAAGAATAATAAGAAAAACCGTAACAAAAAAAATTATTCATGTCACCTAGTCTACTTAAGGCAACTCGAAGAAAACTTAATAGCTTGCTGTCAATAATAATTGAGGGCAGTTTGAGAATTTGAGAATCAGAGATATTATGAATATGGTAACAACAGACTTGGCATATAGGCTGAAAATACAGCAGTTGCCTACTATGGTACAGAAGTTAATATTAAAAGTATTCTAAAATTCACACTAAACCAGATCAGATAGCAGAATAATTTGCAGAGTTTAAAAGACCCTATACAAGAATTTAGATACGTGCTCTAAGGACATACAATTAGAAATATTTTAAAAGATATAAAATTCACATAATTAACAGATTCAATGGACAAAAGTAGATGAACCTCGCCTGCATGAGCTCGTGAAGCATGAACGTGACTTGAGCTCATGCTAGAGCTGGGGCATATATCACGAATATTGACACAGTCCATATTTTTACAAGATTGTGAAAATGACCATATTCTTTGATTATTTGTGCTCTGTTTTTCTCTTGCGCTCTCACCCACCTACGCATGCGTGCACGCACGCTCGCACACACAAACAGCCACACACACACCACACTGTCCTGCCATTTTTTTGTGTATGCCGCTGGAGCACTTCTCAGCACGTTTATTGTGCGCACTCAAGTCTACCTCTCTGATGACTGTGAGAAAGTTAACAATGGACAAAAATAAAACTAGTGGCGAGGCTTAATTCCAAAAAAGAGTGCTGTTATATGGAAGCAAATCTGTCTCATCAGACTTTGAAATATTACCATTTTTGAATTTGTAGCACTGAAATTATGCATCTGAATATAATTGCTCTTGAATAGAACTCGTGAATTTTCAAGAACATCTTTTCACTATTTTTTTTCAATGTTAATACATTCAGATAAAAAAAAATCTAGCTTAAAAACAGTCAAACAATATATTTCAATGTTGCTCAAATTTGGTAGACGAAATTCAGATAGTAAAATACAAGTTAAAAATTTCAGAGTACACAGTTGTGATACCAAGGATGAGCAATCGATTCATTTGGACTTTCTCTTTCACATTAAATGGTGCATTAATTGCATTCTGTCATCGCTAGATGGCAAAATACGAATACAACTTCCATACCATGGAAAAACTACAGTATTAGCTTCCTTCTGCGGATATTATCTTTTTTATTTTCAAAGTTTGTCAAAACTCTGAAAGGCTCACTAAAGACACAATATAACAGACTATTGATATCCTGAAGATGAAGAATTTTTACTGTGGAAATGTTTTGTAATCGTCATGTGATATGACAGAATATATGGAAACATGAACTGTGGGTATACAGTCATATGGAAATTAGAACACCCCATGAAAGCCTTTGTCTTTTTAAACATATTTAAACATATGTACATTTGACTTTCATTTGAACAGCACTAGGAAATGGAGCTTATACAAATAAAACAGAAGAAATTACTTATAAACATAGGTTGTACAATGTAATTGGCTTTGGCAGAGAGGATTTGGCAAATTTTTCATGGGTGCAACCCACATACTCAGCTCTACTGCTCATCCCACAAATGCATGTCCTTACAAGATGTGGCACCACTGAAAAGGGAAATGAACCTCATTTCAACGGTATAAAATGTATTGCCAAGAAGCATTGTTACAACAAATAAATAATCTACAAAGACAAATTTCTATATAAATATTTATAATAATATTAGTAATAACCATACTAGTGATTGACCGATATATCGGCTGATTTTTGGCATTTTTTTTATATAATCGGCTTTGGCCGATATGTTAGCGCAAGAGGCAGATATTTACATAAAGCACACAGACAATGCTGTAGGCAGCTCTGTCTTTCTGGCTGTTGGAGCACCCCTTGCATCCATTTTGCGATCTTACAGGCAGACATCTTTGAGCACAAGTACATGAGAACAAGCCTCCAACCTGTAGCTTGAAGATTAAAAATGTTCTTTTTGGACCGTTCCCAAAGTAATTAAAATTTAGAAAATATCAAAAAGTTCCAAAATAGAACCTTCCTCCTCAGGGAGGCGTGCTCGTTCCGGAAGTTTTACAAAGACCAGTCGAGTGAAGTTCAAAGCAAATCAAAGTATTTATTTTAATACTGGATCCAGGAGAACTAATACATAAGAAACGCAACCTAGTGCCCTTCCATGCAGAGTTCTGACTCTTCGCATCTGACTCCACAGTTTTATACCTGATATGACGTATACCCTACTGGCAAGGCGTTTTTGACTGATTAACATATATTAATATGCATAATAAGACATGTTAGTACTCATGTTTCTCGCGTGCAGGTTTCCCATGCACCTGTGACCCCAAAACACTCATCATGCCCTTCTGACACTGTAGGTTTTGTTTCCCACACTCCTTTTCTGTCACCAAGATTCAGAGAAGTCACTATTGGACTTAAGGTCACTGAGATGCCCTAAAGTTCAACTCCCCCTTTTGGCTAACACTTGTAATTTATGTGTTTCCTAAGTGCAGATCTTTTCAATGTTAGAGGTCTAAGAATTTAGAAAGGTGCTAATACTGAGTCAACATGCCAGTTAGTGTGCAGATTCTAAACTTGTTTAAATGCATGTCTAGATACTGGTTAATCATTCATATGAGTACATATAAGATACAAGATTTCACACAATTATAAATGCTTAATTTTAACTAATCATTTAAGGATATTTGTCCACTAATACAAAGTAATAAAATTGTTTTTTACAACAAGCTGCATGCGTCTCATCAGAGAAAACGGTACAAATTATTTTCTCTTCTTCAGCTCTCACTATTTATTACTGGCTGCTGTCAAAAACAACTGAGTTGATAATTGTAACGCACTCATTGTTATATCCGTCAGTATATCTCAAGTTCTACAGGTCCAAAGTCGACAGTTAATGTACCAAATTAAAGCTTATAATCACTGATTTTCATTGATTTAATCATTTTATATATAATCTCACTTGATAAATAAGTATTTTTGCTATGTTATTGGACATTTTTATGAAAAAAATTAGTGACAGTACAGGTTTTCAGATTTTTCACGGCGCCATATTTGAGTCAGTGTGTCATCATACACCAATCACATGGTCAGACCCTCAGGATCACAAGGATATACCTTAAAATCTAGGACTAAGAAATTAAAGCCAAAAAAAAAAATATTCCAAACTTCAGATTTCTTCCTAATCGACGAGGCCAGTACTCTTGACAAAAACATGAGGATTACTCATGTAATGGAGTTGATGGAGAGACTCAGATTGCATGAAAATTGATGAAATTAGACACCTGGAGTAGTCACTTGTCTAGAATTTTAAAAAGAAAAAAGTAATGGGACTCATGAACTCTTCAGTTTATAGTCACTAACATTTTTTCAAAAATAAGACAAACACCTACATTTTGTTTTTGTATGTAGTATATACAATTTTTTTTTATTTATTTATTTATTTCAGGACCTCTAAATTGTTTCTTTTACAAATTTGAAGGGTTTTCTGTAAAAATAAATCATGATAATGTCTCTAGTTTATTCACTGCCTGAGGAATGGGAATATCGACTTTACATATCGGCCATGTGCTGCTACTGCTGTCTAAAAATCAGCATTGGCCATCAAAAAACCCATATTTGTCGATCACTAAACCAGACATTGTTAATATACACACTGACATTCAGTGTTTAAAGAAACACAATTTTATGGATTAAACTCTGGGCACGTTGGGATATTATATTTGTACTACACCTTCTGTAATATCAATTTCAGATTCTTGATGATCTGACAATTAAAAAAAAAAAATTATATAGGACATACTCCAAAGTTCATGTTTCCACATTCTGTCTTATCACATGCTATGTTCACAGGGATATTACAAAAAATGTCCACAGTAAAATTTCTTCATCTTCAGGATATCAATAGTCTGTTATATTGTGTCTTCAGTGAGCCTTTCAGATTTTTGAGACACTTTGAAAATAAAGAGATAATATCCGCAGAAAAAGCTAAATGTGTTTTTCCACGATGTGGAAGTTGTGTTCGGATTTTGCCATCTAGCAGCAACAGAATGCAACTAGTGCACCATTTAATGTGAAAGAGAAAATCCAAATGAATCGATTTCTCATCCTTGGTATCCGAGTGTACTCTGAATTTTTTGTAACTCGTATTTTGGCATCTGAATTTCATCTACCGAATTTGAGCAACTTCGAAATATATTGTTTGAATTTATTTTGAGCTTGAATTTTTTATCTGAATTTATTAACCTTGAATAATAACAGTGAAAACGCGTTCTTGAAAATTCACGAGTTACATTCAAGAGCAATTATATTCAGAAGCATAATTTCAGTGCAAAAAAAATTCAGAGGAATAATTTTAGTGCAAATAAAAAAATCAGTGCTACAAATTCAAAGGTGGTAATATTTCAAAGTCTGATGAGACAGATTTGCTTCCATACTGTTGAGACCATGATTTGTTTGAGTCCCCTCAACACTCCCATGATGACAATAAAACAGACTGACTTTTAGGATCAAAGTACTTCTTTATGCATTAAAATCACATTAGATAATTTCATTTAAGATTAAAAATAATATTAAATTATTTATATGAACTGTTTGTGAAGACACATTTATTTACTTTGTTATAAAAAAATTAAGCAGCAGCTTGAATGCAGGCAGTTTTTCTTAATGCGAGATATTCAGTGTCAGGCAGATACACTGGGCTAAGTGTGCACTGTGTAACAGTACTATGTAAGAAAATCTTAGTATCAGCATATAATCAATATTAAAAGACTTGAATCAGGATCAGGGGCAAAAAAAACTTGATTGAGACATCTCTATTTCTTAGACATATGCTTAAACATCCTTAAATCTAAGATACTACTTCTGGGCGGCACAAATGAGGCCATTACTAATGTGGATCCAGAATGACACAAGTACAAGTTGGCTCAATATTGAAAAAAAAGTTCAGAGCCATTACACATTTTACCATTTCTAGATGTCCCAATAAAAAAATTTGTTACTTTTAACAAATTGGAAACCATAGTCACATATTCTGGCAATGCCCCAAACTTTTTTTGGAAAGACATATTTGATGCGCTGTATCCCACAAGATCCTTTTGGTGGCAATATTGGGAGTAATACCTGATGTTGTAGAGAGGGCGTCTGAGAAATATCTCTTAGAGATAGCACTCACTGTAGCTTTAAGTTGTATCACCATTAAATTGAGATTCACAGCACCGTGATGAGAGCGCTATTTTTAGAAACGGTCTGCGGTTTCTAATGGTATGCGGCGCACACAGACGCATTCAGGCATTCAAGAATTATAAAGCTGAGAATATACGTTGTGCTTTTTACCCCGCATAATGGAGTTTGGGTCCAAAGGGTTAACAATACGAAAGCATCTGCACCCCTGAAATTCCTGTCACTAATGAAGCTTAACACATATGTTGAGTCTGCCATCCATTTAAGCTCATCATAACTAAAATAAAATTGTATTAGTTAATCAATTACATCTTACTACCTTTCTTGCAATGAAAGTGGCTCTATGGGCAGATAAGGCGTTAGTTACAAACTAACTAACTAACACTGTGTGGTATCTATAATGATACAAATTAATATCAAACAATGAGTAAAACAACATAGCATTCTCAATAAATAACATATGTTAAAAACAAGAAATACCATAGGCAAAGGCCAAACTTATTTTCTGTTGTATAAAAGTGACAATGGCTGTTAAGAGAAGTTAAGTTCTACATGGCCACATAAAATAATGAGCAGAAATAACTAAAGATTTCAATAAATTGAATGATTTTATGCCTACAGATCTGTAAATCGTGTAATATGAATAGAAAATTTCAGCTCTCAGTAACAGTGTCGGTTAGTAGTGACTCTAATGCCAGGTTCATATTAAACAATTTTAGACCTGATTTTCCAGTTTCCTCAGGTTGGTGTAAATCAGTATTTGGCACTTCCTGAGTCATTATATGTGAACAGCTGTGTGATCCAAGAGCTTGCAGAGCAAAAAATGCTGACAAATATCTAAGAGATTTGAAATCTGGACATGGAGCCGACTTTAACTGGGCTACTTCAAAAGACATTGTGAATGCTGTGAGTGTGGAGAGAAGCTATAGCCAATGAGAATGCAAGACAAAGACTGAGGGAAAGCCGTGGCACTCTGTAAAACTGTTTTAATATCAATTTTAATTCCTTTGTAGTTATTGCACTGTATATTCTGCACCTGTATTCTCTGTTGCACCCTGGTCCTGGAGGAAAGTTTTCTTTCATTTTGTATTAGTATATAGCTATCACAACAAAGCCTCTTGAACCTGAACTGTGTGTGCACACATACACAGGCATTTCAGTAATACGAGCAGGCAGCTTTATATTTGTTGCATAGGTAAACCATTTTGATGAGGGGCCACTGGACCAGTGATTGTTGGTGCTGCTGTCACAATGTCACATGTTTGTGCTCTGAAGTGTTTGTGTTAATTGTAATGAGTTTGTTTTAATTCTCTTTATGATGTTTAAACAGATTTTTGGCCTTTTTGAGAACAAGCTTTGCTTGGAACAGACAGTCTCAGTGCTGAAAGGTTAATTAGTGCTACAACGAATGAGTGATATTATCATAACATGCAAAGAGCAGATAAATGGTCAGGTGAGTCCTTAGGAACTTTTACCTTCTTGATATGCAGTCTGATGACTGATGTGACTTGGAAGGACAGCCAGTCCTGGCTTTGCGCCACCTCATTGTTCTCTGAGGGAGCAACGGGGCCCAGGCTGCTTGGATGAATCACATCCTCCGATAAAGGGCCGACACTCTCAGAAACTCTACCAGTTGTGGGCGTAGTCTGCACTGACAGTGCCACATCAATCCCAGAGCCAGGAGTGGAACCTGAAGAGCCTGCTAAATAGTGCTGAACGATTAATCGTATTTAAATCGAAATCGCAATTTGAGTCGACGCGAATTAGACTGCATGTTTTACAAGGGAATAAACATCCAATAAAAATAAACACGCAACCAGTCAATCAAATGCAGGGGCTGTGCCTGGAGCACAATTTTTAACAAGCAGGTTAGCACTAGAGTTCGTGGAAAAGATGAGTGCTTCATCTGTGCAAGAGAGTGAGACCCAAGGTCCAGAGGACGACTTGATACCAAAGACATGTCGAGCGTTGGTGCTAACCTCACGAGGCAACACCACGAACCTCTATCAGCATTTAAAGAAACATCACAGACAACTCTATGATGAATGTATGTCTAAAAGGCCCAGCCATCATCCGGCACAATTTCCTAACATGACAACCAAGCAAACCTCAGTCACAGAGGCATTTTGAAAGCGTCACTCCATATGAAAAAAGTTCGCGAAGGCACAGGAAGATAACCGACTCTATTGCGAAGTACTTGGCGAAAGACATGGTGCCAGTTCACACAGTCTCTAAAGAAGGCTTCCGAAACCTTCTCCAAACACTTGATAAGAGATACCAGATTCCCTCACGCACATACTTCAGCCAAGTCACTATACCAGGACTGTATGCTTCGTGTAGGAATAGAGTTAAAATGTGGAGTTTTACTCAACAACTACAGACATGTGGTCGAGCCGAACTGCTGAACCATAACAGAGAGAGTGAAGCTTTCGAATTGTAGTGTAACATATACATATATTTTTATAATTTGTTTTATAGCCTTGACCTTATTCAAACTCCTCCAACCTCTGATATTTGACTTAATGATATTAATTAAAATTTATAATTGGCTTAGGCAATTAAAACATTAATAATTAGTTTGAGAATGAATAATAATCATGCTAAATGAGTACGTCAGGATTTTCAGGAAAATAACGAACAAATCGCAAACACTGTGATTTCAAATAATGAGAGTTTTATTAATAAAGAGAAGATATTTAATTAACATAGCGTAGCCTTATAATCTCACGGTATCACAGCAGGGAAAACCGATTTTGACCTTAAGGTGGGCTAGGCACTACTGTCTTGTGATTAAATTGTTGATAACTAAGGTTAATAAATGGTAAATTATAAAGAGAGTTTATTTAGACATCAGCTCCTGGAAAAGGTGTTAAATACGCTAGCTTACTCGTTCGCCGTTTCACCGAGCCGTCGCGTCCTGCTGTTTAATCTCCGTGTCCTGGGGTGCTCTCGTCGTTCCCACGTGGTGAGAAACAGGCCCGCTTATGGAGGATCTCTTTCCGGTTGAGTCGAAGACTTTCGATTCCAAGCTGAGCTGCGTCGATCGAGATTTCCCTTCTTTGGATTTCACAGGCGTGGCTGGCTTCCACCGGAATGGAGCGGCTTTTTCAGAGTATTAGCTAGTCTCGTTGTTCAGTTTTCCAGGAGTACTGTCTTCAGGAATCAGTTATAACGTTAATATATCTGTTATCGACTAATCAAACGGTTGATACCTTACTTTGGCCACAAATAAGTTTCACCCGCTTTGATCACTCGTGAGATCACACTTCGGTGGGTAATAACATAAACAAGATTAAAAGAAAAGAAGATATTCAAATTACTCGACGTATTAGTAAAACTTCATACTCTTAACTAATTTCGAGACGTCTCTCGTAAGCTTTTTCTGAAGTCTGAGATTTTCCTTTGTTTCGTTGTTGTCTGCGTCCTCTCTTTTCCGCTTTCTTCCGTGGTTCGTTACTTCTGTCGAGCTCTCGGGACTGAATTCTCGTAACTCTGTTGAACTTCGAACTGAACTGCGTTGGGCTGCTCTGTGTTTTCAAGGCTGGCGCGGTCACGCCTTAACGGGAGGAGTCCTCTTTCTGATTGGACACAAATTCAGTCTCACGTGACTCTCGCGAGGGGGAGAGAGTCGAAGGGGGTTTGAATCATTGATTCACACATAAAGAATATGAATTTAGCGTATCGAAATTCTTATACCTGTTATCAACATATAACAATGAGTACATTGGACTATTAATATCAGACATTTACATAAGGTTCCATCTTTAGTATGTTGTTTTACGTCCAATTCATGATGACACGCTGGAAAAGTAAAATATTAATCCATTTTCTCTTATTCAGAGGTAGGACTTCTTTTCATGATAGAAACAATTCACAATATACAACATTTCATTAGGAGATAGGCATTCATCTGAGGGTACAGAAAGTGACATTAATACATCGGTTTATACACAAATAATCAGAGTTTGATTATTTTCCGCTATTGTTTTCCGGCGACTCCGAGCGAGGCGTAGTTTCGCCAGTGTCCATTTGGTGTCGCTGTTGGTCCATGCGTTGGTTAACGAGAGGTTAACCCGAGTTCAATCAGTTTGACCATCTGGGCTGTCTGTTTAGTGGTTCGAGATAAGGATTGAGACATTGAGGTGCCACTTTGTCCCAAGCGGGATTATAACCCTTCCTTGTGTTTGAGGTTCCTGTCTCTTAAAAGCATTATAAAATTGGTTATCTCCTGAAGAGAGGGGGTCGTTGGGGCCATGTGTTGAAAGTGCCCTTCTCAAGTCCTTTGATGTTTTATCTTATGTGTGTGTGCATGGTTGTAAAGTCCTTCAACCCCGCAGGTACAGACAACCCACTGGAATGTGACTTGGTCGCAGAGGAATGGTCCTATTCAGACTGGAAAAGTTTTAATTCAAAACTTTTCATTTCTTCATTTCAATCTGTCCAAATATATCTTAGGTCTATACTCCACTACAGAATTAAAGACTTGTTGTCTACAGACATCTTACTTTCCTCTTGACCATACGGAAGAGAACATTTGCAAATGGAATGAAAGATGCGTTGGCCAGCTGGGGTCTGAATGAAGAGGGGCAAGTGTGCATTACCACAGATAACACATCTAACATGATTAAGGCAGCTGAAATGAACAAGTGGACCAGGCTACAGTGTTTTGGCCACAGACTCCACCTTGCGATCCGTAAGTGTCGGTTCAAATCTCATTTATAAAAATATGGAACATATATATATTTTGTTTAAGCAACGTCTAACAATCTCTCTGTTAACACAAAAGTAATCCGATTAGATTACTTTTAACTTTTTATTAGACAAATTTGTAAGTTTTTATACATTTCTGATTACATTCCACTAATGTTTGCTTTAAACAAAGCAGACTCATTTTTTTTCCTTTACTCTTTTTCAGAAAATGCACTTAAAGATGACAGGGTGGACAGAGCAGTTGGTGTTTGTAAGAAGTTGGTTGGCCATTTCTCTGGCAGCTGGAAGAAAAAGACAGCATTGACAGTAGCTCAGAAAGACTTCAATATTCCAGAACATTCACTCATTGCAGAGTGCTCCACGAGGTGGGGAACCAAAGAGAAGATGATTGAAAGGGTTCTGGAGCAAATCAAGGCCCTGAATCATGTGCTGTCCACTGACAGGAAAACATGCCACCTATTGCTTACCTGTCAAGACATAGATGTGCTAGAGTCAATTCATAAGGGACTGCATCCTCTTCAAAAATTTACTGATTCACTATCTGGTGAAGTATGTGACCATTTCATATTTGAAGTCACTACTCCACCTTTTAAAGACAAAAACACTTGCAGAGGATCCAGAAGACACAGACCTCACAAAGTCAGTCAAGTCCAGAATCATTGGCTACCTCCAGGAAAAATAAAATGATCCTGCCACCCAAGAACTGCTTGATGTTGCATCATTCTTAGACCCCTGATTCAAGACTAACTATATCAGTCAAAAGAATATTCCTGCCATTAAAGCAAGAATGAAGATGAAGATGAAAGAAGAAGCAAGGAAGGTAGATGGATGGTTAGGCTTTGTATAACTTTATAGGAGATGATGCATTCTAAAGGAGTAACATTACCAGTTACAGTTATTGATCATAAAATTATAATTTTCTTCAAATTAAATAAAACTGGAAAAATACTGACTGATTTACTGTATGTTACAGGAGAAGGTATCATGTGTCACTGAACCACAGAGTTCAGTTGCCTCATCTGAAAAGCCAAAGACGTCACTTGGCAGCTACTTCAAGGGTACTGCCATGTTTCCAGACTTGTCTGTTCAGCTTGATGCCATGGAAACAGAGATGAATAGCTACCTTATGACACTCACCGTCGATGGAGAAGATCATCCTCTGGCTTGGTGGAAACTTCACCAAGTGAACTTTCCAAGATTGAGCAGGCTGGTCTGCAAATATCTGTGTGTACCAGCTACAAGTTCACCCTCAGAAAGGCTCTTTAGTACAGGAGGCAACATTGTAAACTGTCAGCGTTCATGCCTGAAGCCACAAAGTAGATATGCTTGTCTTTTTGGCAAGAAACCTGTGAAAACCTGTGAAACTTGTTTCTGACTAGCCATATATGCAAACAGTTTAATTTTCCTACAATCTAATTTTTGGATTTTATATGCAAAAATGTGATTTTCTGTTGTTTGTCTTAAATTTATTATATCTTTTCACTGTAGGTATATAATTTATGTAACTTCATATATAAAACTGAAAAGTTTGCCTGATTTCAGCTTTAAGTTTGCAAGAATTATGAAGTTTCACTGTTAAATACAATTATTGTTCACTGTCTATGTGGACAAACAAACGTTTGATGTTACTGTTAAGTTTATTGATGTTACTTTTAAATGTGTGTAAATTTATCTTATTTATCTTGTTACTCATAGGCTTTAAAAATAAATGTAAAAGTGCATTTCATCTGTGGATCTTCCATGTAGGAAGATGATGATTAAAATGGGTTTGAAATTTAAGTCATAAGTAATTGCAATTTAAATCACAATCGCAATATTGCACAGAAAAATCGCAATTAGATTATTTCCCCAAATTGTTCAGCCCTACTGCTAAATGCCTTGGAACTCAACTGTTTGTGGGCACTTCCAGCATGGAGTGAAGGTAACAGGAGTGAAGGTATCTGCCCTGGTGATCTCCTGAGATGGTGGAGTTGAATCCAGGGTCACGTAGGAGGCATTGTGGGCTGTCTCCACTCCTGTATTCTCTTGCTGGATCTCTGTCTCTTCAACAGTGTGTGGCCAGTGGAGTGTGCTGAGCACTGAAGAACAGGTTTAAAGGTGCTAAACAAAGTATGCAGAGCAACAGATGCATTACAGTTGGCAATTATAGAACCTAAAAGTGCCCCTGTTATTATTAGTGGTACTGAGAGCATGGGCAGTAAGTGTAGAAACAAGGAGGTGGTCATTATGTTATGGCTGATCTGTGTATATCTAGTTACTTCCTCTCTGTGGCACACACCTTGTTGAGAATTCTACATGGTTACATGCTGCGCTCAAACTGAGGTTTAGCAGGAAATGAGTAACAAAGAGGTAGTGTCCACCAAATGACATTTCAGAATTCACTGGTTAAAAATGTCTTGCCAGAGGCCATTAAGTCTGCCGTTACTATGACAGATTGAAAACAAGCAGTTCACATAACACACTCTCTGCTCTGTGTTTATCTTAAGGCATTTTGTTCCAAACATCACATTTGGCCATCCCATGGTGGAATGTCTACGGAATGCTGTCGGTGCAGTTCCTTTTTTTGGTAAGTTAAAACTGGAATTTTTTTAACCATACTGTTAAGTATGTAACATATTTCAGCCAAAACCAAAGATATTTTTTTCTTTGACCAAACAAAATCATTTCCTCATACTAGATAAACCCTCTTTTGGTATAGAACATTGTTTATCGAATGATCAGAAAGGAGAGCCTCCTGACTGATTTAAATTTGGTAGATTTATAATATGTGTAATACTTGAGCCATGAGAGGAAGTAAAAATATTTAATGACGCTAACATTTGTGTAACCTAGAGCTGGGCGATTATGGCCAAAAATGATATTTTTTCTATATTGACTGATCTCGATATTTATCACAATGTTAACATTTTGTCACTGTGACAAAGGACACACACATCCTCCGCTCCCTGCCCTAACATGGACAACCATCAGTTGGTACATCATAGGCTAATGCAAAAAATAAATAAATAAATAAAAGAAAATGGTAGCCCATGGTGGTTGCAATGCACCCTTGCAGTTAAACACTTTTTGGACAAAGAAAAATCATCTGTTGGTATATTGGACACAGCCAAATTTTTTGGTGCCATATGACCCCCAGTATAAGCTATCCAGTTGAGCCATGACCCCAGAGCTCTGCAGTAACATCTGATTTATACTTTTGTTTAAAATCTGGCGTATATATCGCAAAGCAAAGTACCCTATATTTAGCCTCATGCACACCTCCTCAGAAATGCAACTACACATTGTGATGACAAACTGCTGCAACTGTGACTGGTTCATTTGGTGGCAGCATGCTACCTCCTCGTTTGCTGCCATTTTTAAATTCAGTTAAATTGAGAAGAAATTAAACAAGGAAATTAGGAAATATGTATATCTACTTTGGTGCTTGGAAGATCTACATTTCTGCATATCCATCCATCCATCCATCCATTATCCACCACTTATCCGGGACTGGGTTGCGGGGAAGCTGTCAAAGTAAAAAAGACCCAGACCTCCCTCTCCCCAACCACTGCTTCCAGTTCCTCCGGGGGTATACCGAGGTGTTCCCAGGCCAGTTGAGACATGTAGACTCTCCAGGGTGTTCTCAGTCTTCCCTAGGGCCTCCTCCTCCTTGGACATGCCCGAAACACCTCACCAGGAAGGCGTCCAGGAGGTATCCGGACCAGATGCCCGAACCACCTCAACTGGCTCCTCTCGACGTGGAGGAGCAGCAGCTCTACTCCGAGTCTCTCCTGGATGTCCGAGCTCCTAACCCTGTCTCTAAGGAGAGTCCAGACACCCGGTGAAGAAAACTCATTTTAGCCGCTTTTACATGAGGACACTATTCTTTCGGTCACTACCCAAAGCTCATGATCATAGGTGAGGGTTGGGACGTAGATTGAACGGTAAATCGAGAGCTTTGATTTTCTGCTCAGCTCCCTCTTCACCACAACAGACCGGTACAGAGTCTGCATTACTGAGGACAGGATCTCACTTCAAACTTGGAGAGAGCACCCATTTCCGACTGAGTATCATGGACTCTGACTTTCTTATCCCTGCCGCTTCACACTTGGCTACAAACTGGTCCAGCAAGAGCTGGAGGTCCTGGCCCGATGAAGCCAACAACCACATCATCCGCAAAAAGCTGACATGGAATCCTGAGACCACCAAACCGGACACCTTCCGCCACTTGGCTATGCTGAAAATTCTGTCCATAAAAATTATGAACAGAACTGGTGACAACGGGCAGCTCTGATGGAGTCCAACTCCGACTGGAAACCTGGAGCCCAGTACCCCATACTCCCTGAGCACCCCCCACAGAATACCCTGAGGGACACGGTCAAATGCCTCCAGATCCACAAAACACATGTAGACTAGTTGAGCAACCTCCCATGCACCCTCCAGGATCCTAGCAAGGGTAAAGAGCTGGTCCTGTGTTTCACGACCGGGGTAGACTCGGTCTACGGAGAGAGTCTCACGCTTGTCCAGTACCCCCGCATAGACCTTAGGGAGCCTGAGGAATGTGATTTCCCCCTATATTTGGCACTGCCCCCGATGTCCACACGATGTTGCAAAGACGTGTCAGCCAGGACAGCCCCACAACATCCAGAGCCTTGAGGAACCCGGGGCAGACCTCATCCACCCCTGGGGCCCTACTGCCAAGGAGTTTTCCTACTACCTCAGCCACCTCAGCCCCAGTGATGGACGAGCCCTCCCTGGGGTCCCCAAACTCTACTTCCTCTGTGGAAGACATGCTGGTGGGATTGAGAAGATAAGTATTCCTTCCACCCCCTAATGACGCCCCCATTCGAGGTCAACAACACCCCACCCCCACCATATACAGTGTTGGTGGAAAACTGCGTTCCCCTCCTAAGTCGCCTGATGATTTGCCAGAATCTTCTTGGGGCCGACAGAAAGTCGTTTCCATCTCCTCACCGAACTCCTCCCACACCCGAGTTTTTGCCTCAGCAACAGCTGAAGCTGCAAGCTGCTTGGCTCTTCGGTAACTGTCAGCTGCCTCCGAGTCCCTTGAACCAACCAGGCTCAATAAGACTCTTTCTTCAGCTTGACAGCCTCCCTTACCCGGGGTGTCCACCACAGAGTGCGGGGATTGCTACAGGCACTGACAACCTTGCAGCCACAGCTCTGTTCAGCCGCCTCAACAATGGAGGTCTGAAACATGGCCCATTCGGACTCAATGTCACCGGCCTCCCCCGGGATGCAGTCTAAGCTCTGCCGGATGTGGGAGTTGACGATCTTTCTGACAGGTTCCCCTGTCAAACCCTCAACACACATTTAAGCCTGCCAACTCGCCACTAGAGATGCCTCGTTAATCAATTTCAGAATTGGTATCTGAAATCCATGAATTTCTATCTTATCTATTTACTAATCTCACGGGTGATTTCTTATTTTGCCAAAAATAAGTTTCACCTGCTTTGATCAGCCATTAATAAAATGCATTACTGGGCAATAAAAGAAAACAAAACAAACAAATAATAAGTTGCAACTGACATTGACAGAGTTATTTCTAAAAAGGCTTCACTATAGGTGAGCTAAAATCTAGAACTGGTCCAAGCATCCTCGGTTCTGTTCTCAGATGGGTTCTTCTTCGGTGCATCTTCTGGAGCTTTCTTTCCGAGCCTCTCTGGGTGAGTTTGAGTCAGTGTCGCCATTAGAGCTTAGTTCTAGATCTAGGGCTTGCACCCTTTTTCATCTTTTGCCCTGCTCTGACTTTGTCTTTCTGACTAATGTCTGACTGACTGTCTGGCTGGCTTCTAGTTGGCACGGTTCTGCCCACTTGAGAGAGAACTATTCGCTGATTGGTTGCTGAACCTGGAGAATACGTGTGATCGTCATGTGGTTTGAATCTTGAGTTCCAAATCAGTCAACTTTACTTTGCTTAGGATGATAGTAGTTGATAAAACCTCTTTTATATTTTACAGTTGATTTCTTTCATGAATTAATATATTGAGTACATTGATATAGGTATACAAAGACTTTTCTAGTTATTAGAGATTAATACTCTTTTAGTTTGAGGAAGGAATTAATCTCCTTGTTACAGAAATTCATATAAAATCATGCAATCAGTGTTAAATACATTTAAATGAGAATAACACATCATTGAAGAATAATTTTGATAATGCATAAATGAATATGATTTCCCAAATGTTGACTTGGAGGCAGCATATGATTTCCCAAATGTCAACATGGAGGCACTGTTCTCAGAAGAACAATACAAGAATGCTGCCATGAGAAAGAAAGCAAAACTGAAAGTAGCTGATGAATGTCGAAGTGTTTTGAAAAGGATAATGCAACCACCAGGCTAGATGGAGCTATCACTGTTGATTCCAGTACACAGCGGTTGTGCAAGTGACTGACACAAAATACATCATCACCAGAAAGCTCCAAAAAGCACTCAGTGACTCTTTGACACTCAGGCAAAGTTGCAGAGCTTGACCAAAGAGTGTGTGGTCCCCTCAGACTGTGTTTCAGAGGTGGAGGACAAAGTGAGTCTCTGGCTCATGACTTTTCACCAACGCTGCAAAAGAAAATACACACATTTAAAAAGACAGCCTTAAGGCAGATTTATACTTCTGCATTGACTTGATGCAGAACCTACACAGGTGTGAGCGTCTATACTTCAGCGCTGGTGTCTGTGTTGCTCTGCAATTACACTGCCACACCACTAGGGCTGAATCACAAAAATCTTTCTGTATACTGTGTAGTACACCATTTAATGGTGTAGATTTTTATAAATCTTTAAAGTGCACTATTTAGGGAGTAGGTTGTTGTTTGGGACAGAGCATAGTTTACATGAGGTGCCAGGAAAGAAACAAATAAAAAGCTGGCACGTTTTTCTTGAGTGCTCCTGCTTCTCGAAGAGTTATTTTTTTTTTTTTTATTTATTTATCGGGAGACATCCTTTTTTTTTTCTCTATTTTATTCGTCCCTGACGTCCACACCATGTCTGAAGAAATCTCTCACTATAAATTTGCTGCTGTATGCAGTCTCTGTGTGTGTGTGGAGGAGAGGACTACATGTTTCTGTACTACTTTGGTTCGATTTAACAATGTCAATCTGACTACTGACTATTCAAATCAAATTTATTTGTATAGCGCTTTTTACAACTGATGTTGTCACAAAGCAGCTTCACAGAATTCCACTAAGACAGAGTTTTGATGTTAAATGTAAAAATTCCCAGGTGAGCAAGCCAAGGGTGACAGGGGCAAGGAAAAACTCCCTCAGGAAGAAACCTTGGGAGGAACCTCCTCTGGTCAATCTACTGGTAATAGGAAATAGTATTTTGAAGGTATTCAAGAGCATGCCCATGTAGAGCTTTATATGTTAATAACAGAGTGGGTAAAAGGTTTCAAGTCTATCTTTTACAATTACATTGTTTTATATCAGCCACATCAGGTGGCTGCCAGGTCAGATTAAAAACTGGATTGAGTTTGTTGTCTAATATTCTCAATTATATTATTAAAAAAGTCAATAAAGACTTTACTGGTGAGAGTTGCCGGAATTAGTTGTTCAGACCCGGCCTGATTTTGTAGTTCTGGAAAACGCAATAAATTGTATTCTAAGATTGTTTTTATTACTGGAGATCAGTAAAACCTGATATGCAGAGTGAGCTTTAGTGAGGGCATTTCTATACTCTGTAAGGCTGTTCTTTCAGGCAGAGCAGAAATGGCATTCCACTCTAGTTTCCGTGATGTTTGTTGAAATATACGTTTTAGAGAGATGAGGCACCTTTTGTTACATTTTGACAGGTCATTTGGACCAATCAAGTCCCGCCCCCTTTGAGTAAAGGAATCCTGCTTTTTGACCAATATTAAATAACCAGAAATACCTGGAAGTTCCTCCCCTGGATGTCATTACATCTGGTTCCTGCCACCAGATGTCATCCCACCAAATACCCCCCCACCCCACCACCAAACGTCAGCCAACACAAAGTTAACATCATCCACCACACACACACATGCATGCATGCATACATACATACATACATACATACATATATGCTATGAAGAGATACCACCCCTTCCTTTCCCAGATATCAACAGCCGTCGAACACAGAGTTAACATGAGCACCCCATCCACTTTGCTACATAAAAACACACACACACATATGTATATGCAATGAAGAGATACCATGAACATGAAGAGAGACATCAACATCCTCCGCACACACATAGTTAACATGAGCACCACAACCCACCATCACCCCCCCTTTTTCTTATTCTATCGAAGACTAAATCCTTTCAGTAAGTAAATTTAAATATGATATATTTTTATACGTATTTCAGCGTCCTCCTTTTATATTTTGTTCTTCTTTATATTACAGTCATGCTTTCCACCAGGAACCATTCTGACAGTATCAGGTCGATCAGGCGATTACCTGAATCAGTCAAGAGCCATCAATTTTTCACTCAGAATGTTGAACTTGTATGATTGTATGTGGATCAAGGCAAGATTGTAAAACTGTTTTATTCGTATTTACAAAACATGTGTATCATATTGTCATTCAGTGTATTAACCAGATGAACCAAAATGGCACAGAAACGCGGCAACAACAAGCTTTTAATCAAGCTAAGAATTCTAAAATCAGACCTTTTTCAAATTTTACAGTTAATGCTCAGAATCAGATAATCTGTGAACTAAACCAAAGTCTGTGAAGGTTGCAGAACAGTCTGGAAGAACAAGGTCAGACTATTCAGTTGAACTCTCTAAGCATCTATTATTTTCTAATAGATGCTAAGACTGTACAATGCAAAGATTGACTAAGGATTTGTAGATCACAGTATTGTTATGATAAACATAAAGCTGTGATCGATTCAAAAGTAGATCAAACTTTATGCAAAACTAGATTCTACTGTCCTAAATGTAATACAGTGCAGGATCGGGGTAACGGATCCAAAAAGCATCGGTGTCATGTGAGTCTCTGCAAAAACTGTGATGCCAAATTGTGGATTCATAAATCTTGCATGAATGTTTTATAGAACCTTTCAAAATAGAACTTCCAGATAAAAGCTATGTCTTTTATGATTTTGAGGCCAATCAACAGACAGGTTATCACATAGCTAATTATATATGCTGCATTGATTATAGAGGTAAGAAGTGGACAGCTGAAAGGGACAAATGCATAGCTGCATACTTTAGGAGGTTTCACAGGAAAAAGTACACTGGCTATACTTTCATAGTGCACAATGCTTGAGGGTAAGATTCATACCTTTTATTGAACCATTTGGTAAAAGAAGGAATCACACCTAGCATCATAGCACAAGGGGGTAAAATCTTGTGTTTTGAAGATGATGATTTTCTCCCTATGAGACTGAGCGCAATTCCAAAGGCTATGGGATTCATAACAGACAACAAAGGGTATTTATGGAGTACACAGGAACATCAGAACTATTTGGGCCTTATCCTCAGCCTGCGTTCTATGGGGTAGACACCACGATGGCCAAAGAAAGAGATTAATTTTTTGACTAGTACAATACACGAGCAACACAAACACGTCAAACAAACACTTTTTACATCTGCATTATGTAGCTGGTCCTGGTGAAAGAATCGATTACAATGATTTCACATCACTCTATCCGTACGTGAATAAAACAGAGGTACCCCCTGTGCCCCTTATAGGGTGAAAAATTAACTCTTTTTTGCTTTGTGTCGAACATGTGCTGAACTACAAATGTGAAATTGTAACCACAAGGATGAGGAGAGGTCCCTGACCATTAGTTGGTATAATGAAGAGATAATGAAGGCCCTCAAGAAACGTTACAGAATGATGAAGTTGTTTGAAATATGGCACTTCCCTAATCATTCGGATGAATTGTTTGCAGATTACATCAAAATGTTTCTTAAGACAAAACAAGAGAGCTCAGGTTATCCCTCCTGGGTAGCTGATGAGTCCAGTGTAAAAAAAAAAAAATAAAAAAATAAAAAAAAAATTGTACATTCAAAAGTATGACGAGAATGAAGGGATCAAACTTGATGAATCTCGCATAGTCGTAAATCCTGCCAAGATATCTGTGGCTAAAATGGCTCTGATTTCTTTATGGTGTAAGATGTGACAGGTCAAACACTTCACTGATCAAAGACCGAGTTTTTACAATTCATGTTCTCTGAATATGTATGATGCAAGTCATTTCACCTTTTCTGAATCAGGAGGTGGCGATGGTACAGTGGTGTTACGCAGACGATGGGTGTCCTAAAGCTGGGCAATGCTAATGTATTTTCACTACAGCCTATGCTACACTTGAATTGTACAATCTGATAGATCGACTACAGCAGAGGTGTTTGCACAAGGATACAGACAGCGTAATCTTCAAAAGTAAAGAAGGTGACTGGATGCCGCCTCTAAACGATTACTTAGGAGGGCTTACGAGAGAACTGGACACAGTAGAATTTGTCAGTGGGGGTCCAAAAACCTATGCTTATCGCACTCTCAAAGGTAAAACAACAATGAAAGTTAAGGGCATTACTTTAAACTACACCAACAGTGAAATTGTGAACTTAACAGATCTGGTTGATGAACGTGTGAAAAATCAAATTGAGAGAGATAAGATGCTTACACTTGGAAAAAAAATCACAGATAAAAAGATTCAGAGTTGTGTACAATAAACTTTTCTGTTTAGATTTTACAACTTTACCTTAAGGTTATTAACTAACTACATGTTTTAAAATGGTTATACCTAAGGCATTTGATTCTACACTTCAGCCACCTTTTTCTTGTATATTGTGTGGACCAAGCAGTAGCGGAAAATCTTTTTTTATCAAAATGTTGTTGGAAAATTGGAAAAAAAAGCCCCAGATCAAGTTGTATGGTGTTATACATGCTGGCAGACTCTCTATGATGATCTGCTGAACAAAATAAATATTTGTTTTGTTCAAGGAATACCAGACTCTTTGTGTGATGATGAACTATTTCCACAAAACAAACTTACTGGTGATTGATGATTTGATGGAAATGGCTAGCAAGTATGAGGAAGTAGAAAAAGCCTTTTTAAGGAAAAAGTAGCAGAACCATCAATTTAAACACCGACTACATGGTGCTTTTTAAAAATCCTAGAGACAAGTTACAGATCAACATACTGACGTGTCAAATGTATCCAGGTAACAAGTACTTTTTAAAATGTTTCCAAGAAGCAACCGTTAGGCCGTAAGTGTATTTATTTGTAGATTTGACAGCATCAACGCCAGAAGAACTTCGTCTCGGGTCAGGCTTGTTTTCATGGGAGAATCCTGCAGTGTATATATATACCAAAGAAAAAAAGTTGTGAACTGCTGAAATGTCTACCAGACTAAAGAGAAATTTTCAGGTCTTGAGATCTCTATATTAGACTTCACCTGGAGAAAGGAAGGTTATATTATGCAAAACTCCCGCCGACTTCATTTTAGCTATTTGTGAAATAACCCTAAATCTATTGAGAGGAAACATTCCTTTAATGGCTTGACAATATCATCAGTTGAAAAGACCCTTTAAAAGAAATTTATTAAATTTTTATAGATAATAATAGAACGGCTGTGGAGGCTAAAAAATTATTAATCAATCCGGAGGATTTCTTCTGCTTTTACTAAGTGTTGCAATTCCCTTCATCAGCAGTTTAATAGCATCCTGTCAGAGATGGCATGGAGAATGCTGAAAAGATGTATTTGGTGTCTCAACACCAGCTAGATAAACGTAAAAGCATGACAAGTGGAATAAATGGGGAAAAAATTGATTCAGACTATGTGATACGTCATATATTGAACAGATCTGATTTGATTTCTTATGAAAGGGCTAAACTTTATGCATCAGCCTTGCAAACATTTTAAAACAGTCAAACTGTGAGATGAGAAAACGTCTCAATTAACCCTTTCCCTTTTCAACAGCTTTTCATCAAATCTGCAAGTTCTCTGGTATCCATGATTACTGATAATCTATGAGAACGTTTCGATGATTGTTGGTTTTCAGAATTGAATCAAAACTTGCATATACAATTAGATTCACAGTTCTCGGAAGAGGGGTTCGAAATCTGAGTACCAGTCTCATATTACCCGACTTTATTAACGATAGATGTTGTCTGCAGTCATCATCAGGACTCAGGTTGAAAGTGACCAGAGTGTAACCTTGCGTGTAGTCTTGTCTGTTTATTGCCAAACCCTGATCTATAAGTTGTTTTCCTGAAGCTAAAATTAACGGATGAAACTCACGGACCATGTTACTGGATTGAAGTTAAGTTGAAATGGTTTTGCAGGATACTGTATTCGGTCTACATAGATGGCTATAAACTCTGTATTGTAATGCTTAATATAAAAAGGATTTTTATTGTATGCTCTGCTTAAGGGGTCAGAGGAATATCCTGCACATGTCCCAACTTTACAGTAGAAGAAACGGTTACTTTTTTCATAGACAGTGATGCTGCGAGTAATTTAAGAAGGTAATCCCGTGGGCCTTCTTTCATTAGACAAAATTCCTCTTTACTTTGAACCATTTTAATTTTTAAATTAATTCCATTCAGGAAAAGTTTATCTTGAAAAAATATCAGAGTGAATGTGTCCAATCAAAGGTTTTGCTTTCTGAGCTAAAAAGTGTCCTGTTTTTTAATCCATTATTATGACCTTGAGGATCTGTCACATCCATCTGACCAGCAGTGTCTTTTTTAAAACAATCCAGTAGAATCCTTGCCAATATTCAAAAGACATTCCATTATGGATCTGTATGGATAAGTATTGCTTGATTGACTGATGAGACGATCCCCGAGCATAACATGTACTTGTGAAAATAGAGACGCTATTGGATAGTTTATGACACCGACCTTAGCATCATTATCTATATCAGCTAAGGTTTTTGTTTGGTTCCAGGCCTAGTATAAGTGATAAAAGTACATGAGCCCCCAGTGCATACGATTTGTCAGTTACCATGCATTTTTTTTTGTTGATTTTTATTGTTGTATTCGATTTTTGTTTCAAGAGCTAACTTTTTTGCCACTCTATTCATTTCCTGAATCAGAGCATCTATATTGCTGTAATAACCTGAACTCACTTGACAGGTATATATATTTTTTTATAAATATTCCGTCTTCAAAACGGACAAATATGCTTTCCCTCCTGACAATGAGTATACGGATATTGCACTTCCGTGAGAGCTACCTCCAAGTCACTTGTCAATTCAAGGGGTTTAGCAAATTTTGTGGTGTAACATGAAATCTTATTTTCAGAATAAATGTCTTTTAGTGTTGATGTGTCGATAATATTCATCCGGGTCATACAGGCATGTATGTTGACGCTGGCTCGTGTGGTCAATTGAACACTCGTTGCAGTTTTCAGTCATGTCCTTTTCAATGATTATTTTCAGCAGATCAGCGGTCACAGCATGGGTGGAAAGCATAGTCCTACTTATACATCTATAGATTTCATTCGATGGTTCTGGATGGAATGATCCTGTGGATGCATTGTCCATCTACATGTGTTCTTCGCATAGTACATGTTTAAGAGTTCTTGAGCCATTTTAGCAGATGACCCGTTGTCGCTATGAGCACGACAAGCATGTGACTAACTGACAAAAGTGGCTGTATTTATTCTCTACGTGATGGATGTTCAGGGAAAACTCTGACTCCACCTCTGACGACTTTCACAAACACAACGTCAATATCAAGATCAGCGTTGCTTGCAATTGGATGATTGATGTTGGCTTCAAAATAGTCATTCAGTCTCATTTTAAGTCTCTTTAAGCCTTAAATTAATTGATTCATTAAGCAATCGATTTAATGCTTGTTAATGAAGCATACTTGATATATATCTTTCAAATCATTCCAATCTACTTTTATGTAAGTGTCTTTTCCATAGGAAAACATACCTGAATATGAATGTTTGCTATTGTACAACATAGTCTTGCATACCATAGACGTACCCTCAGCATTCCTCACGGTATGGAGAACAAAAAAAGTGTGTGAAGACATAGCCGTGGATCGATCCCATGGTAGTATGAAGATTTTGAAATGTCCTTAATTTTGTAATTCGTATATGCATTCAATTCAATGCTATGTTTCTTGAAGCCGTTCCAGTCATTCCCAAGCAGGGTGAATCTGTCTGTGGCATCCTTGCAACTCTCTGTTGGGCTGGTAAAGAGGGTAACGTTGTTGGTTTTGTCATCAAATGCATATCCAAAACAGACCCCATTCCTTAATTGAATTCCTTAAAGTCGCAGATCCGAGCTGTTAAAAAAAACATAGGCTTTTTTGGTGCACCTGGTGTTTTGTCCCATCATTTTTCAGATTTGTAGCTTATAAGCTTATTTAAAACAGTAGCCCTTACACTCTTATACCTTTACTCACAGTGTCACACCCCTGGGAAAGGCGGAGTAACTCTAGGTATATGTCTGAGTACAAATCTTATTGGTCAGTATCTTTTTAAATTTTAGTTGGGTAAATCATTCGATTAGAGTAACTTGTGATATCTGTGTGTGTGTGTGTGATGGATGTTGATGTCTGGGAACAGATAGGGTGGTATCTCTTCATTGTATATATGTATGTATGTGTGTATGGTGGATGATGTTATCTATGTTTTGGCAGATGTGTGGGGGGTGTAGTTGGTTGAAAAACCAAATGGGATGATGTCTGGTGGCGTGAACCAGAGGTGGTGATGTCCAGGGGAGGAACTTCTGGGTACGTCTAGTTACTTGTTATTGGTCAAAAGGAGGGACTAATGGAAAAATGGACGCTTCTGATTGGTCGAGGGTGGGACTTCCAGTACTCAAATGGGGACGGGGCCCTTTTTTAATGAAAAGTGCCTTAAATATATCTCTCTCAGGTTTTACCATTGTACCATGGGGCGAGCTTTTTCTGTCTCATACTTTTGCTTTTAACTGGTACCACATTTTCTAAAGTAGATCGACAGGTATTTTCTGAGTAGTCAGTTAGTACATATAGCTCCATTGGATCTGATGGAGTGGGAACTGGAGTTGATAGTTCTGGGAGGTTTTCTATAAATTGTAGGGTCGTAAATTTTTTTTTTTTTTTTTTTTTTTTTGTATTGAGGCGATTGAAATGTCTGAGGTGATCTGACATGCCTTGACATCAACAAATTTCACCTACCTAAAATGGTTGTTACCCAAAAAGCTACACATGTTAATATTCAGCACCAACTGAATTGTTTGTTTTTAAATGGCAGTATTGTAGTTATTTACCAACGGGACAGACTGCTTTGGAGGAACAAAACCATAAATAATAGCTTCAGATGATTGCTTGAAAACAGCAGAGAACATTCAAACTGTCAGCTAACCTCTGTGCAATTACAGACTATTTACTGTCAGCTTCACGAATTCCATTGCTGGAATATATTACTGAACTACCTAGCCTAATCAGCTTCACTTACTCATCACAAAATAAAGCCGTTCCTCCTCAGGCAGCTGAAAAATGTGACTGTGCCATCTTGAAGCTTTGCATACAAGTGTGAAAGCACAGCCATATACTTCTATGTGTATGACCAAAAAAATGGCCATTTTCACACGTTGTATTGTAGTCTTAATCTTCCAATAATAGCGGATTGATTTGCGTGCTATTATAATATGAATGGGTGGGCCATCAAGGGTCGCAGTCTGAGTCTCAGACTGAGTGTCTCTTGTTACTTATCTAGAATGTAGAATATTAAAGGAGAATCTTCGCGTGTGAATCTCTGGCTGTGCAGCATGCGCTACTTTGCACATGGCAGGAAGGAAACTGAACACAAGTGACCAAATAAACAAGAAATATATACATTAAGGAAATAATAATAATAATTAGGAGTCCCCATCTATGATACTCAGTAGTCTCTATGAATCTGTGTGCAATAGACCTTTATTATTCTTATCAGAGCGTCCCTCATGTGGTAAGAGGTAGGAGTCATATAAAATAACAATATAATTATATTATATATTTGTTATATATATATCTCCATCCATCCATCCATTATCTGTAACCGCTTATCCAATGATTCCAGAGCCTACCTGGAATCATCGGGCACAAGGCGGGAATACACTCTGGAGGGGACGCCAGTCCTTCACAGGGCAACACAGACACACATACAGACACTTTCGAGTTGCCAATCCACCTGCAACGTGTGTTTTTGGACTGTGGGAGGAAACCGGAGCACCCGGAGGAAACCCACGCGGACACGGGGAGAACACACCAACTCCTCACAGACAGTCACCCGAAGCTGGAATCGAACCCACAACCTCCAGGCCCCTGGAGCTGTGTGACTGCGACACTACCTGCTGCGCCACCGTGCAGAGAGAGAGAGAGAGAGAGAGTCATATTTACCACTATTTTGATTACCAATTATGTTCGTGTTAATAACATACATGGTAATTGCACTGAAATGTGTTTTGTTTCAGATATGCACATGATGGTATCTAAACCTGAGCAATGGATAAGGCCTATGGCAGCAGCAGGAGCAAACCAGTACACCTTCCATCTGGAGGCCACCACCAATCCTGGAAACCTTATCAAGGAAATTAGAGACAATCAGATGAAGGTCTGTGCAAGATAATACTTGGGCCAGGGAATATAATTTTTTCTACTCATTTATATAGAAGAAATATTTTTGTTTGGTAAAAAAAAATATTTACATTAAGACTAACAGCTCTAGTAAATTCAAATAAATTTAAAGACACCTTATAATGCCTTTTCAATTTCACCAGAAGGGTAAATATTAAGGGTAAAAAATATTTTTCCTTTACCCTTTATTAGGGTAAATATTTCATTATTTTTATTTTTTATTATTATATTAATATGCAAAATAGGTTTGAATATTCAAGTACAAAAAATGAAAACATACCATAAAAAAATGAAGTAGATACATATTCTGTTTCAATAAATAGAAGAGATGAGAATGAGAGGAAAATGTACAGGAAAAAATTGATTAAAAATACAGAATAAAGGAGTACCAAACTGCAAAAGAGTTTATTGGTGTAATGTGGATTTCAAAAAACGCATGGGTGTGACAAGAAATGAAGTTTAGCTAGTCATTTTGAGGAGTTCAGATTATTAAAAGTTCTCATGTATCTGGCGCGTATACTCATGCTTTTACGGTAAATGACCATAAGTGACTGTGTGTATGTATGTATGTATGTGTATGTGTATATATATATATATATATATATATCAGTGGCGGATGCTGGTCTTTCAAGGAGGGGAAGCTCATTTTCGGCCTACATCATAAAATGTGTCGGTTTATTTATACGTAAATTCTACCCTCCGTTCCTTTTCAAGAAAAGGATCTGTGACCCTGTCGTACCAACAAGGCGTCTTTTCCAGGGACTTGACTAGTGTCCTTTCAATGGCCAGCAGAGCTAGGCTGCTTAAACGGCCTTGGCCCATGTGAAGTGTGTCCGCCTGTGAGTGCTTTGTGACGTTGGAGGGGCTCAGCAACACCCGCTGGACAGAAACTGCGATAGAAGTCAGAAAGAGTGATAGGAGTCAGTCTTCAAACACAAGCAGCTACAAAAAACTCCACCCATAAATAGAAGCTCGATTTATCGCTAGTCGTTTTTAACAAAGAAAATGCCGCTAAGAGGATTAAGAAAGTCTGGTTCAACTCGGAACAGAATGAAAATGTAATGCTCCCATGGATCTTTACACCAAAGGATCGCTGATTTGCTCATTTCGCTGTCAATCAAAAAGGGATTCATCCTCATACAGATCATCCAATCATCATGCAGAAGCTGAGCATCAGGGCCAGCCCACTGCCCCATAGACACTGAGCGTCCGATGGGCGGGACAAAGTCCAGCATTTATTCAATGACTCGTCTCGTTTTGCTGCTTCGCAATTGAACTCAGTGGACGCTCAGCGTCCACACTGTTTAAAGCACTATGAGAATGATTGAGAGGAAAGCCGGGTCTTTACCAGTGATAGAGTTAAGCCGGGTCTTTACCAGATTCTGAACAAAAGTTGAGCGCGTTGTGTGGGTGTGTCAGTGTGTGTGTGTGTATATATATATATATATATATATATATATATATATATATATATATATATATATATATATATATATATATATATATCTCAGAGGCGATTGCTCTAAGACTGCAAGGGAAACTCAGCTTCCCCTAAAATGTAAAAAAAAATAAGTGATCAAATATATACTGTTGTGTGTACATGTCATTGAATAAATATGCACTACAACGTGAACTTTTGTTCAGAATCATCTTCTTATCACTGGTAAAGACCCGGCTTTCCTCTCAATCATTCTACATATGTGTATATATATATATATACATAAACATACATATACATACACACACATATACATATATATATAATTATATATATAATGTATGTATGTATGTTATAGTCTGTGTTTTTTGGGTGTGTTTTATTTTTTATTTTTTTCTTTCTCTCCCCCCTTCTGCTATGGCGAGATTGTATTTTCATCCCTGGAAATGTTTTCCTATTTGCGAGAGCACTTTCATTGCATGACATGATTTTTCCTCACACTAAATTATTTTCTCAGCTGGCAAACTTTGAATTGGATCTAACTCCATAGATCAGGCTGCTTCTCGTATATAAATTGCCAATAAATAAACACTCCCTAGTATGGAATTGTTCCCACCTTGCACCCAGATTTAACAGGTTAAGATTAGAAAGCCTTAAATTTTCAGAACCTGAGGACACCCCCCCTCCTTGCAGCCTAATAGTGGACTATTAACTGCCCTCTCTTATGTAAATGAGGCAAAGTAGAGAAGCACTCTCCAAAGGATGCTAGAGTTCTCAGAAAGAATGAGAGATATATAGCTATACCTTTTTTTTCCTTTTTTTAAACCATTTGTAAGTTTATATTTTTCTTTATAATTTGGACTTAAGTTCTTTGATTATATAATAGCTTCAGTTTATTGATTTATTATTATTTTTAAAATAAATGAATATTACTTGCAATGTACATTTAAACAGTGCAATGTAACTCCAAGTCAATCACACTTCTGTGAAATTAACCTGTCCAGTTAGGTAGCGACACTGATTGTGAATCAATTTAATCTGCTGTTGTGCAAATGGAACAGACAACAGGTAGAAATAAGAGGCAATTAGCAAGACAACCCCTATAAAGGTTCTGCAGTTGGTGACCACAGACCATTTGTTTGTTTTCATCCTTTCTGGCTGATGTTTTTTGTCACTTTT
Organism: Hoplias malabaricus; assembly: GCF_029633855.1. Lineage (NCBI taxonomy): Eukaryota > Metazoa > Chordata > Actinopteri > Characiformes > Erythrinidae > Hoplias > Hoplias malabaricus. The sequence goes on along the minus strand of NC_089811.1, from coordinate 17,760,509 downwards.
GCATTTTGTCAGTGCTCTCACCCATAGAGTTAGCATGAGGCATTGTCTACAACACAAAGAAGCTACCTCCTCATTTGTGCAAGGAGGAACATGAGGAGCAGTGCTCTGACTCCATGAGGGTGGTATGAGAACCTGACATCCACAAGTGGGGCTTGTGCTTGCAGACCAACACTGCGTAGGGCGCTTGGCATTTGCCAGAGAACACCAAGATTGGCAGATTCACCATTGGCGCCCTGTGCTCCTCACGGATTAGAGCAGAATCACACTGAGCACTTGTGACAAATGTGACAGAGTCTGGAGATGCCATGTAGAATGTTCTGCTGCCTGCAACATCCTTCAGCATGACTGGATAGGCAGTGGGTCAGTAATGGTGTAGGGGGGCATTTCTTTGGAGGGCCGCACAGCCCTCCATGTGCTAGCCAGAGGTACCTTGACTGCCATTTGATACCGGGATGAGATTGTGAGACCATATGCTGGTGCCCTGGGTTCCTCCTTATGCATTACAATGCTAGGTCTCATGTGGCTGAAGTGTGTCAGCCTGCCCGTTCTCCAGACCTGAATCTAATCGAGCACATCTGGGACATCATGTCTCGTTCGATCAACCAATGCCACAATGCCACATTAAGTGTTTGCATTTCTAAGTGTAACCAGGAGCTTTGGCTGATTTATTAAAAAATAAATAAATAAATAAAATCTACAATTAAATAAGTATTTTCTATCCCAAGGAAGACAAAGCCAACAACTTTAATGATGTAGTGTATTTTGTATTTGATATGTGTATTATTTAAGTCATAATGTGTTAATCAGTGTTTATCTATTTACAGCACCCTCTATAATTATTGGCACCCCTAGTTAAAATGTGTTAAAAGCCATAAAATAAATATATTTTTTTATTGCAGAAGCATAATCTCACTTTGAAAAAAAAACCTTTAACTCAAGTGAAACAAAAATAAATAAATAAATAAAGAAAAAATCCTGACTAAGAAATAATTATTTCCCATAAAATGACCTGTTCTACAATTATTGCTATCCTTAACAATTTCTTGGAAATAAATATATTTGAACCAATTATGTAATTTCTACTGTAGTTGTATAAAGTGGATCAAAGTATCTAGGAACCTTTAATTAGTAATTCATAACTTCCTGTTTCCCTGGGGTATAAATTTGGCATTACACAGAGGCCTATTTCTCTTACTCACTCTTGAATTGTGTGTTCTCTTGTCTTTCCCATGTTTAAGTAAAGCAGATGTGTGTTGACCTTCATAAATCAGGCAATGGCTATAAGAAAATAGCCACTCACCTGCAGAACAGTGTTAAGGTTTCAGTTATGTGCTCCAGTGTGGTTTTCCAAGAAAAACTCGTCTGCAGACACGCTTTTTTAAACTCCCAATCTTCAATGAAATGATAATCACACTCAAATATGGCTCACAGGTATGACTTGACCATATATCTGTCATTTAGGCAAAGAGATTTACTCTCATGAGCCGGTTGGAAAGGGGCTGTCACACGTAAATGTACATGTTTGGCAGTGCTTCTTGTGCAAAGAAATTGCGACCGGGCAATTGGTATCGTGGGTCAAGAGTCTTTTGAAGCCCTCTTTTTTACTGTTGAGACGGGGAGCATACTCTTTGCTATGTAGTAAACTACTGCCTTAGTAATACCACACCACGTTGTACTTTACTTTTCATAACGCATATATATTTTAATATATTGATATATTGCCCAGCCCTCGAGGTTAGTAAAACGTTCCAGTTCAAGTGCAGCTCAAAATCCAAAACAAATTAAAACAGGATCTGTCAATGTATATGTAAGTGAACATTTTTCTTTCTCTATCCATTTTTGTGTGTTTAAAGTAATCCTCTAGAAGTAGGTATCAAAATAATCTGGAGCCTCTGTTATCTCCACTGCTAGTGAAGGAGCTACCAACTATTTTTAGTTTTTTTTTTTATTTTTTATTTTTTTTAAATAATAATAAACACTGATATGAACAACATTCTAATGGCGATATTTCAAGTGACAGTACAACATTTTTCTTGTGCACTAGACAATATTCCATTTTCTTTGTTTAAAGAGACTGTACATCATTTTAGTGTTTTATGTTATGAAATTCTTCTCAAACATTTTACGGGAATTCTCAGCTGCCAGTAAGTAGCTCTCTTGAAGACGCTGATGTAGTTTTTTCACAGTCTGAGTGAGTCTTATGTCTGTCATTTGCAGGGCTTATTCCCAGGACAAGGTCAATAGGTAAGGTGGGTTGATGACCAAACATCAGCTCATAAGATGAGTATCTTGTCTCATTTTGGGTGCAGTTAAATGCACGTACCAGAGGTTTGACAAAATCTCTCCAGTGATGCTTAGCATTGAATAAATGCTGGACTTCGTCCCGCCCATCGGACGCTCAGCGTCTATGGGGCAGTGGGCTGGCCCGGATGCTCAGCTTCTGCATGATGATTGGATGATCTGTCTGAGGATGAATCCCTTTTTGATTGACAGGCTTTTTCTTCCAAGGTTCCTAACATGTTAGAAGAGTTCGGTTGAAATGCTCAACAGGGTTTTCCCGGAGGATGTTAGGGCATTGTTCTCACTTTGTCAGTTCCAATAAAGGATCTTTGGTTGGAACTGCTACAGCAAATTTTGTAAAATAATCTGTCATCACCAGTATATTCCTTGTATCCCGGTTGTCAGGCTCAATGGAAAGATAATCCATGCATACTAATTCCAGAGGATAAGTTCTTATTATGTTTTCCATAAAAGCAGATTTCTGAGAACTTCCTTTCCTCCTGATATATCTTCCACATGTTTGGCATCTTTTGCCATTCTGGGCCAATAAAATTTTGCAAGAGTGACCCCACATGGCCTTCTCTCTGTATGATCTGGGCAAAACCAGCTGGCAAACTTTTATTACCATGATCAGACCATACTCTATACAAGACAACATTTTGGAAGTGGAGCCTATTCCACTCTCAAAAATATTTTTACATCAGAAGATTCAAGGTTCACTTCTTGCAAGGTTGGCTTCCTGTTTTATTTATTTATTTTTTTAAAATGGAAGATAATTTCCTGATAGATTCATCATCTCGCTGCACTCTGTACCAATCCTCATTAGTCATGCCAGGCTTTGTCTGTAGGCTTGGGGTAGCAAAATCCGCAGGTATCGATGAGACATTTAAAGCAAGGAACTCAACAAGAAGAGGAGTTTTCAATGGCTCAAAACATCCACCTGAGAGTATGGAGTGACATTGGTATACAGCAGAGAACACACTGATAAACTGATAACTGATGTAACTGTTTCATCTTACGTGGTTAACACAAAATCACTAATGAATGGGTCACTTCTGATTTCCCCAAATGTATCATTTTTTATCATGAATGTATCACATTCATTTTGTGTGTTTAATACCTTTAACAGTCACAGAGCCCTGTTATTCCTATGCAGAACTGTGCACAGATAATTCACAGTTGGCTATGCTTAGTTTCTCTATTGTTGCTTGCAGTTCACCTAGAGCAGCCCATAATTGGCTGTTCTCTTTCAAGCATCCGTTTCGGTGTCTCACTATGGGATACGCCCCCTTTGCGTATACCTCAGAAGCTCTATTACACTACGCCAGCCCCTGGGCTGGCTGACAGCTGTGATGCTCATGCGCCGCCCTCAATATATAATACGGAGCACGACATCATAACCTCATTCAAAACCTTCTTCTCGCTTCACTCCAGAAGCCTTCATTCTCTCTACCCTTGCGACACCTAAGCTTCACTGTCCACAGACGGAGTTAATATCTCCGTCGACGGGCGCTTAGTGTCGTTAAGGAAGAAAAGAAAAATTATTGATTCGTGTCTTCACCATAGCTCGGATTATTCTAGTCATTTTGTCTCCAAACAACGGCTCCAAACAACGGCCCCTGCTAACTAACCACCACGTTAGTTGCGACTCTCGGCTAGTCGTTAGCTCCCGTGCTTGCCTACTATTTGGTCACCACGCCAATTGTTTCCAACAGCACAGTCTAAGCACAATTTAGCACACCAGCTAAATGGCTGCAGCAATGGGGACGGAGAACCAGCGCGGACGTGTCCCTGCGGGAATAAAATATCTAGCGGGGACACTCACCAGGTCTGCTCCGTTTGTCTCGGGCTGCGACATGCCCAGGCAGCGTTGAATGACCCGGGCTCATGCGAGCACTGCGCGCGGTTTACCGTTAAAAGCCTCCACCGTAGGCTGGCACGCCAAGCCAGTTTTTCAGGCGAGGACCCCCTTGTGTCCGGCGCTACCATTACGTCGACTTTACAGCAGGCCACCATGCCCGTTGAATCGTCCACCCCCGTGGCTCTTAGCTGGGGTGACCAACTCGATTCTCTCGACCCCCTGCCCACCCTGATAGACGCAGAGGAGGACTATGAGGATGGTGGTTCCGAATTTCTCGTCTCGGATGAGGACATTGAATTCGAGGACTCTCCGTTTCTCCACCCCGCCCAGATGGGAAAACATCCCGGTGCCATGCAGGCCACTAATGACCCAGATGGGACGCCACCGTCGCCCCTTCTAAGTGTGGACCTGCAGGATGTGCTTAAGTGCGCAGCTGACAAGCTGGACATCCCGTGGCCGACCGTAAGCGCGGAGACTGCAAAGTCATGCTACGAAGGGAAAAGACTGCCGCGGGCAAAATGGGCTGCAAGACAGCTACTCCCCATATTTCCTGAACTGGTGGAGGAGTTGGCTACTTTCTGGAAGGAGAAGCCATTTACTGGCAAAACTCCTATTCAGGGGGGATCTGCCCTCGACATGGAAGGTATGGAGAAGGAAGGCCTTCTGCGCATGGAGCCCCTAGTGGCAGCGCACCTTCACCAGCCGCTCAGCAACCAGCAACCCTACGTTGCCCTCCAAAGCTGACCGCTTTCAGTCTAACATGACTGAACGGGCTTATAAAGAAGTGGCGCTTTCCGTGAGAGCCCTGAATGCCATCTCCATGCTGACAGCCTACCAAGCTGAACTTCAGGACGAGACGTCAGCCACGCCAGGTCTGTCTCAGTGGGAAGAGATTTGTGTGGTCACTGGCCTCTCCCTCCGTCTCCAGAGATGTGCGGTGCAATCAGCGGGGAAAGAAAGAGGTCCAAGAAAGAGGCAGGTGGCTTAACCTGGCAAACCTCTCTGACAGGGAGAAAGAGGCCATCCTGGATGCACTAGTGGTGCCAGAGGGCATCTTTGGCTCCGCTCTCACATTAATGCAGAAGCGGTGTGAGGAAAAGAAGAGAGATGATTCAGCTGTGCTTGCCCAGGAAGCCACAGCAGGGCCCCTCAGCACAACCTCGGCCCTCTTTCGTGCAGGCTTCCGCTCACCCGGCCACCAGCTTCCGCATCCCCAGACGGCCTAAGCCACAGCCTGACCCGCCAAGTCAAAGTGGGGGCGCTGAAAGTAAGACTGTCTGGCCCAAGAAGACCCAGGGACAGCCACAGCCAGTACAGCCTCTCCCTCCATCCTCACAGGTGGTAAGGAGGAAAAAGAAGTCTGCCTAGGAGTCCTTTGCTTCAGGGGAGAGCCGCCGCCCCCCGTTCTCCGGCTCTTACCCCCAGGCCCCACTATGTTCAGGTGGAGCATGGGTTAATCCCCCCCTTATGTTCCATTTGGCTACCAGCCCATTCACTCAACACACAACCACTCATTCCAGAGCTGTGTTCAATAAAGCAAGGTGTCTCTGTGTTTCCTGTTTTTCACATGTTGCAAAACAAAATAAAACACAAAACATTGCAAAACAAAATAAAGTTGAGTGTGTTAAGAGGCAATGCAATGCAAACAATGTTGCAAAACATAAACTGCCTAAAACAAAAGCCTTGGAGGGTTTCCATGCCCTCAAAGGCAATGAGCCACTTAAACGCTATTACAGCGTGACCGGCTCGCGCATGCGCAGTACAAAGCACATGCAGACGCACTCTGTGACCACTGGAGGGCGCGAGTGTCTTACGGCTAGACAGTTGGACTGCATGCATTTCATCTCAGTGGGTACTAAGAACAATACGACATGGGTACAGACTGCAATTTTGCAACCAAAGTTCAAAAGCATTGTTCACTCCAGGGCAACTGGGGAATCAGCTCACATCCTCCAGGAGGAAATCTCCTCACTACTGGGGAAAGGAGCTATAAGGGTGGTCCCACCCGAACAGAGTCGGACAGGGTTCTATTCTCGGTACTTCCTAGTGCCGAAGAAGGGGTCCCAAACCCTGCGCCCGATTTTGGATTTACGTGCTCTGAACAGACACTTACACAGTACATGTTCAGAATGCTCACTCATCCAGCTCTGCTGAAGTTTGTACGCCCAGGAGATTGGTTCACTTCCATCGACCTGAAGGACGCTTATTTCCATATCAGCATATACCCGCCGCACAGGAAATACCTCAGGTTTGCTTTTGCGGGGGTAGCCTACGAGTACATGGTTCTCCCATTCGGTCTCTCCCTCAGTCCACGAGTATTTGTGAAATGTACGGAGGCAGCGATTGCCCCTCTAAGAGAGCAGGGCATCCGTCTCGCTACTTATATAGACGACTGGCTTATCGCAGCACAGTCCGAGAAAGAGGCAAGAACACACACAATGCAGCTCATAGAGCACCTTGTACAACTAGGGTTTCAGATAAACAGGGAAAAGAGCGTATTGACGCCGACCCAGCGCATATCATACCAGGGCCTGTCACTCGACTCAGTGTCTTTCAGGGCAAGCCTGTCTACGGAGAGAGTTGTAAAGCTCAAAACATGCTTGGATACATTTCGGAGGGACAGTACGATCCCATTCTGTGTGTGTCTCAGACTACTGGGCATGATGGCCTCAGCTTTAGACGTAATCTCTTTGGGACGTCTATTCATGAGGGGGTTTCAACGCTGGGTGGCTTCGCTAGGGCTGAACCCGCTGTATCATATGCGCCGGAGAGTAGAAGTCACTCGGGCAGCGTTGATAGCCCTGTGTCAGTGGAAGCGCATGGGTTTTCTCACACAGGGGGTTCCTATGGGCATAGTTTATGCCAGACGTGTAGTGACTACAGATGCGTCACTGTCTGGTTGGGGGGGGGCACTCACGAGGGCAGAATAGTGAACGGCAGGTGGAACGGCAGTCAGCAGTCCCTCCACATAAACTGCTTGGAGATGCTGGCGGTTCATCTGACGGTGAGACATTTCCTTCCTTTTTTAGAGGGGTGCCACATTCTCGTGAGGACAGACAACACGGCAGTAGTGGCTTACATCAATCGACAAGGAGGCCTGCGGTCCCGACCGTTACACACGCTGGCACGCAGACTGATTTTATGGAGCAGCGTTCACTTTCTATCCCTGAGAGCAACGCATGTTCAAGGGATGCTCAACAGGGGAGCAGATCTGTTGTCGAGAGGCAATCCTCTTTATGGGGAATGTGCAGTTGTCCAACAGATTTGGGAGCGCTACGGCAGGGCAGCAGTGGATCTTTTCGCGTCGAAAGAGAATGCACAGTGCCCTCTGTTTTACTCGCTGCACGACCAGAGTGCCCCGCTCGGGGTCGATGCCTTTGCACACGAGTGGCCACAAACACTTCTTTATGCGTTTCCACCGATAGCACTAATCTCCCTGACTCTAGCCAGAGTCAGGGAGAGGTGCCTGTCTGTTATCTTGATAGCTCCGCGTTGGCCGGGCAAGCACTGGCTGGCGGAGATCATACAGATGCTTCAGGGCAACCCATGGCCCCTCCCACTACGCAGAGATTTGCTGACGCAAGCAAGGGGAGAGATTTATTACCCACACCCAGAATGTCTGGCTCTATGGGTATGGCCCGTGAGTGGTTTAATTTAAGCATAACAGGGTTGCCGCTGAATGTGATTGAAACCATTCAGAATGCTAGAGCTCCATCTACCAGGACCCTTTTATGGGTACAAGTGGCGGATATTTGAGCAATGGTGCTCAGACAAACTCGAAACCCCGTTTCAGTGCTCTGTCGGGGTTATACTAGCTTTCCTTCAAGATTTGATTGACAAAGGCAAATCATTTTCCACTATTAAAGTGTACCTGGCAGCTATTGCAGCATGCCATGTGGGCTTCGAAGGGAAAACTGTGGGGCAACACCCTTTGGTGTGCCGTTTCATGAAGGGGGCACGACGTAGTTTGCCGATCTCCAAACCTGTGTCTCCATCTTGGGATTTGGCCTTGGTGCTGGAGGCTATATCAGTCGCACCTTTTGAGCCACTGGACCAGGTAGACTTTAAGTTTTCGTCTTTCAAGACAGCACTTTTGCTAGCCCTGGCATCGGCTAAGCGTGTAAGTGAAATACACGCTTTGTCTGTGTGCTCTACATGTATGCAGTTTTCACAGGGGGACTCTAAAGTATGTTTACGTCCAAATCCTGCCTTTATTCCCAAGGTTATTCAGCCTTGTCTCCCTTTGGAACTTCAGGCATTTTATCCTCCGCCTTTTACCTCGCCAGGCCAGCAGCAGCTGCATACGTTATGTCCTGTGCGAGCACTGCGAATTTATGTGGATAAAACGAAGGACTTTAGGAAATGTGACCAGCTTTTCGTGTCGTGGGCAAAGCCATACACGGGGAAAGCGATTACAAAACAAAGACTATCGTATTGGATTTCAGATGCAATCGCTGTGGCATACTCCAGTAAAGGATTGACAGTTCCACCGGGCGTCCGTGCACACTCCACGAGAGGTGTAGCAACCTCTTGGGCAATCTTTAGAGGTCTCTCGATTCTGGAGGTGTGCGCAGCAGCGAGCTGGTCCTCGCCTCATACGTTCGCCAGGTTTTATAAAATGGATGTGACAGCACCTAGTGTAGCACATATGGTATTGAGCGCCGGCTCTGGGATTTAACAGTCCCAGCCTTTCTGAGGCATAGCTGGTTGACAGTATGTTCGGGACAGGCTTGTCTGGCAATACGGGAGTAAGGATATCCCATAGTGAGACACCGAAACGAATGCTTGAAAGAGAACTTTAGGTTACTATGTAACCCCGGTTCTCTGATAGCATGAGTGAGGTGTCTCACCAGACCACCCTCCTTGCAGTGGGAAGCAAGGAAGAGGTGTACCTGTTTTGAATGAGGTTATGATGTCGTGCTCCGTATTATATATTGAGGGTGGCGCATGAGCATCACAGCTGTCAGCCAGCCCAGGGGCTGGCATAGTGTAATAGAGCTTCTGAGGTATACGCGAAGGGGGCGTATCCAATAGTGAGACACCTCACTCATGCTATCAGAGAACCGGGGTTACATAGTAACCTAAAGTTCTCTGTGCTCAATGTCTCCATCGCTGTTTGCAATTCCCTGAGCTTTTCATGCACCTTGGAGTTTGGGAACATCTTTGGAGATCCATGTCTCAATGTAGATTTTTATTCTCTAGCAATATGTCTCTCTTTATCACATGAATAATACACCTTGGTCATGTTAGGATTGTAGGGTAGAGTCCTTCTAGCTACCTACCATTCATTAATCCGGAAAACATTTTTTCAAGCTGTATCCTGATTGGAAACTTTATGATTAATAGCTGCTATGGGAGTGGATTTCCTGGCACCAGCATTGCTATTGTAAAACTGAATCATTTTAGTAATGGTTTAATCATATGTAGATGTAGGTGTCACAAGCATTGCTAGGGCAGCACAGGCAAAACTGTCGCTCTGGCCAATCAATCTCTGACCACTATAGGTTACAAAAGCATCCATGAGTATCTCTGAGAAAGCAACAGTGTGCTTCCCTCTTATCATGGTAACCACTGTGATCTTTTCTCAGTTGATGACTCTTGGTCCCAAAACCTCAAACAACGCCTGTTTCCTTTCTGCTTTGTCAGTGTGCTGTCCCAGTTTGCCTAGGACAATCATGGCGGTGATGTGGAGGAGAAGCTTCCTCCAATCTTGGATTTTTCCCGTGCATGCTTTGAAAATGCATTTGCTTTGAGATCAAAAGGTGTTCTAGAATTAATTTTTCCCCAGTTATCTAGTCCTAATGTAGCAGAGGAATTTATTTATTTAGTTATTTATTTATTTTTTATTATTTTTTTTTCTATAAACTGGATTGCTGCTTTAGCTTGTTGTATATCACCTGATAACTTTTCAACTGATGATACAAGTGTACCCCATGCTTCACTACTTACAACATATACCCTATAAATAAGCATGTATATGCTATACAGGTACATATATAAAGCTTATGTGTATATATAAGTGTATATATATATATTTAAATGTCTTTGTAAATGTTGCCAAAACATCTATTTTAATTATTATTTTTATTTACTAATGCTGTCACTATTTGCTGTTGTTATTTTTCCTTTATATTTTGTGTTATTGTTTCTTGTTGTAATGCACCAGCATATGCATGCTACCTCAGAATCATGTCTTGATTTTCCTTGTAGGAAAAGAATTTTCATCTCTACGTCACAAGGGGTGGAATATACTTTAATAAAATTGTTTTTTTTTCTGTAGCACCCCCTTGAAACCAATTAGCCTTTTCTTCTTTTGTGCGCCTGAGTAGCGGGAGGGTTTACTATCTGTTGACCAAGTGTCAAATCTTTTGTAACCTGAGGATTTGACCACTGAACCCAAATAAGCCAGATATGCAGATGTATCTATACAGTCTGAACATAAGTACAATAAGTGAAAAGAAAACACTAACAGGATATGTCTGGAAGCATTTTACAAGCAGACATGGACTGATGATAATGATCATTTAAATCATGATAAAATAGTATCACTGAAACATTTTGGTTTTAGTCCGAATTGAAAAAATAAAAGAAAATGTATCTACCTCAGAGAGTTCAAGGAGAACCCCCCGACAACCAAATGGCATGCCAGTCAGCCTGTTAGCGAGTTCATAAATTAAGTTCAACGACTGAGAGCTTACACCGCATCTTGGGGTACAACAGCCGTCTTTACGCCTCTTTTGATGAAATCAGTAGCAGTAATCAGATTCTCAAATCTATGTGTTTATCTGTCCGGCAAGGTTAACCTTACAACTGCAGAATATATGAGGACGAACCTCATGCTTGGAGAGGCTCGCAGCTGTCATCATATCTCCAAATTGGGCTTGCTGAATGGTATAATCTGCAAAAATCGAAAATCTCCTACCTTTTATAGAACAGCTTCTTCAGCTTTCTTCAGAAGGTCATTGTAGACATGGAAGTAATGCACGCTAATGACGAACAGCCGCAGGGGCTCTCCATAATGAAGGCTATCTCATGTCGCCAAAATTAACCTCAAGCTTGCTAAGTGCTTTGATTTGTAGTGCTGCGCTCCAGTTCCGACAGAGCCTCTCCATCTGTAGCGATTTTTGTATACTGTCAATGGAATTTCTGAGCTCCTCTTTAACTAATGATAATTCTGACCTGAGGTTGTTAGAGAGGGTGTCTGTCTTGGTGAAGATATCAGACTTAAGAGAATTCAGCATATTGTGAAGTAGCTCCACAGTCAGTGACCCCGCTGATCCTACATCAGCCACAGCATCCGCTAAAGGAGAGGGATCAGAAGACACTACAGGTCTGTTGCGGCCTGATCTTGCTGTCAGTTTTTGGTTAAGTAGACATCATTGTTTGCAAAGGCCACCCAAATGTAATCTAAACTTATGAAGGAACTCTTCAGACTGAATAATCATAAATATCAGTTATTCTACATGTTCAAATATTATATGTATAGCATTTCTCCTGCGGTGTTGCTATCAGTGTGTGAAGAGTGGGAGAAGAGTGCTGCATTGATAATCCAACACAATGGGCAGCACTTTGAACACATTTTATAAGTGGTCAGAAACTTGTAAATATCTCATGAAAGAATAAACTTACGTTAAAACCACACACCATTGTTTTTCTTGTGAAATTCCCAATAAGTTTGATGTGTCACATGACCCTCTTCCCATTGGAAAAAACAAAAGTTGGATCCAAAATGGCAGACTTCGACATGGTCACCATCCATCTTGAAAAGTCCCCCCCTCCCATATACTATGTGCCACAAACAGAAAGTTAATCACCAAACATTCCCATTTTATTAAGGTGTATCCATATAAATGGCTCACCCTGTACATTCATCATTTACCTCTGCCTCTTTGTTCCTCTAACCCCTTGTAACAGATCCACTCTTTCAGCTTCAGTAATTTAATATTATTTTTGTTCACATTATCACATATTTTGGCACATTACTAGTTTTTAAGGTAAAATGGAATATTATTATTGTTATTATTATTATCATTATCATCATCATTAATATTGGCAACAGGTAATGTCGCTGTCACACAGTTGTACATTTGAGCCCCACTCTCGGTGACTTTGGGGAGTGTGCTCCCCGTATCTGTGTGGGTTTCCTCTTGGTGGTTTGGCTTCCACTCTGGTGCATCGTCCAGGGTGTGTTCCTGTCTTGTACCCAGTAATTTCGAGTAGGCACTGGACACACAGCCACCCTAAACTGGATAAGCAGTTACTGATAATGAATGAATGAATGAATAATTTATATTGTACCATATATTTATCACAACAAACATCCTTCCTGTTCTTTCAGTGTGACATTTAAGACTTTTGTTTTTAATAATATTTTAGAAATGTCAAATCTCTTCAAGGTATTATGAAGTGAAAAGATTTTCACTCTCTCTTTTTCAGGTTGGCCTGGCTATTAAACCTGGAACCACAGTTGAAGAACTGGCCCCATGGGCTGGACAAATTGATATGGCTCTTGTCATGACAGTGGAGCCTGGTTTTGGTGGACAGAAGTTTATGGAAGACATGTTAACAAAGGTAAGAAAGAACAAAATACCAAATGTAAGTGGGTAATTTACAAATACATTGGACATTCCTGAAAACTTTCTTCCAGATTCATGAATGCTGCATAAACATAAGGTTTTTAGTAGAACATGTGAATGTTCGTGAAACTAAATTGGGAGGGTGTGCACATTTCTTTACCATTTACCATATTACTATAATCCACGCCCATGAATTCCAAATAACTTTCAAAAGGAAGCCTTCGGACTGAGGAATCACTGTAAAAGTTTAATTTTTGTTGTGTTTTTGGCTATTTCTAAATAAAATAGTAAATATGAATAATATAATAAAAAAAGAAAAGGACAATTGCATTAATCTTAAAATTGGATCAACTACAAAGTATAATCACATAAATTAGGGTTACATTTTAGGAGATATTAAAACAAACTAGAGATTGAAAAATATTAAAGGAGAGATTAAAAAAAGTAGTATGACAAAGAAATTGTATACTTGCGCACACACACATTACATTTAGAGATTAAATTTCACTGTATTAATAAATAAATCTATGACAGGACTCTCACTTAGTAAATAGCCTTAATGAGTATGTTATTTGCTCTATTTGGTAAACATCCCATACTTTTTGAATCCATAATTTATGTGTGGGGGGTGGGGCTGGTCTGATTTCATCAATTTCATGGTGTTACACTTTAAAGCTACAGTGAGTAGTATTCTTAAGAGATTTCTCAGACGCCTCCTCTACAATCTGCTTGTCCAGTTCACGGTCGCAGTAATTTTGGAGCGCCACATACATATGGGCACTTTATAGTTGCAATCCACCTCCCAACAGGTGTTTTTGGACCATGGGAGGAAACCTACCCAGACACAGGCAGAACACAACAAACTCTTTAGTCAGTCACCCGGAGCAGGACTTGAACACACATATATACATATAAAATACATACACATATATATATGTGTGTGTGTTAACCCAACTGAATTGCAACAAAAGTAAATGGCTGAATGTCAATTCAGGGGGGGGGGGCATATTTTAGGTGCACACTATTATGATTTAGAGTTTAAGGGCACTAAACATCTAAAAGCTAGATACATAGAAGTCTCAGTCATTTGAGTGGAAAAGTTTTTAGTTCCAAATACTGAAATACATTGAGACACAAAAATGTTCTAACCCTGCCAAATATTAATTATGATTTTCTGAAAGTATGGAATGCTCAGGGTAACACTTTTCCCAACATTCAGTGCTATGTGAAGCAACAATCAATGCAGAGCTTGAGTAGTTGTTATAGAACCTCAGTTCAGGACACTTGGGAGCAGTAAGATAAAAAAAAAATAAACTTTTGATTATGTTTGGTGGCCAGGCATTGATTGAAAAGTTTAAAGATGTTACTAGAGACCCCATGTGGGTCATCTTCAAGGTTCAAAACTGCCAGTTAACCTGAGTATCATGCTGCTAATTATAACCACTAAATTATATAATTATAGCACTAATTATACCACTAAAGTTTAAGGTACCTGTCAGTGAAGAGCCACAAGAAGCTACATTAATAATATTCCTTTCTTCAGTGAGCATATCTGTCTAAGAGCACAGGAACAACCAGAAGGCCAGTTAAGTGTTGTTACTTGGTTAAAACAAGAGGAGATGAGTATTATTTTTATTAACTGTAAGTATGCTGAAAATGTTTCATTTCCCACAGGTCAGTTGGCTAAGGACACAGTTCCCTTCCCTAGACATTGAGGTTGATGGAGGAGTTGGACCAGACACCATTCACAAATGTGCTGAGGTAGAACAATAAAATATTACATCATAAAGTTCCATTATTATTGGCAGCTTTGATAAAGAGGGGTAAAAATTTTACGTTTAATTACGGCTCTGTTTCACAAAAAGATTATAAAAGAAACCTAAATTTTAAATGTAGCCAATTCAGAAAACCGAAACTTTTTTTACACAGCCATATGTTTCATAACTGCAAGCACTGCAGATTTTTAAATTTTAAAGATTTTAAGACTCTTCTCGATACAGAATCTCTCCTCTCCTAGATTTCCCTTTGGACACTCATTTTCAGCTTCAAGGCAGATTTTCATTGATGTTTCACTGAATGGGATATTCATGGAACAACCGTCTTTCTTTGATCATTAAACGTTTTTAGTTTTGGTTATGTAGAAGTTTTGATTGAAAATTAATTATATTTATATACATCCTCTTAAGAAATATGCCAAAAGTTTGATTTAGCGCAAACACAAAAGGACTGGTGTTAGCCATCGCATTATATATAATTAAATGGATTACAATGGTACATGAATATGAGAAGGGAAGGTTACTGCTCTTAGGGGATTTATATATGATAACTACCTAAACTCTTAAATGTAGTTTACTGAAGGTTTCATTTATCCCAGCAATTAAACCTCTGAGCTACGAAAGGACGCATTTGACATTACTTTGTCCTAGGAGACAATGCTTGGGTGTTTTTATACCTATGCTTACCAGGTCAGAGACTGACTGGCTCCACTGGGGTGGAGATCACACAGAAGGTGCCTGAGGCATTTAGTTCCCAGATGTTTTAAGGTTCAGAGGCCAAGGTTTCTTTAGGCAAGGGTCTGGCATTGAGTGTTGCTGGACTAAACTAAAGCTTCCTAAAATTGCTAAAATAAGCACGAACACCTATGTTCTCCTGGTCAGTGGACAGACTCAGTCATACACTACCAGAGTTTGTATCCGTGCTTCTGGTGAGGGAAATGTTGAGCCTTATTTCCCACATTGGTAGGTGGATTGCTGACTCATAGAAGTGTGTGTGTGTGTGTGTGTGTGTGTGTGTGGTAGCTCTGTGAGAACTGGCGCCCCCTCCAGGGTGTGTTCCTGCCTTGCACCCAATGATTCTGGGAATGGCTCAGTAAGTTAATGCTTAGTTTTAGATTAGTTTTCATTATTTCTAGTATTAGTTTTAGTTTTTTCATACTTTGGGTTATTTTTTAGGATTCAAAAAGGTGAGAGTAACTATTGTGTAATATAAACTCATAAGGGGCTGCACAGTGGCTAAGCAGGTAGTCTTGCAGTCACACAGCTCCAGGGATGTTGTGGGTTCAATTCCCGCTCCGGGTGACTGTCTGTGAGGAGTTTGGTGTGTTCTCCCTGTCTCCACGTGGGTTTCCTCTGGGTTTCCTCTGTCTCCTCCCACAGTCCAAAAGCACACGTTGGTAGGTGGATTGGCGATTCAAAAGTGTCCCTAGGGGTGTGTGTGTGGGTGTGTGAATGTGTGAAGGACTGGCGCCCCCCTCCAGGGTGTATTCCTGCCTTGCGCCCAATGATTCCAGGTAGGCTCTGGACCCACTGCGACCCTGAACTGGAAAAGCACTTACAGATAATGAATGAATGAATAAATAAACTCAACAGTTGAATTTTGGTTCGAGTATGAAACTAAAATTTTTGAAGGCAATCGAGTCACATATTCGTTTGGGCATCCCAGTCTCAATAAACATATTTACCAATGCATCCTCCCACTTGCAGTGTTCCTGCATATTAACTAACCAGCAGCTATTTGGTTGCCAGTGAAAGCAGTCCATTATGGTTGTCTCCTTCCCGGTGCCACTTGGCCGGGATGTGGCTTCTTTTTTGTTGGAGTTACTCAGAGAGGCTAGCTTGTGAAGTTACTCACAATTAACCTTCTTGTACGAGCTTCTCAAATGGACTTTGACATTCGTGGGTTTTTCCCCTTGAGAAGTATTCCACATATTTTATCACCTGTTTCCACTACAAGACACTTGCTTTTATCTTTCTCACAGTCATATCCAAAGAAATCCCTTATAGGACTCTGCTGCTTTCTCCCAACGTTTGCTGTCGAAATTTTGCAGGCTAGTGTGGTGAGCAGAAGCAGAGACTGTAAACAAGTGGCATCACGGACCATACTGTGCCGGCAGTTAATGTAATGTATCGATTTCATATCGGTCCACAAGACTTAGAAATAAACTAGACTAACATGAAAACGAAGGGTATTCTATCTATAAGTTAGATTTGGAAACACATAATACAGTTCCAGTTAGTTATAATTTTTTCTATTAATTAACATTTTTTTTATTATAATTAACAAAAATGTTTTTTAATTTCAGTTTTCCTTATTTTGTTCGTTTTGTTAACGATAATATAATAACCCTGATATATATAATTTTGGTTTGTAATATAAATAACCCTATTTGATCATAATTGTACAAATGTAGCCATTTTCACTCTGACAGAGAAAGTAATTTGTTTTTCATCAAATATCTCATTAACCAGGTCTGGTCTGTCCAGTCATCTATTACAGCAGGAGTCAGCCATGTCCTTGTTATAATTTCTTTACTTGTGATTAAAAGAATGACCCACAAATATTTATCCAAACCTGTTATGTTTGGGTTTATCTCCCCAAAAATCGGTGTATCAAAACATCTAGGGCATTCTAATTAAATATAGTTTCCGTTATTTTATACAGTTCTGTCCAAAAATGTTTGTTTCAAGTACTCCAAAAATATATGCCAGTGGTCAGGCTCTTGAATCCCACAGTCTCAAAAATCTATGTTCTATTAATCTAAAATTCAAGTGCCCAAGCAACTGAGGACCTAGAAGGGAAAACCTCAAACTATGCAACACTTGAAAATCTACAACAGAGCTTTGAGGACAGATTCCATGATCTGCCACTGAAAAAGCCACAAACTACAATCCTTGTTAATCCTTTTGTTGCTGCTTCAGATAGTTTGAAAACCCCACTGGTGACAAAATGGAGATGATTGATCTGTCTGATGGTTGAACTGTCTGAAGATAACAGACTCAGGTATGTTCTGAGTGACGGACCCCTGATTTTTTTGGAAAATCGTGCCTATGGTGAAATATACCAATTTAAAACAAGCTGCAGTGAAGCTACTGTGAATGTTTGGTTCAACCTATATTTGTGAATCCGTTTTTTCCACCCTGAAACGTGAAATCAAAGCATCACTCTGTTCTTACTGATACACATGTGAAAGACTTTCTTTGAGTAGCAACAACTGAATACAAGCCATATTTGAAACGGATTGTGGAAAACAAAGAATTACAGAAGTCTCACTAAACTTGTCTACATGACAGGTAGGAATACGTGTTTTGAACTCCTTTTTGTTTTAAAACCTTGTCATAGGTTGCAATTGCTGTAGTTCTGGTAGTTGTGTGTACATTTGTGTAAATATAGAGCTTGCGGCTCCTTGTAGTAATACATTTTTTTTTCTGGCTCTTAGTGTCTTATATGTTGGCCACCCATCTGCTATATTAATTGGTACATTTCCATTGAAATTCACATATTCTCAGCCAACCCTCATTTGAAATGGTTAGTTTACTCTCTTTTTCCCATTTATGTTTTTTATATTATGTCAAGTTTTCCGTTCCTTTGCCATTATACATTTTAGATATCATTTCTTTTTGGGACTGATAGGCTCCAAAAAAGAAAGTCAGAATTTCATCTTGAAACCGTCCAGGCTTGCGGCCAGTGATTATGTGATCTAGATAAGTGTTTACAGAAAATGAATGAATGAATTTTTCTACTTTAAATTTGTTGTGTGTTGTCCTAAATTGTTTTCTCAAACTAATGTTGCAGTTGAAGCTAACAATTAAAATCTTGATTTTCAAGGCTGTACATTTCTTTAAGGGACTGAAAACCTCTCAGCTTACCTTATTTCATAATATTGCAATATGCTCTTATGCATTTGGTCATTCAGATTTTAAATCTACTGTCTAATACGTTGAGTGCAAACTTATAGATGTGTTGGAGCATTGTAATTTAATGTCAAAACATTTAACACTGAACATTTAACTTATATCCTGAAAACAAGGTAGGATGGTTCACTCAAAAATAACAAAATCTCATCTGCATATAACGCCAGTTTTCATTCCTTGCCCAGTATGGAAATTTCTTGATAAAAGGTATTTTGTCATATCCATTGAACTAGGTGCTTTGAGTGTAAGGCAGATTTCCATTTATTTTATTGTGTGCAATTGGTTTCTGATATGATGTTTTGATCATTTTTAATAATTTCTATATGAAACCCAAACCTCTCTAAGGCTTTGTACAGATACTTCCAGCCTACTGAATAAGAAAGCTTTTTCTGCATCTAGGCTTATAATGGCGGCTTTTTTAATGGTTTATAACATGTAAATTGCACCTTGCACCATGTTGTCATTTGTCTGTCTGTGTTGAATAAACCCATTTTGATTGTAAAATATAATGAGTCAAAAACTTTTGAAGACTTTTAGCCATAATGCTTGCATATAGTTTGTAGTAAACATTGAGAACGGAAATTGGTCGATATGGTCCACACTCTAGTACATCGTTTCCTTCTTTGGTATAACAATAATTATTGCCTCTCTCCATCATGGGGTATTTTCCTTTCAATGAATTGCAAGCTGAAAGAAAATTTGGCAGGAATTCCATACTGAAAACTTTATACCATTCTTTTGTGAATCTGTCTATGCCAGGTAATTTGTTTGATTCAAGGTTTGAAATAATGGCATCTAGCTCTTCTGCTGTTATTCTGCTTCTGCTTTTATGCCTCTGGTTTTTTCTCTGTTAAAGTAGGTATTTGGAACAAATAAAGGAATATTTCTTCATCGTCAATGCACTGTATTGTGTGTGTATATAGTTTTTAAAAGCTATTTGTATATGATCATTTGTTTAGTACCGTATTACATTTTGGGTCTCAAGTTGTATGTTATTTTCAGCATGAAAAATAGTTTTTGTAGTTTTTTGCTATGAGTTTTTGTTTCTTATGTAATGTTGCTCAGTGCCTTATTTGTAAAACATTTGGTAATGGAACGCTAAAGGTGGTATGATTCAGCAAGTGTGCCATGATGGAAAGGGTCCCAGAACATATATACGCAACAGTGCTTCAAGTGCCCAACTAATAGTAGTATACTATGCAATAAGATAAACCTATGCTGTAATCTCAGAGATGCCACTGGAGGTATACTTTTCCATCGAACATGGTGTTTTACAAATAAACCAAATAAGTCTTTAGTGCACTTTTAATTTGAGTTTTTATTTTGCAGCTGAATTATAGTTCATTATAGTTTACTTAAACATTTCGCAACATATATTTGAATGCCATCAAATATCAGCTGCTTCTCAGTCTCTCGTTGACCCAGCACTAGCAGCATCCTCTTTGGCTTCAGGTGACCCCTTCAGGAGTGTAAAGCCTGCTGCCCTCTACATGGCCAAAGAGCCCCTAGACCTAAAGACTGAGATCATCCAAGCTGTGTCTTTGGAGGTCACACACTGTCTTACAGATGAGTTTCACATAATTTCAAGGGAACATTATTCCAGGCTTCAGACAGAGCTCCAGGAGTTCAGAGCCGAGCTTCTTCAGGACAGCGTGTCACTCAGAGCTGATCTCACCTCATTCAAAAGCACTGTTTCAGAAAATGAAATCGTGTTCTAGGGTCTCTCAGATGAGGTTATGGGTCTCAGGGCAGAAGTTGAGTCTCTTTCCATTGAGTTTGCTAAAAGGCTCATTCACGGCAACAAAATAAAAGGATTATTGGTGTCCCTGAAGATGACCATAATTCAGTTTGTCAAACTCCAAGGTGTCTGAGCTTTTGAAAGAAGCCCTTTCTCTGGAAAGAATCCAGCTTGTGTTTAAGCTGTAGTGATGACACAAAGGATTGAGGCGACGTGTGTCCCAGTTCTACTCTCAGAATTTATCCCTTTGATTATTTGCATGCTTGCACCTCTTTTGCTAAAGCTTGCAACATCATTAAAGTACTCACCTGAAACAAGGCCCTAGGCCAGGAGTACCTAATTAACAGTGGCGGATGCTGGTCTTTCAAGGAGGGGAAGCTCAATTTCGGCCTACATCTTAAAATGTTTCAGTTTATTTATACGTAAATTCTACCCTTCGTTCCTTTTTAAGAAAATGATCTGTGACCCTGTCGTACCAACAAGTCCGATGGACGGGACAAAGCCCAACATTTATCCAATGACTCGTCTCGTTTCGCTGCTTCGCTATTGAACTCTGTGGACGCTCAGCGTCCGCACTGTGAAATTGCGCGAAAGATTGAGAGGAAAGCCGCGTCTTTACCAGTGATAAGAAGCTGATTCTGAACAAAAGTTGAGCACGTTGTAGTGCATATTTATTCAATGACATGTACACACAACAGTATATATTTGATCACTTATTTTTTTACATTTTAGGGGAAGCTGAGCTTCCCTTGCAGTCTTAGAGCAATCGCCACTGCTAATTAAAATTCATTAAGGTCCAATTAGAGAAAAACTTCTCAAATATGAACCATAATGACTGGAAGAGTCACACCACTTAAACACTCTGTTCAAAATTAAACAGTTCTTAATAGTTTATCAGTTACAGGCCTAGGTTGGGATAGGACAACATCCCGGACTGCGGTCCGCTTATTCATGACCGCTGCCCTAAAGCTTGGTGGCTATGAGTAAAGGGGGCTGTGATTGGTTAATGCAGCTTTCAATCAATCAAATGTATTTTTCTTGAGACGTCTCGCCTAGATTCTTATTTTTACAATCTGAATTTTTAAGACTAGAATTTGTGTGTTCAGGTGCCTCCCAAAAAGCACAAACCTAGCCTTTTTCTCAGTGTTGATGCTATGAAAGCTTTATTTAGAGCATCAGTGCAACAGTTCAAAGTGTGACTGTGCACATGCACAGGTTTATCAGCTTCTTCTGCATTGTTGCAATGTGTAACTATGTTTTCAGATGGCACAGTGTAGGAAATCACAGATTAAGCTGCTGACAGTGGCACCAGAGTTCTTCTGTAGGCACCATTCAGTTTTCTTCATTGTTTAAAAAATTATTTTTAGGAACTAAAATTGTGATGACAGCAAATCAGTCTCACCTTATAAATGCCACTTAACCCTTTATATTTTCATGTTCATGAGGTCAGTTTTCTCCTTCAAAGTGATCATTCTTCATTCACGTGAGGTTTCCCATACCTTAAAGACACGCACTGATACTATACTGCTTTTATGGACCTTTGGACCCCTGCAAAGAGCATGGAAAGTCCAAATTGTCTCTGGAATTCCTGCAGTTATATACATAGAGAGGAGAATTTATCAGATCAAACATGAAAATATCCCAGAAATGATTTAATTAATGTTATTGTAATTCATGAACTTTCAAAATGTTTGTTCAGGTAAAGTTGTTGTTTTTTTATTATTATTTTTGTGTGTATGTGGAAAAAAATTGCAATCTGTGATTTATCCCCCCCCCCCTTTTTCTCAAACGTGAAATGTGACAGACATTTGAAGACTGTTCCCATAAAATGTAATTAGCAAAAGTTTATCAGTTGCATGCATAGTCAGGTGCATATTCAGTACTTTAAGTTAGAGATCAGAGATAATAGATTTTTAAGCTGTTTAATTCATTCACCCCATTCCATCCAGTGTTTATATTTTAACACTTTTAAAAAGTTCTACGAAGAAAGCTTACAAATATTCATCTCTCCTTTGGCAAGATCTTTCAGCAACATGTTTTCAAATATTAATGAAAATGAATTTTTAAACAATTGTAATAAACCAGTCCAAAATGTTTCCCTGACCGTATAAAATTAAAACTTCACAGAGATCTTCATATTCTCTGATCCTAGGTCACTGAGCAATTTGGTCACATAACAAATAAGCATAACCTGATTGGTCCTCTTTCTGTATCCAAAGCACTGAGTGGCTCAGATTCTAAAACTAAATTAGATTGACATTTTTTGATTGTTATTCTCTAAAGTAAAATATGATTGACCTTTACTGATTGTTATTATTTTTGTTACAATGAATACATATAGCTTATAGAAATTGCTACACATTAGACATATCAATCAATGCATCATTTTCAAGCTGTGTCTATAAATTTTCCACATTGCCCCCAAGTAAGAACATGATTTTTGTAAAAAGTAATGAGAATATAAGTGAGAAAAGGTCTTTTCACTCAGCACATATCCAATAAACTGGACATATCAGGTGACGGCAGACCATGCAGCTGCTCAAAAGTAGAAGTACACTGCATAAAAACAGACACAATTGTTTTGTCACAACTTCATTTTAAATAGAAGATGCTAGAGAGTGTTATATTTGTCAAATATTCCTACAAATAAACAAACGTTTTTGTTACAAGAACTGTGCTGACAACAAATTCCAAGAAAAGTTGAACACAAACTGTCCAATAATTTAATTTTCAGTATTCTCAAAGAACAGTTTGCAGGGACAGTTTACATATTATTTACATATAATAAATATATATAATATATTCACTCTCTGTCATCTGTTAGACACTCCTACATTTTTGGTCAGAGACTGTAGTTCGTCTGCTGCTGCAGTGTGTGTTGGTCTACCTCTAGTCATTCATCAGTGGACACAGAAGGGTTCTGCCCTGTAAGACACTGTTGGCTGGACCTTTTTGGTTGGTGGACTATTCTCAGTCCAGTAGTGACACTGAGTTTATAAACTTGAGCAGCACTGCTGTGTCTGGTCTACTCACATCAGTGCAACGCACACTAGCACAACACCATCCGGTCAGTGTCACTGCAGCGCTCAGGATGATCCACCCCCCTAATCATACCTGCTTATATGCGCTCATAATACTATGTGACAGTTCATAATTAGTGTTCACAAAGGTGATGTGCTTTCCATCACTTTGAGAACGCCCATCTTGTAGGTATATACAAGATATATAAATTGCTGAATAATGCAATTTATTGTGTGTTTGCTTTTTCAAAATGCAATGCTAGTCATTACATCATGTTGCTTGGCTACGTGTTACATGGCCCGTCATATCAGGAGATTGTTCAATCACAGGCCGGGTCATTGTAACTTGGAGACTAGTGTGGAATTTAAGCATCTACAATGATTGGACAATATCCGTTCAGTTCACCAGAAACTTCTCAGCATGGACATAAAATTTTTCAACATGTCTGACAACAGAAGAAAATACATTAACTGCTATTATGACATTAAAAGCCCTTGAGTTCCACAATGTTTCAGGATTAAGAGGTCTGAAGCTTCTTTCATGCCCAGGGCATGGTGCTGAGTGGTAAATTAAATT
The DNA here is from genome assembly GCF_029633855.1 of Hoplias malabaricus. NCBI lineage: Eukaryota > Metazoa > Chordata > Actinopteri > Characiformes > Erythrinidae > Hoplias > Hoplias malabaricus. The sequence goes on along the minus strand of NC_089811.1, from coordinate 17,736,767 downwards.
TGCTAAAATAAACATAGAAATGGATATCTGACTGGAATTTCTATTTCCTTTAGGCAGTGGCTCTAACTTAGTTGAACTTCCTGTCTGGAAGTGAATCTCTAAATTTACTCTCTCACTCCATTTTCTGCACTGCTAAACGTCCAGGATGGAAGTCTAAATCCAGATTGTGCAATTAGCTGTCCCGTGACCTGAACAGCAAAACCTCTCTAATGATTTTGTTTGTGAGGACCAATGCCTTGGAGGTGGATTTAAGTGCTGATTGGGACTGAGGGAGGAGAATCCATCCCCAGTTCTGAACTCTAATTGATGATGTCACAGAAAAATTGACAGCCTGACAGAACAAAGGGGAATATATGGAGCCTCTAAAGTCGAATGAGGGAAAAATATTATTTAGAGACTTAATACGTTCCCTCAATTTAATAATCTGTTCCCTTAATTTAAAAATCCCTTTCAGGCAGACATGACAGAGGCTATGCATTAGGACAAGCTTTTGAACTGTCGTGTGCATTCCTTATGTACACATTACATCCACATTTATATAGGCTAAAACAATACTTCAGTTAGACTAGGGAGTGAATATAAGCATAATTTTGAATCCAACAGGACTCCATTAGTTTTTTAGCTGAGCAAGTTTGGCGCAGCGCACATTTAGCTGGAGGTGGGACAGTGGGCTTCTGTTATGTGTGCAAATAGCCATAGCCAAAATCACATCTCTTTCTCAAGCAAATTGTTTACTAAAACCCAGTTGATCTTCTATGGTTATTATTTATCAATTATGACATGAAAATAAAATAAAATCTAACGGGGCTCTCATGGACAGAAGCCTCAACCCAGGAAAATGGCATAATATCATGTAATACCTTATATTGGGGCCACGCGGTGGTGCAGCAGGTAGTGCTACAGTCACACAGCTTCAGGGCCCTAGAGGTTGTGGGTTCATTTCCCACAAGGTAATTACGAGGTAATTTTGTGCATAAATATTTATTTACTTGTGTTGAGTTGGGAATTCCAATCCAGGGAGTGTTTGGGGTTGTCTTCTTGATGTTGACACTGGTTTCTGAAAAGAGTAAGAAAATTATTAGTTAATTTAAACAGAGAAATGATGAGTAAATATGCAGTATTGTTAAAATGTGTACAATTAATATGACTATATTATTGTCTTTGGTATTCTTTTCTTTGATATTGTCTTTGTCATTATTGTTTTATATCAATAATAGCACAATTCAAGTCAGTTTTTAAGCAAGTAATAGTCCAATATTGGTCAGAGGAGTCAATGGAGTTACTGCTTTTCTTCCTGAGTTTTAATTGCCTTAAATGTGAGGTTGTGTTGTGAGTATTTTCTCTTTTTTTGTGTGAAATAAAACCATAGACTTTGACATCTTTGGCTTAAGGTTAGCTTTTTACAGCATACATACAAATTAAATTGAGGGAACTGATTATTAAATTGTGGGAATGGATGTTTAAATTGAGGGAACGAATTACTAAATTAAGGGTACAGATTAAGTCTCTAAATAACATTTTTCCACCATAAGAATTTAAGGACTGCGTAGGAAAATTTTTTCTAGTGTATTACCGAAATCTTCACATCTCTGAATCATTCCTTTGCGATTTTAATTAAAATAGTTCCTCATTTGCATACAAGTCATAAAATTTGAAAGCTATCTAATCCTGTTATAATATATTTAAAAGAATACACAGAATTCAGAACTGCACCTAATATAATTATATTTAGAGTTAAATTTATGTAGGGCCTTTCTATATACCCAAATCATAATGCCATTCCCTTCAACATTTAATCCACACACAAACTGGCGAGAAGCGCCAGCCACACTCGCACAGTGTACTCTCAGTCAGGAATGACCTTCCACCTGGAGGACTGCATCTGGGACTAGGGGATTTACCCAGGATTGAGTGTCAATCCATATCTTGGCATACACACAGTGGTGAAAAATTATGACAGAAATAAGAAACCTAAGTCTCTGAGTTGGCATCAAATGAAAGAACAATTTATTTGGAGAAAATGTTATGCATAGCACCTTTTCCTCTCTCCCTGAACATTTCTCAACCAGAGTCTTTTATACCTGTAATTCCTCCACCATCATTACCATGGCGCCCTTTGAAGTTACCATTTGTTCACTATCAATCACATTCGGATGTATTCTGTTGTCAGTATGGCTACAAGCCAAATTACCATTTGTTCACATTCTTTACATATCTATTATCTATCTATCGTTACACTTATATAGCGCCTTTCTAGATACCCAAGGACGCTTTACAATCCACACTGCTCAGAACGCTCAGAACACTCAATCCACACACTGGCGAGAAGCGGCAGCCAAACGCGCACAGCGTACTTTCGACTAGGAACGACCGTCCACCTGGAGGACTGCATCGGGCACTAGGATTTCACCCAGGACAGAGTGCCAATCCATATCTGAGCACACACACATTCACTCACAAATTCACTCACACATACACACTCATTCACTCACACAGCAGGACAGTTATTAGACAGAAGCCAGTTCACCTACCCTCCATGTTTTTGGACTGTGGGAGGAAACCTTTCCTATAACCTATTACATATTACCTTTCCCGATGCATTCTGTGCATCCCCCTGTACCCAGTTGGTTTTGGTTATCTCCTCTCTGTGGCCCGGAGACAAAAAGAGTTGATTTGAAACACACGCACACACATAAGCCTGCTGTTCACACAGAGAATTGAGGAATAAAACAATTTCAGTTACACAAGCATACATGGTTATTGCTGATTAAAAATACCTCTCTTGATTAGGAATAATTTCAATAAACAAATTTCATCACAACATATACAGACATTCATTCACATATACATTCAGTCACACACCAGGGGTTTTGTTTCCCATGCAATGACGGATCCTAGCATTGAACTAATGTGGTACGATGCATTGTTAAACTAACCAACATCTGAACCCTGACAGTTTCCCAAATCCGTCATACTTTCTTAGTACCACAGTAGTTTGAACCATGTAGTTTAAACCACTGTAATCTGTACTACGATGGTTCAAAAAAAAAAAAAACTCACGCATTTTGTAAAATTATGCGAAAATGAGAGTTGTGACTGCAATTACTCATTGTAATCATATATAATCAACAGCAAAAAGAATAACGTTACTTGAATTAAAAATAAATGCATATTTTTAAATAAAACAAAAGAAATAATATTTCAGTGTATTTATCATTATACAAAATAGATATTTATTATGTTCTCCGTATGAACATAATGAGAACAATTAAGTATTTCTCAGTATGTACACACACACACTATACAGTACCCTAATTCTACTGTGTCTTCCATCATCAATGACAGTCACCAGGAACTAAGCTTCTAACCACAGGTCTGAAACTGTAGTTCCAGTGTTGCGAAAGTTCGGTGGAACTACGGATATGAGAAACACCTGTGTCGTTTAACGATGGTTCAGACTATGCAAGTTACCAACGTAGTTACCTCGATAGCTCGATTGTTTTGAGAAACACTTGCATCGCAACTGCATCGTTCCAACTATGTAAGTTGCTAATGTAGTTAGCAACTATGCTTTGGGAAACAAACCCCAGGACAGTTGAAATAGCCAGTTCACTTTACTTCCTGTTTTTGGATTGCAGGATGAAACCCCAGACGAAATCCCGTTACACTTACATAGCGCCTTTCTACACACCCAAGGACGCTTTACAATCCACACTGCTTAGAACACTCAATCCACACACGAGAAGCGGCAGCCAAACGTGCACAGTGTACTCTCGACCAGGAACGACCGTCCACCTGGTGCATCGGGCACTAGGATTTCGCCCGAGATAGAGCGCCAATCCATATCTGGGCACACACATATTCACTCAAACATACAGGCATTCATTCACATACACACTCATTCACCAGGACAGTTATTAGAGAAGCCAATTCACCTACCCTCCATGGCATAGACTGTGGGAGGAAACCGGAGACACCGGAGGAAACCCACACAGACACGGGGAGAACATGGAAACTCTACCCAGGTGGGACTTGAACCCAAAATCCCAGCGCTGAGAGGTGAATGTGCTAACAACTAAGCCACCGTGCTGCCATATTTAATATATATAAATGGATAAATGGAGGAAAATAATAACACTTATATTCGATAGTCTTAAGAATTCTTGGATTAGACAATAAAGCTTGGGCCATAAATTCCAGGCTTACCAGTGTAGACCTTGTGTTATAAACAGAGCCTGGGGTGTTGTGTTTATAGCTTAATTTGTTATTCATATCTGTGAACCCTCAGACTCTCTGTGCCGGAATTTTTATTTCAGAGGTGGATCTAAGTCGTTTCTTATCTGGAAGGCAGGAACTACTTTGTAGAAATAGAAAATATAAAATCAGATTTATTTATATAGCACTTTTCACAACTGATGTTGTCACAAAGCAGCTTCACAGAATTCCAGTAAGACAAAGATTTGACATGAAATGTAAAAACAAATGTAAAACCCTCAAGTGAGCAAGCCAGGGGCGACAGTGGCAAGAAAAAACTCCCCCAGCTGAGGAAGAAACCTTGGGAGGAACCAAGGCTCACAAGGGGTGACCCATCCTCCTCTGGTCAATCTACTGGTGATAATAGTTAGTAGTCCGTGAGAACTTCAGTGTAGGCACAGCTTCAAGGCACTTGGTGATTGACATGTTCTCATTCACTGTTCTGAAATTATTTTTATTAATAGGGAGCCTGGAACAAAATGTACTGGTCTACTGGTCCACAGCCCAGTACTGGCAGCCATAGAGGGCGATGCTTGGCAATGCACAAAGATGACCATATGCTCATGTACAACATCTGCATAGTGTTTTTAAGCAATGTATAACAAAATGGGCAAAACCTTGAATTCACAAGCAAAGGTTTAATATATATATATATGTGTGTGTGTGTGTGTGTGTGTGTGTGTGTGTGTGTGTGCGTGTTACTTATAAAGAACATAATTGTGCAAGATATTTGGTAAATAATGCATTTTTGTTCTATTCAGTCTTCTATGGCCCAAAGTACGATGAATGCAGTCTGCTCAAATGTGACAGGGAGCACAGGCCTAAAACATACGGAGGTACAAAAAATTAGAATATGTATACAATTTTATCTATACTAACACTACTGCAAAAGGTGCGTGGGTGTGTGTTGTCTTGCCTGTTGTCATCAGCAAATGCTTGATGTTCTTATCTGTAGTCAAGTGAAGAGGTATTTTCCCTTCTGAATTCTTACATTTCCCATCAGCCCCATGCTCTAGCAACAGTGCTACTTCCTTGACCCCACGAGCTACAGCGGTAACGTGATCTGCGAAGGTCAGCTGGTCATCAACCATGACACCTAGGTTTCTTACAACCTTGGTGGGAGCCACTGATAGGGACCCTAGCTTGATGCTGATGTTGTGGAGAATAGCTTGCTTGGCTGGGAGGACCAGTAGTTCAGTTTTGGATAAATTCAATTGGAGGTGATGTTCCTTCATCCATGTAGATATGTCAGAGAGACAGTCAGAGATTCGAGTTGCCACTGAAGTGTCTCCTGGAGGAAAGGATAAATAGAGCTGTGTGTCATCTGCATAGCAGTGATAGGAGAAGCCGTGCGAATGTATGATTGGGCCTAGAGAGGTAATGTACAAGGCAAAGAGGAGGGGTCCCAGCACCGAGCCTTGGGGCACACCTGTGGTGAGGTGGTGTCGCGCTGATGTTTGTCCAAGCCATGACACACTGAAGGATCGTCCAGTGAGATAGGACTCAAACCAGGAGAGTGCATTGTTCTTGAAGCCCATGTCAGTGAGTTTGTTTAGTAAGATGTGGAGGTTGACCGTATCAAATGCTGCTGATAGGTCGAGCAGAATGAGAACTGAGGATTGACCTGTTACTTTTGCATCTTTAAGAGCTTCCATTACTGACAGAAGTGCAGTTTCCGTTGAGTGGCCGCTCTTGAAACCGGATTGGTTCGAGTCAAGAAGGTTATGTTGGGAGAGGAATTTTGTTGCCTGCTTAAAGACAGCTCTTTCAATGATTTTAGACAGGAAGGGGAGGAGAGAGACTGGTCGGTAGTTCTCTACTATAGAAGGAGCAAGAGCAGGTTTTTTGAGTAGAGGTCTTACTTGAGCTTGCTTGAAGGGGTTTGGAAATGTTCCAGAGGTTAGTGAGGAATTGATTACATGAGTGGCTGCGGACACAATGGACGGGGCTATGGTTTGCAGTAGGGTGGTAGGAATGGGATCCAGTGGACAGGATGTGGGACGGCCACCTCTAAGAAGATTTGATACCTCGTCTTCTGTGAGAGGAGTGAAAGAAGGGAAGGAAGCAATAGGTTTAGGAGGATTCGAAGGGGGAGCCGGAGGCTGTGTAGAGGGGTCAGAAAACTGGCTGCTGATTGCAGCAACTTTGCTGGTGAAGAAGTCAGCAAATGCGTCAGTGGTGAGATTGGTTGCAGGGGGTGGAGGTGGAGGGTTCAGCAGAGACTTGAAGGTTGAAAACAGCTTCCGGGTGTCAGTAGCATTGTTGATTTTGTCTTGGTAGAGTTTCTTTTTTGCAATGGTGACATTTGTTGAGAAGGCTGAGAGCAGGGATTGTAGTTGTGTCAGGTGTGATGGGTCTTTTGTTTTTCGCCATCTCCTCTCAGCAGCTCTGAGGTTAGTGCGCATTGATCGAAGGGAGTCAGTAAGCCACGGGTGGGGCTGCATGGGTCTTGCGGGTCTGGTAGTCAGAGGGCACAGGCGATCTAAGCAGGAGCTCAGTGTTGTGCAGAGTGACTCTGTGGCGTCATTGACCTCAAGAGATGAGAAGGTGCTGGGGGGTGGGAGAGTAGAAGTCACAAGGGCAGAGAAGTGGGTGGGAGATAGGTTGCGAAGATTGCGCCGGACGGGGACAGGGGGAGCGGACACAGTGGGTTGCTGAGGGAGACAAGCATTTAGCTGAATAAAGTAATGGTCAGAGAGATGTAGAGGAGTAACATTTACAGAGTTAATTAGGCAGTGTTTGGTGAGAATGAGATCAAGTGCATTACCTGCTTTGTGAGTTGAGGGGGTGCATACCTGCTGTAGCTCAAAGGAGTAGGTCAGAGAGAAGAAGTCAGCAGCAGCCGGAGTGTCAAGGTGGATGTTCATGTCACCGAGAATGAGCATGGGACAGTCATGTTTGTGTGCCTGTGTGTGTGTGAATTGAGCGTTCTGAGCAGTGTAGATTGTAAAGCGTCCTTGGGTGTCTAGAAAGGCGCTATATAAGTGTAACAATAATAATAATAATAATAATAATAATGTTCAGGGATGGATGAAAGCAGAGTGTCTAGTTCTTCTAGGAAATCACCCAGTTGCCCTGGGGGATGGTATACAACGACCACATACATTTTTACTGGTGCAGTCATCAGGATGGCATGGAATTCAAAGGAGCTATATGAGACTGATGATTTGAACTGGGTATATTTCCATGTGTTGGAAATCAACAGCCCCGTACCACCACCTCGTTTACCAGGCCGTGGTGTATGGGAGAATCTGTAGTTGATGGAGAGAGCAGTGGGGGTAGCGCTGTTTTCCGGTTTGATCCAAGTCTCAGTGAGGGCTAGGATGTCTAGTGAAAGATGGTTTGCATAGGCGGAGATGAAATCTGCTTTGTTTACTGCAGACTGACAGTTCCATAGACCTTTTGAGAAGGAATTGGTTATGGGTGTGGATGTGTGATATAGAGAGCGAAGGTTATCAAGGTTTCGTTTCCGTCTGTGGAAGTAGAAGCGCCTGTGAGTTCCAGAGAGAGGAGAGATGGGGTAGGGACACATTGTGGAAAGAGGAAAATTAGGTTGTTGGTTTGGTGGCCTCGCTTGGGGAACACGATTGGGAGACACGTTATGTCTTTACCCCAGAAAGGCTGAACACGAAGGCTGACGCTTCGCTGACGCTTCAGAGAGATCATTCATTTTTGTAATGGAGATCTCACACAGCTGTCCTGTGTTGGTGATTGATTGTCCCAGCTGAGACTGCCCACTGACAGTTTGGTAGAGAACAAAAGGCCTGAGGGAGTGGTCACAGCTGAAACTCCCTCGAGCTATTGTTTCCCTAATTGAATCAGTAGTGGTACTTAACACCTTTAGAATGGGTTTCAGTTGATACTTGCAGTCAGGTGACTGGAGCCACAGCACAGGAAGTCCACAAGATCAGTTGAGTTGGTAAATAAATACAGAATGCACAAGCATGCACTTACTCACTTATTCTACACCCCCTATGTAGCCTCTCAGTGACAGACTAGAGTCAAGCTCAACAGGGTCTTCTTTCCCCGCTGATTCTGCCAAGCCCGTTCCCTTGGCTGTGGTTTCGCTAGATAGTAGGTAGGGACAGTGGGAATCTCGTTAATCCATTCATGCAGGTCACTAATTAGATGACGAGGCATTTGGTTAGATCCAGCAGAGCGGGCTACTCTGTTTCGGAGGTTTTAACGCTGCCCCCTGCAGCGCCGTTGAGTGTCTTGATCCATCTCAGCCCGGCCTAGAGATAGAATATCCTTGTCCGCCCCGGTTCGGTCCGTGTCATCTTCTCGGTCTCAACGGATTCGAAAACGTTACCTTGTCCGCGGTGGATTACCTGTGAACACAAGCAGGGGGTTGAACACAGGTCGAATCCGGCCGTATTTATTACAACGTCGAGCATAGTGAAGCTGAATGGATTAACCAGGCTAGCCTGCACGCCATAAATCGGAGCCGATACTGTATACCTTGTACCTTCCCACTCACAGAAGAGAACGGGCCGTGACGGAACCAACTTAACCACCACCCCTCCCTCGTAAGGGAGTCTGACCGGCTAGACCACACATGTTGGGTCCGCATTGGGCCAACCAACCAGACTGTCATGCAGGTTACCAGCCTGATGTGAACAACGTCTCCCCTGGGTGGCATTGCTCTTACGGTCAAACCCTAGCAGGGGGCCAACCGTGTGGTCGGGGACGAAGAACCCATCACGGGAAGAAGTTCCCCATCACCAAGTCACTATTTTTATTTTGTACCCTGTTCTGTATGGCGCCTGACCAGGCCGGCATGTCCACCTCAGTCAAAACCAGGCTGGCGCTCCTTCCCAGTGTGGTCACTGCGTTAGAGTATTTAAGCCATCCCATCGTGCCATCGACCGACACAGGACTGGTAGGTTATACACTCGTCCACACGTCACTAGGGACGGCCGTTTTGCCGTTGCCTCATGGGCCTAAGGGTCGGCGATCACCCATGATATGCTACTTGAACAGTTCGTCCATTCAGCTAGGAAGCTTGACCTATTCACGCCTTTGCCTCTAGCCTCATAGATCGACCGTCACCAGCGCACACCAAAGAGAATCAACTCGTCCTTTGCCCATGAGGATGGGTTTTCACCCTACCTAATAAGGTGTGGGTCGGAGACCCCCGCCCAAAGTCAACCAACAGCCTTCCGGGAATAGGTGACCAACACCCGGGATCTATCGAGGGTAGATCATACCAACCCACGAAAGAGATGTCCCAGAAGAGACATCTCCCATCTCGCCAAGCGCCATCTTTGCCCTCGGAACCTATAGGGTTTTGGAACGCCATTCGGAGCCTATGGGATGCCCTTCGAGACCTAAGCAACTTTGATAATCGGACACCAGCTAGGGACGTTGCACCCTAGGGGGCTTGCCATAGTGGTGGTCCCCGCCCCAGTGAACCAACACTTGGGCATCCGCGCTACAACCTGCTAGCGCGAAGTGCCCGGGGAGACGTGGCTAATGTGAACGGTCGGTCAGTCCGTCACATGGGAAGCCTCTCTTAGCCGCCTTGACCGCACAGGACGTTGCCCGGTTTTACCACGAGGAGGTGGAGGCACACAATGCTTTGACTCGGAGTCCCTGGAGCTGGGTCTCCCACCCTGCTCACCTTAACGAACTCCGGGGTTTATTTACATAGTTACCCCCACCGTTTACCCATGCTTGGGTGAATTTCTTCACTTTGACATTCAGAGCACTGGGCAGGAATCACATTGTGTCAAAACCGTCCAAGAGCCTTCACAATGTTGTGTTTTTATTAAACAGTCGGATTCCCTTGGTCTGCAGCAGTTCTAATTCGGCTGTTGGGTGCGGGTCGAGAGAACCGCCTCGGAGCTGCCGCCCCCCCCGAGGCGAAACTCACACCCGATAGATCCACGAGGCCTCGGCTCGTCGCTCCGGTACCCCCAAGCCCCTACAGCCGGCGACGCATCCGCACACAACTCCCGAGTCTCCCCCCCCCCACGTCCGAACGGGAGAACGGAAGGCCGCGCTCGCGAGTGTGGCCGGGACCCTGCGATGGGCCTCGGAGCCCGGCTGACTTTGGGAAGGAAGGGCCGAAGATGAAACGCGCCGGAGGTCCCATCCTCGACCGGCTCCCACCGTCACCGACCGAGTCCCCTAAGCACCGCCGGGAGGGAACACCGACTTCTTCGCGCGGCTGCGACCCACGCACTTTAACCGACAGACGCAGGAGTCAACCCAGGCGCCGTGCGCTTTTGCCCGCATGACCCTCAGGGCAAGGGCTAACCAGAACAGTTCCCCGGAGCAAGGCCACTCCGGGCCCTCGGCCTACGCTTCAGCTAAAGGGCCCGACCGAGCCCAGCCATTAGAGCCAATCCCGCTCCCAGGTTCGGGGATATTGGCCCGATCCACTTTCGGTCAGCGAGAGGCAGACGAGACCATCGCCCCAGCATTTCCGAACGGCGTTCGCCTATCCCTTAGGACCGACTAACCCACGGCCAAGCGCTGTCGGCGTGGAACCCTTCTCCACTTCGGCCTTCAAAGATTCCATCTGAATATTTGCTACTACCATCAAGATCTGCACCCGCGGCGGCTCGACCCAGGCTCACGCCAGAGGCTTCAGCGCCACCGCGGCGGCCCTCCTACTTATCGTGGCGTATGGTGCGTGTTTCAAATTGGGGATTGTGACACCTGCGACGGCTGGGTATGGGCCCGACGCTCCAGCGCCATCCATTTTCAGGGCCAGTTGATTCGGCAGGTGAGTTGTTACACACTCCTTAGCGGATTCCAACTTCCATGGCCACCGCCCCGCTGTCTATATCAACCGACACCTTTCCTGGGGTCTGATGAGCGTCGCGTCGGGCGCCTTAACCCGCGCGTTCGGTTCATCCCACAGCACCAGTTCTGCTTACCAAAAGTGGTCCACTTGGCACCATCATTCGATGCCCAGCTCCGAGCCTGCGAGCCGGGCCTCTTACCCATTTAAACTTTGAGAGTAGGACGAGGCCGTTTCGGCCCCGCCGCCTATAATCATTGCTTTACCGGATAAAACTGAGTTTGGTGCCAGCTATCCTGAGGGAAACTTCGGAGGGAACCAGCTACTAGATGGTTCGTTAAGTCTTTCGCCCCTATACCCAGGTCGGACGACCGAATTGAACGTCAGGACCGCTATGGGCCTCCACGCAGGGTTTCCCCTGGCTTCGCCCTGCCCAGGCATAGATCACCATCTTTCGGGTACCACCGCGTATGCTCTTGCTCCACTCTCCACTCGGTGGAGAGCAGGCCGGTGGTGCGCTGTCAACCCACCATGGACGGGGTGTCTTAGATCCCACCTCAGCCGACACGCGCCGGCCTTCACCTTCGTTGCGCCTCCGGGGTTCAAGCCCTTTGACTCGCATACGCGTTAGACTCCTTGGTCCGTGTTTCAAGACGGGTCGGTCGGGGTCCGAACTTAGCCGCTGACCTTAGGCGTTTGGGTGCTGTGGGCCTGGATCACCCCCCGTATCGCCGTAGTGGGCCTAGCCCAGGGCTGAGGACAGCCCAACCGGCCCGCTTCGACCGAACGATCATTGGGGGCCCCATCCCCATCCCGAAGGAGGGGAGAACGCGGAAAGGACATTGCTCCGCGGCCCTGGTGTTATCGGCGAAGTCGGAGCGAGGGGCTGTAGCGGAACGCCCGTGTCCGGGGCCGTGTGGGCCCCATCTCCGGACGCACCTACCTTCACCTTCGGGCCCTTCCAAGCATAACCAGAGCCAGGTGCGACTCACCACCACGCGGGGAAAATGCACCTGACGGGTCGAGCCTTCATACGCCCGAGAGGCCCGAAGTCGGGAGGTGAAGCTCAGGGCCGAGCAGGGAGTGGGGTCGCCCCCTCTCTCGCCCGGATGAACTCGCCTCCAAGTCACGGAACCACACGAGCACGGGCCGTCCGCCCGGCTGAATCCCCCGGGGCGGTCTTCTCGGTCCCCCGACCGTTTACCTCTCAACGGTTTCACGCTCTCTTGAACTCTCTCTTCAAAGTACTGTTTTCAACTTTCCCTCACGGTACTTTGTTCGCTATCGGTTTCGTGCCGGTATTTAACCTTAGATGGAGTTTACCACCCACTTTGAGCTGCATTCACAAGCAACCCGACTCCGGACAAGCCCGATCTACCCGGCGGGATGCGGAACGATACTGGGCCTTCACCATCTATGGAAGACACTTCCTTGCAAAACTTGGTCCCACGTCCGCACCGAGACTAAACGGACTTCCGTACACTACATTTCCCGGCCCACCCTGGTCAGGGGAAAGAGGGATTCAGCGCTGGGCTCTTCCCTCTTCGCTCACTGCTACTAAGGGAATCCTTGTTAGTTTCTTTTCCTCCGCTTACTGATATGCTTAAGTTCAGCGGGTTGTCTCGTCTGATCTGAGGTCGCGCTACGAGGCTGTTTTGCAGGGCGCGGGGCACGAACCCCCCGGCCGCTCGCCGTATTTTCCCACGGAGGGTGAGGCTGGGTGGAGATCCCACCTGTGTTCCGCATCCGGGGCTCATCAGCCCCTTCAACTCGCGCACGGGTCTCAGACTATTTATACGGTCCGTCTTTCGCGAAGCCCAGGGAGGTGCCGATATACACCTCAGGATCCCTGCATGCGCTCTTAAGCTCCGCTCTAACCCGAGAGGGAAAGAGTTTTGACCGTGGTGCGCTCCCGTCCCCTGGGGGTTACGGAAGATCCCAACAAGGCCGGTGAACACCGGCCAATGCCCTGGGGGTTGCATTAGCCCCTTTGACTCGCGCATGCAGAATTAAAGCCTTTAACGATCAATGATTTGGTTTAACAACCGGCGGGCAGCTCCGTTACCACTCGAGACCCCCGCGAGCGGGGTGGTGGCCGGCAACCTATGCACCCAAAGGCGGTCCTCCCATAACCCCGAGTTCCGTGGTCGGCCCTCTCCATCCCCCCCGGAGGGAGACTCACGTTAGCCTACAACGAAAGGTACGAGGTGTCTGGGGTCCATACATTTAAGGTACCCACCGGGGGATTTGGCCTTGCTTAAAGACCGAGTGGCTACTGGCATGGAGGGCGGGCACCCACCATGGTCAGGTCACCGTTAATGATCCTTTCGCAGGTTCCCCTACGAAAACCTTGTTACGACTTTTATTCCCTCTAGATGCCCAGGTTCGATCAACTTCCCACCTCAACGAGGCAACCCCCCGGTAAAGGGGCACCTCAGGGACGGTCTGAGGACCTCACCAGGCCATCCAATCGGTAGTATCAAATCAAATCAAATCAAATTTATTTATATAGCGCTTTTCACAACTGATGTTGTCACAAAGCAGCTTCACAGAATTCCAGTAAGACTAAGATTTGACATGAAATGTAAAAACAAATGTAAAACCCTCAAGTGAGCAAGCCAGGGGCGACAGTGGCAAGGAAAAACTCCCCCAGCTGAGGAAGAAACCTTGGGAGGAACCAAGGCTCACAAGGGGTTACCCATCCTCCTCTGGTCAATCTACTGGTGATGATAGTTAGTAGTCCATGAGAACTTCAGTGTAGGGACAGCTTCAAGGCACTTGGTGGTTGCTGGAGCCTGGGCAGCTGGTCTGAAGCGTGGAGGAGGATCTCGACAGTCATCCATCAGTGTCCAGACAGACAGGTGGGCAGTTGTTTACTCGGAAAGATGTAAAGGGATGGAATTAGTTTTGAACAGTTTTGTGTTTGTAAAGTAGAAAATATGAAAATTTCCAGAGTGTGGCTAATGACTCCGACAGATCTGACTATGACAGCTTTAACTAAAAGGAGAGAACCAGAAGGACACACAGACACGGGAGCATCCTGAAACACTGGCATCCCTCCGCTCCACCGTCAACAAACCTGAGTGATCGCGAGAAGCGGCGGGACGACACCACCAGCGTCTCAGTTTACTATAATTCCCTGTGTCCATGGACCCCCCCGGATCTGCCGCCTTTATCTATTGGGGAGCATTAGCTACCAAAAGATAAACTAAACAGATGTGTTTTTAGCCTAGATTTGAAGATTGCGACTGTGTCTTAGTCCCGAACATTTTCTGGAAGATCATTCCAGAGTTTGGGGGCTTTATAAGAAAAGGCTCTTCCCCCAGCTGAGGCCTTCTGAATTCTGGGAACAATTAAAAATCCAGTATTCTGTGATCTGAGTGAACGTGGAGGCTCATAATAGGAAATTGTGTCTTGAAGATATTCAGGAGCAAGCCCATGTAGAGCTTTATATGTTAATAACAAAATTTTGTAGTCAATGCGGAATTTAACAGGCAGCCAATGAAGTGATGATAAAGCTGGGCTGATATGTTCAAATTTTCTAGTTTTAGTGAGGACCCTAGCTGCAGCATTTTGAACTAGATTAAGTTTTCTTAAATTGCTGCTGGTGCATCCTGACAGTAGTGCGTTACAGTAGTCAAGCCTTGAAGTAATAAAGGCATGTACTAATGTTTCTGCATCCTGAAGGGATAAGGCATTTCTAATCTTAGCAATATTGCGAAGATGTAAAAAAGCTGTCCTAGTGATACTACCTATGTGTTGATCAAATGATAATTCCGGGTCAAATATGACACCAAGATTTTTTTGCTGCTGAACCAGGTTTAACTGGAAAGTCAGCTAGATTTAAAATTAAATCTGATAATTTATTTCTTGCCACTTTTGGACCTAAAAGCAGGACCTCTGTTTTGTTGCTGTTTAGAAGGAGGAAGTTACGCAACATCCAGCCTTTCACGTCTTTTACACAGTCCTCTATTTTCTTTAATCTGTGTTTGTCATCGGGCTTGGCTGAAATATACAATTTTTTGTCGTCTGCGTAACAGTGAAAGTTAATGTCATGGTTTCTTATAACTGTGCCTAGCGGTAACATGTATAATGTAAATAATAATGGTCCTAAAATAGAGCCTTGTGGAATTCCAAATCTTACTTTTGAATAATTTGAATTTAGATTGTTTACTTTTACGAATTGATAACGTTCCAAGCATATGATACTGGCAGGATCAACCAGACCAATCCCCCTGGATCTCAAACCCTGGCTGAGGAAAGAGAGGGGGCGCATGGTGCCAGTGAGAATAATCTCAAGGGACACCAGGGAAGAGGATCGAATGCGACCCCGCTGTGGGGGTCTGCAATCGGCTCCGCAACTTGGAAAACGTATGATTCTCGCCCGGACGGTGCAGGCTAGGGGACGGGTCCTTCCCTCAAACGGATCCCGACTCTAAGGCACCACCGACGCGGACGTTGAAAGGACCTACTGTTGGATCGACCGAACGACTAAGTCCCCCTCGGAACAATTCTGGACAAGCGGACGCCTCTTACGGGCATACACGAGCCATGGAGGCTGGGAGCACAAGGGCGGGAGGATCGTTCTAAGCACGGTATTTCGGCTTAGAAGCCTGCCCCTGGTGCTCCGCGTATACCGAGCTCAAACGGTCGTAAAGGACGGCCGTTAAGGGAAGAGAATGGAAGAGAATCCTGGCCCCCTCAAAGCGCGAGGAGGTCGGCATATGTTTACGGTTCGCCCCCGGAGCCTACGGAAGTCTGCGTTTAAGAAGACGAAGGGTCGATCCGTAGGCCGACCCTGCGAACCTCCAGCCGTGGTCTGTGGAAGACCGATCCGTGTCACCTCTAATGCGCTCTTTGCCTCCGGCCGTTTCCAGCGGTGGTGGTGCGCTCCCACGTCCCGCTCAAAGGAGGGGAAAGGTCAGGAGATCCCACGGACCGGCGGATAACCGCCGGATAACCTGCCGGATAACCGCCGGCCAACGCCTCGGGGGTTGAATTAAATTTTTTTTAATTGCCCTATAACAGCAGTGGACATGATAGAATATGTGGAGAAATCATGCATGTGCCTAAATTAATTGGACATTTTCTCTTTTTTATCAATGAGTCTCAAAAATCTAACAGGCTCACTGAAGACACAATATAACATACTATAAATATCCTGAAGATGAAGAAATTTTGCTGTGGATTTTTTTATAATGACCTTGTAAACACAGCATTAGAGATAATAGAATTATGTGGAGAAATTGCGCATTTGTCTAAATTCACTGGATATTATCTCTTTATTTTCAAAGTGTCTCAAAAATGTAAAAGGCTCATCGAAGACACAATATTACAGACTATAAACATCCTCAAGATGAAGAAATTCTACTGTGGAATTTTTTTCATAATGGCCCTGTGAATACAGCATTTGACATGATAGAATATGGAGAAATTGCACATTTGTCTAAATTCACTGGATATTTTCTCTTTATTTTCAATGAGTCTCAAAAATCTAAAAGGCTCACTGAAGACACAATATAACAGACAATTAATATCCTGAAGATGAAGAAATTTTGCTGTGGATTTTTTTCATAATGACCTTGTAAACACAGCATTAGAGATAATCGAATTATGAGGAGAAATTGCACATTTGTCTAAATTCACTGGATATTATCTCTTTATTTTCAAAGGGTCTCAAAAATGTAAAAGGCTCATCGAAAACACAATATTACAGACTATGAACATCCTTAAGATGAAGAAATGTTACTGTGGAGTTTTTTCATAATGGCCCTGTGAATATAGCATTTGACATGATAGAAAATGGAGAAACTGCGCATTTGTCTAAAATCAATGGATATTTTCTCTTTATTTTCAATGAGTCTCAAAAATCTAACAGGCTCACTGAAGACACAATATAACATACTATAAATATCCTGAAGATGAAGATATTTAGATGTGGAAATTTTTTTATAATGACCGTATAAACACAGCATTAGAGGTGATAGAATTATGTGGAGAAATTGCGCATTTGTCTAAATTCACTGGATATTTTCTCTTTATTTTCAAAGTGTCTCAAAAATGTAAAAGGCTCATCGAAGACACAATATTACAGACTATAAACGTCCTCAAGATGAAGAAATTCTAAAGTGGAATTTTTTTCATAATGGCCCTGTGAATACAGCATTTGACATGATAGAATATGGAGAAATTGCACATTTGTCTAAATTCACTGGATATTTTCTCTTTATTTTCAATGAGTCTCAAAAATGTAAAAGGCTCACTGAAGACACAATATAACAGACGATTAATATACTGAAGATGAAGAAATGTTGCTGTGGATTTTTTTCATAATGACCTTGTAAACACAGCATTAGAGAAAATCGAATTATGAGGAGAAATTGCGCATTTGTCTAAATTCACTGGATATTATCTCTTTATTTTCAAAGTGTCTCAAAAATGTAAAAGGCTCATCAAAGACACAATATTACAGACTATAAACGTCCTCAAGATGAAGAAATTCTACTGTGGAATTTTTTTCATAATGGCCTTGTGAATACAGCATTTGACATGATAGAATATGGAGAAATTGCACATTTGTCTAAATTCACTGGATATTTTCTCTTTATTTTCAATGAGTCTCAAAAATCTAACAGGCTCACTGAAGACACAATATAACAGACGATTAATATACTGAAGATGAAGAAATGTTGCTGTGGATTTTTTTCCATAATGACCTTGTAAACACAGCATAGTGGACATGATAGAATATGAGGAGAAATCATGCATGTGCCTAAATTAATTGGACATTTTCTCTTTTTTATCAAAGAATCTCAAACATCTAAAAGGCTCACTGAAGACACAATATAACAGACGATTAATATCCTGAAGATGAAGAAATTTTGCTGTGGATTTTTTTTATAATGACCTTGTAAACACAGCATTAGAGATAATCGAATTATGAGGAGAAATTGCGCATTTGTCTAAATTCACTGGATATTATCTCTTTATTTTCAAAGTGTCTCAAAAATGTAAAAGGCTCATTGAAGACACAATATTATAGACTATGAACATCCTTAAGATGAAGAAATGTTACTGTGGAGTTTTTTTCATAATGGCCCTGTGAATATAACATTTGACATGATAGAAAATGGAGAAACTGCGCATTTGTCTAAAATCAATGGATATTTTCTCTTTATTTTCAATGAGTCTCAAAAATCTAACAGGCTCACTGAAGACACAATATAACATACTATAAATATCCTGAAGATGAAGATATTTAAATGTGGAAATTTTTTTATAATGACCGTATAAACACAGCATTAGAGGTGATAGAATTATGTGGAGAAATTGCGCATTTGTCTAAATTCACTGGATATTATCTCTTTATTTTCAAAGTGTCTCAAAAATGTAAAAGGCTCATCGAAGACACAATATTACAGTCTATAAACGTCCTCAAGATGAAGAAATTCTACTGTGGAATTTTTTTTCATAATGGCCCGGTGAATACAGCATTTGACATGATAGAATATGGAGAAATTGCACATTTGTCTAAATTAACTGGATATTTTCTCTTTATTTTCAATGAGTCTCAAAAATGTAAAAGGCTCATTGAAGACACAATATTACAGACTATAAACATCCTCAAGATGAAGAAATGTTACTGTGGAGTTTTTTTCATAATGGCCCTGTGAATATAGCATTTGACATGATAGAAAATGGAGAAACTGCGCATTTGTCTAAAATCAATGGATATTTTCTCTTTATTTTCAATGAGTCTCAAAAATCTAACAGGGTCACTGAAGACACAATATAACAGACGATTAATATACTGAAGATGAAGAAATGTTGCTGTGGATTTTTTTCCATAATGCCCTTGTAAACACAGCATAGTGGACATGATAGAATATGTGGAGAAATCATGCATGTGCCTAAATTAATTGGACATTTTCTCTTTTTTAACAAACAGTCTCAAACATCTAAAAGGCTTACTGAAGACACAATATAACATACTATAAATATCCTGAAGATGAAGATATTTAGATGTGGAATTTTTTTTATAATGACCGTATAAACACAGCATTAGAGGTGATAGAATTATGTGGAAAATTGCGCATTTGTCTAAATTCACTGGATATTATCTCTTTATTTTCAAAGTGTCTCAAAAATGTAAAAGGCTCATCGAAGACACAATATTACAGACTATAAACGTCCTCAAGATGAAGAAATTCTACTGTGGAATTTTTTTCATAATGGCCCTGTGAATACAGCATTTGACATGATAGAATATAGAGAAATTGCACATTTGTCTAAATTCACTGGATATTTTCTCTTTATTTTCAATCAGTCTCAAAAATCAAAAAGGCTCATTGAAGACACAATATTACAGACTATAAACATCCTCAAGATTAAGAAATTTTACTGTGGAGTTTTTTTCATAATGGCCCTGTGAATATAGCATTTGACATGATCAAATATGGAGAAATTGCGCATTTGTCTAAAATCAATGGATATTTTCTCTTTATTTTCAATGAGTCTCAAAAATCTAACAGGCTCACTGAAGACACAATATTACAGACTATAAACATCCTCAAGATTAAGAAATTTTACTGTGGAATTTCTTTTGTAGTGTCCCTGTGAATATACCATTTGACATGATCAAATATGGAGAAAGTGCGCATTTTTCAAAATTCAATTGATGCTATCACTTTATTTTTAAAGTGTCTCAATAATTAGAAAAGCTCACTGAAGACACAATATAACAGAATATTAATACCCTGAATATGAAGATACTTTGATGTGGATTTTTTTTTTTAAATTGCCCTATAACAGCAGTGGACATGATAGAATATGTGGAGAAATCATGCATGTGCCTAAATTAATTGGACATTTTCTCTTTTTATCAAAGAGTCTCAAACATCTAAAAGGCTCACTGAAGACACAATATAACAGATGATTAATATCCTGAAGATGAAGAAATTTTGCTGTGGATTTTTTTCATAATGACCTTGTAAACACAGCATTAGAGATAATCGAATTATGAGGAGAAATTGCGCATTTGTCTAAATTCACTGGATATTATCTCTTTATTTTCAAAGTGTCTCAAAAATGTAAAAGGCTCATCGAAGACACAATATTACAGACTATAAACGTCCTCAAGATGAAGAAATTCTACTGTGGAATTTTTTTCATAATGGCCCTGTGAATACAGCATTTGACATGATAGAATATGGAGAAATTGCACATTTGTCTAAATTCACTGGATATTTTCTCTTTATTTTCAATCAGTCTCAAAAATCAAAAAGGCTCATTGAAGACACAATATTACAGACTATAAACATCCTCAAGATTAAGAAATTTTACTGTGGAGTTTTTTTCATAATGGCCCTGTGAATATAGCATTTGACATGATCAAATATGGAGAAATTGCGCATTTGTCTAAAATCAATGGATATTTTCTCTTTATTTTCAATGAGTCTCAAAAATCTAACAGGCTCACTGAAGACACAATATTACAGACTATAAACATCCTCAAGATTAAGAAATTTTACTGTGGATTTTTTTCCATAATGACCTTGTAAACACAGCATAGTGGACATGATAGAATATGTGGAGAAATCATGCATGTGCTTAAATTAATTGGACATTTTCTCTTTTTTAACAAACAGTCTCAAACATCTAAAAGGCTCACTGAAGACACAATATAACATACTATAAATATCCTGAAGATGAAGATATTTAGATGTGGAATTTTTTTTATAATGACCGTATAAACACAGCATTAGAGGTGATAGAATTATGTGGAAAATTGCGCATTTGTCTAAATTCACTGGATATTATCTCTTTATTTTCAAAGTGTCTCAAAAATGTAAAAGGCTCATCGAAGACACAATATTACAGACTATAAACGTCCTCAAGATGAAGAAATTCTACTGTGGAATTTTTTCATAATGGCCCTGTGAATACAGCATTTGACATGATAGAATATGGAGAAATTGCACATTTGTCTAAATTCACTGGATATTTTCTCTTTATTTTCAATCAGTCTCAAAAATCAAAAAGGCTCATTGAAGACACAATATTACAGACTATAAACATCCTCAAGATTAAGAAATTTTACTGTGGAGTTTTTTTCATAATGGCCCTGTGAATATAGCATTTGACATGATCAAATATGGAGAAATTGCGCATTTGTCTAAAATCAATGGATATTTTCTCTTTATTTTCAATGAGTCTCAAAAATCTAACAGGCTCACTGAAGACACAATATTACAGACTATAAACATCCTCAAGATTAAGAAATTTTACTGTGGAATTTCTTTTGTAGTGTCCCTGTGAATATACCATTTGACATGATCAAATATGGAGAAAGTGCGCATTTTTCAAAATTCAATTGATGCTATCACTTTATTTTTAAAGTGTCTCAATAATTAGAAAAGCTCACTGAAGACACAATATAACAGAATATTAATACCCTGAATATGAAGATACTTTGATGTGGATTTTTTTTTTAAATTGCCCTATAACAGCAGTGGACATGATAGAATATGTGGAGAAATCATGCATGTGCCTAAATTAATTGGACATTTTCTCTTTTTTATCAAAGAGTCTCAAACATCTAAAAGGCTCACTGAAGACACAATATAACAGATGATTAATATCCTGAAGATGAAGAAATTTTGCTGTGGATTTTTTTCATAATGACCTTGTAAACACAGCATTAGAGATAATCGAATTATGAGGAGAAATTGCGCATTTGTCTAAATTCACTGGATATTATCTCTTTATTTTCAAAGTGTCTCAAAAATGTAAAAGGCTCATCGAAGACACAATATTACAGACTATAAACGTCCTCAAGATGAAGAAATTCTACTGTGGAATTTTTTTCATAATGGCCTTGTGAATACAGGATTTGACATGATAGAATATGGAGAAATTGCACATTTGTCTAAATTCACTGAATATTTTCTCTTTATTTTCAATGAGTCTCAAAAATGTAAAAGGCTCACTGAAGACACAATATAACAGATAATTAATATCCTGAAGATGAAGAAATTTTGCTGTGGATTTTTTTCATAATGACCTTGTAAACACAGCATTAGAGATAATCGAATTATGAGGAGAAATTGCGCATTTGTCTAAATTCACTGGATATTATCTCTTTATCTTCAAAGTCTCTCAAAAATGTAAAAGGCTCATCGAAGACACAATATTCCAGACTATAAACGTCCTCAAGATGAAGAAATTCTACTGTGGAATTTTTTTTCACAATGGCCCTGTGAATACAACATTTGACATGATAGAATATGGAGAAATTGCACATTTGTCTAAATTCACTGGATATTTTCTCTTTATTTTCAAAGTGTCTCAAAAATGTAAAAGGCTCATCGAAGACACAATATTACAGACTATAAACGTCCTCAAGATGAAGAAATTCTACTGTGGAATTTTTTTCATAATGGCCTTGTGAATACAGCATTTGACATGATAGAATATGGAGAAATTGCGCATTTGTCTAAATTCACTGGATATTTTCTCTTTATTTTCAATGAGTCTCAAAAATCTAACAGGCTCACTGAAGACACAATATAACAGACGATTAATATACTGAAGATGAAGAAATGTTGCTGTGGATTTTTTTCCATAATGACCTTGTAAACACAGCATAGTGGACATGATAGAATATGAGGAGAAATCATGCATGTGCCTAAATTAATTGGACATTTTCTCTTTTTTATCAAAGAGTCTCAAACATCTAAAAGGCTCACTGAAGACACAATATAACAGACGATTAATATCCTGAAGATGAAGAAATTTTGCTGTGGATTTTTTTTATAATGACCTTGTAAACACAGCATTAGAGATAATCGAATTATGAGGAGAAATTGCGCATTTGTCAAAATTCACTGGATATTATCTCTTTATTTTCAAAGTGTCTCAAAAATGTAAAAGGCTCATTGAAGACACAATATTATAGACTATGAACATCCTTAAGATGAAGAAATGTTACTGTGGAGTTTTTTTCATAATGGCCCTGTGAATATAACATTTGACATGATAGAAAATGGAGAAACTGCGCATTTGTCTAAAATCAATGGATATTTTCTCTTTATTTTCAATGAGTCTCAAAAATCTAACAGGCTCACTGAAGACACAATATAACATACTATAAATATCCTGAAGATGAAGATATTTAAATATGGAAATTTTTTTATAATGACCGTATAAACACAGCATTAGAGGTGATAGAATTATGTGGAGAAATTGCGCATTTGTCTAAATTCACTGGATATTATCTCTTTATTTTCAAAGTGTCTCAAAAATGTAAAAGGCTCATCGAAGACACAATATTACAGACTATAAACGTCCTCAAGATGAAGAAATTCTACTGTGGAATTTTTTTTCATAATAGCCCGGTGAATACAGCATTTGACATGATAGAATATGGAGAAATTGCACATTTGTCTAAATTAACTGGATATTTTCTCTTTATTTTCAATGAGTCTCAAAAATGTAAAAGGCTCATTGAAGACACAATATTACAGACTATAAAAATCCTCAAGATGAAGAAATGTTACTGTGGAGTTTTTTTCATAATGGCCCTGTGAATATAGCATTTGACATGATAGAAAATGGAGAAACTGCGCATTTGTCTAAAATCAATGGATATTTTCTCTTTATTTTCAATGAGTCTCAAAAATCTAACAGGCTCACTGAAGACACAATATAACAGACGATTAATATACTGAAGATGAAGAAATGTTGCTGTGGATTTTTTTCCATAATGACCTTGTAAACACAGCATAGTGGACATGATAGAATATGTGGAGAAATCATGCATGTGCCTAAATTAATTGGACATTTTCTCTTTTTTAACAAACAGTCTCAAACATCTAAAAGGCTCACTGAAGACACAATATAACATACTATAAATATCCTGAAGATGAAGATATTTAGATGTGGAATTTTTTTTATAATGACCGTATAAACACAGCATTAGAGGTGATAGAATTATGTGGAAAATTGCGCATTTGTCTAAATTCACTGGATATTATCTCTTTATTTTCAAAGTGTCTCAAAAATGTAAAAGGCTCATCGAAGACACAATATTACAGACTATAAACGTCCTCAAAATGAAGAAATTCTACTGTGGAATTTTTTTCATAATGGCCCTGTGAATACAGCATTTGACATGATAGAATATGGAGAAATTGCACATTTGTCTAAATTCACTGGATATTTTCTCTTTATTTTCAATCAGTCTCAAAAATCAAAAAGGCTCATTGAAGACACAATATTACAGACTATAAACATCCTCAAGATTAAGAAATTTTACTGTGGAGTTTTTTTCATAATGGCCCTGTGAATATAGCATTTGACATGATCAAATATGGAGAAATTGCGCATTTGTCTAAAATCAATGGATATTTTCTCTTTATTTTCAATGAGTCTCAAAAATCTAACAGGCTCACTGAAGACACAATATTACAGACTATAAACATCCTCAAGATTAAGAAATTTTACTGTGGAATTTCTTTTGTAGTGTCCCTGTGAATATACCATTTGACATGATCAAATATGGAGAAAGTGCGCATTTTTCAAAATTCAATTGATGCTATCACTTTATTTTTAAAGTGTCTCAATAATTAGAAAAGCTCACTGAAGACACAATATAACAGAATATTAATACCCTGAATATGAAGATACTTTGATGTGGATTTTTTTTTTAAATTGCCCTATAACAGCAGTGGACATGATAGAATATGTGGAGAAATCATGCATGTGCCTAAATTAATTGGACATTTTCTCTTTTTTATCAAAGAGTCTCAAACATCTAAAAGGCTCACTGAAGACACAATATAACAGATGATTAATATCCTGAAGATGAAAAAATTTTGCTGTGGATTTTTTTCATAATGACCTTGTAAACACAGCATTAGAGATAATCGAATTATGAGGAGAAATTGCGCATTTGTCTAAATTCACTGGATATTATCTCTTTATTTTCAAAGTGTCTCAAAAATGTAAAAGGCTCATCGAAGACACAATATTACAGACTATAAACGTCCTCAAGATGAAGAAATTCTACTGTGGAATTTTTTTCATAATGGCCTTGTGAATACAGGATTTGACATGATAGAATATGGAGAAATTGCACATTTGTCTAAATTCACTGAATATTTTCTCTTTATTTTCAATGAGTCTCAAAAATGTAAAAGGCTCACTGAAGACACAATATAACAGATAATTAATATCCTGAAGATGAAGAAATTTTGCTGTGGATTTTTTTCATAATGACCTTGTAAACACAGCATTAGAGATAATCGAATTATGAGGAGAAATTGCGCATTTGTCTAAATTCACTGGATATTATCTCTTTATCTTCAAAGTGTCTCAAAAATGTAAAAGGCTCATCGAAGACACAATATTCCAGACTATAAACATCCTCAAGATGAAGAAATTCTACTGTGGAATTTTTTTTCACAATGGCCCTGTGAATACAACATTTGACATGATAGAATATGGAGAAATTGCACATTTGTCTAAATTCACTGGATATTTTCTCTTTATTTTCAAAGTGTCTCAAAGATGTAAAAGGCTCATTGAAGACACAATATTACAGACTAGAAACGTCCTCAAGATGAAGAAATTCTACTGTGGAATTTTTTTCATAATGGCCTTGTGAATACAGGATTTGACATGATAGAATATGGAGAAATTGCACATTTGTCTAAATTCACTGAATATTTTCTCTTTATTTTCAATGAGTCTCAAAAATGTAAAAGGCTCACTGAAGACACAATATAACAGACGATTAATATACTGAAGATGAAGAAATGTTGCTGTGGATTTTTTTCCATAATGACCTTGTAAACACAGCATAGTGGACATGATAGAATATGAGGAGAAATCATGCATGTGCCTAAATTAATTGGACATTTTCTCTTTTTTATCAAAGAGTCTCAAACATGTAAAAGGCTCACTGAAGACACAATATAACAGACGATTAATATCCTGAAGATGAAGAAATTTTGCTGTGGACTTTTTTTATAATGACCTTGTAAACACAGCATTAGAGATAATCGAATTATGAGGAGAAATTGCGCATTTGTCAAAATTCACTGGATATTATCTCTTTATTTTCAAAGTGTCTCAAAAATGTAAAAGGCTCATTGAAGACACAATATTATAGACTATGAACATCCTTAAGATGAAGAAATGTTACTGTGGAGTTTTTTTCATAATGGCCCTGTGAATATAACATTTGACATGATAGAAAATGGAGAAACTGCGCATTTGTCTAAAATCAATGGATATTTTCTCTTTATTTTCAATGAGTCTCAAAAATCTAACAGGCTCACTGAAGACACAATATAACATACTATAAATATCCTGAAGATGAAGATATTTAAATGTGGAAATTTTTTTATAATGACCGTATAAACACAGCATTAGAGGTGATAGAATTATGTGGAGAAATTGCGCATTTGTCTAAATTCACTGGATATTATCTCTTTATTTTCAAAGTGTCTCAAAAATGTAAAAGGCTCATCGAAGACACAATATTACAGACTATAAACGTCCTCAAGATGAAGAAATTCTACTGTGGAATTTTTTTTCATAATAGCCCGGTGAATACAGCATTTGACATGATAGAATATGGAGAAATTGCACATTTGTCTAAATTAACTGGATATTTTCTCTTTATTTTCAATGAGTCTCAAAAATGTAAAAGGCTCATTGAAGACACAATATTACAGACTATAAAAATCCTCAAGATGAAGAAATGTTACTGTGGAGTTTTTTTCATAATGGCCCTGTGAATATAGCATTTGACATGATAGAAAATGGAGAAACTGCGCATTTGTCTAAAATCAATGGATATTTTCTCTTTATTTTCAATGAGTCTCAAAAATCTAACAGGCTCACTGAAGACACAATATAACAGACGATTAATATACTGAAGATGAAGAAATGTTGCTGTGGATTTTTTTCCATAATGACCTTGTAAACACAGCATAGTGGACATGATAGAATATGTGGAGAAATCATGCATGTGCCTAAATTAATTGGACATTTTCTCTTTTTTAACAAACAGTCTCAAACATCTAAAAGGCTCACTGAAGACACAATATAACATACTATAAATATCCTGAAGATGAAGATATTTAGATGTGGAATTTTTTTTATAATGACCGTATAAACACAGCATTAGAGGTGATAGAATTATGTGGAAAATTGCGCATTTGTCTAAATTCACTGGATATTATCTCTTTATTTTCAAAGTGTCTCAAAAATGTAAAAGGCTCATCGAAGACACAATATTACAGACTATAAACGTCCTCAAGATGAAGAAATTCTACTGTGGAATTTTTTTCATAATGGCCCTGTGAATACAGCATTTGACATGATAGAATATGGAGAAATTGCACATTTGTCTAAATTCACTGGATATTTTCTCTTTATTTTCAATCAGTCTCAAAAATCAAAAAGGCTCATTGAAGACACAATATTACAGACTATAAACATCCTCAAGATTAAGAAATTTTACTGTGGAGTTTTTTTCATAATGGCCCTGTGAATATAGCATTTGACATGATCAAATATGGAGAAATTGCGCATTTGTCTAAAATCAATGGATATTTTCTCTTTATTTTCAATGAGTCTCAAAAATCTAACAGGCTCACTGAAGACACAATATTACAGACTATAAACATCCTCAAGATTAAGAAATTTTACTGTGGAATTTCTTTTGTAGTGTCCCTGTGAATATACCATTTGACATGATCAAATATGGAGAAAGTGCGCATTTTTCAAAATTCAATTGATGCTATCACTTTATTTTTAAAGTGTCTCAATAATTAGAAAAGCTCACTGAAGACACAATATAACAGAATATTAATACCCTGAATATGAAGATACTTTGATGTGGATTTTTTTTTTAAATTGCCCTATAACAGCAGTGGACATGATAGAATATGTGGAGAAATCATGCATGTGCCTAAATTAATTGGACATTTTCTCTTTTTTATCAAAGAGTCTCAAACATCTAAAAGGCTCACTGAAGACACAATATAACAGATGATTAATATCCTGAAGATGAAAAAATTTTGCTGTGGATTTTTTTCATAATGACCTTGTAAACACAGCATTAGAGATAATCGAATTATGAGGAGAAATTGCGCATTTGTCTAAATTCACTGGATATTATCTCTTTATTTTCAAAGTGTCTCAAAAATGTAAAAGGCTCATCGAAGACACAATATTACAGACTATAAACGTCCTCAAGATGAAGAAATTCTACTGTGGAATTTTTTTCATAATGGCCTTGTGAATACAGGATTTGACATGATAGAATATGGAGAAATTGCACATTTGTCTAAATTCACTGAATATTTTCTCTTTATTTTCAATGAGTCTCAAAAATGTAAAAGGCTCACTGAAGACACAATATAACAGATAATTAATATCCTGAAGATGAAGAAATTTTGCTGTGGATTTTTTTCATAATGACCTTGTAAACACAGCATTAGAGATAATCGAATTATGAGGAGAAATTGCGCATTTGTCTAAATTCACTGGATATTATCTCTTTATCTTCAAAGTGTCTCAAAAATGTAAAAGGCTCATCGAAGACACAATATTCCAGACTATAAACATCCTCAAGATGAAGAAATTCTACTGTGGAATTTTTTTTCACAATGGCCCTGTGAATACAACATTTGACATGATAGAATATGGAGAAATTGCACATTTGTCTAAATTCACTGGATATTTTCTCTTTATTTTCAAAGTGTCTCAAAGATGTAAAAGGCTCATTGAAGACACAATATTACAGACTAGAAACGTCCTCAAGATGAAGAAATTCTACTGTGGAATTTTTTTCATAATGGCCTTGTGAATACAGGATTTGACATGATAGAATATGGAGAAATTGCACATTTGTCTAAATTCACTGAATATTTTCTCTTTATTTTCAATGAGTCTCAAAAATGTAAAAGGCTCACTGAAGACACAATATAACAGACGATTAATATACTGAAGATGAAGAAATGTTGCTGTGGATTTTTTTCCATAATGACCTTGTAAACACAGCATAGTGGACATGATAGAATATGAGGAGAAATCATGCATGTGCCTAAATTAATTGGACATTTTCTCTTTTTTATCAAAGAGTCTCAAACATGTAAAAGGCTCACTGAAGACACAATATAACAGACGATTAATATCCTGAAGATGAAGAAATTTTGCTGTGGACTTTTTTTATAATGACCTTGTAAACACAGCATTAGAGATAATCGAATTATGAGGAGAAATTGCGCATTTGTCTAAATTCACTGGATATTATCTCTTTATTTTCAAAGTGTCTCAAAAATGTAAAAGGCTCATTGAAGACACAATATTATAGACTATGAACATCCTTAAGATGAAGAAATGTTACTGTGGAGTTTTTTTCATAATGGCCCTGTGAATATAGCATTTGACATGATAGAAAATGGAGAAACTGCGCATTTGTCTAAAATCAATGGATATTTTCTCTTTATTTTCAATGAGTCTCAAAAATCTAACAGGCTCACTGAAGACACAATATAACAGACGATTAATATACTGAAGATGAAGAAATGTTGCTGTGGATTTTTTTCCATAATGACCTTGTAAACACAGCATAGTGTACATGATAGAATATGTGGAGAAATCATGCATGTGCCTAAATTAATTGGACATTTTCTCTTTTTTAACAAACAGTCTCAAACATCTAAAAGGCTCACTGAAGACACAATATAACATACTATAAATATCCTGAAGATGAAGATATTTAGATGTGGAATTTTTTTTATAATGACCGTATAAACACAGCATTAGAGGTGATAGAATTATGTGGAAAATTGCGCATTTGTCTAAATTCACTGGATATTATCTCTTTATTTTCAAAGTGTCTCAAAAATGTAAAAGGCTCATCGAAGACACAATATTACAGACTATAAACGTCCTCAAGATGAAGAAATTCTACTGTGGAATTTTTTTCATAATGGCCCTGTGAATACAGCATTTGACATGATAGAATATGGAGAAATTGCACATTTGTCTAAATTCACTGGATATTTTCTCTTTATTTTCAATCAGTCTCAAAAATCAAAAAGGCTCATTGAAGACACAATATTACAGACTATAAACATCCTCAAGATTAAGAAATTTTACTGTGGAGTTTTTTTCATAATGGCCCTGTGAATATAGCATTTGACATGATCAAATATGGAGAAATTGCGCATTTGTCTAAAATCAATGGATATTTTCTCTTTATTTTCAATGAGTCTCAAAAATCTAACAGGCTCACTGAAGACACAATATTACAGACTATAAACATCCTCAAGATTAAGAAATTTTACTGTGGAATTTCTTTTGTAGTGTCCCTGTGAATATACCATTTGACATGATCAAATATGGAGAAAGTGCGCATTTTTCAAAATTCAATTGATGCTATCACTTTATTTTTAAAGTGTCTCAATAATTAGAAAAGCTCACTGAAGACACAATATAACAGAATATTAATACCCTGAATATGAAGATACTTTGATGTGGATTTTTTTTTTAAATTGCCCTATAACAGCAGTGGACATGATAGAATATGTGGAGAAATCATGCATGTGCCTAAATTAATTGGACATTTTCTCTTTTTTATCAAAGAGTCTCAAACATCTAAAAGGCTCACTGAAGACACAATATAACAGATGATTAATATCCTGAAGATGAAGAAATTTTGCTGTGGATTTTTTTCATAATGACCTTGTAAACACAGCATTAGAGATAATCGAATTATGAGGAGAAATTGCGCATTTGTCTAAATTCACTGGATATTATCTCTTTATTTTCAAAGTGTCTCAAAAACGTAAAAGGCTCATCGAAGACACAATATTACAGACTATAAACGTCCTCAAGATGAAGAAATTCTACTGTGGAATTTTTTTCATAATGGCCTTGTGAATACAGGATTTGACATGATAGAATATGGAGAAATTGCACATTTGTCTAAATTCACTGAATATTTTCTCTTTATTTTCAATGAGTCTCAAAAATGTAAAAGGCTCACTGAAGACACAATATAACAGATAATTAATATCCTGAAGATGAAGAAATTTTGCTGTGGATTTTTTTCATAATGACCTTGTAAACACAGCATTAGAGATAATCGAATTATGAGGAGAAATGGCGCATTTGTCTAAATTCACTGGATATTATCTCTTTATCTTCAAAGTGTCTCAAAAATGTAAAAGGCTCATCGAAGACACAATATTCCAGACTATAAACGTCCTCAAGATGAAGAAATTCTACTGTGGAATTTTTTTTCACAATGGCCCTGTGAATACAACATTTGACATGATAGAATATGGGGAAATTGCACATTTGTCTAAATTCACTGGATATTTTCTCTTTATTTTCAAAGTGTCTCAAAAATGTAAAAGGCTCATCGAAGACACAATATTACAGACTATAAACGTCCTCAAGATGAAGAAATTCTACTGTGGAATTTTTTTCATAATGGCCTTGTGAATACAGCATTTGACATGATAGAATATGGAGAAATTGCACATTTGTCTAAATTCACTGGATATTTTCTCTTTATTTTCAATGAGTCTCAAAAATCTAACAGGCTCACTGAAGACACAATATAACAGACGATTAATATACTGAAGATGAAGAAATGTTGCTGTGGATTTTTTCCCATAATGACCTTGTAAACACAGCATAGTGGACATGATAAAATATGAGGAGAAATCATGCATGTGCCTAAATTAATTGGACATTTTCTCTTTTTTATCAAAGAGTCTCAAACATTTAAAAGGCTCACTGAAGACACAATATAACAGACGATTAATATCCTGAAGATGAAGAAATTTTGCTGTGGATTTTTTTTATAATGACCTTGTAAACACAGCATTAGAGATAATCGAATTATGAGGAGAAATTGCGCATTTGTCTAAATTCACTGGATATAATCTCTTTATTTTCAAAGTGTCTCAAAAATGTAAAAGGCTCATTGAAGACACAATATTATAGACTATGAACATCCTTAAGATGAAGAAATGTTACTGTGGAGTTTTTTTCATAATGGCCCTGTGAATATAGCATTTGACATGATAGAAAATGGAGAAACTGCGCATTTGTCTAAAATCAATGGATATTTTCTCTTTATTTTCAATGAGTCTCAAAAATCTAACAGGCTCACTGAAGACACAATATAACATACTATAAATATCCTGAAGATGAAGATATTTAAATGTGGAAATTTTTTTATAATGACCGTATAAACACAGCATTAGAGGTGATAGAATTATGTGGAGAAATTGCGCATTTGTCTAAATTCACTGGATATTATCTCTTTATTTTCAAAGTGTCTCAAAAATGTAAAAGGCTCATCGAAGACACAATATTACAGACTATAAACGTCCTCAAGATGAAGAAATTCTACTGTGGAATTTTTTTTCATAATGGCCCGGTGAATACAGCATTTGACATGATAGAATATGGAGAAATTGCACATTTGTCTAAATTAACTGGATATTTTCTCTTTATTTTCAATGAGTCTCAAAAATGTAAAAGGCTCATTGAAGACACAATATTACAGACTATAAACATCCTCAAGATGAAGAAATGTTACTGTGGAGTTTTTTTCATAATGGCCCTGTGAATATAGCATTTGACATGATAGAAAATGGAGAAACTGCGCATTTGTCTAAAATCAATGGATATTTTCTCTTTATTTTCAATGAGTCTCAAAAATCTAACAGGGTCACTGAAGACACAATATAACAGACGATTAATATACTGAAGATGAAGAAATGTTGCTGTGGATTTTTTTCCATAATGCCCTTGTAAACACAGCATAGTGGACATGATAGAATATGTGGAGAAATCATGCATGTGCCTAAATTAATTGGACATTTTCTCTTTTTTAACAAACAGTCTCAAACATCTAAAAGGCTCACTGAAGACACAATATAACATACTATAAATATCCTGAAGATGAAGATATTTAGATGTGGAATTTTTTTTATAATGACCGTATAAACACAGCATTAGAGGTGATAGAATTATGTGGAAAATTGCGCATTTGTCTAAATTCACTGGATATTATCTCTTTATTTTCAAAGTGTCTCAAAAATGTAAAAGGCTCATCGAAGACACAATATTACAGACTATAAACGTCCTCAAGATGAAGAAATTCTACTGTGGAATTTTTTTCATAATGGCCCTGTGAATACAGCATTTGACATGATAGAATATGGAGAAATTGCACATTTGTCTAAATTCACTGGATATTTTCTCTTTATTTTCAATCAGTCTCAAAAATCAAAAAGGCTCATTGAAGACACAATATTACAGACTATAAACATCCTCAAGATTAAGAAATTTTACTGTGGAGTTTTTTTCATAATGGCCCTGTGAATATAGCATTTGACATGATCAAATATGGAGAAACTGCGCATTTGTCTAAAATCAATGGATATTTTCTCTTTATTTTCAATGAGTCTCAAAAATCTAACAGGCTCACTGAAGACACAATATTACAGACTATAAACATCCTCAAGATTAAGAAATTTTACTGTGGAATTTCTTTTGTAGTGTCCCTGTGAATATACCATTTGACATGATCAAATATGGAGAAAGTGCGCATTTTTCAAAATTCAATTGATGCTATCACTTTATTTTTAAAGTGTCTCAATAATTAGAAAAGCTCACTGAAGACACAATATAACAGAATATTAATACCCTGAATATGAAGATATTTTGATGTGGATTTTTTTTTTAATTGCCCTATAACAGCAGTGGACATGATAGAATATGTGGAGAAATCATGCATGTGCCTAAATTAATTGGACATTTTCTCTTTTTTATCAAAGAGTCTCAAACATCTAAAAGGCTCACTGAAGACACAATATAACAGACGATTAATATCCTGAAGATGAAGAAATTTTGCTGTGGATTTTTTTCATAATGACCTTGTAAACACAGCATTAGAGATAATAGAATTATGTGGAGAAATTGCGCATTTGTCTAAATTCACTGGATATTATCTCTTTATTTTCAAAGTGTCTCAAAAATGTAAAAGGCTCATCGAAGACACAATATTACAGACTATAAACATCCTCAAGATGAAGAAATTCTACTGTGGAATTTTTTTCATAATGTCCCTGTGAATACAGCATTTGACATGATAGAATATGGAGAAATTGCACATTTGTATAAATTCAATGGATATTTTCTCTTTATTTTCAATGAGTCTCAAAAATGTAAAAGGCTCACTGAAGACACAATATAACAGACGATTAATATACTGAAGATGAAGAAATGTTGCTGTGGATTTTTTTTCATAATGACCTTGTAAACACAGCATAGTGGACATGATAGAATATGTGGAGAAATCATGCATGTGCCTAAATTAATTGGACATTTTCTCTTTTTTATCAAAGAGTCTCAAACATCTAAAAGGCTCACTGAAGACACAATATAACAGACGATTAATATCCTGAAGATGAAGAAATTTCGCTGTGGATTTTTTTAAAAATGACCTTGTAAACACAGCATTAGAGATAATCGAATTATGAGGAGAAATTGCGCATTTGTCTAAATTCACTGGATATTATCTCTTTATTTTCAAAGTGTTTCAAAAATGTAAAAGGTTCATCGAAGACACAATATTACAGACTATAAACGTCCTCAAGATGAAGAAATTCTACTGTGGAATTTTTTTCATAATGGCCCTGTGAATACAGCATTTGACATGATAGAATATGGAGAAATTGCACATTTGTCTAAATTCACTGGATATTTTCTCTTTATTTTCAATGACTCTCAAAAATCTAAAAGGCTCATTGAAGACACAATATTACAGACTATAAACATCCTCAAGATTAAGAAATTTTACTCTGGAGTTTTTTTCATAATGTCCCTTTGAATATAGCATTTGACATGATCAAATATGGAGAAAGTGCATTTTTCAAAATTTTTAGTTTACTAGCAGCTCTGTAACAAGAGTTACTCTTTGAACAGTCATTACAAGTAGTCTTCTACAGCCAACAGTCATTGCTTATGGCCATAGCACTCTTAGACATCCCGATCTTGTGGGCTTAGTTAGTACTTGGAATGGAGACTGCCAGGGAACACTAGGTGCTGTAAGCTTTTGAGCTTAAGGCTCCAATTGTGAAGATTGTTGCTACAGTCATTTAATCACAAGAGGAGAGCAAAACTTTAAAAAAAAATAAACAAATAAACAATAAATGAATAAAAAATAAACAAACAAATAAAAAACAAATAAACAAAAAACACTGGAAAGCCAATCATTTTAATTTGAGTTGTGAGGCTTTTTAGTTTACAAGCAGCTCTGTAACAAGAGTTACTCTTAGAACAGTCATTACAAGTAGTCTTCTACAGCCAACAGTCATTGCTTATGGCCATAGCACTCTTAGACATCCCGATCTTGTGGGCTTAGTTAGTACTTGGAATGGAGACTGCCAGGGAACACTAGGTGCTGTAAGCTTTTTAGCTTTAGGCTCCGATTGTGAAGATTGTATGCTACAGTCATTTAAACACAAGAGACGAGCAAAACTAAAAAGAAATAAACAAATAAACAATAAATGATTAAAAAATAAACAAACAAATAAAAAAAAAATAAACAAAAATCACTGGAAAGCCAATCATTTTAATTTTTAGTTGTGAGGCTTTTTACTTTACAAGCAGCTCTGTAACAACAGTTACTCTTAGCACAGTCCTCTAACAGCCAACAGTCATTGCTTATGGCCGTAGCACTCTTAAAAATCCCGATCTTGTTGGCTTAGTTAGTACTTGGAATGGAGACTGCCAGGGAACACTAGGTGCTGTAAGCTTTTTAGCTTTAGGCTCCGATTGTGAAGATTGTATGCTACAGTCATTTAAACACAAGAGACGAGCAAAACTAAAAAGAAATAAACAAATAAACAATAAATGATTAAAAAATAAACACACAAATAAAAAACAAATAAACAAAAATCACTGGAAAGCCAATCATTTTAATTGGAGTTGTGAGGCTTTTTAGTTTACAAGCAGCTCTGTAACAAGAGTTACTCTTAGAACAGCCAACAGTCATTGCTTATGGCCGTAGCACTCTTACAAATCCCGATCTTGTGGGCTTAGTTAGTACTTGCAATGGAGACTGCCAGGGAACACTAGGTGCTGTAAGCTTTTTAGCTTTAGGCTCCGATTGTGAAGATTGTATGCTACAGTCATTTAAACACAAGAGACGAGCAAAACTAAAAAGAAATAAACAAATAAACAATAAATGAATAAAAAATAAACAAACAAATAAAAAAACAAATCAACAAAAAAGACTGGAAAGCCAATCATTTTAATTTGAGTTGTGAGGCTTTTTAGTTTACAAGCAGCTCTGTAACAAGAGTTACTCTTAGAACAGTCATTACAAGTAGTCTTTTACAGCCAACAGTCATTGCTTATGGACATAGCACGCTTAGACATCCCGATCTTGTGGGCTTAGTTAGTACTTGGAATGGGGACTGCCAGGAAACACTAGGTGCTGTAAGCTTTTTAGCTTTAGGCTCCGATTGTGAAGATTGTTGCTACAGTCATTTAAACACAAGAGGAGAGCAAAACTTAAAAAAAAAATAAACAAATAAACAATAAATGAATAAAAAATAAACAAATAAACAAAAAAGATTGGAAAGCCAATCATTTTAATTTGAGTTGTGAGGCTTTTTAGTTTACAAGCAGCTCTGTAACAAGAGTTACTCTTAGAACAGTCATTACAAGTAGTCTTCTACAGCCAACAGTCATTGCTTATGGCCATAGCACGCTTAGACATCCCGATCTTGTGGGCTTAGTTAGTACTTGGAATGGAGACTGCCAGGGAACACTAGGTGCTGTAAGCTTTTTAGCTTAGGCTCCGATTGTGAAGATTGTTGCTACAGTCATTTAATCACAAGAGGAGAGCAAAACTTTAAAAAAATAAACAAATAAACAATACATGAATAAAAATAAACAAACAAATAAAAAAACAAATAAACAAAAAACAATGGAAAGCCAATCATTTTAATTTGAGTTGTGAGGCTTTTTAGTTTACAAGCAGCTCTGTAACAAGAGTTGCTCTTAGAACAGTCATTACAAGTAGTCTTCTACAGCCAACAGTCATTGCTTATGGCCATAGCACGCTTAGACATCCCTATCTTGTGGGCTTAGTTAATACTTGGAATGGAGACTGCCAGGGAACACTAAGTGCTGTAAGCTTTTTAGCTTAAG
Organism: Hoplias malabaricus; assembly: GCF_029633855.1. Taxonomy (NCBI): domain Eukaryota; kingdom Metazoa; phylum Chordata; class Actinopteri; order Characiformes; family Erythrinidae; genus Hoplias; species Hoplias malabaricus. Next base: position 17,699,497 of record NC_089811.1, on the reverse strand, counting down.
GCTCCGATTGTGAAGATTGTTGCTACAGTCATTTAAACACAATAGGAGAGCAAAATTCCATCCATCCATTATCTGTAACCTCTTATCCAATTTAGGGTCGCAGGGGGTCCAGAGCCTACCTGGAATCATCGGGCGCAAGGCGGGAATACACCCTGGAGGGGACGCCAGTCCTTCACAGGGAAACACAAATACACACACATTCACGGACACTTTCGAGTCACCAATCCACCTGCAACGTGTGTTTTTGGACTGTGGGAGGAAACCGGAGCACCTGGAGGAAATCCATTCGGACACGGGGAGAACACACCAACTCCTCAAAGACAGTCACCCGGAGCTGGAATCGAACCCACAACCTCCAGGCCCCTGGAGCTGTGTGACTGCGACACTACCTGCTGCGCCACAGAGCAAAACTTAAAATAAATAAACAAATAGACAATAAATGAATAAAAAATAAACAAACAAATAAAAAACAAATAAACAAAAAACACTGGAAAGCCAATAATTTTAATTTGAGTTGTGAGGCTTTTTAGTTTACAAGCAGCTCTGTAACAAGAGTTACTCTTAGAACAGTCATTACAAGTAGTCTTCTACAGCCAACAGTCATTGCTTATGGCCATAGCACTCTTAGACATCCCGATCTTGTGGGCTTAGTTAGTACTTGGAATGGAGACTGCCAGAGAACACTAGGTGCTGTAAGCTTTTTAGCTTAAGGCTCCGATTGTGAAGATTGTTGCTACAGTCATTTAAACACAAGAGGAGAGCAAAACTTTATTAAAAAATAAACATCCATCCATTATCTGTAACCACTTATCCAATTCTAGGGTCGCGGGGGGTCCAGAGCCTACCTGGAATCATCGGGCGCAAGGCGGGAATACACCCTGGAGGGGACGCCAGTCCTTCACAGGGCAACACAAATACACACATATTCACTCACACCAACGGACACTTTCGAGTCGCCAATCCACCTGGAACGTGTGTTTTTGGACTGTGGGAGGAAACCGGAGCACCCGGAGAAAATCCACTCGGACACGGGGAGAACACACCAACTCCTCAAAGACAGTCACCCGGAGCTGGAATCGAACCCACAACCTCCAGGCCCCTGGAGCTGTGTGACTGCGACACTACCTGCTGCGCCACAGAGCAAAACTTAAAAAAAATAAACAAATAGACAATAAATGAATAAAAAATAAACAAACAAATAAAAAACAAATAAACAAAAAACACTGGAAAGCCAATCATTTTAATTTGAGTTGTGAGGCTTTTTAGTTTACAAGCAGCTCTGTAACAAGAGTTACTCTTAGAACAGTCATTACAAGTAGTCTTCTACAGCCAACAGTCATTGCTTATGGCCATAGCACTCTTAGACATCCCGATCTTGTGGGCTTAGTTAGTACTTGGAATGGAGACTGCCAGGGAACACTAGGTGCTGTAAGCTTTTTAGCTTAAGGCTCCGATTGTGAAGATTGTTGCTACAGTCATTTAAACACAAGAGGAGAGCAAAACTTTAAAAAAATAAACAAATAGACAATAAATGAATAAAAAATAAACAAACAAATAAAAAACAAATAAACAAAAAACACTGGAAAGCCAATCATTTTAATTTGAGTTGTGAGGCTTTTTAGTTTACAAGCAGCTCTGTAAGAAGAGTTACTCTTAGAACAGTCATTACAAGTAGTCTTCTACAGCCAACAGTCATTGCTTATGGCCATAGCACTCTTAGACATCCCGATCTTGTGGGCTTAGTTAGTACTTGGAATGGAGACTGCCAGGGAACACTAGGTGCTGTAAACTTTTTAGCTTAAGGCTCCAATTGTGAAGATTGTTGCTACAGTCATTTAATCACAAGAGGAGAGCAAAACTTTTAAAAAATATACAAATAAACTATAAATGAATAAAAAATAAACAAACAAATAAAAAAACAAATAAACAAAAAACACTGGAAAGCCAATCATTTTAATTTGAGTTGTGAGGCTTTTTAGTTTACAAGCAGCTCTGTAACAAGAGTTACTCTTAGAACAGTCATTACAAGTAGTCTTCAACAGCCAACAGTCATTGCTTATGACCATAGCACGCTTAGACATCCCTATCTTGTGGGCTTAGTTAATACTTGGAATGGAGACTGCCAGGGAAAACTAAGTGCTGTAAGCTTTTTAGCTTAAGGCTCCGATTGTGAAGATTGTTGCTACAGTCATTTAAACACAGGAGGAGAGCAAAACCTCCATCCATCCATTATCTGTAACCGCTTATCCAATTTAGGGTCGCAGGGGGTCCAGAGCCTACCTGGAATCATCGGGCGCAAGGCGGGAATACACCCTGGAGGGGACGCCAGTCCTTCACAGGGCAACACAAATACACACACATTCACTCACACCTACGGACACTTTCGAGTCGCCAATCCACCTGCAACGTGTGTTTTTGGACTGTGGGAGGAAACCGGAGCACCCGGAGGAAACCCACTCGGACACGGGGAGAACACACCAACTCCTCAAAGACAGTCACCCGGAGCTGGAATCGAACCCACAACCTCCAGGCCCCTGGAGCTGTGTGACTGCGACACTACCTGCTGCGCCACAGAGCAAAACTTAAAAAAAATAAACAAATAGACAATAACTGAATAAAAAATAAACAAACAAATAAAAAACAAATAAACAAAAACACTGGAAAGCCAATCATTTTAATTTGAGTTGTGAGGCTTTTTAGTTTACAAGCAGCTCTGTAACAAGAGTTACTCTTAGAACAGTCATTACAAGTAGTCTTCTACAGCCAACAGTCATTGCTTATGGCCATAGCACTCTTAGACATCCCGATCTTGTGGGCTTAGTTAGTACTTGGAATGGAGACTGCCAGAGAACACTAGGTGCTGTAAGCTTTTTAGCTTAAGGCTCCGATTGTGAAGATTGTTGCTACAGTCATTTAAACACAAGAGGAGAGCAAAACTTTATTAAAAAATAAACAAATAAACAATAAATGAATAAAAAATAAACAAACAAATAAAAAAATAAATAAACAAAAAAGACTGGAAAGCCAATAATTTTAATTTGAGTTGTGAGGCTTTTTAGTTTACAAGCAGCTCTGTAACAAGAGTTACTCTTAGAACAGTCATTACAAGTAGTCTTCTACAGCCAACAGTCATTGCTTATGGCCATAGCACTCTTAGACATCCCGATCTTGTGGGCTTAGTTAGTACTTGGAATGGAGACTGCCAGGGAACACTAGGTGCTGTAAGCTTTTTAGCTTAAGGCTCCAATTGTGAAGATTGTTGCTACAGTCATTTAATCACAAGAGGAGAGCAAAACTTAAAAAAAAAAATAAACAAATAAACAATAAATGAATAAAAAATAAACAAACAAATAAAAAACAAATAAACAAAAAAAACCTGGAAAGCCAATAATTTTAATTTGAGTTGTGAGGCTTTTTAGTTTACAAGCAGCTCTATAACAAGAGTTACTCATAGAACAGTCATTACAAGTACTCTTCTACAGCCAACAGTCATTGCTTATGGCCATAGCACTCTTAGACATCCCAATCTTGTGGGCTTAGTTAGTTCTTGGAATGGAGACTGCCAGGGAACACTAGGTGCTGTAAGCTTTTTAGCTTAAGGCTCCGATTGTGAAGATTGTTGCTACAGTCATTTAATCACAAAAGGAGAGCAAAACTGTTTAAAAAATAAACAAATAAACAATAAATGAATAAAAAATAAACAAACAAATAAAAAAACAAATAAACAAAAAACACTGGAAAGCCAATCATTTTAATTTGAGTTGTGAGGCTTTTTAGTTTACAAGCAGCTCTGTAACAAGAGTTACTCTTAGGACAGTCATTACAAGTAGTCTTCTACAGCCAACAGTCATTGCTTATGGCCATAGCACTCTTAGACATCCCGATCTTGTGGGCTTAGTTAGTACTTGGAATGGAGACTGCCAGGGAACAGCAGGTGCTGTAAGCTTTTTAACTTAAGGCTCCGATTGTGAAGATTGTTGCTACAGTCATTTAATCACAAGAGGAGAGCAAAACTTTAAAAAAAAAAAAACAAATAAACAATAAATGAATAAAAAATAAACAAACAAATAAAAAACAAATAAACAAAAAACACTGGAAAGCCAATCATTTTAATTTGAGTTGTGAGGCTTTTTAGTTTACAAGCAGCTCTGTAACAAGAGTTACCCTTAGAACAGTCAGTACAAGTAGTCTTCTACAGCCAACAGTCATTGCTTATGGCCATAACACGCTTAGACATCCCGATCTTGTGGGCTTAGTTAGTACTTGGAATGGAGACTGCCAGGGAACACTTGGTGCTGTAAGCTTTTTAGCTTAGGCTCCGATTGTGAAGATTGTTGCTACAGTCATTTAATCACAAGAGGAGAGCAAACCTTAAAAAAAAAAAAACAAATAAACAATAAATGAATAAAAAATAAACAAACAAATAAAAAAACAAATAAACAAAAAACACTGGAAAGCCAATCATTTTAATTTGAGTTGTGAGGCTTTTTAGTTTACAAGCAGCTCTGTAACAAGAGTTACTCTTAGAACAGTCATTACAAGTAGTCTTCTACAGCCAACAGTCATTGCTTATGGCCATAGCACTCTTAGACATCCCGATCTTGTGGGCTTAGTTAGTACTTGGAATGGAGACTGCCAGGGAACACTAGGTGCTATAAGCTTTTTAGCTTAAGGCTCCAATTGTGAAGATTGTTGCTACAGTCATTTAATCACAAGAGGAGAGCAAAACTTAAAAAAATATAAACAAATAAACAATAAATGAATAAAAAATAAACAAACAAATAAAAAACAAATAAACAAAAAAAACCTGGAAAGCCAATCATTTTAATTTGAGTTGTGAGGCTTTTTAGTTTACAAGCAGCTCTGTAAGAAGAGTTACTCTTAGAACAGTCATTACAAGTAGTCTTCTACAGCCAACAGTCATTGCTTATGGCCATAGCACGCTTAGACGACCCGATCTTGTGGGCTTAGTTAGTACTTGGAATGGAGATTGCCAGGGAACACTAGGTGCTGTAAGCTTTTTAGCTTAAGGCTCCGATTGTGAAGATTGTTGCTACAGTCATTTAAACACAAGAGGAGAGCAAAACTTTAAAAAAACAAAAAACAAATAATGAATAAAAAATAAACAAACAAATAAAAAAAACAAATAAACAAAAAACACTGGAAAGCCAATCATTTTAATTTGAGTTGTGAGGCTTTTTAGTTTACAAGCAGCTCTGTAACAATAGTTACTCTTAGAACAGTCATTACAAGTAGTCTTCTACAGCCAACAGTCATTGCTTATGGCCATAGCACTCTTAGACATCCCGATCTTGTGGGCTTAGTTAGTACTTGGAATGGAGACTGCCAGGGAACACTAGGTGCTGTAAGCTTTTTAGCTTTAGGCTCCGATTGTGAAGAATGTATGCTACAGTCATTTAAACACAAGAGACGAGCAAAACTAAAAAGAAATAAACAAATAAACAATAAATGATTAAAAAATAAACAAACAAATAAAAAAAAATAAACAAAAATCACTGGAAAGCCAATCATTTTAATTTGAGTTGTGAGGCTTTTTACTTTACAAGCAGCTCTGTAACAAGAGTTACTCTTAGGACAGTCCTCTAACAGCCAACAGTCATTGCTTATGGCCGTAGCACTCTTAAAAATCCCGATCTTGTTGGCTTAGTTAGTACTTGGAATGGAGACTGCCAGGGAACACTAGGTGCTGTAAGCTTTTTAGCTTTAGGCTCCGATTGTGAAGATTGTATGCTACAGTCATTTAAACACAAGAGACGAGCAAAACTAAAAAGAAATAAACAAATAAACAATAAATGATTAAAAAATAAACAAACAAATAAAAAAAACAATTAAACAAAAAACACTGGAAAGCCAATCATTTTAATTTGAGTTGTGAGGCTTTTTAGTTTACAAGCAGCTCTGTAACAAGAGTTACTCTTAGGACAGTCCTCTAACAGCCAACAGTCATTGCTTATGGCCGTAGCACTCTTAAAAATCCAGATCTTGTTGGCTTAGTTAGTACTTGGAATGGAGACTGCCAGGGAACACTAGGTGCTGTAAGCTTTTTAGCTTTAGGCTCCGATTGTGAAGATTGTATGCTACAGTCATTTAAACACAAGAGACGAGCAAAACTAAAAAGAAATAAACAAATAAACAATAAATGATTAAAAAATAAACAAACAAATAAAAAAAACAATTAAACAAAAAACACTGGAAAGCCAATCATTTTAATTTGAGTTGTGAGGCTTTTTAGTTTACAAGCAGCTCTGTAACAAGAGTTACTCTTAGGACAGTCCTCTAACAGCCAACAGTCATTGCTTATGGCCGTAGCACTCTTAAAAATCCAGATCTTGTTGGCTTAGTTAGTACTTGGAATGGAGACTGCCAGGGAACACTAGGTGCTGTAAGCTTTTTAGCTTAAGGCTCCGATTGTGAAGATTGTTGCTACAGTCATTTAAACACAAGAGGAGAGCAAAACTTTAAAAAAATAAACAAATAGACAATAAATGAATAAAAAATGAACAAACAAATGAAAAACAAATTAACAAAAAACACTGGAAAGCCAATAATTTTAATTTGAGTTGTGAGGCTTTTTAGTTTACAAGCAGCTCTGTAACAAGAGTTACTCTTAGAACAGTCATTACAAGTAGTCTTCTACAGCCAACAGTCATTGCTTATGGCCATAGCACTCTTAGACATCCCGATCTTGTGGGCTTAGTTAGTACTTGGAATGGAGACTGCCAGGGAACACTAGGTGCTGTAAGCATTTTAGCTTTAGGCTCAGATTATGAAGATTGTATGCTACAGTCATTTAAACACAAGAGACGAGCAAAACTAAAAAGAAATAAACAAATAAACAATAAATGATTAAAAAATAAACAAACAAATAAAGAATCAAATAAACAAAAAACACTGGAAAGCCAAACATTTTAATTTGAGTTGTGAGGCTTTTTACTTTACAAGCAGCTCTGTAACAAGAGTTACTCTTAGGACAGTCCTCTAACAGCCAACAGTCATTGCTTATGGCCGTAGCACTCGTAAAAATCCAAATCTTGTTGGCTTAGTTAGTACTTGGAATGGAGACTGCCAGGGAACACTAGGTGCTGTAAGCTTTTTAGCTTTAGGCTCCGATTGTGAAGATTGTATGCTACAGTCATTTAAACACAAGAGACGAGCAAAACTAAAAAGAAATAAACAAATAAACAATAAATGATTAAAAATAAACAAACAAATTAAAAAACAAATAAACAAAAAACACTGGAAAGCCAATCATTTTAATTTGAGTTGTGAGGCTTTTTAGTTTACAAGCAGCTCTGTAACAAGAGTTACTCTTAGGACAGTCCTCTAACAGCCAACAGTCATTGCTTATGGCCGTAGCACTCTTAAAAATCCCGATCTTGTTGGCTTAGTTAGTACTTGGAATGGAGACTGCCAGGGAACACTAGGTGCTGTAAGCTTTTTAGCTTTAGGCTCCGATTGTGAAGATTGTATGCTACAGTCATTTAAACACAAGAGACGAGCAAAACTAAAAAGAAATAAACAAATAAACAATAAATGATTAAAAAATAAACAAACAAATAAAAAAAACAATTAAACAAAAAACACTGGAAAGCCAATCATTTTAATTTGAGTTGTGAGGCTTTTTAGTTTACAAGCAGCTCTGTAACAAGAGTTACTCTTAGGACAGTCCTCTAACAGCCAACAGTCATTGCTTATGGCCGTAGCACTCTTAAAAATCCAGATCTTGTTGGCTTAGTTAGTACTTGGAATGGAGACTGCCAGGGAACACTAGGTGCTGTAAGCTTTTTAGCTTTAGGCTCCGATTGTGAAGATTGTATGCTACAGTCATTTAAACACAAGAGACGAGCAAAACTAAAAAGAAATAAACAAATAAACAATAAATGATTAAAAAATAAACAAACAAATAAAAAAAAACAAATAAACAAAAAACACTGGAAAGCCAATCATTTTAATTTGAGTTGTGAGGCTTTTTAGTTTACAAGCAGCTCTGTAACAAGAGTTACTCTTAGGACAGTCCTCTAACAGCCAACAGTCATTGCTTATGGCCGTAGCACTCTTAAAAATCCAGATCTTGTTGGCTTAGTTAGTACTTGGAATGGAGACTGCCAGGGAACACTAGGTGCTGTAAGCTTTTTAGCTTTAGGCTCCGATTGTGAAGATTGTATGCTACAGTCATTTAAACACAAGAGACGAGCAAAACTAAAAAGAAATAAACAAATAAACAATAAATGAATAAAAAATAAACAAACAAATAAAAAACAAATAAACAAAAAACACTGGAAAGCCAATCCTTTTAATTTGAGTTGTGAGGCTTTTTAGTTTACAAGCAGCTCTGTAACAAGAGTTACTCTTAGGACAGTCCTCTAACAGCCAACAGTCATTGCTTATGGCCGTAGCACTCTTAAAAATCCAGATCTTGTTGGCTTAGTTAGTACTTGGAATGGAGACTGCCAGGGAACACTAGGTGCTGTAAGCTTTTTAGCTTTAGGCTCCGATTGTGAAGATTGTATGCTACAGTCATTTAAACACAAGAGACGAGCAAAACTAAAAAGAAATAAACAAATAAACAATAAATGAATAAAAAATGGCGGCACGGTGGCGCAGCAGGTAGTGTCGCAGTCACACAGCTCCAGGGGCCTGGAGGTTGTGGGTTCGATTCCCGCTCCGGGTGACTGTCTGTGAGGAGTTGGTGTGTTCTCCCCGTGTCCGCGCGGGTTTCCTCCGGGTACTCCGGTTTCCTCCCACAGTCCAAAAACACACGTTGCAGGTGGATTGGTGACTCAAAAGTGTCCGTAGGTGTGAGTGTGTGAGTGAATGTGTGTGTGTCTGTGTTGCCCTGTGAAGGACTGGCATCCCCTCCAGGGTGTACTTGCGCCCGATGATTCCAGGTAGGCTCTGGACCCCCCGCGACCCTAAATTGGATAAGCGGTTACAGATAATGGATGGATGAATAAAAAATAAACAAACAAATAAAAAAAATAATAAACAAAGAACACTGGAAAGCCAATCATTTTAATTTGAGTTGTGAGGCTTTTTACTTTACAAGCAGCTCTGTTACAAGAGTTACTCTTAGAACAGTCCTCTAACAACCAACAGTCATTGCTTATGGCCGTAGCACTCTTACAAATCCCGATCTTGTTGGCTTAGTTAGTACTTGGAATGGAGACTGCCAGGGAACACTAGGTGCTGTAAGCTTTTTAGGTTTAGGCTCCGATTGTGAAGATTGTATGCTACAGTCATTTAAACACAAGAGACGAGCAAAACTAAAAAAAAATAAACAAATAAACAATAAATGATTAAAAAATAAACAAACAAATAAAAAAACAAATAAACAAAAAACACTGGAAAGCCAATCATTTTAATTTGAGTTGTGAGGCTTTTTAGTTTACAAGCAGCTCTGTAACAAGAGTTACTCTTAGAACAGTCATTACAAGTAGTCTTCTACAGCCAACAGTCATTGCTTATGGCCATAGCACTCTTAGACATCCCGATCTTGTGGGCTTAGTTAGTACTTGGAATGGAGACTGCCAGGGAACACTAGGTGCTGTAAGCTTTTTAGCTTTAGGCTCCGATTGTGAAGATTCTATGCTACAGTCATTTAAACACAAGAGACGAGCAAAGCTAAAAAGAAATAAACAAATAAACAATAAATGATTAAAAAATAAACAAACAAATAAAAAACAAATAAACAAAAAACAATGGAAAGCCAATCATTTTAATTTGAGTTGTGAGGCTTTTTAGTTTACAAGCAGCTCTGTAACAAGAGTTACTCTTAGGACAGTCCTCTAACAGCCAACAGTCATTGCTTATGGCCGTAGCACTCTTAAAAATCCCGATCTTGTTGGCTGAGTTAGTACTTGGAGTGGAGACTGCCAGGGAACACTAGGTGCTGTAAGCTTTTTAGCTTTAGGCTCCGATTGTGAAGATTGTATGCTACAGTCATTTAAACACAAGAGACGAGCAAAACTAAAAAGAAATAAACAAATAAACAATAAATGAATAAAAAATAAACAAACAAATAAAAAAATACTAAACAAAAAACACTGGAAAGCCAATCATTTTAATTTGAGTTGTGAGGCTTTTTACTTTACAAGCAGCTCTGTAACAAGAGTTACTCTTAGAACAGTCCTCTAACAACCAACAATCATTGCTTATGGCCGTAGCACTCTTACAAATCCCGATCTTGTGGGCTTAGTTAGTACTTGGAATGGAGACTGCCAGGGAACACTAGGTGCTGTAAGCTTTTTAGGTTTAGGCTCCGATTGTGAGGATTGTATGCTACAGTTATTTAAACACAAGAGACGAGCAAAACTAAAAAGAAATAAACAAATAAACAATAAATGATTAAAAAATAAACAAAAAAATAAAAAAACAAATAAACAAAAATCACTGGAAAGCCAATAATTTTAATTTGAGTTGTGAGGCTTTTTACTTTACAAGCAGCTCTGTAACAACAGTTACTCTTAGCACAGTCCTCTAACAGCCAACAGTCATTGCTTATGGCCGTAGCACTCTTACAAATCCCGATCTTGTGGGCTTAGTTAGTACTTGGAATGGAGACTGCCAGGGAACACTAGGTGCTGTAAGCTTTATAGCTTTAGGCTCAGATTATGAAGATTGTATGCTACAGTCATTTAAACACAAGAGACGAGCAAAACTAAAAAGAAATAAACAAATAAACAATAAATGATTAAAAAATAAACAAACAAATAGAAAATCAAATAAACAAAAAACACTGGAAAGCCAAACATTTTAATTTGAGTTGTGAGGCTTTTTACTTTACAAGCAGCTCTGTAACAAGAGTTACTCTTAGGACAGTCCTCTAACAGCCAACAGTCATTGCTTATGGCCGTAGCACTCTTAAAAATCCAGATCTTGTTGGCTTAGTTAGTACTTGGAATGGAGACTGCCAGGGAACACTAGGTGCTGTAAGCTTTTTAGCTTTAGGCTCCGATTGTGAAGATTGTATGCTACAGTCATTTAAACACAAGAGACGAGCAAAACTAAAAAGAAATAAACAAATAAACAATAAATGAATAAAAAATAAACAAACAAATCAAAAAAAAAAATAATAATAAAAAACACTGTAAAGCCAATCATTTTAATTTGAGTTGTGAGGCTTTTTAGTTTACAAGCAGCTCTGTAACAAGAGTTACTCTTAGAACAGTCCTCTAACAACCAACAGTCATTGCTTAATGCCGTAGCACTCTTACAAATCCCGATCTTGTGGGCTTAGTTAGTACTTGGAATGGAGACTGCCAGGGAACACTAGGTGCTGTAAGCATTTTAGCTTTAGGCTCCGATTATGAAGATTGTATGCTACAGTCATTTAAACACAAGAGACGAGCAAAACTAAAAAGAAATAAACAAATAAACAATAAATGAATAAAAAATAAACAAACAAATAAAAAAACAAATAAACAAAAAACACTGGAAAGCCAATCATTTTAATTTGTGTTGTGAGGCTTTTTAGTTTACAAGCAGCTCTGTAACAAGAGTTACTCTTAGGACAGTCCTCTAACAGCCAACAGTCATTGCTTATGGCCGTAGCACTCTTACAAATCCCGATCTTGTGGGCTTAGTTAGTACTTGGAATGGAGACTGCCAGGGAACACTAGGTGCTGTAAGCATTTTAGCTTTAGGCTCCGATTATGAAGATTGTATGCTACAGTCATTTAAACACAAGAGACGAGCAAAACTAAAAAGAAATAAACAAATAAACAATAAATGAATAAAAAATAAACAAACAAATAAAAAAACAAATAAACAAAAAACACTGGAAAGCCAATCATTTTAATTTGTGTTGTGAGGCTTTTTAGTTTACAAGCAGCTCTGTAACAAGAGTTACTCTTAGGACAGTCCTCTAACAGCCAACAGTCATTGCTTATGGCCGTAGCACTCTTACAAATCCCGATCTTGTGGGCTTAGTTAGTACTTGGAATGGAGACTGCCAGGGAACACTAGGTGCTGCAAGCTTTTTAGCTTTAGGCTCCGATTGTGAAGATTGTATGCTACAGTCATTTAAACACAAGAGACGAGCAAAACTAAAAGGAAATAAACAAATAAACAATAAATGATTAAAAAATAAACAAACAAATAAAAAACAAATAAACAAAAAACAATGGAAAGCCAATCATTTTAATTTGAGTTGTGAGGCTTTTTAGTTTACAAGCAGCTCTGTAACAAGAGTTACTCTTAGGACAGTCCTCTAACAGCCAACAGTCATTGTTTATGGCCGTAGCACTCTTAAAAATCCCGATCTTGTTGGCTTAGTTAGTACTTGGAATGGAGACTGCCAGGGAACACTAGGTGCTGTAAGCTTTTTAGCTTTAGGCTCAGATTGTGAAGATTGTATGCTACAGTCATTTAAACACAAGAGACGAGCAAAACTAAAAAGAAATAAACAAATAAACAATAAATGATTAAAAAATAAACAATCAAATAAAAAACAAATAAACAAAAAACAATGGAAAGCCAATCATTTTAATTTGTGTTGTGAGGCTTTTTAGTTTACAAGCAGCTCTGTAACAAGAGTTACTCTTAGGACAGTCCTCTAACAGCCAACAGTCATTGCTTATGGCCGTAGCACTCTTAAAAATCCCGATCTTGTTGGCTTAGTTAGTACTTGGAATGGAGACTGCCAGGGAACACTAGGTGCTGTAAGCTTTTTAGCTTTAGGCTCCGATTGTGAAGATTGTATGCTACAGTCATTTAAACACAAGAGACGAGCAAAACTAAAAAGAAATAAACAAATAAACAATAAATGATTAAAAAATAAACAAACACATAAAAAAAAAATAAACAAAAAACAATGGAAAGCCAATCATTTTAATTTGAGTTGTGAGGCTTTTTAGTTTACAAGCAGCTCTGTAACAAGAGTTACTCTTAGGACAGTCCTCTAACAGCCAACAGTCATTGCTTATGGCCGTAGCACTCTTAAAAATCCCGATCTTGTTGGCTTAGTTAGTACTTGGAATGGAGACTGCCAGGGAACACTAGGTGCTGTAAGCTTTTTAGCTTTAGGCTCCGATTAGGAAGATTGTATGCTACAGTCATTTAAACACAAGAGACGAGCAAAACTAAAAAGAAATAAACAAATAAACAATAAATGAATAAAAAATAAACAAACAAATAAAAAAACAAATAAACAAAAAACACTGGAAAGCCAATCATTTTAATTTGTGTTGTGAGGCTTTTTAGTTTACAAGCAGCTCTGTAACAAGAGTTACTCTTAGGACAGTCCTCTAACAGCCAACAGTCATTGCTTATGGCCGTAGCACTCTTACAAATCCCGATCTTGTGGGCTTAGTTAGTACTTGGAATGGAGACTGCCAGGGAACACTAGGTGCTGCAAGCTTTTTAGCTTTAGGCTCCGATTGTGAAGATTGTATGCTACAGTCATTTAAACACAAGAGACGAGCAAAACTAAAAAGAAATAAACAAATAAACAATAAATGATTAAAAAATAAACAAACAAATAAAAAACAAATAAACAAAAAACAATGGAAAGCCAATCATTTTAATTTGAGTTGTGAGGCTTTTTAGTTTACAAGCAGCTCTGTAACAAGAGTTACTCTTAGGACAGTCCTCTAACAGCCAACAGTCATTGTTTATGGCCGTAGCACTCTTAAAAATCCCGATCTTGTTGGCTTAGTTAGTACTTGGAATGGAGACTGCCAGGGAACACTAGGTGCTGTAAGCTTTTTAGCTTTAGGCTCAGATTGTGAAGATTGTATGCTACAGTCATTTAAACACAAGAGACGAGCAAAACTAAAAAGAAATAAACAAATAAACAATAAATGATTAAAAAATAAACAATCAAATAAAAAACAAATAAACAAAAAACAATGGAAAGCCAATCATTTTAATTTGAGTTGTGAGGCTTTTTAGTTTACAAGCAGCTCTGTAACAAGAGTTACTCTTAGGACAGTCCTCTAACAGCCAACAGTCATTGCTTATGGCCGTAGCACTCTTAAAAATCCCGATCTTGTTGGCTTAGTTAGTACTTGGAATGGAGACTGCCAGGGAACACTAGGTGCTGTAAGCTTTTTAGCTTTAGGCTCCGATTGTGAAGATTGTATGCTACAGTCATTTAAGGCTCCGATTGTGAAGATTGTAGCTACAGTCATTTAAACACAAGAGGAGATCAAAACTTTAAAAAAATAAACAAATAAACAATAAATGAATAAAAAATAAACAAAGAAATAAAAAAACAAATAAACAAAAAACACTGGAAAGCCAGTCATTTATTTTGAGTTTTGAGGCTTTTTAGTTTACAAGCAGCTCTGTAACAAGAGTTACTCTTAGAACAGGCATTACAAATAGTCTTCTACAGCCAACAGTCATTGCTTATGGCCGTAGCACTCTTAGGAATCCCGAGCTTGTGCGCTTAGTTAATACTTGGAATTGAGACTGCCAGGGAACACTAGGCGCTGTAAGCTTTTTAGCTTAAGGCTCCGATTGTGAAGATTGTAGCTACAGTCATTTAAACACAAGAGGAGATCAAAACTTTTAAAAAATAAACAAATAAACAATAAATGAATAAAAAATAAACAAACAAATAAAAAAACAAACAAACAAAAAACACTGGAAAGCCAGTCATTTATTTTGAGTTGTGAGGCTTTTTAGTTCACAAGCAGCAAGAGTTGCTCTTAGAACAGTCATTACAAATTGTCTTCTACAACCAACAGTCATTGCTTATGGCCATAGCACTCTTAGGAATCCCGAGCTTGTGCGCTTAGTTAATACTTGGAATGGAGACTGCCAGGGAACACTAGGCGCTGTAAGCCATTGAGCTTAAGGCTCCGATTGTGAAGATTGTAGCTACAGTCATTTAAACACAAGAGGAGATCAAAACTTTTAAAAAATAAACAAATAAACAATAAATGAATAAAAAATAAACAAACAAATAAAAAAACAAATAAACAAAAAACACTGGAAAGCCAGTCATTTATTTTGAGTTGTGAGGCTTTTTAGTTCACAAGCAGCAAGAGTTGCTCTTAGAACAGTCATTACAAATTGTCTTCTACAGCCAACAGTCATTGCTTATGGCCGTAGCACTCTTAGGAATCCCGAGCTTGTGCGCTTAGTTAATACTTGGAATTGAGACTGCCAGGGAACACTAGGCGCTGTAAGCTTTTTAGCTTAGGGCTCCGATTGTGAAGATTGTAGCTACAGTCATTTAAACACAAGAGGAGATCAAAACTTTAAAAAAATAAACAAATAAACAATAAATGAATAAAAAATAAACAAAGAAATAAAAAAACAAATAAACAAAAAACACTGGAAAGCCAGTCATTTATTTTGAGTTTTGAGGCTTTTTAGTTTACAAGCAGCTCTGTAACAAGAGTTACTCTTAGAACAGGCATTACAAATAGTCTTCTACAGCCAACAGTCATTGCTTATGGCCGTAGCACTCTTAGGAATCCCGAGCTTGTGCGCTTAGTTAATACTTGGAATGGAGACTGCCAGGGAACACTAGGCGCTGTAAGCCATTGAGCTTAAGGCTCCGATTGTGAAGATTGTAGCTACAGTCATTTAAACACAAGAGGAGATCAAAACTTTAAAAAAATAAACAAATAAACAATAAATGAATAAAAAATAAACAAAAAAATAAAAAAACAAATAAACAAAAAACACTGGAAAGCCAGTCATTTATTTTGAGTTTTGAGGCTTTTTAGTTTACAAGCAGCTCTGTAACAAGAGTTACTCTTAGAACAGGCATTACAAATAGTCTTCTACAGCCAACAGTCATTGCTTATGGCCGTAGCACTCTTAGGAATCCCGAGCTTGTGCGCTTAGTTAATACTTGGAATTGAGACTGCCAGGGAACACTAGGCGCTGTAAGCTTTTTAGCTTAGGGCTCCGATTGTGAAGATTGTAGCTACAGTCATTTAAACACAAGAGGAGATCAAAACTTTTAAAAAATAAACAAATAAACAATAAATGAATAAAAAATAAACAAACAAATAAAAAAACAAACAAACAAAAAACACTGGAAAGCCAGTCATTTATTTTGAGTTGTGAGGCTTTTTAGTTCACAAGCAGCAAGAGTTGCTCTTAGAACAGTCATTACAAATTGTCTTCTACAGCCAACAGTCATTGCTTATGGCCATAGCACTCTTAGGAATCCCGAGCTTGTGCGCTTAGTTAATACTTGGAATGGAGACTGCCAGGGAACACTAGGCGCTGTAAGCCATTGAGCTTAAGGCTCCGATTGTGAAGATTGTAGCTACAGTCATTTAAACACAAGAGGAGATAAAAACTTTTAAAAAATAAACAAATAAACAATAAATGAATAAAAAATAAACAAAGAAATAAAAAACAAATAAACAAAAAACACTGGAAAGCCAGTCATTTATTTTGAGTTTTGAGGCTTTTTAGTTTACAAGCAGCTCTGTAACAAGAGTTACTCTTAGAACAGGCATTACAAATAGTCTTCTACAGCCAACAGTCATTGCTTATGGCCGTAGCACTCTTAGGAATCCCGAGCTTGTGCGCTTAGTTAATACTTGGAATTGAGACTGCCAGGGAACACTAGGCGCTGTAAGCTTTTTAGCTTAAGGCTCCGATTGTGAAGATTGTAGCTACAGTCATTTAAACACAAGAGGAGATCAAAACTTTTAAAAAATAAACAAATAAACAATAAATGAATAAAAAATAAACAAACAAATAAAAAAACAAACAAACAAAAAACACTGGAAAGCCAGTCATTTATTTTGAGTTGTGAGGCTTTTTAGTTCACAAGCAGCAAGAGTTGCTCTTAGAACAGTCATTACAAATTGTCTTCTACAGCCAACAGTCATTGCTTATGGCCATAGCACTCTTAGGAATCCCGAGCTTGTGCGCTTAGTTAATACTTGGAATGGAGACTGCCAGGGAACACTAGGCGCTGTAAGCCATTGAGCTTAAGGCTCCGATTGTGAAGATTGTAGCTACAGTCATTTAAACACAAGAGGAGATCAAAACTTTTAAAAAATAAACAAATAAACAATAAATGAATAAAAAATAAACAAACAAATAAAAAAACAAATAAACAAAAAACACTGGAAAGCCAGTCATTTATTTTGAGTTGTGAGGCTTTTTAGTTCACAAGCAGCAAGAGTTGCTCTTAGAACAGTCATTACAAATTGTCTTCTACAGCCAACAGTCATTGCTTATGGCCGTAGCACTCTTAGGAATCCCGAGCTTGTGCGCTTAGTTAATACTTGGAATTGAGACTGCCAGGGAACACTAGGCGCTGTAAGCTTTTTAGCTTAGGGCTCCGATTGTGAAGATTGTAGCTACAGTCATTTAAACACAAGAGGAGATCAAAACTTTAAAAAAATAAACAAATAAACAATAAATGAATAAAAAATAAACAAAGAAATAAAAAAACAAATAAACAAAAAACACTGGAAAGCCAGTCATTTATTTTGAGTTTTGAGGCTTTTTAGTTTACAAGCAGCTCTGTAACAAGAGTTACTCTTAGAACAGGCATTACAAATAGTCTTCTACAGCCAACAGTCATTGCTTATGGCCGTAGCACTCTTAGGAATCCCGAGCTTGTGCGCTTAGTTAATACTTGGAATGGAGACTGCCAGGGAACACTAGGCGCTGTAAGCCATTGAGCTTAAGGCTCCGATTGTGAAGATTGTAGCTACAGTCATTTAAACACAAGAGGAGATCAAAACTTTAAAAAAATAAACAAATAAACAATAAATGAATAAAAAATAAACAAAGAAATAAAAAAACAAATAAACAAAAAACACTGGAAAGCCAGTCATTTATTTTGAGTTTTGAGGCTTTTTAGTTTACAAGCAGCTCTGTAACAAGAGTTACTCTTAGAACAGGCATTACAAATAGTCTTCTACAGCCAACAGTCATTGCTTATGGCCGTAGCACTCTTAGGAATCCCGAGCTTGTGCGCTTAGTTAATACTTGGAATTGAGACTGCCAGGGAACACTAGGCGCTGTAAGCTTTTTAGCTTAGGGCTCCGATTGTGAAGATTGTAGCTACAGTCATTTAAACACAAGAGGAGATCAAAACTTTTAAAAAATAAACAAATAAACAATAAATGAATAAAAAATAAACAAACAAATAAAAAAACAAACAAACAAAAAACACTGGAAAGCCAGTCATTTATTTTGAGTTGTGAGGCTTTTTAGTTCACAAGCAGCAAGAGTTGCTCTTAGAACAGTCATTACAAATTGTCTTCTACAGCCAACAGTCATTGCTTATGGCCGTAGCACTCTTAGGAATCCCGAGCTTGTGCGCTTAGTTAATACTTGGAATGGAGACTGCCAGGGAACACTAGGCGCTGTAAGCTTTTTAGCTTAAGGCTCCGATTGTGAAGATTGTAGCTACAGTCATTTAAACACAAGAGGAGATCAAAACTTTTAAAAAATAAACAAATAAACAATAAATGAATAAAAAATAAACAAACAAATAAAAAAACAAACAAACAAAAAACACTGGAAAGCCAGTCATTTATTTTGAGTTGTGAGGCTTTTTAGTTCACAAGCAGCAAGAGTTGCTCTTAGAACAGTCATTACAAATTGTCTTCTACAGCCAACAGTCATTGCTTATGGCCATAGCACTCTTAGGAATCCCGAGCTTGTGCGCTTAGTTAATACTTGGAATGGAGACTGCCAGGGAACACTAGGCGCTGTAAGCCATTGAGCTTAAGGCTCCGATTGTGAAGATTGTAGCTACAGTCATTTAAACACAAGAGGAGATCAAAACTTTTAAAAAATAAACAAATAAACAATAAATGAATAAAAAATAAACAAAGAAATAAAAAACAAATAAACAAAAAACACTGGAAAGCCAGTCATTTATTTTGAGTTTTGAGGCTTTTTAGTTTACAAGCAGCTCTGTAACAAGAGTTACTCTTAGGACAGGCATTACAAATAGTCTTCTACAGCCAACAGTCATTGCTTATGGCCGTAGCACTCTTAGGAATCCCGAGCTTGTGCGCTTAGTTAATACTTGGAATTGAGACTGCCAGGGAACACTAGGCGCTGTAAGCTTTTTAGCTTAAGGCTCCGATTGTGAAGATTGTAGCTACAGTCATTTAAACACAAGAGGAGATCAAAACTTTTAAAAAATAAACAAATAAACAATAAATGAATAAAAAATAAACAAACAAATAAAAAAACAAACAAACAAAAAACACTGGAAAGCCAGTCATTTATTTTGAGTTGTGAGGCTTTTTAGTTCACAAGCAGCAAGAGTTGCTCTTAGAACAGTCATTACAAATTGTCTTCTACAGCCAACAGTCATTGCTTATGGCCATAGCACTCTTAGGAATCCCGAGCTTGTGCGCTTAGTTAATACTTGGAATGGAGACTGCCAGGGAACACTAGGCGCTGTAAGCCATTGAGCTTAAGGCTCCGATTGTGAAGATTGTAGCTACAGTCATTTAAACACAAGAGGAGATCAAAACTTTTAAAAAATAAACAAATAAACAATAAATGAATAAAAAATAAACAAACAAATAAAAGACAAATAAACAAAAAACACTGGAAAGCCAGTCATTTATTTTGAGTTTTGAGGCTTTTTAGTTTACAAGCAGCTCTGTAACAAGAGTTACTCTTAGAACAGGCATTACAAATAGTCTTCTACAGCCAACAGTCATTGCTTATGGCCGTAGCACTCTTAGGAATCCCGAGCTTGTGCGCTTAGTTAATACTTGGAATTGAGACTGCCAGGGAACACTAGGCGCTGTAAGCTTTTTAGCTTAAGGCTCCGATTGTGAAGATTGTAGCTACAGTCATTTAAACACAAGAGGAGATCAAAACTTTTAAAAAATAAACAAATAAACAATAAATGAATAAAAAATAAACAAACAAATAAAAAAACAAACAAACAAAAAACACTGGAAAGCCAGTCATTTATTTTGAGTTGTGAGGCTTTTTAGTTCACAAGCAGCAAGAGTTGCTCTTAGAACAGTCATTACAAATTGTCTTCTACAGCCAACAGTCATTGTTTATGGCCATAGCACTCTTAGGAATCCCGAGCTTGTGCGCTTAGTTAATACTTGGAATGGAGACTGCCAGGGAACACTAGGCGCTGTAAGCCATTGAGCTTAAGGCTCCGATTGTGAAGATTGTAGCTACAGTCATTTAAACACAAGAGGAGATCAAAACTTTTAAAAAATAAACAAATAAACAATAAATGAATAAAAAATAAACAAACAAATAAAAGACAAATAAACAAAAAACACTGGAAAGCCAGTCATTTATTTTGAGTTTTGAGGCTTTTTAGTTTACAAGCAGCTCTGTAACAAGAGTTACTCTTAGAACAGGCATTACAAATAGTCTTCTACAGCCAACAGTCATTGCTTATGGCCGTAGCACTCTTAGGAATCCCGAGCTTGTGCGCTTAGTTAATACTTGGAATTGAGACTGCCAGGGAACACTAGGCGCTGTAAGCTTTTTAGCTTAAGGCTCCGATTGTGAAGATTGTAGCTACAGTCATTTAAACACAAGAGGAGATCAAAACTTTTAAAAAATAAACAAATAAACAATAAATGAATAAAAAATAAACAAACAAATAAAAAAACAAACAAACAAAAAACACTGGAAAGCCAGTCATTTATTTTGAGTTGTAAGGCTTTTTAGTTCACAAGCAGCAAGAGTTGCTCTTAGAACAGTCATTACAAATTGTCTTCTACAGCCAACAGTCATTGTTTATGGCCATAGCACTCTTAGGAATCCCGAGCTTGTGCGCTTAGTTAATACTTGGAATGGAGACTGCCAGGGAACACTAGGCGCTGTAAGCCATTGAGCTTAAGGCTCCGATTGTGAAGATTGTAGCTACAGTCATTTAAACACAAGAGGAGATCAAAACTTTTAAAAAATAAACAAATAAACAATAAATGAATAAAAAATAAACAAACAAATAAAAGACAAATAAACAAAAAACACTGGAAAGCCAGTCATTTATTTTGAGTTTTGAGGCTTTTTAGTTTACAAGCAGCTCTGTAACAAGAGTTACTCTTAGAACAGGCATTACAAATAGTCTTCTACAGCCAACAGTCATTGCTTATGGCCGTAGCACTCTTAGGAATCCCGAGCTTGTGCGCTTAGTTAATACTTGGAATTGAGACTGCCAGGGAACACTAGGCGCTGTAAGCTTTTTAGCTTAAGGCTCCGATTGTGAAGATTGTAGCTACAGTCATTTAAACACAAGAGGAGATCAAAACTTTTAAAAAATAAACAAATAAACAATAAATGAATAAAAAATAAACAAACAAATAAAAAAACAAACAAACAAAAAACACTGGAAAGCCAGTCATTTATTTTGAGTTGTGAGGCTTTTTAGTTCACAAGCAGCAAGAGTTGCTCTTAGAACAGTCATTACAAATTGTCTTCTACAGCCAACAGTCATTGTTTATGGCCATAGCACTCTTAGGAATCCCGAGCTTGTGCGCTTAGTTAATACTTGGAATGGAGACTGCCAGGGAACACTAGGCGCTGTAAGCCATTGAGCTTAAGGCTCCGATTGTGAAGATTGTAGCTACAGTCATTTAAACACAAGAGGAGATCAAAACTTTTAAAAAATAAACAAATAAACAATAAATGAATAAAAAATAAACAAACAAATAAAAGACAAATAAACAAAAAACACTGGAAAGCCAGTCATTTATTTTGAGTTTTGAGGCTTTTTAGTTTACAAGCAGCTCTGTAACAAGAGTTACTCTTAGAACAGGCATTACAAATAGTCTTCTACAGCCAACAGTCATTGCTTATGGCCGTAGCACTCTTAGGAATCCCGAGCTTGTGCGCTTAGTTAATACTTGGAATTGAGACTGCCAGGGAACACTAGGCGCTGTAAGCTTTTTAGCTTAAGGCTCCGATTGTGAAGATTGTAGCTACAGTCATTTAAACACAAGAGGAGATCAAAACTTTTAAAAAATAAACAAATAAACAATAAATGAATAAAAAATAAACAAACAAATAAAAAAACAAACAAACAAAAAACACTGGAAAGCCAGTCATTTATTTTGAGTTGTGAGGCTTTTTAGTTCACAAGCAGCAAGAGTTGCTCTTAGAACAGTCATTACAAATTGTCTTCTACAGCCAACAGTCATTGCTTATGGCCATAGCACTCTTAGGAATCCCGAGCTTGTGCGCTTAGTTAATACTTGGAATGGAGACTGCCAGGGAACACTAGGCGCTGTAAGCCATTGAGCTTAAGGCTCCGATTGTGAAGATTGTAGCTACAGTCATTTAAACACAAGAGGAGATCAAAACTTTTAAAAAATAAACAAATAAACAATAAATGAATAAAAAATAAACAAACAAATAAAAAAACAAATAAACAAAAAACACTGGAAAGCCAGTCATTTATTTTGAGTTGTGAGGCTTTTTAGTTCACAAGCAGCAAGAGTTGCTCTTAGAACAGTCATTACAAATTGTCTTCTACAGCCAACAGTCATTGCTTATGGCCGTAGCACTCTTAGGAATCCCGAGCTTGTGCGCTTAGTTAATACTTGGAATTGAGACTGCCAGGGAACACTAGGCGCTGTAAGCCATTGAGCTTAAGGCTCCGATTGTGAAGATTGTAGCTACAGTCATTTAAACACAAGAGGAGATCAAAACTTTAAAAAAATAAACAAATAAACAATAAATGAATAAAAAATAAACAAAGAAATAAAAAAACAAATAAACAAAAAACACTGGAAAGCCAGTCATTTATTTTGAGTTTTGAGGCTTTTTAGTTTACAAGCAGCTCTGTAACAAGAGTTACTCTTAGAACAGGCATTACAAATAGTCTTCTACAGCCAACAGTCATTGCTTATGGCCGTAGCACTCTTAGGAATCCCGAGCTTGTGCGCTTAGTTAATACTTGGAATTGAGACTGCCAGGGAACACTAGGCGCTGTAAGCTTTTTAGCTTAAGGCTCCGATTGTGAAGATTGTAGCTACAGTCATTTAAACACAAGAGGAGATCAAAACTTTTAAAAAATAAACAAATAAACAATAAATGAATAAAAAATAAACAAACAAATAAAAAAACAAACAAACAAAAAACACTGGAAAGCCAGTCATTTATTTTGAGTTGTGAGGCTTTTTAGTTCACAAGCAGCAAGAGTTGCTCTTAGAACAGTCATTACAAATTGTCTTCTACAACCAACAGTCATTGCTTATGGCCATAGCACTCTTAGGAATCCCGAGCTTGTGCGCTTAGTTAATACTTGGAATGGAGACTGCCAGGGAACACTAGGCGCTGTAAGCCATTGAGCTTAAGGCTCCGATTGTGAAGATTGTAGCTACAGTCATTTAAACACAAGAGGAGATCAAAACTTTTAAAAAATAAACAAATAAACAATAAATGAATAAAAAATAAACAAACAAATAAAAAAACAAATAAACAAAAAACACTGGAAAGCCAGTCATTTATTTTGAGTTGTGAGGCTTTTTAGTTCACAAGCAGCAAGAGTTGCTCTTAGAACAGTCATTACAAATTGTCTTCTACAGCCAACAGTCATTGCTTATGGCCGTAGCACTCTTAGGAATCCCGAGCTTGTGCGCTTAGTTAATACTTGGAATTGAGACTGCCAGGGAACACTAGGCGCTGTAAGCCATTGAGCTTAAGGCTCCGATTGTGAAGATTGTAGCTACAGTCATTTAAACACAAGAGGAGATCAAAACTTTAAAAAAATAAACAAATAAACAATAAATGAATAAAAAATAAACAAAGAAATAAAAAAACAAATAAACAAAAAACACTGGAAAGCCAGTCATTTATTTTGAGTTTTGAGGCTTTTTAGTTTACAAGCAGCTCTGTAACAAGAGTTACTCTTAGAACAGGCATTACAAATAGTCTTCTACAGCCAACAGTCATTGCTTATGGCCGTAGCATTCTTAGGAATCCCGAGCTTGTGCGCTTAGTTAATACTTGGAATTGAGACTGCCAGGGAACACTAGGCGCTGTAAGCTTTTTAGCTTAGGGCTCCGATTGTGAAGATTGTAGCTACAGTCATTTAAACACAAGAGGAGATCAAAACTTTTAAAAAATAAACAAATAAACAATAAATGAATAAAAAATAAACAAACAAATAAAAAAACAAACAAACAAAAAACACTGGAAAGCCAGTCATTTATTTTGAGTTGTGAGGCTTTTTAGTTCACAAGCAGCAAGAGTTGCTCTTAGAACAGTCATTACAAATTGTCTTCTACAGCCAACAGTCATTGCTTATGGCCATAGCACTCTTAGGAATCCCGAGCTTGTGCGCTTAGTTAACACTTGGAATGGAGACTGCCAGGGAACACTAGGCGCTGTAAGCCATTGAGCTTAAGGCTCCGATTGTGAAGATTGTAGCTACAGTCATTTAAACACAAGAGGAGATCAAAACTTTTAAAAAATAAACAAATAAACAATAAATGAATAAAAAATAAACAAAGAAATAAAAAAACAAATAAACAAAAAACACTGGAAAGCCAGTCATTTATTTTGAGTTTTGAGGCTTTTTAGTTTACAAGCAGCTCTGTAACAAGAGTTACTCTTAGAACAGGCATTACAAATAGTCTTCTACAGCCAACAGTCATTGCTTATGGCCGTAGCACTCTTAGGAATCCCGAGCTTGTGCGCTTAGTTAATACTTGGAATTGAGACTGCCAGGGAACACTAGGCGCTGTAAGCTTTTTAGCTTAGGGCTCCGATTGTGAAGATTGTAGCTACAGTCATTTAAACACAAGAGGAGATCAAAATTTTTAAAAATAAACAAATAAACAATAAATGAATAAAAAATAAACAAACAAATAAAAAAACAAACAAACAAAAAACACTGGAAAGCCAGTCATTTATTTTGAGTTGTGAGGCTTTTTAGTTCACAAGCAGCAAGAGTTGCTCTTAGAACAGTCATTACAAATTGTCTTCTACAGCCAACAGTCATTGCTTATGGCCATAGCACTCTTAGGAATCCCGAGCTTGTGCGCTTAGTTAATACTTGGAATGGAGACTGCCAGGGAACACTAGGCGCTGTAAGCCATTGAGCTTAAGGCTCCGATTGTGAAGATTGTAGCTACAGTCATTTAAACACAAGAGGAGATCAAAACTTTTAAAAAATAAACAAATAAACAATAAATGAATAAAAAATAAACAAACAAATAAAAAAACAAATAAACAAAAAACACTGGAAAGCCAGTCATTTATTTTGAGTTTTGAGGCTTTTTAGTTTACAAGCAGCTCTGTAACAAGAGTTACTCTTAGAACAGGCATTACAAATAGTCTTCTACAGCCAACAGTCATTGCTTATGGCCGTAACACTCTTAGGAATCCCGAGCTTGTGCGCTTAGTTAATACTTGGAATTGAGACTGCCAGGGAACACTAGGCGCTGTAAGCTTTTTAGCTTAAGGCTCCGATTGTGAAGATTGTAGCTACAGTCATTTAAACACAAGAGGAGATCAAAACTTTTAAAAAATAAACAAATAAACAATAAATGAATAAAAAATAAACAAACAAATAAAAAAACAAACAAACAAAAAACACTGGAAAGCCAGTCATTTATTTTGAGTTGTGAGGCTTTTTAGTTCACAAGCAGCAAGAGTTGCTCTTAGAACAGTCATTACAAATTGTCTTCTACAGCCAACAGTCATTGCTTATGGCCATAGCACTCTTAGGAATCCCGAGCTTGTGCGCTTAGTTAACACTTGGAATGGAGACTGCCAGGGAACACTAGGCGCTGTAAGCCATTGAGCTTAAGGCTCCGATTGTGAAGATTGTAGCTACAGTCATTTAAACACAAGAGGAGATCAAAACTTTTAAAAAATAAACAAATAAACAATAAATTAATAAAAAATAAACAAAGAAATAAAAAACAAATAAACAAAAAACACTGGAAAGCCAGTCATTTATTTTGAGTTTTGAGGCTTTTTAGTTCACAAGCAGCAAGAGTTGCTCTTAGAACAGTCATTACAAATTGTCTTCTACAGCCAACAGTCATTGCTTATGGCCATAGCACTCTTAGGAATCCCGAGCTTGTGCGCTTAGTTAATACTTGGAATTGAGACTGCCAGGGAACACTAGGCGCTGTAAGCTTTTTAGCTTAAGGCTCCGATTGTGAAGATTGTAGCTACAGTCATTTAAACACAAGAGGAGATCAAAACTTTTAAAAAAAATAAACAAATAAACAATAAATGAATAAAAAATAAACAAACAAATAAAAAAAACAAACAAACAAAAAACACTGGAAAGCCAGTCATTTATTTTGAGTTGTGAGGCTTTTTAGTTCACAAGCAGCAAGAGTTGCTCTTAGAACAGTCATTACAAATTGTCTTCTACAGCCAACAGTCATTGCTTATGGCCGTAGCACTCTTAGGAATCCCGAGCTTGTGCGCTTAGTTAATACTTGGAATTGAGACTGCCAGGGAACACTAGGCGCTGTAAGCTTTTTAGCTTAGGGCTCCGATTGTGAAGATTGTAGCTACAGTCATTTAAACACAAGAGGAGATCAAAACTTTTAAAAAATAAACAAATAAACAATAAATGAATAAAAAATAAACAAACAAATAAAAAAACAAACAAACAAAAAACACTGGAAAGCCAGTCATTTATTTTGAGTTGTGAGGCTTTTTAGTTCACAAGCAGCAAGAGTTGCTCTTAGAACAGTCATTACAAATAGTCTTCTACAGCCAACAGTCATTGCTTATGGCCGTAGCACTCTTAGGAATCCCGAGCTTGTGCGCTTAGTTAATACTTGGAATTGAGACTGCCAGGGAACACTAGGCGCTGTAAGCTTTTTAGCTTAGGGCTCCGATTGTGAAGATTGTAGCTACAGTCATTTAAACACAAGAGGAGATCAAAACTTTTAAAAAATAAACAAATAAACAATAAATGAATAAAAAATAAACAAACAAATAAAAAAACAAACAAACAAAAAACACTGGAAAGCCAGTCATTTATTTTGAGTTGTGAGGTTTTTTAGTTCACAAGCAGCAAGAGTTGCTCTTAGAACAGTCATTACAAATTGTCTTCTACAGCCAACAGTCATTGCTTATGGCCATAGCACTCTTAGGAATCCCGAGCTTGTGCGCTTAGTTAATACTTGGAATGGAGACTGCCAGGGAACACTAGGCGCTGTAAGCCATTGAGCTTAAGGCTCCGATTGTGAAGATTGTAGCTACAGTCATTTAAACACAAGAGGAGATCAAAACTTTTAAAAAATAAACAAATAAACAATAAATGAATAAAAAATAAACAAACAAATAAAAAACAAATAAACAAAAAACACTGGAAAGCCAGTCATTTATTTTGAGTTTTGAGGCTTTTTAGTTTACAAGCAGCTCTTTAACAAGAGTTACTCTTAGAACAGGCATTACAAATAGTCTTCTACAGCCAACAGTCATTGCTTATGGCCGTAGCACTCTTAGGAATCCCGAGCTTGTGCGCTTAGTTAATACTTGGAATTGAGACTGCCAGGGAACACTAGGCGCTGTAAGCTTTTTAGCTTAAGGCTCCGATTGTGAAGATTGTAGCTACAGTCATTTAAACACAAGAGGAGATCAAAACTTTTAAAAAATAAACAAATAAACAATAAATGAATAAAAAATAAACAAACAAATAAAAAAACAAACAAACAAAAAACACTGGAAAGCCAGTCATTTATTTTGAGTTGTGAGGCTTTTTAGTTCACAAGCAGCAAGAGTTGCTCTTAGAACAGTCATTACAAATTGTCTTCTACAGCCAACAGTCATTGCTTATGGCCGTAGCACTCTTAGGAATCCCGAGCTTGTGCGCTTAGTTAATACTTGGAATTGAGACTGCCAGGGAACACTAGGCGCTGTAAGCTTTTTAGCTTAGGGCTCCGATTGTGAAGATTGTAGCTACAGTCATTTAAACACAAGAGGAGATCAAAACTTTTAAAAAATAAACAAATAAACAATAAATGAATAAAAAATAAACAAACAAATAAAAAAACAAACAAACAAAAAACACTGGAAAGCCAGTCATTTATTTTGAGTTGTGAGGCTTTTTAGTTCACAAGCAGCAAGAGTTGCTCTTAGAACAGTCATTACAAATTGTCTTCTACAGCCAACAGTCATTGCTTATGGCCGTAGCACTCTTAGGAATCCCGAGCTTGTGCGCTTAGTTAATACTTGGAATTGAGACTGCCAGGGAACACTAGGCGCTGTAAGCTTTTTAGCTTAGGGCTCCGATTGTGAAGATTGTAGCTACAGTCATTTAAACACAAGAGGAGATCAAAACTTTTAAAAAATAAACAAATAAACAATAAATGAATAAAAAATAAACAAACAAATAAAAAAACAAACAAACAAAAAACACTGGAAAGCCAGTCATTTATTTTGAGTTGTGAGGTTTTTTAGTTCACAAGCAGCAAGAGTTGCTCTTAGAACAGTCATTACAAATTGTCTTCTACAGCCAACAGTCATTGCTTATGGCCATAGCACTCTTAGGAATCCCGAGCTTGTGCGCTTAGTTAATACTTGGAATGGAGACTGCCAGGGAACACTAGGCGCTGTAAGCCATTGAGCTTAAGGCTCCGATTGTGAAGATTGTAGCTACAGTCATTTAAACACAAGAGGAGATCAAAACTTTTAAAAAAATAAACAAATAAACAATAAATGAATAAAAAATAAACAAACAAATAAAAAACAAATAAACAAAAAACACTGGAAAGCCAGTCATTTATTTTGAGTTTTGAGGCTTTTTAGTTTACAAGCAGCTCTGTAACAAGAGTTACTCTTAGAACAGGCATTACAAATAGTCTTCTACAGCCAACAGTCATTGCTTATGGCCGTAGCACTCTTAGGAATCCCGAGCTTGTGCGCTTAGTTAATACTTGGAATTGAGACTGCCAGGGAACACTAGGCGCTGTAAGCTTTTTAGCTTAAGGCTCCGATTGTGAAGATTGTAGCTACAGTCATTTAAACACAAGAGGAGATCAAAACTTTTAAAAAATAAACAAATAAACAATAAATGAATAAAAAATAAACAAACAAATAAAAAAACAAACAAACAAAAAACACTGGAAAGCCAGTCATTTATTTTGAGTTGTGAGGCTTTTTAGTTCACAAGCAGCAAGAGTTGCTCTTAGAACAGTCATTACAAATTGTCTTCTACAGCCAACAGTCATTGCTTATGGCCATAGCACTCTTAGGAATCCCGAGCTTGTGCGCTTAGTTAATACTTGGAATGGAGACTGCCAGGGAACACTAGGCGCTGTAAGCCATTGAGCTTAAGGCTCCGATTGTGAAGATTGTAGCTACAGTCATTTAAACACAAGAGGAGATCAAAACTTTTAAAAAATAAACAAATAAACAATAAATGAATAAAAAATAAACAAACAAATAAAAAAACAAATAAACAAAAAACACTGGAAAGCCAGTCATTTATTTTGAGTTGTGAGGCTTTTTAGTTCACAAGCAGCAAGAGTTGCTCTTAGAACAGTCATTACAAATTGTCTTCTACAGCCAACAGTCATTGCTTATGGCCGTAGCACTCTTAGGAATCCCGAGCTTGTGCGCTTAGTTAATACTTGGAATTGAGACTGCCAGGGAACACTAGGCGCTGTAAGCTTTTTAGCTTAGGGCTCCGATTGTGAAGATTGTAGCTACAGTCATTTAAACACAAGAGGAGATCAAAACTTTTAAAAAATAAACAAATAAACAATAAATGAATAAAAAATAAACAAACAAATAAAAAAACAAACAAACAAAAAACACTGGAAAGCCAGTCATTTATTTTGAGTTGTGAGGTTTTTTAGTTCACAAGCAGCAAGAGTTGCTCTTAGAACAGTCATTACAAATTGTCTTCTACAGCCAACAGTCATTGCTTATGGCCATAGCACTCTTAGGAATCCCGAGCTTGTGCGCTTAGTTAATACTTGGAATGGAGACTGCCAGGGAACACTAGGCGCTGTAAGCCATTGAGCTTAAGGCTCCGATTGTGAAGATTGTAGCTACAGTCATTTAAACACAAGAGGAGATCAAAACTTTTAAAAAATAAACAAATAAACAATAAATGAATAAAAAATAAACAAACAAATAAAAAACAAATAAACAAAAAACACTGGAAAGCCAGTCATTTATTTTGAGTTTTGAGGCTTTTTAGTTTACAAGCAGCTCTGTAACAAGAGTTACTCTTAGAACAGGCATTACAAATAGTCTTCTACAGCCAACAGTCATTGCTTATGGCCGTAGCACTCTTAGGAATCCCGAGCTTGTGCGCTTAGTTAATACTTGGAATTGAGACTGCCAGGGAACACTAGGCGCTGTAAGCTTTTTAGCTTAAGGCTCCGATTGTGAAGATTGTAGCTACAGTCATTTAAACACAAGAGGAGATCAAAACTTTTAAAAAATAAACAAATAAACAATAAATGAATAAAAAATAAACAAACAAATAAAAAAACAAACAAACAAAAAACACTGGAAAGCCAGTCATTTATTTTGAGTTGTGAGGCTTTTTAGTTCACAAGCAGCAAGAGTTGCTCTTAGAACAGTCATTACAAATTGTCTTCTACAGCCAACAGTCATTGCTTATGGCCGTAGCACTCTTAGGAATCCCGAGCTTGTGCGCTTAGTTAATACTTGGAATTGAGACTGCCAGGGAACACTAGGCGCTGTAAGCTTTTTAGCTTAGGGCTCCGATTGTGAAGATTGTAGCTACAGTCATTTAAACACAAGAGGAGATCAAAACTTTTAAAAAATAAACAAATAAACAATAAATGAATAAAAAATAAACAAACAAATAAAAAAACAAACAAACAAAAAACACTGGAAAGCCAGTCATTTATTTTGAGTTGTGAGGCTTTTTAGTTCACAAGCAGCAAGAGTTGCTCTTAGAACAGTCATTACAAATTGTCTTCTACAGCCAACAGTCATTGCTTATGGCCGTAGCACTCTTAGGAATCCCGAGCTTGTGCGCTTAGTTAATACTTGGAATTGAGACTGCCAGGGAACACTAGGCGCTGTAAGCTTTTTAGCTTAGGGCTCCGATTGTGAAGATTGTAGCTACAGTCATTTAAACACAAGAGGAGATCAAAACTTTTAAAAAATAAACAAATAAACAATAAATGAATAAAAAATAAACAAACAAATAAAAAAACAAACAAACAAAAAACACTGGAAAGCCAGTCATTTATTTTGAGTTGTGAGGTTTTTTAGTTCACAAGCAGCAAGAGTTGCTCTTAGAACAGTCATTACAAATTGTCTTCTACAGCCAACAGTCATTGCTTATGGCCATAGCACTCTTAGGAATCCCGAGCTTGTGCGCTTAGTTAATACTTGGAATGGAGACTGCCAGGGAACACTAGGCGCTGTAAGCCATTGAGCTTAAGGCTCCGATTGTGAAGATTGTAGCTACAGTCATTTAAACACAAGAGGAGATCAAAACTTTTAAAAAATAAACAAATAAACAATAAATGAATAAAAAATAAACAAACAAATAAAAAACAAATAAACAAAAAACACTGGAAAGCCAGTCATTTATTTTGAGTTTTGAGGCTTTTTAGTTTACAAGCAGCTCTGTAACAAGAGTTACTCTTAGAACAGGCATTACAAATAGTCTTCTACAGCCAACAGTCATTGCTTATGGCCGTAGCACTCTTAGGAATCCCGAGCTTGTGCGCTTAGTTAATACTTGGAATTGAGACTGCCAGGGAACACTAGGCGCTGTAAGCTTTTTAGCTTAAGGCTCCGATTGTGAAGATTGTAGCTACAGTCATTTAAACACAAGAGGAGATCAAAACTTTTAAAAAATAAACAAATAAACAATAAATGAATAAAAAATAAACAAACAAATAAAAAAACAAACAAACAAAAAACACTGGAAAGCCAGTCATTTATTTTGAGTTGTGAGGCTTTTTAGTTCACAAGCAGCAAGAGTTGCTCTTAGAACAGTCATTACAAATTGTCTTCTACAGCCAACAGTCATTGCTTATGGCCATAGCACTCTTAGGAATCCCGAGCTTGTGCGCTTAGTTAATACTTGGAATGGAGACTGCCAGGGAACACTAGGCGCTGTAAGCCATTGAGCTTAAGGCTCCGATTGTGAAGATTGTAGCTACAGTCATTTAAACACAAGAGGAGATCAAAACTTTTAAAAAATAAACAAATAAACAATAAATGAATAAAAAATAAACAAACAAATAAAAAAACAAATAAACAAAAAACACTGGAAAGCCAGTCATTTATTTTGAGTTGTGAGGCTTTTTAGTTCACAAGCAGCAAGAGTTGCTCTTAGAACAGTCATTACAAATTGTCTTCTACAGCCAACAGTCATTGCTTATGGCCGTAGCACTCTTAGGAATCCCGAGCTTGTGCGCTTAGTTAATACTTGGAATTGAGACTGCCAGGGAACACTAGGCGCTGTAAGCTTTTTAGCTTAGGGCTCCGATTGTGAAGATTGTAGCTACAGTCATTTAAACACAAGAGGAGATCAAAACTTTTAAAAAATAAACAAATAAACAATAAATGAATAAAAAATAAACAAACAAATAAAAAAACAAACAAACAAAAAACACTGGAAAGCCAGTCATTTATTTTGAGTTGTGAGGTTTTTTAGTTCACAAGCAGCAAGAGTTGCTCTTAGAACAGTCATTACAAATTGTCTTCTACAACCAACAGTCATTGCTTATGGCCATAGCACTCTTAGGAATCCCGAGCTTGTGCGCTTAGTTAATACTTGGAATGGAGACTGCCAGGGAACACTAGGCGCTGTAAGCCATTGAGCTTAAGGCTCCGATTGTGAAGATTGTAGCTACAGTCATTTAAACACAAGAGGAGATCAAAACTTTTAAAAAATAAACAAATAAACAATAAATGAATAAAAAATAAACAAACAAATAAAAAAACAAATAAACAAAAAACACTGGAAAGCCAGTCATTTATTTTGAGTTGTGAGGCTTTTTAGTTCACAAGCAGCAAGAGTTGCTCTTAGAACAGTCATTACAAATTGTCTTCTACAGCCAACAGTCATTGCTTATGGCCGTAGCACTCTTAGGAATCCCGAGCTTGTGCGCTTAGTTAATACTTGGAATTGAGACTGCCAGGGAACACTAGGCGCTGTAAGCTTTTTAGCTTAGGGCTCCGATTGTGAAGATTGTAGCTACAGTCATTTAAACACAAGAGGAGATCAAAACTTTTAAAAAATAAACAAATAAACAATAAATGAATAAAAAATAAACAAACAAATAAAAAAACAAACAAACAAAAAACACTGGAAAGCCAGTCATTTATTTTGAGTTGTGAGGCTTTTTAGTTCACAAGCAGCAAGAGTTGCTCTTAGAACAGTCATTACAAATTGTCTTCTACAGCCAACAGTCATTGCTTATGGCCATAGCACTCTTAGGAATCCCGAGCTTGTGCGCTTAGTTAATACTTGGAATGGAGACTGCCAGGGAACACTAGGCGCTGTAAGCCATTGAGCTTAAGGCTCCGATTGTGAAGATTGTAGCTACAGTCATTTAAACACAAGAGGAGATCAAAACTTTTAAAAAATAAACAAATAAACAATAAATGAATAAAAAATAAACAAAGAAATAAAAAACAAATAAACAAAAAACACTGGAAAGCCAGTCATTTATTTTGAGTTTTGAGGCTTTTTAGTTTACAAGCAGCTCTGTAACAAGAGTTACTCTTAGAACAGGCATTACAAATAGTCTTCTACAGCCAACAGTCATTGCTTATGGCCGTAGCACTCTTAGGAATCCCGAGCTTGTGCGCTTAGTTAATACTTGGAATTGAGACTGCCAGGGAACACTAGGCGCTGTAAGCTTTTTAGCTTAGGGCTCCGATTGTGAAGATTGTAGCTACAGTCATTTAAACACAAGAGGAGATCAAAACTTTTAAAAAATAAACAAATAAACAATAAATGAATAAAAAATAAACAAACAAATAAAAAAACAAACAAACAAAAAACACTGGAAAGCCAGTCATTTATTTTGAGTTGTGAGGCTTTTTAGTTCACAAGCAGCAAGAGTTGCTCTTAGAACAGTCATTACAAATTGTCTTCTACAGCCAACAGTCATTGCTTATGGCCGTAGCACTCTTAGGAATCCCGAGCTTGTGCGCTTAGTTAATACTTGGAATTGAGACTGCCAGGGAACACTAGGCGCTGTAAGCTTTTTAGCTTAGGGCTCCGATTGTGAAGATTGTAGCTACAGTCATTTAAACACAAGAGGAGATCAAAACTTTTAAAAAATAAACAAATAAACAATAAATGAATAAAAAATAAACAAACAAATAAAAAAACAAACAAACAAAAAACACTGGAAAGCCAGTCATTTATTTTGAGTTGTGAGGCTTTTTAGTTCACAAGCAGCAAGAGTTGCTCTTAGAACAGTCATTACAAATTGTCTTCTACAGCCAACAGTCATTGCTTATGGCCGTAGCACTCTTAGGAATCCCGAGCTTGTGCGCTTAGTTAATACTTGGAATTGAGACTGCCAGGGAACACTAGGCGCTGTAAGCTTTTTAGCTTAGGGCTCCGATTGTGAAGATTGTAGCTACAGTCATTTAAACACAAGAGGAGATCAAAACTTTTAAAAAATAAACAAATAAACAATAAATGAATAAAAAATAAACAAACAAATAAAAAAACAAACAAACAAAAAACACTGGAAAGCCAGTCATTTATTTTGAGTTGTGAGGTTTTTTAGTTCACAAGCAGCAAGAGTTGCTCTTAGAACAGTCATTACAAATTGTCTTCTACAGCCAACAGTCATTGCTTATGGCCATAGCACTCTTAGGAATCCCGAGCTTGTGCGCTTAGTTAATACTTGGAATGGAGACTGCCAGGGAACACTAGGCGCTGTAAGCCATTGAGCTTAAGGCTCCGATTGTGAAGATTGTAGCTACAGTCATTTAAACACAAGAGGAGATCAAAACTTTTAAAAAATAAACAAATAAACAATAAATGAATAAAAAATAAACAAAGAAATAAAAAACAAATAAACAAAAAACACTGGAAAGCCAGTCATTTATTTTGAGTTGTGAGGCTTTTTAGTTCACAAGCAGCAAGAGTTGCTCTTAGAACAGTCATTACAAATTGTCTTCTACAGCCAACAGTCATTGCTTATGGCCGTAGCACTCTTAGGAATCCCGAGCTTGTGCGCTTAGTTAATACTTGGAATTGAGACTGCCAGGGAACACTAGGCGCTGTAAGCTTTTTAGCTTAGGGCTCCGATTGTGAAGATTGTAGCTACAGTCATTTAAACACAAGAGGAGATCAAAACTTTTAAAAAATAAACAAATAAACAATAAATGAATAAAAAATAAACAAACAAATAAAAAAACAAACAAACAAAAAACACTGGAAAGCCAGTCATTTATTTTGAGTTGTGAGGCTTTTTAGTTCACAAGCAGCAAGAGTTGCTCTTAGAACAGTCATTACAAATTGTCTTCTACAGCCAACAGTCATTGCTTATGGCCATAGCACTCTTAGGAATCCCGAGCTTGTGCGCTTAGTTAATACTTGGAATGGAGACTGCCAGGGAACACTAGGCGCTGTAAGCCATTGAGCTTAAGGCTCCGATTGTGAAGATTGTAGCTACAGTCATTTAAACACAAGAGGAGATCAAAACTTTTAAAAAATAAACAAATAAACAATAAATGAATAAAAAATAAACAAAGAAATAAAAAACAAATAAACAAAAAACACTGGAAAGCCAGTCATTTATTTTGAGTTTTGAGGCTTTTTAGTTTACAAGCAGCTCTGTAACAAGAGTTACTCTTAGAACAGGCATTACAAATAGTCTTCTACAGCCAACAGTCATTGCTTATGGCCGTAGCACTCTTAGGAATCCCGAGCTTGTGCGCTTAGTTAATACTTGGAATTGAGACTGCCAGGGAACACTAGGCGCTGTAAGCTTTTTAGCTTAGGGCTCCGATTGTGAAGATTGTAGCTACAGTCATTTAAACACAAGAGGAGATCAAAACTTTTAAAAAATAAACAAATAAACAATAAATGAATAAAAAATAAACAAACAAATAAAAAAACAAACAAACAAAAAACACTGGAAAGCCAGTCATTTATTTTGAGTTGTGAGGCTTTTTAGTTCACAAGCAGCAAGAGTTGCTCTTAGAACAGTCATTACAAATTGTCTTCTACAGCCAACAGTCATTGCTTATGGCCGTAGCACTCTTAGGAATCCCGAGCTTGTGCGCTTAGTTAATACTTGGAATTGAGACTGCCAGGGAACACTAGGCGCTGTAAGCTTTTTAGCTTAGGGCTCCGATTGTGAAGATTGTAGCTACAGTCATTTAAACACAAGAGGAGATCAAAACTTTTAAAAAATAAACAAATAAACAATAAATGAATAAAAAATAAACAAACAAATAAAAAAACAAACAAACAAAAAACACTGGAAAGCCAGTCATTTATTTTGAGTTGTGAGGCTTTTTAGTTCACAAGCAGCAAGAGTTGCTCTTAGAACAGTCATTACAAATTGTCTTCTACAGCCAACAGTCATTGCTTATGGCCGTAGCACTCTTAGGAATCCCGAGCTTGTGCGCTTAGTTAATACTTGGAATTGAGACTGCCAGGGAACACTAGGCGCTGTAAGCTTTTTAGCTTAAGGCTCCGATTGTGAAGATTGTAGCTACAGTCATTTAAACACAAGAGGAGATCAAAACTTTTAAAAAATAAACAAATAAACAATAAATGAATAAAAAATAAACAAACAAATAAAAAAACAAACAAACAAAAAACACTGGAAAGCCAGTCATTTATTTTGAGTTGTGAGGTTTTTTAGTTCACAAGCAGCAAGAGTTGCTCTTAGAACAGTCATTACAAATTGTCTTCTACAGCCAACAGTCATTGCTTATGGCCATAGCACTCTTAGGAATCCCGAGCTTGTGCGCTTAGTTAATACTTGGAATGGAGACTGCCAGGGAACACTAGGCGCTGTAAGCCATTGAGCTTAAGGCTCCGATTGTGAAGATTGTAGCTACAGTCATTTAAACACAAGAGGAGATCAAAACTTTTAAAAAATAAACAAATAAACAATAAATGAATAAAAAATAAACAAAGAAATAAAAAACAAATAAACAAAAAACACTGGAAAGCCAGTCATTTATTTTGAGTTTTGAGGCTTTTTAGTTTACAAGCAGCTCTGTAACAAGAGTTACTCTTAGAACAGGCATTACAAATAGTCTTCTACAGCCAACAGTCATTGCTTATGGCCGTAGCACTCTTAGGAATCCCGAGCTTGTGCGCTTAGTTAATACTTGGAATTGAGACTGCCAGGGAACACTAGGCGCTGTAAGCTTTTTAGCTTAAGGCTCCGATTGTGAAGATTGTAGCTACAGTCATTTAAACACAAGAGGAGATCAAAACTTTTAAAAAATAAACCAATAAACAATAAATGAATAAAAAATAAACAAACAAATATAAAAACAAACAAACAAAAAACACTGGAAAGCCAGTCATTTATTTTGAGTTGTGAGGCTTTTTAGTTCACAAGCAGCAAGAGTTGCTCTTAGAACAGTCATTACAAATTGTCTTCTACAGCCAACAGTCATTGCTTATGGCCATAGCACTCTTAGGAATCCCGAGCTTGTGCGCTTAGTTAATACTTGGAATGGAGACTGCCAGGGAACACTAGGCGCTGTAAGCCATTGAGCTTAAGGCTCCGATTGTGAAGATTGTAGCTACAGTCATTTAAACACAAGAGGAGATCAAAACTTTTAAAAAATAAACAAATAAACAATAAATGAATAAAAAATAAACAAACAAATAAAAAAACAAATAAACAAAAAACACTGGAAAGCCAGTCATTTATTTTGAGTTGTGAGGCTTTTTAGTTCACAAGCAGCAAGAGTTGCTCTTAGAACAGTCATTACAAATTGTCTTCTACAGCCAACAGTCATTGCTTATGGCCGTAGCACTCTTAGGAATCCCGAGCTTGTGCGCTTAGTTAATACTTGGAATTGAGACTGCCAGGGAACACTAGGCGCTGTAAGCTTTTTAGCTTAGGGCTCCGATTGTGAAGATTGTAGCTACAGTCATTTAAACACAAGAGGAGATCAAAACTTTTAAAAAATAAACAAATAAACAATAAATGAATAAAAAATAAACAAACAAATAAAAAAACAAACAAACAAAAAACACTGGAAAGCCAGTCATTTATTTTGAGTTGTGAGGTTTTTTAGTTCACAAGCAGCAAGAGTTGCTCTTAGAACAGTCATTACAAATTGTCTTCTACAGCCAACAGTCATTGCTTATGGCCATAGCACTCTTAGGAATCCCGAGCTTGTGCGCTTAGTTAATACTTGGAATGGAGACTGCCAGGGAACACTAGGCGCTGTAAGCCATTGAGCTTAAGGCTCCGATTGTGAAGATTGTAGCTACAGTCATTTAAACACAAGAGGAGATCAAAACTTTTAAAAAATAAACAAATAAACAATAAATGAATAAAAAATAAACAAACAAATAAAAAAACAAATAAACAAAAAACACTGGAAAGCCAGTCATTTATTTTGAGTTGTGAGGCTTTTTAGTTCACAAGCAGCAAGAGTTGCTCTTAGAACAGTCATTACAAATTGTCTTCTACAGCCAACAGTCATTGCTTATGGCCGTAGCACTCTTAGGAATCCCGAGCTTGTGCGCTTAGTTAATACTTGGAATTGAGACTGCCAGGGAACACTAGGCGCTGTAAGCTTTTTAGCTTAGGGCTCCGATTGTGAAGATTGTAGCTACAGTCATTTAAACACAAGAGGAGATCAAAACTTTTAAAAAATAAACAAATAAACAATAAATGAATAAAAAATAAACAAAGAAATAAAAAAACAAATAAACAAAAAACACTGGAAAGCCAGTCATTTATTTTGAGTTTTGAGGCTTTTTAGTTTACAAGCAGCTCTGTAACAAGAGTTACTCTTAGAACAGGCATTACAAATAGTCTTCTACAGCCAACAGTCATTGCTTATGGCCGTAGCACTCTTAGGAATCCCGAGCTTGTGCGCTTAGTTAATACTTGGAATTGAGACTGCCAGGGAACACTAGGCGCTGTAAGCTTTTTAGCTTAGGGCTCCGATTGTGAAGATTGTAGCTACAGTCATTTAAACACAAGAGGAGATCAAAACTTTTAAAAAATAAACAAATAAACAATAAATGAATAAAAAATAAACAAACAAATAAAAAAACAAACAAACAAAAAACACTGGAAAGCCAGTCATTTATTTTGAGTTGTGAGGCTTTTTAGTTCACAAGCAGCAAGAGTTGCTCTTAGAACAGTCATTACAAATTGTCTTCTACAGCCAACAGTCATTGCTTATGGCCATAGCACTCTTAGGAATCCCGAGCTTGTGCGCTTAGTTAATACTTGGAATGGAGACTGCCAGGGAACACTAGGCGCTGTAAGCCATTGAGCTTAAGGCTCCGATTGTGAAGATTGTAGCTACAGTCATTTAAACACAAGAGGAGATCAAAACTTTTAAAAAATAAACAAATAAACAATAAATGAATAAAAAATAAACAAAGAAATAAAAAACAAATAAACAAAAAACACTGGAAAGCCAGTCATTTATTTTGAGTTTTGAGGCTTTTTAGTTTACAAGCAGCTCTGTAACAAGAGTTACTCTTAGAACAGGCATTACAAATAGTCTTCTACAGCCAACAGTCATTGCTTATGGCCGTAGCACTCTTAGGAATCCCGAGCTTGTGCGCTTAGTTAATACTTGGAATTGAGACTGCCAGGGAACACTAGGCGCTGTAAGCTTTTTAGCTTAAGGCTCCGATTGTGAAGATTGTAGCTACAGTCATTTAAACACAAGAGGAGATCAAAACTTTTAAAAAATAAACAAATAAACAATAAATGAATAAAAAATAAACAAACAAATAAAAAAACAAACAAACAAAAAACACTGGAAAGCCAGTCATTTATTTTGAGTTGTGAGGCTTTTTAGTTCACAAGCAGCAAGAGTTGCTCTTAGAACAGTCATTACAAATTGTCTTCTACAGCCAACAGTCATTGCTTATGGCCATAGCACTCTTAGGAATCCCGAGCTTGTGCGCTTAGTTAATACTTGGAATGGAGACTGCCAGGGAACACTAGGCGCTGTAAGCCATTGAGCTTAAGGCTCCGATTGTGAAGATTGTAGCTACAGTCATTTAAACACAAGAGGAGATCAAAACTAAAAAAAAATAAACAAATAAACAATAAATGAATAAAAAATAAACAAACAAATAAAAAACAAATAAACAAAAAACACTGGAAAGCCAGTCATTTATTTTGAGTTTTGAGGCTTTTTAGTTTACAAGCAGCTCTGTAACAAGAGTTACTCTTAGAACAGGCATTACAAATAGTCTTCTACAGCCAACAGTCATTGCTTATGGCCGTAGCACTCTTAGGAATCCCGAGCTTGTGCGCTTAGTTAATACTTGGAATTGAGACTGCCAGGGAACACTAGGCGCTGTAAGCTTTTTAGCTTAAGGCTCCGATTGTGAAGATTGTAGCTACAGTCATTTAAACACAAGAGGAGATCAAAACTTTTAAAAAATAAACAAATAAACAATAAATGAATAAAAAATAAACAAACAAATAAAAAAACAAACAAACAAAAAACACTGGAAAGCCAGTCATTTATTTTGAGTTGTGAGGCTTTTTAGTTCACAAGCAGCAAGAGTTGCTCTTAGAACAGTCATTACAAATTGTCTTCTACAACCAACAGTCATTGCTTATGGCCATAGCACTCTTAGGAATCCCGAGCTTGTGCGCTTAGTTAATACTTGGAATGGAGACTGCCAGGGAACACTAGGCGCTGTAAGCCATTGAGCTTAAGGCTCCGATTGTGAAGATTGTAGCTACAGTCATTTAAACACAAGAGGAGATCAAAACTTTTAAAAAATAAACAAATAAACAATAAATGAATAAAAAATAAACAAACAAATAAAAAAACAAATAAACAAAAAACACTGGAAAGCCAGTCATTTATTTTGAGTTGTGAGGCTTTTTAGTTCACAAGCAGCAAGAGTTGCTCTTAGAACAGTCATTACAAATTGTCTTCTACAGCCAACAGTCATTGCTTATGGCCGTAGCACTCTTAGGAATCCCGAGCTTGTGCGCTTAGTTAATACTTGGAATTGAGACTGCCAGGGAACACTAGGCGCTGTAAGCTTTTTAGCTTAGGGCTCCGATTGTGAAGATTGTAGCTACAGTCATTTAAACACAAGAGGAGATCAAAACTTTAAAAAAATAAACAAATAAACAATAAATGAATAAAAAATAAACAAAGAAATAAAAAAACAAATAAACAAAAAACACTGGAAAGCCAGTCATTTATTTTGAGTTTTGAGACTTTTTAGTTTACAAGCAGCTCTGTAACAAGAGTTACTCTTAGAACAGGCATTACAAATAGTCTTCTACAGCCAACAGTCATTGCTTATGGCCGTAGCACTCTTAGGAATCCCGAGCTTGTGCGCTTAGTTAATACTTGGAATGGAGACTGCCAGGGAACACTAGGCGCTGTAAGCCATTGAGCTTAAGGCTCCGATTGTGAAGATTGTAGCTACAGTCATTTAAACACAAGAGGAGATCAAAACTTTAAAAAAATAAACAAATAAACAATAAATGAATAAAAAATAAACAAAGAAATAAAAAAACAAATAAACAAAAAACACTGGAAAGCCAGTCATTTATTTTGAGTTTTGAGGCTTTTTAGTTTACAAGCAGCTCTGTAACAAGAGTTACTCTTAGAACAGGCATTACAAATAGTCTTCTACAGCCAACAGTCATTGCTTATGGCCGTAGCACTCTTAGGAATC
Organism: Hoplias malabaricus; assembly: GCF_029633855.1. NCBI lineage: Eukaryota > Metazoa > Chordata > Actinopteri > Characiformes > Erythrinidae > Hoplias > Hoplias malabaricus. The sequence continues at coordinate 17,657,763 of NC_089811.1, read as the reverse complement.
CCGAGCTTGTGCGCTTAGTTAATACTTGGAATTGAGACTGCCAGGGAACACTAGGCGCTGTAAGCTTTTTAGCTTAGGGCTCCGATTGTGAAGATTGTAGCTACAGTCATTTAAACACAAGAGGAGATCAAAACTTTTAAAAAATAAACAAATAAACAATAAATGAATAAAAAATAAACAAACAAATAAAAAAACAAACAAACAAAAAACACTGGAAAGCCAGTCATTTATTTTGAGTTGTGAGGCTTTTTAGTTCACAAGCAGCAAGAGTTGCTCTTAGAACAGTCATTACAAATTGTCTTCTACAGCCAACAGTCATTGCTTATGGCCATAGCACTCTTAGGAATCCCGAGCTTGTGCGCTTAGTTAATACTTGGAATGGAGACTGCCAGGGAACACTAGGCGCTGTAAGCCATTGAGCTTAAGGCTCCGATTGTGAAGATTGTAGCTACAGTCATTTAAACACAAGAGGAGATCAAAACTAAAAAAAAATAAACAAATAAACAATAAATGAATAAAAAATAAACAAACAAATAAAAAACAAATAAACAAAAAACACTGGAAAGCCAGTCATTTATTTTGAGTTTTGAGGCTTTTTAGTTTACAAGCAGCTCTGTAACAAGAGTTACTCTTAGAACAGGCATTACAAATAGTCTTCTACAGCCAACAGTCATTGCTTATGGCCGTAGCACTCTTAGGAATCCCGAGCTTGTGCGCTTAGTTAATACTTGGAATTGAGACTGCCAGGGAACACTAGGCGCTGTAAGCTTTTTAGCTTAAGGCTCCGATTGTGAAGATTGTAGCTACAGTCATTTAAACACAAGAGGAGATCAAAACTTTTAAAAAATAAACAAATAAACAATAAATGAATAAAAAATAAACAAACAAATAAAAAAACAAACAAACAAAAAACACTGGAAAGCCAGTCATTTATTTTGAGTTGTGAGGCTTTTTAGTTCACAAGCAGCAAGAGTTGCTCTTAGAACAGTCATTACAAATTGTCTTCTACAGCCAACAGTCATTGCTTATGGCCATAGCACTCTTAGGAATCCCGAGCTTGTGCGCTTAGTTAACACTTGGAATGGAGACTGCCAGGGAACACTAGGCGCTGTAAGCCATTGAGCTTAAGGCTCCGATTGTGAAGATTGTAGCTACAGTCATTTAAACACAAGAGGAGATCAAAACTTTTAAAAAATAAACAAATAAACAATAAATGAATAAAAAATAAACAAAGAAATAAAAAAACAAATAAACAAAAAACACTGGAAAGCCAGTCATTTATTTTGAGTTTTGAGGCTTTTTAGTTTACAAGCAGCTCTGTAACAAGAGTTACTCTTAGAACAGGCATTACAAATAGTCTTCTACAGCCAACAGTCATTGCTTATGGCCGTAGCACTCTTAGGAATCCCGAGCTTGTGCGCTTAGTTAATACTTGGAATTGAGACTGCCAGGGAACACTAGGCGCTGTAAGCTTTTTAGCTTAGGGCTCCGATTGTGAAGATTGTAGCTACAGTCATTTAAACACAAGAGGAGATCAAAACTTTTAAAAAATAAACAAATAAACAATAAATGAATAAAAAATAAACAAACAAATAAAAAAACAAACAAACAAAAAACACTGGAAAGCCAGTCATTTATTTTGAGTTGTGAGGCTTTTTAGTTCACAAGCAGCAAGAGTTGCTCTTAGAACAGTCATTACAAATTGTCTTCTACAGCCAACAGTCATTGCTTATGGCCATAGCACTCTTAGGAATCCCGAGCTTGTGCGCTTAGTTAATACTTGGAATGGAGACTGCCAGGGAACACTAGGCGCTGTAAGCCATTGAGCTTAAGGCTCCGATTGTGAAGATTGTAGCTACAGTCATTTAAACACAAGAGGAGATCAAAACTTTTAAAAAATAAACAAATAAACAATAAATGAATAAAAAATAAACAAACAAATAAAAAACAAATAAACAAAAAACACTGGAAAGCCAGTCATTTATTTTGAGTTTTGAGGCTTTTTAGTTTACAAGCAGCTCTGTAACAAGAGTTACTCTTAGAACAGGCATTACAAATAGTCTTCTACAGCCAACAGTCATTGCTTATGGCCGTAGCACTCTTAGGAATCCCGAGCTTGTGCGCTTAGTTAATACTTGGAATTGAGACTGCCAGGGAACACTAGGCGCTGTAAGCTTTTTAGCTTAAGGCTCCGATTGTGAAGATTGTAGCTACAGTCATTTAAACACAAGAGGAGATCAAAACTTTTAAAAAATAAACAAATAAACAATAAATGAATAAAAAATAAACAAACAAATAAAAAAACAAACAAACAAAAAACACTGGAAAGCCAGTCATTTATTTTGAGTTGTGAGGCTTTTTAGTTCACAAGCAGCAAGAGTTGCTCTTAGAACAGTCATTACAAATTGTCTTCTACAGCCAACAGTCATTGCTTATGGCCATAGCACTCTTAGGAATCCCGAGCTTGTGCGCTTAGTTAATACTTGGAATGGAGACTGCCAGGGAACACTAGGCGCTGTAAGCCATTGAGCTTAAGGCTCCGATTGTGAAGATTGTAGCTACAGTCATTTAAACACAAGAGGAGATCAAAACTAAAAAAAAATAAACAAATAAACAATAAATGAATAAAAAATAAACAAACAAATAAAAAACAAATAAACAAAAAACACTGGAAAGCCAGTCATTTATTTTGAGTTTTGAGGCTTTTTAGTTTACAAGCAGCTCTGTAACAAGAGTTACTCTTAGAACAGGCATTACAAATAGTCTTCTACAGCCAACAGTCATTGCTTATGGCCGTAGCACTCTTAGGAATCCCGAGCTTGTGCGCTTAGTTAATACTTGGAATTGAGACTGCCAGGGAACACTAGGCGCTGTAAGCTTTTTAGCTTAAGGCTCCGATTGTGAAGATTGTAGCTACAGTCATTTAAACACAAGAGGAGATCAAAACTTTTAAAAAATAAACAAATAAACAATAAATGAATAAAAAATAAACAAACAAATAAAAAAACAAACAAACAAAAAACACTGGAAAGCCAGTCATTTATTTTGAGTTGTGAGGCTTTTTAGTTCACAAGCAGCAAGAGTTGCTCTTAGAACAGTCATTACAAATTGTCTTCTACAACCAACAGTCATTGCTTATGGCCATAGCACTCTTAGGAATCCCGAGCTTGTGCGCTTAGTTAATACTTGGAATGGAGACTGCCAGGGAACACTAGGCGCTGTAAGCCATTGAGCTTAAGGCTCCGATTGTGAAGATTGTAGCTACAGTCATTTAAACACAAGAGGAGATCAAAACTTTTAAAAAATAAACAAATAAACAATAAATGAATAAAAAATAAACAAACAAATAAAAAAACAAATAAACAAAAAACACTGGAAAGCCAGTCATTTATTTTGAGTTGTGAGGCTTTTTAGTTCACAAGCAGCAAGAGTTGCTCTTAGAACAGTCATTACAAATTGTCTTCTACAGCCAACAGTCATTGCTTATGGCCGTAGCACTCTTAGGAATCCCGAGCTTGTGCGCTTAGTTAATACTTGGAATTGAGACTGCCAGGGAACACTAGGCGCTGTAAGCCATTGAGCTTAAGGCTCCGATTGTGAAGATTGTAGCTACAGTCATTTAAACACAAGAGGAGATCAAAACTTTTAAAAAATAAACAAATAAACAATAAATGAATAAAAAATAAACAAAGAAATAAAAAAACAAATAAACAAAAAACACTGGAAAGCCAGTCATTTATTTTGAGTTTTGAGGCTTTTTAGTTTACAAGCAGCTCTGTAACAAGAGTTACTCTTAGAACAGGCATTACAAATAGTCTTCTACAGCCAACAGTCATTGCTTATGGCCGTAGCACTCTTAGGAATCCCGAGCTTGTGCGCTTAGTTAATACTTGGAATTGAGACTGCCAGGGAACACTAGGCGCTGTAAGCTTTTTAGCTTAGGGCTCCGATTGTGAAGATTGTAGCTACAGTCATTTAAACACAAGAGGAGATCAAAACTTTTAAAAAATAAACAAATAAACAATAAATGAATAAAAAATAAACAAACAAATAAAAAAACAAACAAACAAAAAACACTGGAAAGCCAGTCATTTATTTTGAGTTGTGAGGCTTTTTAGTTCACAAGCAGCAAGAGTTGCTCTTAGAACAGTCATTACAAATTGTCTTCTACAGCCAACAGTCATTGCTTATGGCCATAGCACTCTTAGGAATCCCGAGCTTGTGCGCTTAGTTAATACTTGGAATGGAGACTGCCAGGGAACACTAGGCGCTGTAAGCCATTGAGCTTAAGGCTCCGATTGTGAAGATTGTAGCTACAGTCATTTAAACACAAGAGGAGATCAAAACTTTTAAAAAATAAACAAATAAACAATAAATGAATAAAAAATAAACAAAGAAATAAAAAACAAATAAACAAAAAACAATGGAAAGCCAGTCATTTATTTTGAGTTTTGAGGCTTTTTAGTTTACAAGCAGCTCTGTAACAAGAGTTACTCTTAGAACAGGCATTACAAATAGTCTTCTACAGCCAACAGTCATTGCTTATGGCCGTAGCACTCTTAGGAATCCCGAGCTTGTGCGCTTAGTTAATACTTGGAATTGAGACTGCCAGGGAACACTAGGCGCTGTAAGCTTTTTAGCTTAAGGCTCCGATTGTGAAGATTGTAGCTACAGTCATTTAAACACAAGAGGAGATCAAAACTTTTAAAAAATAAACAAATAAACAATAAATGAATAAAAAATAAACAAACAAATAAAAAAACAAACAAACAAAAAACACTGGAAAGCCAGTCATTTATTTTGAGTTGTGAGGCTTTTTAGTTCACAAGCAGCAAGAGTTGCTCTTAGAACAGTCATTACAAATTGTCTTCTACAGCCAACAGTCATTGCTTATGGCCATAGCACTCTTAGGAATCCCGAGCTTGTGCGCTTAGTTAATACTTGGAATGGAGACTGCCAGGGAACACTAGGCGCTGTAAGCCATTGAGCTTAAGGCTCCGATTGTGAAGATTGTAGCTACAGTCATTTAAACACAAGAGGAGATCAAAACTAAAAAAAAATAAACAAATAAACAATAAATGAATAAAAAATAAACAAACAAATAAAAAAACAAATAAACAAAAAACACTGGAAAGCCAGTCATTTATTTTGAGTTGTGAGGCTTTTTAGTTCACAAGCAGCAAGAGTTGCTCTTAGAACAGTCATTACAAATTGTCTTCTACAGCCAACAGTCATTGCTTATGGCCGTAGCACTCTTAGGAATCCCGAGCTTGTGCGCTTAGTTAATACTTGGAATTGAGACTGCCAGGGAACACTAGGCGCTGTAAGCTTTTTAGCTTAGGGCTCCGATTGTGAAGATTGTAGCTACAGTCATTTAAACACAAGAGGAGATCAAAACTTTTAAAAAATAAACAAATAAACAATAAATGAATAAAAAATAAACAAACAAATAAAAAAACAAACAAACAAAAAACACTGGAAAGCCAGTCATTTATTTTGAGTTGTGAGGCTTTTTAGTTCACAAGCAGCAAGAGTTGCTCTTAGAACAGTCATTACAAATTGTCTTCTACAGCCAACAGTCATTGCTTATGGCCATAGCACTCTTAGGAATCCCGAGCTTGTGCGCTTAGTTAATACTTGGAATGGAGACTGCCAGGGAACACTAGGCGCTGTAAGCCATTGAGCTTAAGGCTCCGATTGTGAAGATTGTAGCTACAGTCATTTAAACACAAGAGGAGATCAAAACTTTAAAAAAATAAACAAATAAACAATAAATGAATAAAAAATAAACAAAGAAATAAAAAAACAAATAAACAAAAAACACTGGAAAGCCAGTCATTTATTTTGAGTTTTGAGGCTTTTTAGTTTACAAGCAGCTCTGTAACAAGAGTTACTCTTAGAACAGGCATTACAAATAGTCTTCTACAGCCAACAGTCATTGCTTATGGCCGTAGCACTCTTAGGAATCCCGAGCTTGTGCGCTTAGTTAATACTTGGAATTGAGACTGCCAGGGAACACTAGGCGCTGTAAGCTTTTTAGCTTAGGGTTCCGATTGTGAAGATTGTAGCTACAGTCATTTAAACACAAGAGGAGATCAAAACTTTTAAAAAATAAACAAATAAACAATAAATGAATAAAAAATAAACAAACAAATAAAAAAACAAACAAACAAAAAACACTGGAAAGCCAGTCATTTATTTTGAGTTGTGAGGCTTTTTAGTTCACAAGCAGCAAGAGTTGCTCTTAGAACAGTCATTACAAATTGTCTTCTACAGCCAACAGTCATTGCTTATGGCCATAGCACTCTTAGGAATCCCGAGCTTGTGCGCTTAGTTAATACTTGGAATGGAGACTGCCAGGGAACACTAGGCGCTGTAAGCCATTGAGCTTAAGGCTCCGATTGTGAAGATTGTAGCTACAGTCATTTAAACACAAGAGGAGATCAAAACTTTTAAAAAATAAACAAATAAACAATAAATGAATAAAAAATAAACAAAGAAATAAAAAACAAATAAACAAAAAACAATGGAAAGCCAGTCATTTATTTTGAGTTTTGAGGCTTTTTAGTTTACAAGCAGCTCTGTAACAAGAGTTACTCTTAGAACAGGCATTACAAATAGTCTTCTACAGCCAACAGTCATTGCTTATGGCCGTAGCACTCTTAGGAATCCCGAGCTTGTGCGCTTAGTTAATACTTGGAATTGAGACTGCCAGGGAACACTAGGCGCTGTAAGCTTTTTAGCTTAAGGCTCCGATTGTGAAGATTGTAGCTACAGTCATTTAAACACAAGAGGAGATCAAAACTTTTAAAAAATAAACAAATAAACAATAAATGAATAAAAAATAAACAAACAAATAAAAAAACAAACAAACAAAAAACACTGGAAAGCCAGTCATTTATTTTGAGTTGTGAGGCTTTTTAGTTCACAAGCAGCAAGAGTTGCTCTTAGAACAGTCATTACAAATTGTCTTCTACAGCCAACAGTCATTGCTTATGGCCATAGCACTCTTAGGAATCCCGAGCTTGTGCGCTTAGTTAATACTTGGAATGGAGACTGCCAGGGAACACTAGGCGCTGTAAGCCATTGAGCTTAAGGCTCCGATTGTGAAGATTGTAGCTACAGTCATTTAAACACAAGAGGAGATCAAAACTAAAAAAAAATAAACAAATAAACAATAAATGAATAAAAAATAAACAAACAAATAAAAAAACAAATAAACAAAAAACACTGGAAAGCCAGTCATTTATTTTGAGTTGTGAGGCTTTTTAGTTCACAAGCAGCAAGAGTTGCTCTTAGAACAGTCATTACAAATTGTCTTCTACAGCCAACAGTCATTGCTTATGGCCGTAGCACTCTTAGGAATCCCGAGCTTGTGCGCTTAGTTAATACTTGGAATTGAGACTGCCAGGGAACACTAGGCGCTGTAAGCTTTTTAGCTTAGGGCTCCGATTGTGAAGATTGTAGCTACAGTCATTTAAACACAAGAGGAGATCAAAACTTTTAAAAAATAAACAAATAAACAATAAATGAATAAAAAATAAACAAACAAATAAAAAAACAAACAAACAAAAAACACTGGAAAGCCAGTCATTTATTTTGAGTTGTGAGGCTTTTTAGTTCACAAGCAGCAAGAGTTGCTCTTAGAACAGTCATTACAAATTGTCTTCTACAGCCAACAGTCATTGCTTATGGCCATAGCACTCTTAGGAATCCCGAGCTTGTGCGCTTAGTTAATACTTGGAATGGAGACTGCCAGGGAACACTAGGCGCTGTAAGCCATTGAGCTTAAGGCTCCGATTGTGAAGATTGTAGCTACAGTCATTTAAACACAAGAGGAGATCAAAACTTTTAAAAAATAAACAAATAAACAATAAATGAATAAAAAATAAACAAAGAAATAAAAAACAAATAAACAAAAAACACTGGAAAGCCAGTCATTTATTTTGAGTTTTGAGGCTTTTTAGTTTACAAGCAGCTCTGTAACAAGAGTTACTCTTAGAACAGGCATTACAAATAGTCTTCTACAGCCAACAGTCATTGCTTATGGCCGTAGCACTCTTAGGAATCCCGAGCTTGTGCGCTTAGTTAATACTTGGAATTGAGACTGCCAGGGAACACTAGGCGCTGTAAGCTTTTTAGCTTAAGGCTCCGATTGTGAAGATTGTAGCTACAGTCATTTAAACACAAGAGGAGATCAAAACTTTTAAAAAATAAACAAATAAACAATAAATGAATAAAAAATAAACAAACAAATAAAAAAAACAAACAAACAAAAAACACTGGAAAGCCAGTCATTTATTTTGAGTTGTGAGGCTTTTTAGTTCACAAGCAGCAAGAGTTGCTCTTAGAACAGTCATTACAAATTGTCTTCTACAGCCAACAGTCATTGCTTATGGCCATAGCACTCTTAGGAATCCCGAGCTTGTGCGCTTAGTTAATACTTGGAATGGAGACTGCCAGGGAACACTAGGCGCTGTAAGCCATTGAGCTTAAGGCTCCGATTGTGAAGATTGTAGCTACAGTCATTTAAACACAAGAGGAGATCAAAACTAAAAAAAAATAAACAAATAAACAATAAATGAATAAAAAATAAACAAACAAATAAAAAACAAATAAACAAAAAACACTGGAAAGCCAGTCATTTATTTTGAGTTTTGAGGCTTTTTAGTTTACAAGCAGCTCTGTAACAAGAGTTACTCTTAGAACAGGCATTACAAATAGTCTTCTACAGCCAACAGTCATTGCTTATGGCCGTAGCACTCTTAGGAATCCCGAGCTTGTGCGCTTAGTTAATACTTGGAATTGAGACTGCCAGGGAACACTAGGCGCTGTAAGCTTTTTAGCTTAAGGCTCCGATTGTGAAGATTGTAGCTACAGTCATTTAAACACAAGAGGAGATCAAAACTTTTAAAAAATAAACAAATAAACAATAAATGAATAAAAAATAAACAAACAAATAAAAAAACAAACAAACAAAAAACACTGGAAAGCCAGTCATTTATTTTGAGTTGTGAGGCTTTTTAGTTCACAAGCAGCAAGAGTTGCTCTTAGAACAGTCATTACAAATTGTCTTCTACAACCAACAGTCATTGCTTATGGCCATAGCACTCTTAGGAATCCCGAGCTTGTGCGCTTAGTTAATACTTGGAATGGAGACTGCCAGGGAACACTAGGCGCTGTAAGCCATTGAGCTTAAGGCTCCGATTGTGAAGATTGTAGCTACAGTCATTTAAACACAAGAGGAGATCAAAACTTTTAAAAAATAAACAAATAAACAATAAATGAATAAAAAATAAACAAACAAATAAAAAAACAAACAAACAAAAAACACTGGAAAGCCAGTCATTTATTTTGAGTTGTGAGGCTTTTTAGTTCACAAGCAGCAAGAGTTGCTCTTAGAACAGTCATTACAAATTGTCTTCTACAGCCAACAGTCATTGCTTATGGCCATAGCACTCTTAGGAATCCCGAGCTTGTGCGCTTAGTTAATACTTGGAATGGAGACTGCCAGGGAACACTAGGCGCTGTAAGCCATTGAGCTTAAGGCTCCGATTGTGAAGATTGTAGCTACAGTCATTTAAACACAAGAGGAGATCAAAACTTTTAAAAAATAAACAAATAAACAATAAATGAATAAAAAATAAACAAAGAAATAAAAAACAAATAAACAAAAAACACTGGAAAGCCAGTCATTTATTTTGAGTTTTGAGGCTTTTTAGTTTACAAGCAGCTCTGTAACAAGAGTTACTCTTAGAACAGGCATTACAAATAGTCTTCTACAGCCAACAGTCATTGCTTATGGCCGTAGCACTCTTAGGAATCCCGAGCTTGTGCGCTTAGTTAATACTTGGAATTGAGACTGCCAGGGAACACTAGGCGCTGTAAGCTTTTTAGCTTAAGGCTCCGATTGTGAAGATTGTAGCTACAGTCATTTAAACACAAGAGGAGATCAAAACTTTTAAAAAATAAACAAATAAACAATAAATGAATAAAAAATAAACAAACAAATAAAAAAAACAAACAAACAAAAAACACTGGAAAGCCAGTCATTTATTTTGAGTTGTGAGGCTTTTTAGTTCACAAGCAGCAAGAGTTGCTCTTAGAACAGTCATTACAAATTGTCTTCTACAGCCAACAGTCATTGCTTATGGCCATAGCACTCTTAGGAATCCCGAGCTTGTGCGCTTAGTTAATACTTGGAATGGAGACTGCCAGGGAACACTAGGCGCTGTAAGCCATTGAGCTTAAGGCTCCGATTGTGAAGATTGTAGCTACAGTCATTTAAACACAAGAGGAGATCAAAACTAAAAAAAAATAAACAAATAAACAATAAATGAATAAAAAATAAACAAACAAATAAAAAACAAATAAACAAAAAACACTGGAAAGCCAGTCATTTATTTTGAGTTTTGAGGCTTTTTAGTTTACAAGCAGCTCTGTAACAAGAGTTACTCTTAGAACAGGCATTACAAATAGTCTTCTACAGCCAACAGTCATTGCTTATGGCCGTAGCACTCTTAGGAATCCCGAGCTTGTGCGCTTAGTTAATACTTGGAATTGAGACTGCCAGGGAACACTAGGCGCTGTAAGCTTTTTAGCTTAAGGCTCCGATTGTGAAGATTGTAGCTACAGTCATTTAAACACAAGAGGAGATCAAAACTTTTAAAAAATAAACAAATAAACAATAAATGAATAAAAAATAAACAAACAAATAAAAAAACAAACAAACAAAAAACACTGGAAAGCCAGTCATTTATTTTGAGTTGTGAGGCTTTTTAGTTCACAAGCAGCAAGAGTTGCTCTTAGAACAGTCATTACAAATTGTCTTCTACAACCAACAGTCATTGCTTATGGCCATAGCACTCTTAGGAATCCCGAGCTTGTGCGCTTAGTTAATACTTGGAATGGAGACTGCCAGGGAACACTAGGCGCTGTAAGCCATTGAGCTTAAGGCTCCGATTGTGAAGATTGTAGCTACAGTCATTTAAACACAAGAGGAGATCAAAACTTTTAAAAAATAAACAAATAAACAATAAATGAATAAAAAATAAACAAACAAATAAAAAAACAAATAAACAAAAAACACTGGAAAGCCAGTCATTTATTTTGAGTTGTGAGGCTTTTTAGTTCACAAGCAGCAAGAGTTGCTCTTAGAACAGTCATTACAAATTGTCTTCTACAGCCAACAGTCATTGCTTATGGCCGTAGCACTCTTAGGAATCCCGAGCTTGTGCGCTTAGTTAATACTTGGAATTGAGACTGCCAGGGAACACTAGGCGCTGTAAGCTTTTTAGCTTAGGGCTCCGATTGTGAAGATTGTAGCTACAGTCATTTAAACACAAGAGGAGATCAAAACTTTTAAAAAATAAACAAATAAACAATAAATGAATAAAAAATAAACAAACAAATAAAAAAACAAACAAACAAAAAACACTGGAAAGCCAGTCATTTATTTTGAGTTGTGAGGCTTTTTAGTTCACAAGCAGCAAGAGTTGCTCTTAGAACAGTCATTACAAATTGTCTTCTACAGCCAACAGTCATTGCTTATGGCCATAGCACTCTTAGGAATCCCGAGCTTGTGCGCTTAGTTAATACTTGGAATGGAGACTGCCAGGGAACACTAGGCGCTGTAAGCCATTGAGCTTAAGGCTCCGATTGTGAAGATTGTAGCTACAGTCATTTAAACACAAGAGGAGATCAAAACTTTAAAAAAATAAACAAATAAACAATAAATGAATAAAAAATAAACAAAGAAATAAAAAAACAAATAAACAAAAAACACTGGAAAGCCAGTCATTTATTTTGAGTTTTGAGGCTTTTTAGTTTACAAGCAGCTCTGTAACAAGAGTTACTCTTAGAACAGGCATTACAAATAGTCTTCTACAGCCAACAGTCATTGCTTATGGCCGTAGCACTCTTAGGAATCCCGAGCTTGTGCGCTTAGTTAATACTTGGAATTGAGACTGCCAGGGAACACTAGGCGCTGTAAGCTTTTTAGCTTAGGGCTCCGATTGTGAAGATTGTAGCTACAGTCATTTAAACACAAGAGGAGATCAAAACTTTTAAAAAATAAACAAATAAACAATAAATGAATAAAAAATAAACAAACAAATAAAAAAACAAACAAACAAAAAACACTGGAAAGCCAGTCATTTATTTTGAGTTGTGAGGCTTTTTAGTTCACAAGCAGCAAGAGTTGCTCTTAGAACAGTCATTACAAATTGTCTTCTACAGCCAACAGTCATTGCTTATGGCCATAGCACTCTTAGGAATCCCGAGCTTGTGCGCTTAGTTAATACTTGGAATGGAGACTGCCAGGGAACACTAGGCGCTGTAAGCTTTTTAGCTTAGGGCTCCGATTGTGAAGATTGTAGCTACAGTCATTTAAACACAAGAGGAGATCAAAACTTTTAAAAAATAAACAAATAAACAATAAATGAATAAAAAATAAACAAACAAATAAAAAAACAAACAAACAAAAAACACTGGAAAGCCAGTCATTTATTTTGAGTTGTGAGGCTTTTTAGTTCACAAGCAGCAAGAGTTGCTCTTAGAACAGTCATTACAGATTGTCTTCTACAGCCAACAGTCATTGCTTATGGCCATAGCACTCTTAGGAATCCCGAGCTTGTGCGCTTAGTTAATACTTGGAATGGAGACTGCCAGGGAACACTAGGCGCTGTAAGCCATTGAGCTTAAGGCTCCGATTGTGAAGATTGTAGCTACAGTCATTTAAACACAAGAGGAGATCAAAACTTTAAAAAAATAAACAAATAAACAATAAATGAATAAAAAATAAACAAAGAAATAAAAAAACAAATAAACAAAAAACACTGGAAAGCCAGTCATTTATTTTGAGTTTTGAGGCTTTTTAGTTTACAAACAGCTCTGTAACAAGAGTTACTCTTAGAACAGGCATTACAAATAGTCTTCTACAGCCAACAGTCATTGCTTATGGCCGTAGCACTCTTAGGAATCCCGAGCTTGTGCGCTTAGTTAATACTTGGAATTGAGACTGCCAGGGAACACTAGGCGCTGTAAGCTTTTTAGCTTAGGGCTCCGATTGTGAAGATTGTAGCTACAGTCATTTAAACACAAGAGGAGATCAAAACTTTTAAAAAATAAACAAATAAACAATAAATGAATAAAAAATAAACAAACAAATAAAAAAACAAACAAACAAAAAACACTGGAAAGCCAGTCATTTATTTTGAGTTGTGAGGCTTTTTAGTTCACAAGCAGCAAGAGTTGCTCTTAGAACAGTCATTACAAATTGTCTTCTACAGCCAACAGTCATTGCTTATGGCCGTAGCACTCTTAGGAATCCCGAGCTTGTGCGCTTAGTTAATACTTGGAATTGAGACTGCCAGGGAACACTAGGCGCTGTAAGCTTTTTAGCTTAAGGCTCCGATTGTGAAGATTGTAGCTACAGTCATTTAAACACAAGAGGAGATCAAAACTTTTAAAAAATAAACAAATAAACAATAAATGAATAAAAAATAAACAAACAAATAAAAAAACAAACAAACAAAAAACACTGGAAAGCCAGTCATTTATTTTGAGTTGTGAGGCTTTTTAGTTCACAAGCAGCAAGAGTTGCTCTTAGAACAGTCATTACAAATTGTCTTCTACAGCCAACAGTCATTGCTTATGGCCATAGCACTCTTAGGAATCCCGAGCTTGTGCGCTTAGTTAATACTTGGAATGGAGACTGCCAGGGAACACTAGGCGCTGTAAGCTTTTTAGCTTAGGGCTCCGATTGTGAAGATTGTAGCTACAGTCATTTAAACACAAGAGGAGATCAAAACTTTTAAAAAATAAACAAATAAACAATAAATGAATAAAAAATAAACAAACAAATAAAAAAACAAACAAACAAAAAACACTGGAAAGCCAGTCATTTATTTTGAGTTGTGAGGCTTTTTAGTTCACAAGCAGCAAGAGTTGCTCTTAGAACAGTCATTACAGATTGTCTTCTACAGCCAACAGTCATTGCTTATGGCCATAGCACTCTTAGGAATCCCGAGCTTGTGCGCTTAGTTAATACTTGGAATGGAGACTGCCAGGGAACACTAGGCGCTGTAAGCCATTGAGCTTAAGGCTCCGATTGTGAAGATTGTAGCTACAGTCATTTAAACACAAGAGGAGATCAAAACTTTAAAAAAATAAACAAATAAACAATAAATGAATAAAAAATAAACAAAGAAATAAAAAAACAAATAAACAAAAAACACTGGAAAGCCAGTCATTTATTTTGAGTTTTGAGGCTTTTTAGTTTACAAACAGCTCTGTAACAAGAGTTACTCTTAGAACAGGCATTACAAATAGTCTTCTACAGCCAACAGTCATTGCTTATGGCCGTAGCACTCTTAGGAATCCCGAGCTTGTGCGCTTAGTTAATACTTGGAATTGAGACTGCCAGGGAACACTAGGCGCTGTAAGCTTTTTAGCTTAGGGCTCCGATTGTGAAGATTGTAGCTACAGTCATTTAAACACAAGAGGAGATCAAAACTTTTAAAAAATAAACAAATAAACAATAAATGAATAAAAAATAAACAAACAAATAAAAAAACAAACAAACAAAAAACACTGGAAAGCCAGTCATTTATTTTGAGTTGTGAGGCTTTTTAGTTCACAAGCAGCAAGAGTTGCTCTTAGAACAGTCATTACAAATTGTCTTCTACAGCCAACAGTCATTGCTTATGGCCATAGCACTCTTAGGAATCCCGAGCTTGTGCGCTTAGTTAATACTTGGAATGGAGACTGCCAGGGAACACTAGGCGCTGTAAGCCATTGAGCTTAAGGCTCCGATTGTGAAGATTGTAGCTACAGTCATTTAAACACAAGAGGAGATCAAAACTTTTAAAAAATAAACAAATAAACAATAAATGAATAAAAAATAAACAAAGAAATAAAAAACAAATAAACAAAAAACACTGGAAAGCCAGTCATTTATTTTGAGTTTTGAGGCTTTTTAGTTTACAAGCAGCTCTGTAACAAGAGTTACTCTTAGAACAGGCATTACAAATAGTCTTCTACAGCCAACAGTCATTGCTTATGGCCGTAGCACTCTTAGGAATCCCGAGCTTGTGCGCTTAGTTAATACTTGGAATTGAGACTGCCAGGGAACACTAGGCGCTGTAAGCTTTTTAGCTTAAGGCTCCGATTGTGAAGATTGTAGCTACAGTCATTTAAACACAAGAGGAGATCAAAACTTTTAAAAAATAAACAAATAAACAATAAATGAATAAAAAATAAACAAACAAATAAAAAAAACAAACAAACAAAAAACACTGGAAAGCCAGTCATTTATTTTGAGTTGTGAGGCTTTTTAGTTCACAAGCAGCAAGAGTTGCTCTTAGAACAGTCATTACAAATTGTCTTCTACAGCCAACAGTCATTGCTTATGGCCATAGCACTCTTAGGAATCCCGAGCTTGTGCGCTTAGTTAATACTTGGAATGGAGACTGCCAGGGAACACTAGGCGCTGTAAGCCATTGAGCTTAAGGCTCCGATTGTGAAGATTGTAGCTACAGTCATTTAAACACAAGAGGAGATCAAAACTAAAAAAAAATAAACAAATAAACAATAAATGAATAAAAAATAAACAAACAAATAAAAAACAAATAAACAAAAAACACTGGAAAGCCAGTCATTTATTTTGAGTTTTGAGGCTTTTTAGTTTACAAGCAGCTCTGTAACAAGAGTTACTCTTAGAACAGGCATTACAAATAGTCTTCTACAGCCAACAGTCATTGCTTATGGCCGTAGCACTCTTAGGAATCCCGAGCTTGTGCGCTTAGTTAATACTTGGAATTGAGACTGCCAGGGAACACTAGGCGCTGTAAGCTTTTTAGCTTAAGGCTCCGATTGTGAAGATTGTAGCTACAGTCATTTAAACACAAGAGGAGATCAAAACTTTTAAAAAATAAACAAATAAACAATAAATGAATAAAAAATAAACAAACAAATAAAAAAACAAACAAACAAAAAACACTGGAAAGCCAGTCATTTATTTTGAGTTGTGAGGCTTTTTAGTTCACAAGCAGCAAGAGTTGCTCTTAGAACAGTCATTACAAATTGTCTTCTACAACCAACAGTCATTGCTTATGGCCATAGCACTCTTAGGAATCCCGAGCTTGTGCGCTTAGTTAATACTTGGAATGGAGACTGCCAGGGAACACTAGGCGCTGTAAGCCATTGAGCTTAAGGCTCCGATTGTGAAGATTGTAGCTACAGTCATTTAAACACAAGAGGAGATCAAAACTTTTAAAAAATAAACAAATAAACAATAAATGAATAAAAAATAAACAAACAAATAAAAAAACAAATAAACAAAAAACACTGGAAAGCCAGTCATTTATTTTGAGTTGTGAGGCTTTTTAGTTCACAAGCAGCAAGAGTTGCTCTTAGAACAGTCATTACAAATTGTCTTCTACAGCCAACAGTCATTGCTTATGGCCGTAGCACTCTTAGGAATCCCGAGCTTGTGCGCTTAGTTAATACTTGGAATTGAGACTGCCAGGGAACACTAGGCGCTGTAAGCTTTTTAGCTTAGGGCTCCGATTGTGAAGATTGTAGCTACAGTCATTTAAACACAAGAGGAGATCAAAACTTTTAAAAAATAAACAAATAAACAATAAATGAATAAAAAATAAACAAACAAATAAAAAAACAAACAAACAAAAAACACTGGAAAGCCAGTCATTTATTTTGAGTTGTGAGGCTTTTTAGTTCACAAGCAGCAAGAGTTGCTCTTAGAACAGTCATTACAAATTGTCTTCTACAGCCAACAGTCATTGCTTATGGCCATAGCACTCTTAGGAATCCCGAGCTTGTGCGCTTAGTTAATACTTGGAATGGAGACTGCCAGGGAACACTAGGCGCTGTAAGCCATTGAGCTTAAGGCTCCGATTGTGAAGATTGTAGCTACAGTCATTTAAACACAAGAGGAGATCAAAACTTTAAAAAAATAAACAAATAAACAATAAATGAATAAAAAATAAACAAAGAAATAAAAAAACAAATAAACAAAAAACACTGGAAAGCCAGTCATTTATTTTGAGTTTTGAGGCTTTTTAGTTTACAAGCAGCTCTGTAACAAGAGTTACTCTTAGAACAGGCATTACAAATAGTCTTCTACAGCCAACAGTCATTGCTTATGGCCGTAGCACTCTTAGGAATCCCGAGCTTGTGCGCTTAGTTAATACTTGGAATTGAGACTGCCAGGGAACACTAGGCGCTGTAAGCTTTTTAGCTTAGGGCTCCGATTGTGAAGATTGTAGCTACAGTCATTTAAACACAAGAGGAGATCAAAACTTTTAAAAAATAAACAAATAAACAATAAATGAATAAAAAATAAACAAACAAATAAAAAAACAAACAAACAAAAAACACTGGAAAGCCAGTCATTTATTTTGAGTTGTGAGGCTTTTTAGTTCACAAGCAGCAAGAGTTGCTCTTAGAACAGTCATTACAAATTGTCTTCTACAGCCAACAGTCATTGCTTATGGCCATAGCACTCTTAGGAATCCCGAGCTTGTGCGCTTAGTTAATACTTGGAATGGAGACTGCCAGGGAACACTAGGCGCTGTAAGCTTTTTAGCTTAGGGCTCCGATTGTGAAGATTGTAGCTACAGTCATTTAAACACAAGAGGAGATCAAAACTTTTAAAAAATAAACAAATAAACAATAAATGAATAAAAAATAAACAAACAAATAAAAAAACAAACAAACAAAAAACACTGGAAAGCCAGTCATTTATTTTGAGTTGTGAGGCTTTTTAGTTCACAAGCAGCAAGAGTTGCTCTTAGAACAGTCATTACAGATTGTCTTCTACAGCCAACAGTCATTGCTTATGGCCATAGCACTCTTAGGAATCCCGAGCTTGTGCGCTTAGTTAATACTTGGAATGGAGACTGCCAGGGAACACTAGGCGCTGTAAGCCATTGAGCTTAAGGCTCCGATTGTGAAGATTGTAGCTACAGTCATTTAAACACAAGAGGAGATCAAAACTTTAAAAAAATAAACAAATAAACAATAAATGAATAAAAAATAAACAAAGAAATAAAAAAACAAATAAACAAAAAACACTGGAAAGCCAGTCATTTATTTTGAGTTTTGAGGCTTTTTAGTTTACAAACAGCTCTGTAACAAGAGTTACTCTTAGAACAGGCATTACAAATAGTCTTCTACAGCCAACAGTCATTGCTTATGGCCGTAGCACTCTTAGGAATCCCGAGCTTGTGCGCTTAGTTAATACTTGGAATTGAGACTGCCAGGGAACACTAGGCGCTGTAAGCTTTTTAGCTTAGGGCTCCGATTGTGAAGATTGTAGCTACAGTCATTTAAACACAAGAGGAGATCAAAACTTTTAAAAAATAAACAAATAAACAATAAATGAATAAAAAATAAACAAACAAATAAAAAAACAAACAAACAAAAAACACTGGAAAGCCAGTCATTTATTTTGAGTTGTGAGGCTTTTTAGTTCACAAGCAGCAAGAGTTGCTCTTAGAACAGTCATTACAAATTGTCTTCTACAGCCAACAGTCATTGCTTATGGCCATAGCACTCTTAGGAATCCCGAGCTTGTGCGCTTAGTTAATACTTGGAATGGAGACTGCCAGGGAACACTAGGCGCTGTAAGCCATTGAGCTTAAGGCTCCGATTGTGAAGATTGTAGCTACAGTCATTTAAACACAAGAGGAGATCAAAACTAAAAAAAAATAAACAAATAAACAATAAATGAATAAAAAATAAACAAACAAATAAAAAAAACAAACAAACAAAAAACACTGGAAAGCCAGTCATTTATTTTGAGTTGTGAGGCTTTTTAGTTCACAAGCAGCAAGAGTTGCTCTTAGAACAGTCATTACAAATTGTCTTCTACAGCCAACAGTCATTGCTTATGGCCATAGCACTCTTAGGAATCCCGAGCTTGTGCGCTTAGTTAATACTTGGAATGGAGACTGCCAGGGAACACTAGGCGCTGTAAGCCATTGAGCTTAAGGCTCCGATTGTGAAGATTGTAGCTACAGTCATTTAAACACAAGAGGAGATCAAAACTAAAAAAAAATAAACAAATAAACAATAAATGAATAAAAAATAAACAAACAAATAAAAAACAAATAAACAAAAAACACTGGAAAGCCAGTCATTTATTTTGAGTTTTGAGGCTTTTTAGTTTACAAGCAGCTCTGTAACAAGAGTTACTCTTAGAACAGGCATTACAAATAGTCTTCTACAGCCAACAGTCATTGCTTATGGCCGTAGCACTCTTAGGAATCCCGAGCTTGTGCGCTTAGTTAATACTTGGAATTGAGACTGCCAGGGAACACTAGGCGCTGTAAGCTTTTTAGCTTAAGGCTCCGATTGTGAAGATTGTAGCTACAGTCATTTAAACACAAGAGGAGATCAAAACTTTTAAAAAATAAACAAATAAACAATAAATGAATAAAAAATAAACAAACAAATAAAAAAACAAACAAACAAAAAACACTGGAAAGCCAGTCATTTATTTTGAGTTGTGAGGCTTTTTAGTTCACAAGCAGCAAGAGTTGCTCTTAGAACAGTCATTACAAATTGTCTTCTACAACCAACAGTCATTGCTTATGGCCATAGCACTCTTAGGAATCCCGAGCTTGTGCGCTTAGTTAATACTTGGAATGGAGACTGCCAGGGAACACTAGGCGCTGTAAGCCATTGAGCTTAAGGCTCCGATTGTGAAGATTGTAGCTACAGTCATTTAAACACAAGAGGAGATCAAAACTTTTAAAAAATAAACAAATAAACAATAAATGAATAAAAAATAAACAAACAAATAAAAAAACAAATAAACAAAAAACACTGGAAAGCCAGTCATTTATTTTGAGTTGTGAGGCTTTTTAGTTCACAAGCAGCAAGAGTTGCTCTTAGAACAGTCATTACAAATTGTCTTCTACAGCCAACAGTCATTGCTTATGGCCGTAGCACTCTTAGGAATCCCGAGCTTGTGCGCTTAGTTAATACTTGGAATTGAGACTGCCAGGGAACACTAGGCGCTGTAAGCTTTTTAGCTTAGGGCTCCGATTGTGAAGATTGTAGCTACAGTCATTTAAACACAAGAGGAGATCAAAACTTTTAAAAAATAAACAAATAAACAATAAATGAATAAAAAATAAACAAACAAATAAAAAAACAAACAAACAAAAAACACTGGAAAGCCAGTCATTTATTTTGAGTTGTGAGGCTTTTTAGTTCACAAGCAGCAAGAGTTGCTCTTAGAACAGTCATTACAAATTGTCTTCTACAGCCAACAGTCATTGCTTATGGCCATAGCACTCTTAGGAATCCCGAGCTTGTGCGCTTAGTTAATACTTGGAATGGAGACTGCCAGGGAACACTAGGCGCTGTAAGCCATTGAGCTTAAGGCTCCGATTGTGAAGATTGTAGCTACAGTCATTTAAACACAAGAGGAGATCAAAACTTTAAAAAAATAAACAAATAAACAATAAATGAATAAAAAATAAACAAAGAAATAAAAAAACAAATAAACAAAAAACACTGGAAAGCCAGTCATTTATTTTGAGTTTTGAGGCTTTTTAGTTTACAAGCAGCTCTGTAACAAGAGTTACTCTTAGAACAGGCATTACAAATAG
Organism: Hoplias malabaricus; assembly: GCF_029633855.1. NCBI lineage: Eukaryota > Metazoa > Chordata > Actinopteri > Characiformes > Erythrinidae > Hoplias > Hoplias malabaricus. The sequence goes on along the minus strand of NC_089811.1, from coordinate 17,637,121 downwards.
TCTTCTACAGCCAACAGTCATTGCTTATGGCCGTAGCACTCTTAGGAATCCCGAGCTTGTGCGCTTAGTTAATACTTGGAATTGAGACTGCCAGGGAACACTAGGCGCTGTAAGCTTTTTAGCTTAGGGCTCCGATTGTGAAGATTGTAGCTACAGTCATTTAAACACAAGAGGAGATCAAAACTTTTAAAAAATAAACAAATAAACAATAAATGAATAAAAAATAAACAAACAAATAAAAAAACAAACAAACAAAAAACACTGGAAAGCCAGTCATTTATTTTGAGTTGTGAGGCTTTTTAGTTCACAAGCAGCAAGAGTTGCTCTTAGAACAGTCATTACAAATTGTCTTCTACAGCCAACAGTCATTGCTTATGGCCATAGCACTCTTAGGAATCCCGAGCTTGTGCGCTTAGTTAATACTTGGAATGGAGACTGCCAGGGAACACTAGGCGCTGTAAGCTTTTTAGCTTAGGGCTCCGATTGTGAAGATTGTAGCTACAGTCATTTAAACACAAGAGGAGATCAAAACTTTTAAAAAATAAACAAATAAACAATAAATGAATAAAAAATAAACAAACAAATAAAAAAACAAACAAACAAAAAACACTGGAAAGCCAGTCATTTATTTTGAGTTGTGAGGCTTTTTAGTTCACAAGCAGCAAGAGTTGCTCTTAGAACAGTCATTACAGATTGTCTTCTACAGCCAACAGTCATTGCTTATGGCCATAGCACTCTTAGGAATCCCGAGCTTGTGCGCTTAGTTAATACTTGGAATGGAGACTGCCAGGGAACACTAGGCGCTGTAAGCCATTGAGCTTAAGGCTCCGATTGTGAAGATTGTAGCTACAGTCATTTAAACACAAGAGGAGATCAAAACTTTAAAAAAATAAACAAATAAACAATAAATGAATAAAAAATAAACAAAGAAATAAAAAAACAAATAAACAAAAAACACTGGAAAGCCAGTCATTTATTTTGAGTTTTGAGGCTTTTTAGTTTACAAACAGCTCTGTAACAAGAGTTACTCTTAGAACAGGCATTACAAATAGTCTTCTACAGCCAACAGTCATTGCTTATGGCCGTAGCACTCTTAGGAATCCCGAGCTTGTGCGCTTAGTTAATACTTGGAATTGAGACTGCCAGGGAACACTAGGCGCTGTAAGCTTTTTAGCTTAGGGCTCCGATTGTGAAGATTGTAGCTACAGTCATTTAAACACAAGAGGAGATCAAAACTTTTAAAAAATAAACAAATAAACAATAAATGAATAAAAAATAAACAAACAAATAAAAAAACAAACAAACAAAAAACACTGGAAAGCCAGTCATTTATTTTGAGTTGTGAGGCTTTTTAGTTCACAAGCAGCAAGAGTTGCTCTTAGAACAGTCATTACAAATTGTCTTCTACAGCCAACAGTCATTGCTTATGGCCGTAGCACTCTTAGGAATCCCGAGCTTGTGCGCTTAGTTAATACTTGGAATTGAGACTGCCAGGGAACACTAGGCGCTGTAAGCTTTTTAGCTTAAGGCTCCGATTGTGAAGATTGTAGCTACAGTCATTTAAACACAAGAGGAGATCAAAACTTTTAAAAAATAAACAAATAAACAATAAATGAATAAAAAATAAACAAACAAATAAAAAAACAAACAAACAAAAAACACTGGAAAGCCAGTCATTTATTTTGAGTTGTGAGGCTTTTTAGTTCACAAGCAGCAAGAGTTGCTCTTAGAACAGTCATTACAAATTGTCTTCTACAGCCAACAGTCATTGCTTATGGCCATAGCACTCTTAGGAATCCCGAGCTTGTGCGCTTAGTTAATACTTGGAATGGAGACTGCCAGGGAACACTAGGCGCTGTAAGCTTTTTAGCTTAGGGCTCCGATTGTGAAGATTGTAGCTACAGTCATTTAAACACAAGAGGAGATCAAAACTTTTAAAAAATAAACAAATAAACAATAAATGAATAAAAAATAAACAAACAAATAAAAAAACAAACAAACAAAAAACACTGGAAAGCCAGTCATTTATTTTGAGTTGTGAGGCTTTTTAGTTCACAAGCAGCAAGAGTTGCTCTTAGAACAGTCATTACAGATTGTCTTCTACAGCCAACAGTCATTGCTTATGGCCATAGCACTCTTAGGAATCCCGAGCTTGTGCGCTTAGTTAATACTTGGAATGGAGACTGCCAGGGAACACTAGGCGCTGTAAGCCATTGAGCTTAAGGCTCCGATTGTGAAGATTGTAGCTACAGTCATTTAAACACAAGAGGAGATCAAAACTTTAAAAAAATAAACAAATAAACAATAAATGAATAAAAAATAAACAAAGAAATAAAAAAACAAATAAACAAAAAACACTGGAAAGCCAGTCATTTATTTTGAGTTTTGAGGCTTTTTAGTTTACAAACAGCTCTGTAACAAGAGTTACTCTTAGAACAGGCATTACAAATAGTCTTCTACAGCCAACAGTCATTGCTTATGGCCGTAGCACTCTTAGGAATCCCGAGCTTGTGCGCTTAGTTAATACTTGGAATTGAGACTGCCAGGGAACACTAGGCGCTGTAAGCTTTTTAGCTTAGGGCTCCGATTGTGAAGATTGTAGCTACAGTCATTTAAACACAAGAGGAGATCAAAACTTTTAAAAAATAAACAAATAAACAATAAATGAATAAAAAATAAACAAACAAATAAAAAAACAAACAAACAAAAAACACTGGAAAGCCAGTCATTTATTTTGAGTTGTGAGGCTTTTTAGTTCACAAGCAGCAAGAGTTGCTCTTAGAACAGTCATTACAAATTGTCTTCTACAGCCAACAGTCATTGCTTATGGCCATAGCACTCTTAGGAATCCCGAGCTTGTGCGCTTAGTTAATACTTGGAATGGAGACTGCCAGGGAACACTAGGCGCTGTAAGCCATTGAGCTTAAGGCTCCGATTGTGAAGATTGTAGCTACAGTCATTTAAACACAAGAGGAGATCAAAACTTTTAAAAAATAAACAAATAAACAATAAATGAATAAAAAATAAACAAAGAAATAAAAAACAAATAAACAAAAAACACTGGAAAGCCAGTCATTTATTTTGAGTTTTGAGGCTTTTTAGTTTACAAGCAGCTCTGTAACAAGAGTTACTCTTAGAACAGGCATTACAAATAGTCTTCTACAGCCAACAGTCATTGCTTATGGCCGTAGCACTCTTAGGAATCCCGAGCTTGTGCGCTTAGTTAATACTTGGAATTGAGACTGCCAGGGAACACTAGGCGCTGTAAGCTTTTTAGCTTAAGGCTCCGATTGTGAAGATTGTAGCTACAGTCATTTAAACACAAGAGGAGATCAAAACTTTTAAAAAATAAACAAATAAACAATAAATGAATAAAAAATAAACAAACAAATAAAAAAAACAAACAAACAAAAAACACTGGAAAGCCAGTCATTTATTTTGAGTTGTGAGGCTTTTTAGTTCACAAGCAGCAAGAGTTGCTCTTAGAACAGTCATTACAAATTGTCTTCTACAGCCAACAGTCATTGCTTATGGCCATAGCACTCTTAGGAATCCCGAGCTTGTGCGCTTAGTTAATACTTGGAATGGAGACTGCCAGGGAACACTAGGCGCTGTAAGCCATTGAGCTTAAGGCTCCGATTGTGAAGATTGTAGCTACAGTCATTTAAACACAAGAGGAGATCAAAACTAAAAAAAAATAAACAAATAAACAATAAATGAATAAAAAATAAACAAACAAATAAAAAACAAATAAACAAAAAACACTGGAAAGCCAGTCATTTATTTTGAGTTTTGAGGCTTTTTAGTTTACAAGCAGCTCTGTAACAAGAGTTACTCTTAGAACAGGCATTACAAATAGTCTTCTACAGCCAACAGTCATTGCTTATGGCCGTAGCACTCTTAGGAATCCCGAGCTTGTGCGCTTAGTTAATACTTGGAATTGAGACTGCCAGGGAACACTAGGCGCTGTAAGCTTTTTAGCTTAAGGCTCCGATTGTGAAGATTGTAGCTACAGTCATTTAAACACAAGAGGAGATCAAAACTTTTAAAAAATAAACAAATAAACAATAAATGAATAAAAAATAAACAAACAAATAAAAAAACAAACAAACAAAAAACACTGGAAAGCCAGTCATTTATTTTGAGTTGTGAGGCTTTTTAGTTCACAAGCAGCAAGAGTTGCTCTTAGAACAGTCATTACAAATTGTCTTCTACAACCAACAGTCATTGCTTATGGCCATAGCACTCTTAGGAATCCCGAGCTTGTGCGCTTAGTTAATACTTGGAATGGAGACTGCCAGGGAACACTAGGCGCTGTAAGCCATTGAGCTTAAGGCTCCGATTGTGAAGATTGTAGCTACAGTCATTTAAACACAAGAGGAGATCAAAACTTTTAAAAAATAAACAAATAAACAATAAATGAATAAAAAATAAACAAACAAATAAAAAAACAAATAAACAAAAAACACTGGAAAGCCAGTCATTTATTTTGAGTTGTGAGGCTTTTTAGTTCACAAGCAGCAAGAGTTGCTCTTAGAACAGTCATTACAAATTGTCTTCTACAGCCAACAGTCATTGCTTATGGCCGTAGCACTCTTAGGAATCCCGAGCTTGTGCGCTTAGTTAATACTTGGAATTGAGACTGCCAGGGAACACTAGGCGCTGTAAGCTTTTTAGCTTAGGGCTCCGATTGTGAAGATTGTAGCTACAGTCATTTAAACACAAGAGGAGATCAAAACTTTTAAAAAATAAACAAATAAACAATAAATGAATAAAAAATAAACAAACAAATAAAAAAACAAACAAACAAAAAACACTGGAAAGCCAGTCATTTATTTTGAGTTGTGAGGCTTTTTAGTTCACAAGCAGCAAGAGTTGCTCTTAGAACAGTCATTACAAATTGTCTTCTACAGCCAACAGTCATTGCTTATGGCCATAGCACTCTTAGGAATCCCGAGCTTGTGCGCTTAGTTAATACTTGGAATGGAGACTGCCAGGGAACACTAGGCGCTGTAAGCCATTGAGCTTAAGGCTCCGATTGTGAAGATTGTAGCTACAGTCATTTAAACACAAGAGGAGATCAAAACTTTAAAAAAATAAACAAATAAACAATAAATGAATAAAAAATAAACAAAGAAATAAAAAAACAAATAAACAAAAAACACTGGAAAGCCAGTCATTTATTTTGAGTTTTGAGGCTTTTTAGTTTACAAGCAGCTCTGTAACAAGAGTTACTCTTAGAACAGGCATTACAAATAGTCTTCTACAGCCAACAGTCATTGCTTATGGCCGTAGCACTCTTAGGAATCCCGAGCTTGTGCGCTTAGTTAATACTTGGAATTGAGACTGCCAGGGAACACTAGGCGCTGTAAGCTTTTTAGCTTAGGGCTCCGATTGTGAAGATTGTAGCTACAGTCATTTAAACACAAGAGGAGATCAAAACTTTTAAAAAATAAACAAATAAACAATAAATGAATAAAAAATAAACAAACAAATAAAAAAACAAACAAACAAAAAACACTGGAAAGCCAGTCATTTATTTTGAGTTGTGAGGCTTTTTAGTTCACAAGCAGCAAGAGTTGCTCTTAGAACAGTCATTACAAATTGTCTTCTACAGCCAACAGTCATTGCTTATGGCCATAGCACTCTTAGGAATCCCGAGCTTGTGCGCTTAGTTAATACTTGGAATGGAGACTGCCAGGGAACACTAGGCGCTGTAAGCTTTTTAGCTTAGGGCTCCGATTGTGAAGATTGTAGCTACAGTCATTTAAACACAAGAGGAGATCAAAACTTTTAAAAAATAAACAAATAAACAATAAATGAATAAAAAATAAACAAACAAATAAAAAAACAAACAAACAAAAAACACTGGAAAGCCAGTCATTTATTTTGAGTTGTGAGGCTTTTTAGTTCACAAGCAGCAAGAGTTGCTCTTAGAACAGTCATTACAGATTGTCTTCTACAGCCAACAGTCATTGCTTATGGCCATAGCACTCTTAGGAATCCCGAGCTTGTGCGCTTAGTTAATACTTGGAATGGAGACTGCCAGGGAACACTAGGCGCTGTAAGCCATTGAGCTTAAGGCTCCGATTGTGAAGATTGTAGCTACAGTCATTTAAACACAAGAGGAGATCAAAACTTTAAAAAAATAAACAAATAAACAATAAATGAATAAAAAATAAACAAAGAAATAAAAAAACAAATAAACAAAAAACACTGGAAAGCCAGTCATTTATTTTGAGTTTTGAGGCTTTTTAGTTTACAAACAGCTCTGTAACAAGAGTTACTCTTAGAACAGGCATTACAAATAGTCTTCTACAGCCAACAGTCATTGCTTATGGCCGTAGCACTCTTAGGAATCCCGAGCTTGTGCGCTTAGTTAATACTTGGAATTGAGACTGCCAGGGAACACTAGGCGCTGTAAGCTTTTTAGCTTAGGGCTCCGATTGTGAAGATTGTAGCTACAGTCATTTAAACACAAGAGGAGATCAAAACTTTTAAAAAATAAACAAATAAACAATAAATGAATAAAAAATAAACAAACAAATAAAAAAACAAACAAACAAAAAACACTGGAAAGCCAGTCATTTATTTTGAGTTGTGAGGCTTTTTAGTTCACAAGCAGCAAGAGTTGCTCTTAGAACAGTCATTACAAATTGTCTTCTACAGCCAACAGTCATTGCTTATGGCCATAGCACTCTTAGGAATCCCGAGCTTGTGCGCTTAGTTAATACTTGGAATGGAGACTGCCAGGGAACACTAGGCGCTGTAAGCCATTGAGCTTAAGGCTCCGATTGTGAAGATTGTAGCTACAGTCATTTAAACACAAGAGGAGATCAAAACTAAAAAAAAATAAACAAATAAACAATAAATGAATAAAAAATAAACAAACAAATAAAAAACAAATAAACAAAAAACACTGGAAAGCCAGTCATTTATTTTGAGTTTTGAGGCTTTTTAGTTTACAAGCAGCTCTGTAACAAGAGTTACTCTTAGAACAGGCATTACAAATAGTCTTCTACAGCCAACAGTCATTGCTTATGGCCGTAGCACTCTTAGGAATCCCGAGCTTGTGCGCTTAGTTAATACTTGGAATTGAGACTGCCAGGGAACACTAGGCGCTGTAAGCTTTTTAGCTTAAGGCTCCGATTGTGAAGATTGTAGCTACAGTCATTTAAACACAAGAGGAGATCAAAACTTTTAAAAAATAAACAAATAAACAATAAATGAATAAAAAATAAACAAACAAATAAAAAAACAAACAAACAAAAAACACTGGAAAGCCAGTCATTTATTTTGAGTTGTGAGGCTTTTTAGTTCACAAGCAGCAAGAGTTGCTCTTAGAACAGTCATTACAAATTGTCTTCTACAACCAACAGTCATTGCTTATGGCCATAGCACTCTTAGGAATCCCGAGCTTGTGCGCTTAGTTAATACTTGGAATGGAGACTGCCAGGGAACACTAGGCGCTGTAAGCCATTGAGCTTAAGGCTCCGATTGTGAAGATTGTAGCTACAGTCATTTAAACACAAGAGGAGATCAAAACTTTTAAAAAATAAACAAATAAACAATAAATGAATAAAAAATAAACAAACAAATAAAAAAACAAATAAACAAAAAACACTGGAAAGCCAGTCATTTATTTTGAGTTGTGAGGCTTTTTAGTTCACAAGCAGCAAGAGTTGCTCTTAGAACAGTCATTACAAATTGTCTTCTACAGCCAACAGTCATTGCTTATGGCCGTAGCACTCTTAGGAATCCCGAGCTTGTGCGCTTAGTTAATACTTGGAATTGAGACTGCCAGGGAACACTAGGCGCTGTAAGCTTTTTAGCTTAGGGCTCCGATTGTGAAGATTGTAGCTACAGTCATTTAAACACAAGAGGAGATCAAAACTTTTAAAAAATAAACAAATAAACAATAAATGAATAAAAAATAAACAAACAAATAAAAAAACAAACAAACAAAAAACACTGGAAAGCCAGTCATTTATTTTGAGTTGTGAGGCTTTTTAGTTCACAAGCAGCAAGAGTTGCTCTTAGAACAGTCATTACAAATTGTCTTCTACAGCCAACAGTCATTGCTTATGGCCATAGCACTCTTAGGAATCCCGAGCTTGTGCGCTTAGTTAATACTTGGAATGGAGACTGCCAGGGAACACTAGGCGCTGTAAGCCATTGAGCTTAAGGCTCCGATTGTGAAGATTGTAGCTACAGTCATTTAAACACAAGAGGAGATCAAAACTTTAAAAAAATAAACAAATAAACAATAAATGAATAAAAAATAAACAAAGAAATAAAAAAACAAATAAACAAAAAACACTGGAAAGCCAGTCATTTATTTTGAGTTTTGAGGCTTTTTAGTTTACAAGCAGCTCTGTAACAAGAGTTACTCTTAGAACAGGCATTACAAATAGTCTTCTACAGCCAACAGTCATTGCTTATGGCCGTAGCACTCTTAGGAATCCCGAGCTTGTGCGCTTAGTTAATACTTGGAATTGAGACTGCCAGGGAACACTAGGCGCTGTAAGCTTTTTAGCTTAGGGCTCCGATTGTGAAGATTGTAGCTACAGTCATTTAAACACAAGAGGAGATCAAAACTTTTAAAAAATAAACAAATAAACAATAAATGAATAAAAAATAAACAAACAAATAAAAAAACAAACAAACAAAAAACACTGGAAAGCCAGTCATTTATTTTGAGTTGTGAGGCTTTTTAGTTCACAAGCAGCAAGAGTTGCTCTTAGAACAGTCATTACAGATTGTCTTCTACAGCCAACAGTCATTGCTTATGGCCATAGCACTCTTAGGAATCCCGAGCTTGTGCGCTTAGTTAATACTTGGAATGGAGACTGCCAGGGAACACTAGGCGCTGTAAGCCATTGAGCTTAAGGCTCCGATTGTGAAGATTGTAGCTACAGTCATTTAAACACAAGAGGAGATCAAAACTTTTAAAAAATAAACAAATAAACAATAATTGAATAAAAAATAAACAAACAAATAAAAAACAAATAAACAAAAAACACTGGAAAGCCAGTCATTTATTTTGAGTTTTGAGGCTTTTTAGTTTACAAGCAGCTCTGTAACAAGAGTTACTCTTAGAACAGGCATTACAAATAGTCTTCTACAGCCAACAGTCATTGCTTATGGCCGTAGCACTCTTAGGAATCCCGAGCTTGTGCGCTTAGTTAATACTTGGAATTGAGACTGCCAGGGAACACTAGGCGCTGTAAGCTTTTTAGCTTAAGGCTCCGATTGTGAAGATTGTAGCTACAGTCATTTAAACACAAGAGGAGATCAAAACTTTTAAAAAATAAACAAATAAACAATAAATGAATAAAAAATAAACAAACAAATAAAAAAACAAACAAACAAAAAACACTGGAAAGCCAGTCATTTATTTTGAGTTGTGAGGCTTTTTAGTTCACAAGCAGCAAGAGTTGCTCTTAGAACAGTCATTACAAATTGTCTTCTACAGCCAACAGTCATTGCTTATGGCCATAGCACTCTTAGGAATCCCGAGCTTGTGCGCTTAGTTAATACTTGGAATGGAGACTGCCAGGGAACACTAGGCGCTGTAAGCCATTGAGCTTAAGGCTCCGATTGTGAAGATTGTAGCTACAGTCATTTAAACACAAGAGGAGATCAAAACTTTTAAAAAATAAACAAATAAACAATAAATGAATAAAAAATAAACAAAGAAATAAAAAACAAATAAACAAAAAACACTGGAAAGCCAGTCATTTATTTTGAGTTTTGAGGCTTTTTAGTTTACAAGCAGCTCTGTAACAAGAGTTACTCTTAGAACAGGCATTACAAATAGTCTTCTACAGCCAACAGTCATTGCTTATGGCCGTAGCACTCTTAGGAATCCCGAGCTTGTGCGCTTAGTTAATACTTGGAATTGAGACTGCCAGGGAACACTAGGCGCTGTAAGCTTTTTAGCTTAAGGCTCCGATTGTGAAGATTGTAGCTACAGTCATTTAAACACAAGAGGGGATCAAAACTTTTAAAAAATAAACAAATAAACAATAAATGAATAAAAAATAAACAAACAAATAAAAAAACAAACAAACAAAAAACACTGGAAAGCCAGTCATTTATTTTGAGTTGTGAGGCTTTTTAGTTCACAAGCAGCAAGAGTTGCTCTTAGAACAGTCATTACAAATTGTCGTCTACAGCCAACAGTCATTGCTTATGGCCATAGCACTCTTAGGAATCCCGAGCTTGTGCGCTTAGTTAATACTTGGAATTGAGACTGCCAGGGAACACTAGGCGCTGTAAGCTCTTTAGCTTAAGGCTCCGATTGTGAAGATTGTAGCTACAGTCATTTAAACACAAGAGGAGATCAAAACTTTTAAAAAAAATAAACAAATAAACAATAAATGAATAAAAAATAAACAAACAAATAAAAAGAACAAACAAGCAAAAAACACTGGAAAGCCAGTCATTTATTTTGAGTTGTGAGGCTTTTTAGTTCACAAGCAGCAAGAGTTGCTCTTAGAACAGTCATTACAAATGGTCTTCTACAGCCAACAGTCATTGCTTATGGCCGTAGCACTCTTAGGAATCCCGAGCTTGTGCGCTTAGTTAATACTTGGAATTGAGACTGCCAGGGAACACTAGGCGCTGTAAGCTTTTTAGCTTAGGGCTCCGATTGTGAAGATTGTAGCTACAGTCATTTAAACACAAGAGGAGATCAAAACTTTTAAAAAATAAACAAATAAACAATAAATGAATAAAAAATAAACAAACAAATAAAAAAACAAACAAACAAAAAACACTGGAAAGCCAGTCATTTATTTTGAGTTTTGAGGCTTTTTAGTTTACAAGCAGCTCTGTAACAAGAGTTACTCTTAGAACAGGCATTACAAATAGTCTTCTACAGCCAACAGTCATTGCTTATGGCCGTAGCACTCTTAGGAATCCCGAGCTTGTGCGCTTAGTTAATACTTGGAATTGAGACTGCCAGGGAACACTAGGCGCTGTAAGCTTTTTAGCTTAAGGCTCCGATTGTGAAGATTGTAGCTACAGTCATTTAAACACAAGAGGAGATCAAAACTTTTAAAAAATAAACAAATAAACAATAAATGAATAAAAAATAAACAAAGAAATAAAAAACAAATAAACAAAAAACACTGGAAAGCCAGTCATTTATTTTGAGTTTTGAGGCTTTTTAGTTTACAAGCAGCTCTGTAACAAGAGTTACTCTTAGAACAGGCATTACAAATAGTCTTCTACAGCCAACAGTCATTGCTTATGGCCGTAGCACTCTTAGGAATCCCGAGCTTGTGCGCTTAGTTAATACTTGGAATTGAGACTGCCAGGGAACACTAGGCGCTGTAAGCTTTTTAGCTTAAGGCTCCGATTGTGAAGATTGTAGCTACAGTCATTTAAACACAAGAGGGGATCAAAACTTTTAAAAAATAAACAAATAAACAATAAATGAATAAAAAATAAACAAACAAATAAAAAAACAAACAAACAAAAAACACTGGAAAGCCAGTCATTTATTTTGAGTTGTGAGGCTTTTTAGTTCACAAGCAGCAAGAGTTGCTCTTAGAACAGTCATTACAAATTGTCGTCTACAGCCAACAGTCATTGCTTATGGCCATAGCACTCTTAGGAATCCCGAGCTTGTGCGCTTAGTTAATACTTGGAATTGAGACTGCCAGGGAACACTAGGCGCTGTAAGCTCTTTAGCTTAAGGCTCCGATTGTGAAGATTGTAGCTACAGTCATTTAAACACAAGAGGAGATCAAAACTTTTAAAAAAAATAAACAAATAAACAATAAATGAATAAAAAATAAACAAACAAATAAAAAAAACAAACAAGCAAAAAACACTGGAAAGCCAGTCATTTATTTTGAGTTGTGAGGCTTTTTAGTTCACAAGCAGCAAGAGTTGCTCTTAGAACAGTCATTACAAATGGTCTTCTACAGCCAACAGTCATTGCTTATGGCCGTAGCACTCTTAGGAATCCCGAGCTTGTGCGCTTAGTTAATACTTGGAATTGAGACTGCCAGGGAACACTAGGCGCTGTAAGCTTTTTAGCTTAGGGCTCCGATTGTGAAGATTGTAGCTACAGTCATTTAAACACAAGAGGAGATCAAAACTTTTAAAAAATAAACAAATAAACAATAAATGAATAAAAAATAAACAAACAAATAAAAAAACAAACAAACAAAAAACACTGGAAAGCCAGTCATTTATTTTGAGTTTTGAGGCTTTTTAGTTTACAAGCAGCTCTGTAACAAGAGTTACTCTTAGAACAGGCATTACAAATAGTCTTCTACAGCCAACAGTCATTGCTTATGGCCGTAGCACTCTTAGGAATCCCGAGCTTGTGCGCTTAGTTAATACTTGGAATTGAGACTGCCAGGGAACACTAGGCGCTGTAAGCTTTTTAGCTTAAGGCTCCGATTGTGAAGATTGTAGCTACAGTCATTTAAACACAAGAGGAGATCAAAACTTTTAAAAAATAAACAAATAAACAATAAATGAATAAAAAATAAACAAACAAATAAAAAAACAAACAAACAAAAAACACTGGAAAGCCAGTCATTTATTTTGAGTTGTGAGGCTTTTTAGTTCACAAGCAGCAAGAGTTGCTCTTAGAACAGTCATTACAAATTGTCTTCTACAGCCAACAGTCATTGCTTATGGCCATAGCACTCTTAGGAATCCCGAGCTTGTGCGCTTAGTTAATACTTGGAATGGAGACTGCCAGGGAACACTAGGCGCTGTAAGCCATTGAGCTTAAGGCTCCGATTGTGAAGATTGTAGCTACAGTCATTTAAACACAAGAGGAGATCAAAACTTTTAAAAAATAAACAAATAAACAATAAATGAATAAAAAATAAACAAAGAAATAAAAAACAAATAAACAAAAAACACTGGAAAGCCAGTCATTTATTTTGAGTTTTGAGGCTTTTTAGTTTACAAGCAGCTCTGTAACAAGAGTTACTCTTAGAACAGGCATTACAAATAGTCTTCTACAGCCAACAGTCATTGCTTATGGCCGTAGCACTCTTAGGAATCCCGAGCTTGTGCGCTTAGTTAATACTTGGAATTGAGACTGCCAGGGAACACTAGGCGCTGTAAGCTTTTTAGCTTAAGGCTCCGATTGTGAAGATTGTAGCTACAGTCATTTAAACACAAGAGGGGATCAAAACTTTTAAAAAATAAACAAATAAACAATAAATGAATAAAAAATAAACAAACAAATAAAAAAACAAACAAACAAAAAACACTGGAAAGCCAGTCATTTATTTTGAGTTGTGAGGCTTTTTAGTTCACAAGCAGCAAGAGTTGCTCTTAGAACAGTCATTACAAATTGTCGTCTACAGCCAACAGTCATTGCTTATGGCCATAGCACTCTTAGGAATCCCGAGCTTGTGCGCTTAGTTAATACTTGGAATTGAGACTGCCAGGGAACACTAGGCGCTGTAAGCTCTTTAGCTTAAGGCTCCGATTGTGAAGATTGTAGCTACAGTCATTTAAACACAAGAGGAGATCAAAACTTTAAAAAAAAATAAACAAATAAACAATAAATGAATAAAAAATAAACAAACAAATAAAAAAAACAAACAAGCAAAAAACACTGGAAAGCCAGTCATTTATTTTGAGTTTTGAGGCTTTTTAGTTTACAAGCAGCTCTGTAACAAGAGTTACTCTTAGAACAGGCATTACAAATAGTCTTCTACAGCCAACAGTCATTGCTTATGGCCGTAGCACTCTTAGGAATCCCGAGCTTGTGCGCTTAGTTAATACTTGGAATTGAGACTGCCAGGGAACACTAGGCGCTGTAAGCTTTTTAGCTTAAGGCTCCGATTGTGAAGATTGTAGCTACAGTCATTTAAACACAAGAGGGGATCAAAACTTTTAAAAAATAAACAAATAAACAATAAATGAATAAAAAATAAACAAACAAATAAAAAAACAAATAAACAAAAAACACTGGAAAGCCAGTCATTTATTTTGAGTTTTGAGGCTTTTTAGTTTACAAGCAGCTCTGTAACAAGAGTTACTCTTAGAACAGGCATTACAAATAGTCTTCTACAGCCAACAGTCATTGCTTATGGCCGTAGCACTCTTAGGAATCCCGAGCTTGTGCGCTTAGTTAATACTTGGAATTGAGACTGCCAGGGAACACTAGGCGCTGTAAGCTTTTTAGCTTAAGGCTCCGATTGTGAAGATTGTAGCTACAGTCATTTAAACACAAGAGGAGATCAAAACTTTTAAAAAAATAAACAAATAAACAATAAATGAATAAAAAATAAACAAAGAAATAAAAAAACAAATAAACAAAAAACACTGGAAAGCCAGTCATTTATTTTGAGTTGTGAGGCTTTTTAGTTTACAAGCAGCTCTGTAACAAGAGTTACTCTTAGAACAGGCATTACAAATAGTCTTCTACAGCCAACAGTCATTGCTTATGGCCGTAGCACTCTTAGGAATCCCGAGCTTGTGCGCTTAGTTAATACTTGGAATTGAGACTGCCAGGGAACACTAGGCGCTGTAAGCTTTTTAGCTTAAGGCTCCGATTGTGAAGATTGTAGCTACAGTCATTTAAACACAAGAGGAGATCAAAACTTTTAAAAAAATAAACAAATAAACAATAAATGAATAAAAAATAAACAAACAAATAAAAAAAACAAACAAACAAAAAACACTGGAAAGCCAGTCATTTATTTTGAGTTGTGAGGCTTTTTAGTTCACAAGCAGCAAGAGTTGCTCTTAGAACAGTCATTACAAATTGTCTTCTACAGCCAACAGTCATTGCTTATGGCCATAGCACTCTTAGGAATCCCGAGCTTGTGCGCTTAGTTAATACTTGGAATGGAGACTGCCAGGGAACACTAGGCGCTGTAAGCCATTGAGCTTAAGGCTCCGATTGTGAAGATTGTAGCTACAGTCATTTAAACACAAGAGGAGATCAAAACTTTTAAAAAATAAACAAATAAACAATAAATGAATAAAAAATAAACAAACAAATAAAAAAACAAACAAACAAAAAACACTGGAAAGCCAGTCATTTATTTTGAGTTGTGAGGCTTTTTAGTTCACAAGCAGCAAGAGTTGCTCTTAGAACAGTCATTACAAATTGTCTTCTACAGCCAACAGTCATTGCTTATGGCCATAGCACTCTTAGGAATCCCGAGCTTGTGCGCTTAGTTAATACTTGGAATGGAGACTGCCAGGGAACACTAGGCGCTGTAAGCCATTGAGCTTAAGGCTCCGATTGTGAAGATTGTAGCTACAGTCATTTAAACACAAGAGGAGATCAAAACTTTTAAAAAATAAACAAATAAACAATAAATGAATAAAAAATAAACAAACAAATAAAAAACAAATAAACAAAAAACACTGGAAAGCCAGTCATTTATTTTGAGTTTTGAGGCTTTTTAGTTTACAAGCAGCTCTGTAACAAGAGTTACTCTTAGAACAGGCATTACAAATAGTCTTCTACAGCCAACAGTCATTGCTTATGGCCGTAGCACTCTTAGGAATCCCGAGCTTGTGCGCTTAGTTAATACTTGGAATTGAGACTGCCAGGGAACACTAGGCGCTGTAAGCTTTTTAGCTTAAGGCTCCGATTGTGAAGATTGTAGCTACAGTCATTAAACACAAGAGGAGATCAAAACTTTTAAAAAATAAACAAATAAACAATAAATGAATAAAAAATAAACAAACAAATAAAAAAACAAACAAACAAAAAACACTGGAAAGCCAGTCATTTATTTTGAGTTGTGAGGCTTTTTAGTTCACAAGCAGCAAGAGTTGCTCTTAGAACAGTCATTACAAATTGTCTTCTACAGCCAACAGTCATTGCTTATGGCCATAGCACTCTTAGGAATCCCGAGCTTGTGCGCTTAGTTAATACTTGGAATGGAGACTGCCAGGGAACACTAGGCGCTGTAAGCCATTGAGCTTAAGGCTCCGATTGTGAAGATTGTAGCTACAGTCATTTAAACACAAGAGGAGATCAAAACTTTTAAAAAATAAACAAATAAACAAAAAACACTGGAAAGCCAGTCATTTATTTTGAGTTTTGAGGCTTTTTAGTTTACAAGCAGCTCTGTAACAAGAGTTACTCTTAGAACAGGCATTACAAATAGTCTTCTACAGCCAACAGTCATTGCTTATGGCCGTAACACTCTTAGGAATCCCGAGCTTGTGCGCTTAGTTAATACTTGGAATTGAGACTGCCAGGGAACACTAGGCGCTGTAAGCTTTTTAGCTTAAGGCTCCGATTGTGAAGATTGTAGCTACAGTCATTTAAACACAAGAGGAGATCAAAACTTTTAAAAAATAAACAAATAAACAATAAATGAATAAAAAATAAACAAACAAATAAAAAAACAAACAAACAAAAAACACTGGAAAGCCAGTCATTTATTTTGAGTTGTGAGGCTTTTTAGTTCACAAGCAGCAAGAGTTGCTCTTAGAACAGTCATTACAAATTGTCTTCTACAGCCAACAGTCATTGCTTATGGCCATAGCACTCTTAGGAATCCCGAGCTTGTGCGCTTAGTTAATACTTGGAATGGAGACTGCCAGGGAACACTAGGCGCTGTAAGCCATTGAGCTTAAGGCTCCGATTGTGAAGATTGTAGCTACAGTCATTTAAACACAAGAGGAGATCAAAACTTTTAAAAAATAAACAAATAAACAAAAAACACTGGAAAGCCAGTCATTTATTTTGAGTTTTGAGGCTTTTTAGTTTACAAGCAGCTCTGTAACAAGAGTTACTCTTAGAACAGGCATTACAAATAGTCTTCTACAGCCAACAGTCATTGCTTATGGCCGTAGCACTCTTAGGAATCCCGAGCTTGTGCGCTTAGTTAATACTTGGAATTGAGACTGCCAGGGAACACTAGGCGCTGTAAGCTTTTTAGCTTAAGGCTCCGATTGTGAAGATTGTAGCTACAGTCATTTAAACACAAGAGGAGATCAAAACTTTTAAAAAATAAACAAATAAACAATAAATGAATAAAAAATAAACAAACAAATAAAAAAACAAACAAACAAAAAACACTGGAAAGCCAGTCATTTATTTTGAGTTGTGAGGCTTTTTAGTTCACAAGCAGCAAGAGTTGCTCTTAGAACAGTCATTACAAATTGTCTTCTACAGCCAACAGTCATTGCTTATGGCCATAGCACTCTTAGGAATCCCGAGCTTGTGCGCTTAGTTAATACTTGGAATGGAGACTGCCAGGGAACACTAGGCGCTGTAAGCCATTGAGCTTAAGGCTCCGATTGTGAAGATTGTAGCTACAGTCATTTAAACACAAGAGGAGATCAAAACTTTTAAAAAATAAACAAATAAACAATAAATGAATAAAAAATAAACAAACAAATAAAAAAACAAATAAACAAAAAACACTGGAAAGCCAGTCATTTATTTTGAGTTGTGAGGCTTTTTAGTTCACAAGCAGCAAGAGTTGCTCTTAGAACAGTCATTACAAATTGTCTTCTACAGCCAACAGTCATTGCTTATGGCCATAGCACTCTTAGGAATCCCGAGCTTGTGCGCTTAGTTAATACTTGGAATGGAGACTGCCAGGGAACACTAGGCGCTGTAAGCCATTGAGCTTAAGGCTCCGATTGTGAAGATTGTAGCTACAGTCATTTAAACACAAGAGGAGATCAAAACTTTTAAAAAATAAACAAATAAACAAAAAACACTGGAAAGCCAGTCATTTATTTTGAGTTTTGAGGCTTTTTAGTTTACAAGCAGCTCTGTAACAAGAGTTACTCTTAGAACAGGCATTACAAATAGTCTTCTACAGCCAACAGTCATTGCTTATGGCCGTAACACTCTTAGGAATCCCGAGCTTGTGCGCTTAGTTAATACTTGGAATTGAGACTGCCAGGGAACACTAGGCGCTGTGAGCTTTTTAGCTTAAGGCTCCGATTGTGAAGATTGTAGCTACAGTCATTTAAACACAAGAGGAGATCAAAACTTTTAAAAAATAAACAAATAAACAATAAATGAATAAAAAATAAACAAACAAATAAAAAAACAAACAAACAAAAAACACTGGAAAGCCAGTCATTTATTTTGAGTTGTGAGGCTTTTTAGTTCACAAGCAGCAAGAGTTGCTCTTAGAACAGTCATTACAAATTGTCTTCTACAGCCAACAGTCATTGCTTATGGCCATAGCACTCTTAGGAATCCCGAGCTTGTGCGCTTAGTTAATACTTGGAATGGAGACTGCCAGGGAACACTAGGCGCTGTAAGCCATTGAGCTTAAGGCTCCGATTGTGAAGATTGTAGCTACAGTCATTTAAACACAAGAGGAGATCAAAACTTTTAAAAAATAAACAAATAAACAAAAAACACTGGAAAGCCAGTCATTTATTTTGAGTTTTGAGGCTTTTTAGTTTACAAGCAGCTCTGTAACAAGAGTTACTCTTAGAACAGGCATTACAAATAGTCTTCTACAGCCAACAGTCATTGCTTATGGCCGTAGCACTCTTAGGAATCCCGAGCTTGTGCGCTTAGTTAATACTTGGAATTGAGACTGCCAGGGAACACTAGGCGCTGTAAGCTTTTTAGCTTAAGGCTCCGATTGTGAAGATTGTAGCTACAGTCATTTAAACACAAGAGGAGATCAAAACTTTTAAAAAATAAACAAATAAACAATAAATGAATAAAAAATAAACAAACAAATAAAAAAACAAACAAACAAAAAACACTGGAAAGCCAGTCATTTATTTTGAGTTGTGAGGCTTTTTAGTTCACAAGCAGCAAGAGTTGCTCTTAGAACAGTCATTACAAATTGTCTTCTACAGCCAACAGTCATTGCTTATGGCCATAGCACTCTTAGGAATCCCGAGCTTGTGCGCTTAGTTAATACTTGGAATGGAGACTGCCAGGGAACACTAGGCGCTGTAAGCCATTGAGCTTAAGGCTCCGATTGTGAAGATTGTAGCTACAGTCATTTAAACACAAGAGGAGATCAAAACTAAAAAAAAATAAACAAATAAACAATAAATGAATAAAAAATAAACAAACAAATAAAAAACAAATAAACAAAAAACACTGGAAAGCCAGTCATTTATTTTGAGTTTTGAGGCTTTTTAGTTTACAAGCAGCTCTGTAACAAGAGTTACTCTTAGAACAGGCATTACAAATAGTCTTCTACAGCCAACAGTCATTGCTTATGGCCGTAGCACTCTTAGGAATCCCGAGCTTGTGCGCTTAGTTAATACTTGGAATTGAGACTGCCAGGGAACACTAGGCGCTGTAAGCTTTTTAGCTTAAGGCTCCGATTGTGAAGATTGTAGCTACAGTCATTTAAACACAAGAGGAGATCAAAACTTTTAAAAAATAAACAAATAAACAATAAATGAATAAAAAATAAACAAACAAATAAAAAAACAAACAAACAAAAAACACTGGAAAGCCAGTCATTTATTTTGAGTTGTGAGGCTTTTTAGTTCACAAGCAGCAAGAGTTGCTCTTAGAACAGTCATTACAAATTGTCTTCTACAACCAACAGTCATTGCTTATGGCCATAGCACTCTTAGGAATCCCGAGCTTGTGCGCTTAGTTAATACTTGGAATGGAGACTGCCAGGGAACACTAGGCGCTGTAAGCCATTGAGCTTAAGGCTCCGATTGTGAAGATTGTAGCTACAGTCATTTAAACACAAGAGGAGATCAAAACTTTTAAAAAATAAACAAATAAACAATAAATGAATAAAAAATAAACAAACAAATAAAAAAACAAATAAACAAAAAACACTGGAAAGCCAGTCATTTATTTTGAGTTGTGAGGCTTTTTAGTTCACAAGCAGCAAGAGTTGCTCTTAGAACAGTCATTACAAATTGTCTTCTACAGCCAACAGTCATTGCTTATGGCCGTAGCACTCTTAGGAATCCCGAGCTTGTGCGCTTAGTTAATACTTGGAATTGAGACTGCCAGGGAACACTAGGCGCTGTAAGCCATTGAGCTTAAGGCTCCGATTGTGAAGATTGTAGCTACAGTCATTTAAACACAAGAGGAGATCAAAACTTTTAAAAAATAAACAAATAAACAATAAATGAATAAAAAATAAACAAAGAAATAAAAAAACAAATAAACAAAAAACACTGGAAAGCCAGTCATTTATTTTGAGTTTTGAGGCTTTTTAGTTTACAAGCAGCTCTGTAACAAGAGTTACTCTTAGAACAGGCATTACAAATAGTCTTCTACAGCCAACAGTCATTGCTTATGGCCGTAGCACTCTTAGGAATCCCGAGCTTGTGCGCTTAGTTAATACTTGGAATTGAGACTGCCAGGGAACACTAGGCGCTGTAAGCTTTTTAGCTTAGGGCTCCGATTGTGAAGATTGTAGCTACAGTCATTTAAACACAAGAGGAGATCAAAACTTTTAAAAAATAAACAAATAAACAATAAATGAATAAAAAATAAACAAACAAATAAAAAAACAAACAAACAAAAAACACTGGAAAGCCAGTCATTTATTTTGAGTTGTGAGGCTTTTTAGTTCACAAGCAGCAAGAGTTGCTCTTAGAACAGTCATTACAAATTGTCTTCTACAGCCAACAGTCATTGCTTATGGCCATAGCACTCTTAGGAATCCCGAGCTTGTGCGCTTAGTTAATACTTGGAATGGAGACTGCCAGGGAACACTAGGCGCTGTAAGCCATTGAGCTTAAGGCTCCGATTGTGAAGATTGTAGCTACAGTCATTTAAACACAAGAGGAGATCAAAACTTTTAAAAAATAAACAAATAAACAATAAATGAATAAAAAATAAACAAAGAAATAAAAAACAAATAAACAAAAAACAATGGAAAGCCAGTCATTTATTTTGAGTTTTGAGGCTTTTTAGTTTACAAGCAGCTCTGTAACAAGAGTTACTCTTAGAACAGGCATTACAAATAGTCTTCTACAGCCAACAGTCATTGCTTATGGCCGTAGCACTCTTAGGAATCCCGAGCTTGTGCGCTTAGTTAATACTTGGAATTGAGACTGCCAGGGAACACTAGGCGCTGTAAGCTTTTTAGCTTAAGGCTCCGATTGTGAAGATTGTAGCTACAGTCATTTAAACACAAGAGGAGATCAAAACTTTTAAAAAATAAACAAATAAACAATAAATGAATAAAAAATAAACAAACAAATAAAAAAACAAACAAACAAAAAACACTGGAAAGCCAGTCATTTATTTTGAGTTGTGAGGCTTTTTAGTTCACAAGCAGCAAGAGTTGCTCTTAGAACAGTCATTACAAATTGTCTTCTACAGCCAACAGTCATTGCTTATGGCCATAGCACTCTTAGGAATCCCGAGCTTGTGCGCTTAGTTAATACTTGGAATGGAGACTGCCAGGGAACACTAGGCGCTGTAAGCCATTGAGCTTAAGGCTCCGATTGTGAAGATTGTAGCTACAGTCATTTAAACACAAGAGGAGATCAAAACTAAAAAAAAATAAACAAATAAACAATAAATGAATAAAAAATAAACAAACAAATAAAAAAACAAATAAACAAAAAACACTGGAAAGCCAGTCATTTATTTTGAGTTGTGAGGCTTTTTAGTTCACAAGCAGCAAGAGTTGCTCTTAGAACAGTCATTACAAATTGTCTTCTACAGCCAACAGTCATTGCTTATGGCCGTAGCACTCTTAGGAATCCCGAGCTTGTGCGCTTAGTTAATACTTGGAATTGAGACTGCCAGGGAACACTAGGCGCTGTAAGCTTTTTAGCTTAGGGCTCCGATTGTGAAGATTGTAGCTACAGTCATTTAAACACAAGAGGAGATCAAAACTTTTAAAAAATAAACAAATAAACAATAAATGAATAAAAAATAAACAAACAAATAAAAAAACAAACAAACAAAAAACACTGGAAAGCCAGTCATTTATTTTGAGTTGTGAGGCTTTTTAGTTCACAAGCAGCAAGAGTTGCTCTTAGAACAGTCATTACAAATTGTCTTCTACAGCCAACAGTCATTGCTTATGGCCATAGCACTCTTAGGAATCCCGAGCTTGTGCGCTTAGTTAATACTTGGAATGGAGACTGCCAGGGAACACTAGGCGCTGTAAGCCATTGAGCTTAAGGCTCCGATTGTGAAGATTGTAGCTACAGTCATTTAAACACAAGAGGAGATCAAAACTTTAAAAAAATAAACAAATAAACAATAAATGAATAAAAAATAAACAAAGAAATAAAAAAACAAATAAACAAAAAACACTGGAAAGCCAGTCATTTATTTTGAGTTTTGAGGCTTTTTAGTTTACAAGCAGCTCTGTAACAAGAGTTACTCTTAGAACAGGCATTACAAATAGTCTTCTACAGCCAACAGTCATTGCTTATGGCCGTAGCACTCTTAGGAATCCCGAGCTTGTGCGCTTAGTTAATACTTGGAATTGAGACTGCCAGGGAACACTAGGCGCTGTAAGCTTTTTAGCTTAGGGTTCCGATTGTGAAGATTGTAGCTACAGTCATTTAAACACAAGAGGAGATCAAAACTTTTAAAAAATAAACAAATAAACAATAAATGAATAAAAAATAAACAAACAAATAAAAAAACAAACAAACAAAAAACACTGGAAAGCCAGTCATTTATTTTGAGTTGTGAGGCTTTTTAGTTCACAAGCAGCAAGAGTTGCTCTTAGAACAGTCATTACAAATTGTCTTCTACAGCCAACAGTCATTGCTTATGGCCATAGCACTCTTAGGAATCCCGAGCTTGTGCGCTTAGTTAATACTTGGAATGGAGACTGCCAGGGAACACTAGGCGCTGTAAGCCATTGAGCTTAAGGCTCCGATTGTGAAGATTGTAGCTACAGTCATTTAAACACAAGAGGAGATCAAAACTTTTAAAAAATAAACAAATAAACAATAAATGAATAAAAAATAAACAAAGAAATAAAAAACAAATAAACAAAAAACACTGGAAAGCCAGTCATTTATTTTGAGTTTTGAGGCTTTTTAGTTTACAAGCAGCTCTGTAACAAGAGTTACTCTTAGAACAGGCATTACAAATAGTCTTCTACAGCCAACAGTCATTGCTTATGGCCGTAGCACTCTTAGGAATCCCGAGCTTGTGCGCTTAGTTAATACTTGGAATTGAGACTGCCAGGGAACACTAGGCGCTGTAAGCTTTTTAGCTTAAGGCTCCGATTGTGAAGATTGTAGCTACAGTCATTTAAACACAAGAGGAGATCAAAACTTTTAAAAAATAAACAAATAAACAATAAATGAATAAAAAATAAACAAACAAATAAAAAAAACAAACAAACAAAAAACACTGGAAAGCCAGTCATTTATTTTGAGTTGTGAGGCTTTTTAGTTCACAAGCAGCAAGAGTTGCTCTTAGAACAGTCATTACAAATTGTCTTCTACAGCCAACAGTCATTGCTTATGGCCATAGCACTCTTAGGAATCCCGAGCTTGTGCGCTTAGTTAATACTTGGAATGGAGACTGCCAGGGAACACTAGGCGCTGTAAGCCATTGAGCTTAAGGCTCCGATTGTGAAGATTGTAGCTACAGTCATTTAAACACAAGAGGAGATCAAAACTAAAAAAAAATAAACAAATAAACAATAAATGAATAAAAAATAAACAAACAAATAAAAAACAAATAAACAAAAAACACTGGAAAGCCAGTCATTTATTTTGAGTTTTGAGGCTTTTTAGTTTACAAGCAGCTCTGTAACAAGAGTTACTCTTAGAACAGGCATTACAAATAGTCTTCTACAGCCAACAGTCATTGCTTATGGCCGTAGCACTCTTAGGAATCCCGAGCTTGTGCGCTTAGTTAATACTTGGAATTGAGACTGCCAGGGAACACTAGGCGCTGTAAGCTTTTTAGCTTAAGGCTCCGATTGTGAAGATTGTAGCTACAGTCATTTAAACACAAGAGGAGATCAAAACTTTTAAAAAATAAACAAATAAACAATAAATGAATAAAAAATAAACAAACAAATAAAAAAACAAACAAACAAAAAACACTGGAAAGCC
The DNA here is from genome assembly GCF_029633855.1 of Hoplias malabaricus. Lineage (NCBI taxonomy): Eukaryota > Metazoa > Chordata > Actinopteri > Characiformes > Erythrinidae > Hoplias > Hoplias malabaricus. Next base: position 17,613,145 of record NC_089811.1, on the reverse strand, counting down.
AGTCATTTATTTTGAGTTGTGAGGCTTTTTAGTTCACAAGCAGCAAGAGTTGCTCTTAGAACAGTCATTACAAATTGTCTTCTACAACCAACAGTCATTGCTTATGGCCATAGCACTCTTAGGAATCCCGAGCTTGTGCGCTTAGTTAATACTTGGAATGGAGACTGCCAGGGAACACTAGGCGCTGTAAGCCATTGAGCTTAAGGCTCCGATTGTGAAGATTGTAGCTACAGTCATTTAAACACAAGAGGAGATCAAAACTTTTAAAAAATAAACAAATAAACAATAAATGAATAAAAAATAAACAAACAAATAAAAAAACAAATAAACAAAAAACACTGGAAAGCCAGTCATTTATTTTGAGTTGTGAGGCTTTTTAGTTCACAAGCAGCAAGAGTTGCTCTTAGAACAGTCATTACAAATTGTCTTCTACAGCCAACAGTCATTGCTTATGGCCGTAGCACTCTTAGGAATCCCGAGCTTGTGCGCTTAGTTAATACTTGGAATTGAGACTGCCAGGGAACACTAGGCGCTGTAAGCTTTTTAGCTTAGGGCTCCGATTGTGAAGATTGTAGCTACAGTCATTTAAACACAAGAGGAGATCAAAACTTTTAAAAAATAAACAAATAAACAATAAATGAATAAAAAATAAACAAACAAATAAAAAAACAAACAAACAAAAAACACTGGAAAGCCAGTCATTTATTTTGAGTTGTGAGGCTTTTTAGTTCACAAGCAGCAAGAGTTGCTCTTAGAACAGTCATTACAAATTGTCTTCTACAGCCAACAGTCATTGCTTATGGCCATAGCACTCTTAGGAATCCCGAGCTTGTGCGCTTAGTTAATACTTGGAATGGAGACTGCCAGGGAACACTAGGCGCTGTAAGCCATTGAGCTTAAGGCTCCGATTGTGAAGATTGTAGCTACAGTCATTTAAACACAAGAGGAGATCAAAACTTTAAAAAAATAAACAAATAAACAATAAATGAATAAAAAATAAACAAAGAAATAAAAAAACAAATAAACAAAAAACACTGGAAAGCCAGTCATTTATTTTGAGTTTTGAGGCTTTTTAGTTTACAAGCAGCTCTGTAACAAGAGTTACTCTTAGAACAGGCATTACAAATAGTCTTCTACAGCCAACAGTCATTGCTTATGGCCGTAGCACTCTTAGGAATCCCGAGCTTGTGCGCTTAGTTAATACTTGGAATTGAGACTGCCAGGGAACACTAGGCGCTGTAAGCTTTTTAGCTTAGGGCTCCGATTGTGAAGATTGTAGCTACAGTCATTTAAACACAAGAGGAGATCAAAACTTTTAAAAAATAAACAAATAAACAATAAATGAATAAAAAATAAACAAACAAATAAAAAAACAAACAAACAAAAAACACTGGAAAGCCAGTCATTTATTTTGAGTTGTGAGGCTTTTTAGTTCACAAGCAGCAAGAGTTGCTCTTAGAACAGTCATTACAAATTGTCTTCTACAGCCAACAGTCATTGCTTATGGCCATAGCACTCTTAGGAATCCCGAGCTTGTGCGCTTAGTTAATACTTGGAATGGAGACTGCCAGGGAACACTAGGCGCTGTAAGCTTTTTAGCTTAGGGCTCCGATTGTGAAGATTGTAGCTACAGTCATTTAAACACAAGAGGAGATCAAAACTTTTAAAAAATAAACAAATAAACAATAAATGAATAAAAAATAAACAAACAAATAAAAAAACAAACAAACAAAAAACACTGGAAAGCCAGTCATTTATTTTGAGTTGTGAGGCTTTTTAGTTCACAAGCAGCAAGAGTTGCTCTTAGAACAGTCATTACAGATTGTCTTCTACAGCCAACAGTCATTGCTTATGGCCATAGCACTCTTAGGAATCCCGAGCTTGTGCGCTTAGTTAATACTTGGAATGGAGACTGCCAGGGAACACTAGGCGCTGTAAGCCATTGAGCTTAAGGCTCCGATTGTGAAGATTGTAGCTACAGTCATTTAAACACAAGAGGAGATCAAAACTTTAAAAAAATAAACAAATAAACAATAAATGAATAAAAAATAAACAAAGAAATAAAAAAACAAATAAACAAAAAACACTGGAAAGCCAGTCATTTATTTTGAGTTTTGAGGCTTTTTAGTTTACAAACAGCTCTGTAACAAGAGTTACTCTTAGAACAGGCATTACAAATAGTCTTCTACAGCCAACAGTCATTGCTTATGGCCGTAGCACTCTTAGGAATCCCGAGCTTGTGCGCTTAGTTAATACTTGGAATTGAGACTGCCAGGGAACACTAGGCGCTGTAAGCTTTTTAGCTTAGGGCTCCGATTGTGAAGATTGTAGCTACAGTCATTTAAACACAAGAGGAGATCAAAACTTTTAAAAAATAAACAAATAAACAATAAATGAATAAAAAATAAACAAACAAATAAAAAAACAAACAAACAAAAAACACTGGAAAGCCAGTCATTTATTTTGAGTTGTGAGGCTTTTTAGTTCACAAGCAGCAAGAGTTGCTCTTAGAACAGTCATTACAAATTGTCTTCTACAGCCAACAGTCATTGCTTATGGCCATAGCACTCTTAGGAATCCCGAGCTTGTGCGCTTAGTTAATACTTGGAATGGAGACTGCCAGGGAACACTAGGCGCTGTAAGCCATTGAGCTTAAGGCTCCGATTGTGAAGATTGTAGCTACAGTCATTTAAACACAAGAGGAGATCAAAACTTTTAAAAAATAAACAAATAAACAATAAATGAATAAAAAATAAACAAACAAATAAAAAACAAATAAACAAAAAACACTGGAAAGCCAGTCATTTATTTTGAGTTTTGAGGCTTTTTAGTTTACAAGCAGCTCTGTAACAAGAGTTACTCTTAGAACAGGCATTACAAATAGTCTTCTACAGCCAACAGTCATTGCTTATGGCCGTAGCACTCTTAGGAATCCCGAGCTTGTGCGCTTAGTTAATACTTGGAATTGAGACTGCCAGGGAACACTAGGCGCTGTAAGCTTTTTAGCTTAAGGCTCCGATTGTGAAGATTGTAGCTACAGTCATTTAAACACAAGAGGAGATCAAAACTTTTAAAAAATAAACAAATAAACAATAAATGAATAAAAAATAAACAAACAAATAAAAAAACAAACAAACAAAAAACACTGGAAAGCCAGTCATTTATTTTGAGTTGTGAGGCTTTTTAGTTCACAAGCAGCAAGAGTTGCTCTTAGAACAGTCATTACAAATTGTCTTCTACAACCAACAGTCATTGCTTATGGCCATAGCACTCTTAGGAATCCCGAGCTTGTGCGCTTAGTTAATACTTGGAATGGAGACTGCCAGGGAACACTAGGCGCTGTAAGCCATTGAGCTTAAGGCTCCGATTGTGAAGATTGTAGCTACAGTCATTTAAACACAAGAGGAGATCAAAACTTTTAAAAAATAAACAAATAAACAATAAATGAATAAAAAATAAACAAACAAATAAAAAAACAAATAAACAAAAAACACTGGAAAGCCAGTCATTTATTTTGAGTTGTGAGGCTTTTTAGTTCACAAGCAGCAAGAGTTGCTCTTAGAACAGTCATTACAAATTGTCTTCTACAGCCAACAGTCATTGCTTATGGCCGTAGCACTCTTAGGAATCCCGAGCTTGTGCGCTTAGTTAATACTTGGAATTGAGACTGCCAGGGAACACTAGGCGCTGTAAGCTTTTTAGCTTAGGGCTCCGATTGTGAAGATTGTAGCTACAGTCATTTAAACACAAGAGGAGATCAAAACTTTTAAAAAATAAACAAATAAACAATAAATGAATAAAAAATAAACAAACAAATAAAAAAACAAACAAACAAAAAACACTGGAAAGCCAGTCATTTATTTTGAGTTGTGAGGCTTTTTAGTTCACAAGCAGCAAGAGTTGCTCTTAGAACAGTCATTACAAATTGTCTTCTACAGCCAACAGTCATTGCTTATGGCCATAGCACTCTTAGGAATCCCGAGCTTGTGCGCTTAGTTAATACTTGGAATGGAGACTGCCAGGGAACACTAGGCGCTGTAAGCCATTGAGCTTAAGGCTCCGATTGTGAAGATTGTAGCTACAGTCATTTAAACACAAGAGGAGATCAAAACTTTAAAAAAATAAACAAATAAACAATAAATGAATAAAAAATAAACAAAGAAATAAAAAAACAAATAAACAAAAAACACTGGAAAGCCAGTCATTTATTTTGAGTTTTGAGGCTTTTTAGTTTACAAGCAGCTCTGTAACAAGAGTTACTCTTAGAACAGGCATTACAAATAGTCTTCTACAGCCAACAGTCATTGCTTATGGCCGTAGCACTCTTAGGAATCCCGAGCTTGTGCGCTTAGTTAATACTTGGAATTGAGACTGCCAGGGAACACTAGGCGCTGTAAGCTTTTTAGCTTAGGGCTCCGATTGTGAAGATTGTAGCTACAGTCATTTAAACACAAGAGGAGATCAAAACTTTTAAAAAATAAACAAATAAACAATAAATGAATAAAAAATAAACAAACAAATAAAAAAACAAACAAACAAAAAACACTGGAAAGCCAGTCATTTATTTTGAGTTGTGAGGCTTTTTAGTTCACAAGCAGCAAGAGTTGCTCTTAGAACAGTCATTACAAATTGTCTTCTACAGCCAACAGTCATTGCTTATGGCCATAGCACTCTTAGGAATCCCGAGCTTGTGCGCTTAGTTAATACTTGGAATGGAGACTGCCAGGGAACACTAGGCGCTGTAAGCTTTTTAGCTTAGGGCTCCGATTGTGAAGATTGTAGCTACAGTCATTTAAACACAAGAGGAGATCAAAACTTTTAAAAAATAAACAAATAAACAATAAATGAATAAAAAATAAACAAACAAATAAAAAAACAAACAAACAAAAAACACTGGAAAGCCAGTCATTTATTTTGAGTTGTGAGGCTTTTTAGTTCACAAGCAGCAAGAGTTGCTCTTAGAACAGTCATTACAGATTGTCTTCTACAGCCAACAGTCATTGCTTATGGCCATAGCACTCTTAGGAATCCCGAGCTTGTGCGCTTAGTTAATACTTGGAATGGAGACTGCCAGGGAACACTAGGCGCTGTAAGCCATTGAGCTTAAGGCTCCGATTGTGAAGATTGTAGCTACAGTCATTTAAACACAAGAGGAGATCAAAACTTTAAAAAAATAAACAAATAAACAATAAATGAATAAAAAATAAACAAACAAATAAAAAAACAAACAAACAAAAAACACTGGAAAGCCAGTCATTTATTTTGAGTTGTGAGGCTTTTTAGTTCACAAGCAGCAAGAGTTGCTCTTAGAACAGTCATTACAGATTGTCTTCTACAGCCAACAGTCATTGCTTATGGCCATAGCACTCTTAGGAATCCCGAGCTTGTGCGCTTAGTTAATACTTGGAATGGAGACTGCCAGGGAACACTAGGCGCTGTAAGCCATTGAGCTTAAGGCTCCGATTGTGAAGATTGTAGCTACAGTCATTTAAACACAAGAGGAGATCAAAACTTTAAAAAAATAAACAAATAAACAATAAATGAATAAAAAATAAACAAAGAAATAAAAAAACAAATAAACAAAAAACACTGGAAAGCCAGTCATTTATTTTGAGTTTTGAGGCTTTTTAGTTTACAAACAGCTCTGTAACAAGAGTTACTCTTAGAACAGGCATTACAAATAGTCTTCTACAGCCAACAGTCATTGCTTATGGCCGTAGCACTCTTAGGAATCCCGAGCTTGTGCGCTTAGTTAATACTTGGAATTGAGACTGCCAGGGAACACTAGGCGCTGTAAGCTTTTTAGCTTAGGGCTCCGATTGTGAAGATTGTAGCTACAGTCATTTAAACACAAGAGGAGATCAAAACTTTTAAAAAATAAACAAATAAACAATAAATGAATAAAAAATAAACAAACAAATAAAAAAACAAACAAACAAAAAACACTGGAAAGCCAGTCATTTATTTTGAGTTGTGAGGCTTTTTAGTTCACAAGCAGCAAGAGTTGCTCTTAGAACAGTCATTACAAATTGTCTTCTACAGCCAACAGTCATTGCTTATGGCCATAGCACTCTTAGGAATCCCGAGCTTGTGCGCTTAGTTAATACTTGGAATGGAGACTGCCAGGGAACACTAGGCGCTGTAAGCCATTGAGCTTAAGGCTCCGATTGTGAAGATTGTAGCTACAGTCATTTAAACACAAGAGGAGATCAAAACTTTTAAAAAATAAACAAATAAACAATAATTGAATAAAAAATAAACAAACAAATAAAAAACAAATAAACAAAAAACACTGGAAAGCCAGTCATTTATTTTGAGTTTTGAGGCTTTTTAGTTTACAAGCAGCTCTGTAACAAGAGTTACTCTTAGAACAGGCATTACAAATAGTCTTCTACAGCCAACAGTCATTGCTTATGGCCGTAGCACTCTTAGGAATCCCGAGCTTGTGCGCTTAGTTAATACTTGGAATTGAGACTGCCAGGGAACACTAGGCGCTGTAAGCTTTTTAGCTTAAGGCTCCGATTGTGAAGATTGTAGCTACAGTCATTTAAACACAAGAGGAGATCAAAACTTTTAAAAAATAAACAAATAAACAATAAATGAATAAAAAATAAACAAACAAATAAAAAAACAAACAAACAAAAAACACTGGAAAGCCAGTCATTTATTTTGAGTTGTGAGGCTTTTTAGTTCACAAGCAGCAAGAGTTGCTCTTAGAACAGTCATTACAAATTGTCTTCTACAGCCAACAGTCATTGCTTATGGCCATAGCACTCTTAGGAATCCCGAGCTTGTGCGCTTAGTTAATACTTGGAATGGAGACTGCCAGGGAACACTAGGCGCTGTAAGCCATTGAGCTTAAGGCTCCGATTGTGAAGATTGTAGCTACAGTCATTTAAACACAAGAGGAGATCAAAACTTTTAAAAAATAAACAAATAAACAATAAATGAATAAAAAATAAACAAAGAAATAAAAAACAAATAAACAAAAAACACTGGAAAGCCAGTCATTTATTTTGAGTTTTGAGGCTTTTTAGTTTACAAGCAGCTCTGTAACAAGAGTTACTCTTAGAACAGGCATTACAAATAGTCTTCTACAGCCAACAGTCATTGCTTATGGCCGTAGCACTCTTAGGAATCCCGAGCTTGTGCGCTTAGTTAATACTTGGAATTGAGACTGCCAGGGAACACTAGGCGCTGTAAGCTTTTTAGCTTAAGGCTCCGATTGTGAAGATTGTAGCTACAGTCATTTAAACACAAGAGGGGATCAAAACTTTTAAAAAATAAACAAATAAACAATAAATGAATAAAAAATAAACAAACAAATAAAAAAACAAACAAACAAAAAACACTGGAAAGCCAGTCATTTATTTTGAGTTGTGAGGCTTTTTAGTTCACAAGCAGCAAGAGTTGCTCTTAGAACAGTCATTACAAATTGTCGTCTACAGCCAACAGTCATTGCTTATGGCCATAGCACTCTTAGGAATCCCGAGCTTGTGCGCTTAGTTAATACTTGGAATTGAGACTGCCAGGGAACACTAGGCGCTGTAAGCTCTTTAGCTTAAGGCTCCGATTGTGAAGATTGTAGCTACAGTCATTTAAACACAAGAGGAGATCAAAACTTTTAAAAAAAATAAACAAATAAACAATAAATGAATAAAAAATAAACAAACAAATAAAAAAAACAAACAAGCAAAAAACACTGGAAAGCCAGTCATTTATTTTGAGTTGTGAGGCTTTTTAGTTCACAAGCAGCAAGAGTTGCTCTTAGAACAGTCATTACAAATGGTCTTCTACAGCCAACAGTCATTGCTTATGGCCGTAGCACTCTTAGGAATCCCGAGCTTGTGCGCTTAGTTAATACTTGGAATTGAGACTGCCAGGGAACACTAGGCGCTGTAAGCTTTTTAGCTTAGGGCTCCGATTGTGAAGATTGTAGCTACAGTCATTTAAACACAAGAGGAGATCAAAACTTTTAAAAAATAAACAAATAAACAATAAATGAATAAAAAATAAACAAACAAATAAAAAAACAAACAAACAAAAAACACTGGAAAGCCAGTCATTTATTTTGAGTTTTGAGGCTTTTTAGTTTACAAGCAGCTCTGTAACAAGAGTTACTCTTAGAACAGGCATTACAAATAGTCTTCTACAGCCAACAGTCATTGCTTATGGCCGTAGCACTCTTAGGAATCCCGAGCTTGTGCGCTTAGTTAATACTTGGAATTGAGACTGCCAGGGAACACTAGGCGCTGTAAGCTTTTTAGCTTAAGGCTCCGATTGTGAAGATTGTAGCTACAGTCATTTAAACACAAGAGGAGATCAAAACTTTTAAAAAATAAACAAATAAACAATAAATGAATAAAAAATAAACAAACAAATAAAAAAACAAACAAACAAAAAACACTGGAAAGCCAGTCATTTATTTTGAGTTGTGAGGCTTTTTAGTTCACAAGCAGCAAGAGTTGCTCTTAGAACAGTCATTACAAATTGTCTTCTACAGCCAACAGTCATTGCTTATGGCCATAGCACTCTTAGGAATCCCGAGCTTGTGCGCTTAGTTAATACTTGGAATGGAGACTGCCAGGGAACACTAGGCGCTGTAAGCCATTGAGCTTAAGGCTCCGATTGTGAAGATTGTAGCTACAGTCATTTAAACACAAGAGGAGATCAAAACTTTTAAAAAATAAACAAATAAACAATAAATGAATAAAAAATAAACAAAGAAATAAAAAACAAATAAACAAAAAACACTGGAAAGCCAGTCATTTATTTTGAGTTTTGAGGCTTTTTAGTTTACAAGCAGCTCTGTAACAAGAGTTACTCTTAGAACAGGCATTACAAATAGTCTTCTACAGCCAACAGTCATTGCTTATGGCCGTAGCACTCTTAGGAATCCCGAGCTTGTGCGCTTAGTTAATACTTGGAATTGAGACTGCCAGGGAACACTAGGCGCTGTAAGCTTTTTAGCTTAGGGCTCCGATTGTGAAGATTGTAGCTACAGTCATTTAAACACAAGAGGAGATCAAAACTTTTAAAAAATAAACAAATAAACAATAAATGAATAAAAAATAAACAAACAAATAAAAAAACAAACAAACAAAAAACACTGGAAAGCCAGTCATTTATTTTGAGTTTTGAGGCTTTTTAGTTTACAAGCAGCTCTGTAACAAGAGTTACTCTTAGAACAGGCATTACAAATAGTCTTCTACAGCCAACAGTCATTGCTTATGGCCGTAGCACTCTTAGGAATCCCGAGCTTGTGCGCTTAGTTAATACTTGGAATTGAGACTGCCAGGGAACACTAGGCGCTGTAAGCTTTTTAGCTTAAGGCTCCGATTGTGAAGATTGTAGCTACAGTCATTTAAACACAAGAGGAGATCAAAACTTTTAAAAAATAAACAAATAAACAATAAATGAATAAAAAATAAACAAACAAATAAAAAAACAAACAAACAAAAAACACTGGAAAGCCAGTCATTTATTTTGAGTTGTGAGGCTTTTTAGTTCACAAGCAGCAAGAGTTGCTCTTAGAACAGTCATTACAAATTGTCTTCTACAGCCAACAGTCATTGCTTATGGCCATAGCACTCTTAGGAATCCCGAGCTTGTGCGCTTAGTTAATACTTGGAATTGAGACTGCCAGGGAACACTAGGCGCTGTAAGCTTTTTAGCTTAGGGCTCCGATTGTGAAGATTGTAGCTACAGTCATTTAAACACAAGAGGAGATCAAAACTTTTAAAAAATAAACAAATAAACAATAAATGAATAAAAAATAAACAAACAAATAAAAAAACAAACAAACAAAAAACACTGGAAAGCCAGTCATTTATTTTGAGTTTTGAGGCTTTTTAGTTTACAAGCAGCTCTGTAACAAGAGTTACTCTTAGAACAGGCATTACAAATAGTCTTCTACAGCCAACAGTCATTGCTTATGGCCGTAGCACTCTTAGGAATCCCGAGCTTGTGCGCTTAGTTAATACTTGGAATTGAGACTGCCAGGGAACACTAGGCGCTGTAAGCTTTTTAGCTTAAGGCTCCGATTGTGAAGATTGTAGCTACAGTCATTTAAACACAAGAGGAGATCAAAACTTTTAAAAAATAAACAAATAAACAATAAATGAATAAAAAATAAACAAACAAATAAAAAAACAAACAAACAAAAAACACTGGAAAGCCAGTCATTTATTTTGAGTTGTGAGGCTTTTTAGTTCACAAGCAGCAAGAGTTGCTCTTAGAACAGTCATTACAAATTGTCTTCTACAGCCAACAGTCATTGCTTATGGCCATAGCACTCTTAGGAATCCCGAGCTTGTGCGCTTAGTTAATACTTGGAATGGAGACTGCCAGGGAACACTAGGCGCTGTAAGCCATTGAGCTTAAGGCTCCGATTGTGAAGATTGTAGCTACAGTCATTTAAACACAAGAGGAGATCAAAACTTTTAAAAAATAAACAAATAAACAATAAATGAATAAAAAATAAACAAAGAAATAAAAAACAAATAAACAAAAAACACTGGAAAGCCAGTCATTTATTTTGAGTTTTGAGGCTTTTTAGTTTACAAGCAGCTCTGTAACAAGAGTTACTCTTAGAACAGGCATTACAAATAGTCTTCTACAGCCAACAGTCATTGCTTATGGCCGTAGCACTCTTAGGAATCCCGAGCTTGTGCGCTTAGTTAATACTTGGAATTGAGACTGCCAGGGAACACTAGGCGCTGTAAGCTTTTTAGCTTAAGGCTCCGATTGTGAAGATTGTAGCTACAGTCATTTAAACACAAGAGGGGATCAAAACTTTTAAAAAATAAACAAATAAACAATAAATGAATAAAAAATAAACAAACAAATAAAAAAACAAACAAACAAAAAACACTGGAAAGCCAGTCATTTATTTTGAGTTGTGAGGCTTTTTAGTTCACAAGCAGCAAGAGTTGCTCTTAGAACAGTCATTACAAATTGTCGTCTACAGCCAACAGTCATTGCTTATGGCCATAGCACTCTTAGGAATCCCGAGCTTGTGCGCTTAGTTAATACTTGGAATTGAGACTGCCAGGGAACACTAGGCGCTGTAAGCTCTTTAGCTTAAGGCTCCGATTGTGAAGATTGTAGCTACAGTCATTTAAACACAAGAGGAGATCAAAACTTTTAAAAAAAATAAACAAATAAACAATAAATGAATAAAAAATAAACAAACAAATAAAAAAAACAAACAAGCAAAAAACACTGGAAAGCCAGTCATTTATTTTGAGTTTTGAGGCTTTTTAGTTTACAAGCAGCTCTGTAACAAGAGTTACTCTTAGAACAGGCATTACAAATAGTCTTCTACAGCCAACAGTCATTGCTTATGGCCGTAGCACTCTTAGGAATCCCGAGCTTGTGCGCTTAGTTAATACTTGGAATTGAGACTGCCAGGGAACACTAGGCGCTGTAAGCTTTTTAGCTTAAGGCTCCGATTGTGAAGATTGTAGCTACAGTCATTTAAACACAAGAGGGGATCAAAACTTTTAAAAAATAAACAAATAAACAATAAATGAATAAAAAATAAACAAACAAATAAAAAAACAAATAAACAAAAAACACTGGAAAGCCAGTCATTTATTTTGAGTTTTGAGGCTTTTTAGTTTACAAGCAGCTCTGTAACAAGAGTTACTCTTAGAACAGGCATTACAAATAGTCTTCTACAGCCAACAGTCATTGCTTATGGCCGTAGCACTCTTAGGAATCCCGAGCTTGTGCGCTTAGTTAATACTTGGAATTGAGACTGCCAGGGAACACTAGGCGCTGTAAGCTTTTTAGCTTAAGGCTCCGATTGTGAAGATTGTAGCTACAGTCATTTAAACACAAGAGGAGATCAAAACTTTTAAAAAAATAAACAAATAAACAATAAATGAATAAAAAATAAACAAAGAAATAAAAAAACAAATAAACAAAAAACACTGGAAAGCCAGTCATTTATTTTGAGTTGTGAGGCTTTTTAGTTTACAAGCAGCTCTGTAACAAGAGTTACTCTTAGAACAGGCATTACAAATAGTCTTCTACAGCCAACAGTCATTGCTTATGGCCGTAGCACTCTTAGGAATCCCGAGCTTGTGCGCTTAGTTAATACTTGGAATTGAGACTGCCAGGGAACACTAGGCGCTGTAAGCTTTTTAGCTTAAGGCTCCGATTGTGAAGATTGTAGCTACAGTCATTTAAACACAAGAGGAGATCAAAACTTTTAAAAAAATAAACAAATAAACAATAAATGAATAAAAAATAAACAAACAAATAAAAAAAACAAACAAACAAAAAACACTGGAAAGCCAGTCATTTATTTTGAGTTGTGAGGCTTTTTAGTTCACAAGCAGCAAGAGTTGCTCTTAGAACAGTCATTACAAATTGTCTTCTACAGCCAACAGTCATTGCTTATGGCCATAGCACTCTTAGGAATCCCGAGCTTGTGCGCTTAGTTAATACTTGGAATGGAGACTGCCAGGGAACACTAGGCGCTGTAAGCCATTGAGCTTAAGGCTCCGATTGTGAAGATTGTAGCTACAGTCATTTAAACACAAGAGGAGATCAAAACTTTTAAAAAATAAACAAATAAACAATAAATGAATAAAAAATAAACAAACAAATAAAAAAACAAACAAACAAAAAACACTGGAAAGCCAGTCATTTATTTTGAGTTGTGAGGCTTTTTAGTTCACAAGCAGCAAGAGTTGCTCTTAGAACAGTCATTACAAATTGTCTTCTACAGCCAACAGTCATTGCTTATGGCCATAGCACTCTTAGGAATCCCGAGCTTGTGCGCTTAGTTAATACTTGGAATGGAGACTGCCAGGGAACACTAGGCGCTGTAAGCCATTGAGCTTAAGGCTCCGATTGTGAAGATTGTAGCTACAGTCATTTAAACACAAGAGGAGATCAAAACTTTTAAAAAATAAACAAATAAACAATAAATGAATAAAAAATAAACAAACAAATAAAAAAACAAACAAACAAAAAACACTGGAAAGCCAGTCATTTATTTTGAGTTGTGAGGCTTTTTAGTTCACAAGCAGCAAGAGTTGCTCTTAGAACAGTCATTACAAATTGTCTTCTACAGCCAACAGTCATTGCTTATGGCCATAGCACTCTTAGGAATCCCGAGCTTGTGCGCTTAGTTAATACTTGGAATGGAGACTGCCAGGGAACACTAGGCGCTGTAAGCCATTGAGCTTAAGGCTCCGATTGTGAAGATTGTAGCTACAGTCATTTAAACACAAGAGGAGATCAAAACTTTTAAAAAATAAACAAATAAACAATAAATGAATAAAAAATAAACAAACAAATAAAAAACAAATAAACAAAAAACACTGGAAAGCCAGTCATTTATTTTGAGTTTTGAGGCTTTTTAGTTTACAAGCAGCTCTGTAACAAGAGTTACTCTTAGAACAGGCATTACAAATAGTCTTCTACAGCCAACAGTCATTGCTTATGGCCGTAGCACTCTTAGGAATCCCGAGCTTGTGCGCTTAGTTAATACTTGGAATTGAGACTGCCAGGGAACACTAGGCGCTGTAAGCTTTTTAGCTTAAGGCTCCGATTGTGAAGATTGTAGCTACAGTCATTAAACACAAGAGGAGATCAAAACTTTTAAAAAATAAACAAATAAACAATAAATGAATAAAAAATAAACAAACAAATAAAAAAACAAACAAACAAAAAACACTGGAAAGCCAGTCATTTATTTTGAGTTGTGAGGCTTTTTAGTTCACAAGCAGCAAGAGTTGCTCTTAGAACAGTCATTACAAATTGTCTTCTACAGCCAACAGTCATTGCTTATGGCCATAGCACTCTTAGGAATCCCGAGCTTGTGCGCTTAGTTAATACTTGGAATGGAGACTGCCAGGGAACACTAGGCGCTGTAAGCCATTGAGCTTAAGGCTCCGATTGTGAAGATTGTAGCTACAGTCATTTAAACACAAGAGGAGATCAAAACTTTTAAAAAATAAACAAATAAACAAAAAACACTGGAAAGCCAGTCATTTATTTTGAGTTTTGAGGCTTTTTAGTTTACAAGCAGCTCTGTAACAAGAGTTACTCTTAGAACAGGCATTACAAATAGTCTTCTACAGCCAACAGTCATTGCTTATGGCCGTAACACTCTTAGGAATCCCGAGCTTGTGCGCTTAGTTAATACTTGGAATTGAGACTGCCAGGGAACACTAGGCGCTGTAAGCTTTTTAGCTTAAGGCTCCGATTGTGAAGATTGTAGCTACAGTCATTTAAACACAAGAGGAGATCAAAACTTTTAAAAAATAAACAAATAAACAATAAATGAATAAAAAATAAACAAACAAATAAAAAAACAAACAAACAAAAAACACTGGAAAGCCAGTCATTTATTTTGAGTTGTGAGGCTTTTTAGTTCACAAGCAGCAAGAGTTGCTCTTAGAACAGTCATTACAAATTGTCTTCTACAGCCAACAGTCATTGCTTATGGCCATAGCACTCTTAGGAATCCCGAGCTTGTGCGCTTAGTTAATACTTGGAATGGAGACTGCCAGGGAACACTAGGCGCTGTAAGCCATTGAGCTTAAGGCTCCGATTGTGAAGATTGTAGCTACAGTCATTTAAACACAAGAGGAGATCAAAACTTTTAAAAAATAAACAAATAAACAAAAAACACTGGAAAGCCAGTCATTTATTTTGAGTTTTGAGGCTTTTTAGTTTACAAGCAGCTCTGTAACAAGAGTTACTCTTAGAACAGGCATTACAAATAGTCTTCTACAGCCAACAGTCATTGCTTATGGCCGTAGCACTCTTAGGAATCCCGAGCTTGTGCGCTTAGTTAATACTTGGAATTGAGACTGCCAGGGAACACTAGGCGCTGTAAGCTTTTTAGCTTAAGGCTCCGATTGTGAAGATTGTAGCTACAGTCATTTAAACACAAGAGGAGATCAAAACTTTTAAAAAATAAACAAATAAACAATAAATGAATAAAAAATAAACAAACAAATAAAAAAACAAACAAACAAAAAACACTGGAAAGCCAGTCATTTATTTTGAGTTGTGAGGCTTTTTAGTTCACAAGCAGCAAGAGTTGCTCTTAGAACAGTCATTACAAATTGTCTTCTACAGCCAACAGTCATTGCTTATGGCCATAGCACTCTTAGGAATCCCGAGCTTGTGCGCTTAGTTAATACTTGGAATGGAGACTGCCAGGGAACACTAGGCGCTGTAAGCCATTGAGCTTAAGGCTCCGATTGTGAAGATTGTAGCTACAGTCATTTAAACACAAGAGGAGATCAAAACTTTTAAAAAATAAACAAATAAACAAAAAACACTGGAAAGCCAGTCATTTATTTTGAGTTTTGAGGCTTTTTAGTTTACAAGCAGCTCTGTAACAAGAGTTACTCTTAGAACAGGCATTACAAATAGTCTTCTACAGCCAACAGTCATTGCTTATGGCCGTAGCACTCTTAGGAATCCCGAGCTTGTGCGCTTAGTTAATACTTGGAATTGAGACTGCCAGGGAACACTAGGCGCTGTAAGCTTTTTAGCTTAAGGCTCCGATTGTGAAGATTGTAGCTACAGTCATTTAAACACAAGAGGAGATCAAAACTTTTAAAAAATAAACAAATAAACAATAAATGAATAAAAAATAAACAAACAAATAAAAAAACAAACAAACAAAAAACACTGGAAAGCCAGTCATTTATTTTGAGTTGTGAGGCTTTTTAGTTCACAAGCAGCAAGAGTTGCTCTTAGAACAGTCATTACAAATTGTCTTCTACAGCCAACAGTCATTGCTTATGGCCATAGCACTCTTAGGAATCCCGAGCTTGTGCGCTTAGTTAATACTTGGAATGGAGACTGCCAGGGAACACTAGGCGCTGTAAGCCATTGAGCTTAAGGCTCCGATTGTGAAGATTGTAGCTACAGTCATTTAAACACAAGAGGAGATCAAAACTTTAAAAAAATAAACAAATAAACAATAAATGAATAAAAAATAAACAAAGAAATAAAAAAACAAATAAACAAAAAACACTGGAAAGCCAGTCATTTATTTTGAGTTTTGAGGCTTTTTAGTTTACAAGCAGCTCTGTAACAAGAGTTACTCTTAGAACAGGCATTACAAATAGTCTTCTACAGCCAACAGTCATTGCTTATGGCCGTAGCACTCTTAGGAATCCCGAGCTTGTGCGCTTAGTTAATACTTGGAATTGAGACTGCCAGGGAACACTAGGCGCTGTAAGCTTTTTAGCTTAAGGCTCCGATTGTGAAGATTGTAGCTACAGTCATTTAAACACAAGAGGAGATCAAAACTTTTAAAAAATAAACAAATAAACAATAAATGAATAAAAAATAAACAAACAAATAAAAAAACAAACAAACAAAAAACACTGGAAAGCCAGTCATTTATTTTGAGTTGTGAGGCTTTTTAGTTCACAAGCAGCAAGAGTTGCTCTTAGAACAGTCATTACAAATTGTCTTCTACAGCCAACAGTCATTGCTTATGGCCATAGCACTCTTAGGAATCCCGAGCTTGTGCGCTTAGTTAATACTTGGAATGGAGACTGCCAGGGAACACTAGGCGCTGTAAGCCATTGAGCTTAAGGCTCCGATTGTGAAGATTGTAGCTACAGTCATTTAAACACAAGAGGAGATCAAAACTTTTAAAAAATAAACAAATAAACAAAAAACACTGGAAAGCCAGTCATTTATTTTGAGTTTTGAGGCTTTTTAGTTTACAAGCAGCTCTGTAACAAGAGTTACTCTTAGAACAGGCATTACAAATAGTCTTCTACAGCCAACAGTCATTGCTTATGGCCGTAGCACTCTTAGGAATCCCGAGCTTGTGCGCTTAGTTAATACTTGGAATTGAGACTGCCAGGGAACACTAGGCGCTGTAAGCTTTTTAGCTTAAGGCTCCGATTGTGAAGATTGTAGCTACAGTCATTTAAACACAAGAGGAGATCAAAACTTTTAAAAAATAAACAAATAAACAATAAATGAATAAAAAGTAAACAAACAAATAAAAAAACAAACAAACAAAAAACACTGGAAAGCCAGTCATTTATTTTGAGTTGTGAGGTTTTTTAGTTCACAAGCAGCAAGAGTTGCTCTTAGAACAGTCATTACAAATTGTCTTCTACAGCCAACAGTCATTGCTTATGGCCGTAGCACTCTTAGGAATCCCGAGCTTGTGCGCTTAGTTAATACTTGGAATGGAGACTGCCAGGGAACACTAGGCGCTGTAAGCCATTGAGCTTAAGGCTCCGATTGTGAAGATTGTAGCTACAGTCATTTAAACACAAGAGGAGATCAAAACTTTAAAAAAATAAACAAATAAACAATAAATGAATAAAAAATAAACAAACAAATAAAAAAACAAACAAACAAAAAACACTGGAAAGCCAGTCATTTATTTTGAGTTGTGAGGCTTTTTAGTTCACAAGCAGCAAGAGTTGCTCTTAGAACAGTCATTACAAATTGTCTTCTACAGCCAACAGTCATTGCTTATGGCCATAGCACTCTTAGGAATCCCGAGCTTGTGCGCTTAGTTAATACTTGGAATGGAGACTGCCAGGGAACACTAGGCGCTGTAAGCCATTGAGCTTAAGGCTCCGATTGTGAAGATTGTAGCTACAGTCATTTAAACACAAGAGGAGATCAAAACTTTTAAAAAATAAACAAATAAACAATAAATGAATAAAAAATAAACAAAGAAATAAAAAACAAATAAACAAAAAACACTGGAAAGCCAGTCATTTATTTTGAGTTTTGAGGCTTTTTAGTTTACAAGCAGCTCTGTAACAAGAGTTACTCTTAGAACAGGCATTACAAATAGTCTTCTACAGCCAACAGTCATTGCTTATGGCCGTAGCACTCTTAGGAATCCCGAGCTTGTGCGCTTAGTTAATACTTGGAATGGAGACTGCCAGGGAACACTAGGCGCTGTAAGCCATTGAGCTTAAGGCTCCGATTGTGAAGATTGTAGCTACAGTCATTTAAACACAAGAGGAGATCAAAACTTTAAAAAAATAAACAAATAAACAATAAATGAATAAAAAATAAACAAACAAATAAAAAAACAAACAAACAAAAAACACTGGAAAGCCAGTCATTTATTTTGAGTTGTGAGGCTTTTTAGTTCACAAGCAGCAAGAGTTGCTCTTAGAACAGTCATTACAAATTGTCTTCTACAGCCAACAGTCATTGCTTATGGCCATAGCACTCTTAGGAATCCCGAGCTTGTGCGCTTAGTTAATACTTGGAATGGAGACTGCCAGGGAACACTAGGCGCTGTAAGCCATTGAGCTTAAGGCTCCGATTGTGAAGATTGTAGCTACAGTCATTTAAACACAAGAGGAGATCAAAACTTTAAAAAAATAAACAAATAAACAATAAATGAATAAAAAATAAACAAACAAATAAAAAAACAAACAAACAAAAAACACTGGAAAGCCAGTCATTTATTTTGAGTTGTGAGGCTTTTTAGTTCACAAGCAGCAAGAGTTGCTCTTAGAACAGTCATTACAAATTGTCTTCTACAGCCAACAGTCATTGCTTATGGCCATAGCACTCTTAGGAATCCCGAGCTTGTGCGCTTAGTTAATACTTGGAATGGAGACTGCCAGGGAACACTAGGCGCTGTAAGCCATTGAGCTTAAGGCTCCGATTGTGAAGATTGTAGCTACAGTCATTTAAACACAAGAGGAGATCAAAACTTTTAAAAAATAAACAAATAAACAATAAATGAATAAAAAATAAACAAACAAATAAAAAAACAAATAAACAAAAAACACTGGAAAGCCAGTCATTTATTTTGAGTTGTGAGGCTTTTTAGTTCACAAGCAGCAAGAGTTGCTCTTAGAACAGTCATTACAAATTGTCTTCTACAGCCAACAGTCATTGCTTATGGCCGTAGCACTCTTAGGAATCCCGAGCTTGTGCGCTTAGTTAATACTTGGAATTGAGACTGCCAGGGAACACTAGGCGCTGTAAGCTTTTTAGCTTAGGGCTCCGATTGTGAAGATTGTAGCTACAGTCATTTAAACACAAGAGGAGATCAAAACTTTTAAAAAATAAACAAATAAACAATAAATGAATAAAAAATAAACAAACAAATAAAAAAACAAACAAACAAAAAACACTGGAAAGCCAGTCATTTATTTTGAGTTGTGAGGCTTTTTAGTTCACAAGCAGCAAGAGTTGCTCTTAGAACAGTCATTACAAATTGTCTTCTACAGCCAACAGTCATTGCTTATGGCCATAGCACTCTTAGGAATCCCGAGCTTGTGCGCTTAGTTAATACTTGGAATGGAGACTGCCAGGGAACACTAGGCGCTGTAAGCCATTGAGCTTAAGGCTCCGATTGTGAAGATTGTAGCTACAGTCATTTAAACACAAGAGGAGATCAAAACTTTAAAAAAATAAACAAATAAACAATAAATGAATAAAAAATAAACAAAGAAATAAAAAACAAATAAACAAAAAACACTGGAAAGCCAGTCATTTATTTTGAGTTTTGAGGCTTTTTAGTTTACAAGCAGCTCTGTAACAAGAGTTACTCTTAGAACAGGCATTACAAATAGTCTTCTACAGCCAACAGTCATTGCTTATGGCCGTAGCACTCTTAGGAATCCCGAGCTTGTGCGCTTAGTTAATACTTGGAATTGAGACTGCCAGGGAACACTAGGCGCTGTAAGCTTTTTAGCTTAAGGCTCCGATTGTGAAGATTGTAGCTACAGTCATTTAAACACAAGAGGAGATCAAAACTTTTAAAAAATAAACAAATAAACAATAAATGAATAAAAAATAAACAAACAAATAAAAAAACAAACAAACAAAAAACACTGGAAAGCCAGTCATTTATTTTGAGTTGTGAGGCTTTTTAGTTCACAAGCAGCAAGAGTTGCTCTTAGAACAGTCATTACAAATTGTCTTCTACAGCCAACAGTCATTGCTTATGGCCATAGCACTCTTAGGAATCCCGAGCTTGTGCGCTTAGTTAATACTTGGAATGGAGACTGCCAGGGAACACTAGGCGCTGTAAGCCATTGAGCTTAAGGCTCCGATTGTGAAGATTGTAGCTACAGTCATTTAAACACAAGAGGAGATCAAAACTTTTAAAAAATAAACAAATAAACAATAAATGAATAAAAAATAAACAAACAAATAAAAAAACAAATAAACAAAAAACACTGGAAAGCCAGTCATTTATTTTGAGTTGTGAGGCTTTTTAGTTCACAAGCAGCAAGAGTTGCTCTTAGAACAGTCATTACAAATTGTCTTCTACAGCCAACAGTCATTGCTTATGGCCGTAGCACTCTTAGGAATCCCGAGCTTGTGCGCTTAGTTAATACTTGGAATTGAGACTGCCAGGGAACACTAGGCGCTGTAAGCTTTTTAGCTTAGGGCTCCGATTGTGAAGATTGTAGCTACAGTCATTTAAACACAAGAGGAGATCAAAACTTTTAAAAAATAAACAAATAAACAATAAATGAATAAAAAGTAAACAAACAAATAAAAAAACAAACAAACAAAAAACACTGGAAAGCCAGTCATTTATTTTGAGTTGTGAGGCTTTTTAGTTCACAAGCAGCAAGAGTTGCTCTTAGAACAGTCATTACAAATTGTCTTCTACAGCCAACAGTCATTGCTTATGGCCATAGCACTCTTAGGAATCCCGAGCTTGTGCGCTTAGTTAATACTTGGAATGGAGACTGCCAGGGAACACTAGGCGCTGTAAGCCATTGAGCTTAAGGCTCCGATTGTGAAGATTGTAGCTACAGTCATTTAAACACAAGAGGAGATCAAAACTTTTAAAAAATAAACAAATAAACAATAAATGAATAAAAAATAAACAAACAAATAAAAAAACAAATAAACAAAAAACACTGGAAAGCCAGTCATTTATTTTGAGTTGTGAGGCTTTTTAGTTCACAAGCAGCAAGAGTTGCTCTTAGAACAGTCATTACAAATTGTCTTCTACAGCCAACAGTCATTGCTTATGGCCGTAGCACTCTTAGGAATCCCGAGCTTGTGCGCTTAGTTAATACTTGGAATTGAGACTGCCAGGGAACACTAGGCGCTGTAAGCTTTTTAGCTTAGGGCTCCGATTGTGAAGATTGTAGCTACAGTCATTTAAACACAAGAGGAGATCAAAACTTTTAAAAAATAAACAAATAAACAATAAATGAATAAAAAGTAAACAAACAAATAAAAAAACAAACAAACAAAAAACACTGGAAAGCCAGTCATTTATTTTGAGTTGTGAGGTTTTTTAGTTCACAAGCAGCAAGAGTTGCTCTTAGAACAGTCATTACAAATTGTCTTCTACAGCCAACAGTCATTGCTTATGGCCGTAGCACTCTTAGGAATCCCGAGCTTGTGCGCTTAGTTAATACTTGGAATGGAGACTGCCAGGGAACACTAGGCGCTGTAAGCCATTGAGCTTAAGGCTCCGATTGTGAAGATTGTAGCTACAGTCATTTAAACACAAGAGGAGATCAAAACTTTAAAAAAATAAACAAATAAACAATAAATGAATAAAAAATAAACAAACAAATAAAAAAACAAACAAACAAAAAACACTGGAAAGCCAGTCATTTATTTTGAGTTGTGAGGCTTTTTAGTTCACAAGCAGCAAGAGTTGCTCTTAGAACAGTCATTACAAATTGTCTTCTACAGCCAACAGTCATTGCTTATGGCCATAGCACTCTTAGGAATCCCGAGCTTGTGCGCTTAGTTAATACTTGGAATGGAGACTGCCAGGGAACACTAGGCGCTGTAAGCCATTGAGCTTAAGGCTCCGATTGTGAAGATTGTAGCTACAGTCATTTAAACACAAGAGGAGATCAAAACTTTTAAAAAATAAACAAATAAACAATAAATGAATAAAAAATAAACAAAGAAATAAAAAACAAATAAACAAAAAACACTGGAAAGCCAGTCATTTATTTTGAGTTTTGAGGCTTTTTAGTTTACAAGCAGCTCTGTAACAAGAGTTACTCTTAGAACAGGCATTACAAATAGTCTTCTACAGCCAACAGTCATTGCTTATGGCCGTAGCACTCTTAGGAATCCCGAGCTTGTGCGCTTAGTTAATACTTGGAATTGAGACTGCCAGGGAACACTAGGCGCTGTAAGCTTTTTAGCTTAAGGCTCCGATTGTGAAGATTGTAGCTACAGTCATTTAAACACAAGAGGGGATCAAAACTTTTAAAAAATAAACAAATAAACAATAAATGAATAAAAAATAAACAAACAAATAAAAAAACAAACAAACAAAAAACACTGGAAAGCCAGTCATTTATTTTGAGTTGTGAGGCTTTTTAGTTCACAAGCAGCAAGAGTTGCTCTTAGAACAGTCATTACAAATTGTCTTCTACAGCCAACAGTCATTGCTTATGGCCATAGCACTCTTAGGAATCCCGAGCTTGTGCGCTTAGTTAATACTTGGAATGGAGACTGCCAGGGAACACTAGGCGCTGTAAGCCATTGAGCTTAAGGCTCCGATTGTGAAGATTGTAGCTACAGTCATTTAAACACAAGAGGAGATCAAAACTTTTAAAAAATAAACAAATAAACAATAAATGAATAAAAAATAAACAAACAAATAAAAAAACAAATAAACAAAAAACACTGGAAAGCCAGTCATTTATTTTGAGTTGTGAGGCTTTTTAGTTCACAAGCAGCAAGAGTTGCTCTTAGAACAGTCATTACAAATTGTCTTCTACAGCCAACAGTCATTGCTTATGGCCGTAGCACTCTTAGGAATCCCGAGCTTGTGCGCTTAGTTAATACTTGGAATTGAGACTGCCAGGGAACACTAGGCGCTGTAAGCTTTTTAGCTTAGGGCTCCGATTGTGAAGATTGTAGCTACAGTCATTTAAACACAAGAGGAGATCAAAACTTTTAAAAAATAAACAAATAAACAATAAATGAATAAAAAGTAAACAAACAAATAAAAAAACAAACAAACAAAAAACACTGGAAAGCCAGTCATTTATTTTGAGTTGTGAGGCTTTTTAGTTCACAAGCAGCAAGAGTTGCTCTTAGAACAGTCATTACAAATTGTCTTCTACAGCCAACAGTCATTGCTTATGGCCATAGCACTCTTAGGAATCCCGAGCTTGTGCGCTTAGTTAATACTTGGAATGGAGACTGCCAGGGAACACTAGGCGCTGTAAGCCATTGAGCTTAAGGCTCCGATTGTGAAGATTGTAGCTACAGTCATTTAAACACAAGAGGAGATCAAAACTTTTAAAAAATAAACAAATAAACAATAAATGAATAAAAAATAAACAAACAAATAAAAAAACAAATAAACAAAAAACACTGGAAAGCCAGTCATTTATTTTGAGTTGTGAGGCTTTTTAGTTCACAAGCAGCAAGAGTTGCTCTTAGAACAGTCATTACAAATTGTCTTCTACAGCCAACAGTCATTGCTTATGGCCGTAGCACTCTTAGGAATCCCGAGCTTGTGCGCTTAGTTAATACTTGGAATTGAGACTGCCAGGGAACACTAGGCGCTGTAAGCTTTTTAGCTTAGGGCTCCGATTGTGAAGATTGTAGCTACAGTCATTTAAACACAAGAGGAGATCAAAACTTTTAAAAAATAAACAAATAAACAATAAATGAATAAAAAGTAAACAAACAAATAAAAAAACAAACAAACAAAAAACACTGGAAAGCCAGTCATTTATTTTGAGTTGTGAGGTTTTTTAGTTCACAAGCAGCAAGAGTTGCTCTTAGAACAGTCATTACAAATTGTCTTCTACAGCCAACAGTCATTGCTTATGGCCGTAGCACTCTTAGGAATCCCGAGCTTGTGCGCTTAGTTAATACTTGGAATGGAGACTGCCAGGGAACACTAGGCGCTGTAAGCCATTGAGCTTAAGGCTCCGATTGTGAAGATTGTAGCTACAGTCATTTAAACACAAGAGGAGATCAAAACTTTAAAAAAATAAACAAATAAACAATAAATGAATAAAAAATAAACAAACAAATAAAAAAACAAACAAACAAAAAACACTGGAAAGCCAGTCATTTATTTTGAGTTGTGAGGCTTTTTAGTTCACAAGCAGCAAGAGTTGCTCTTAGAACAGTCATTACAAATTGTCTTCTACAGCCAACAGTCATTGCTTATGGCCATAGCACTCTTAGGAATCCCGAGCTTGTGCGCTTAGTTAATACTTGGAATGGAGACTGCCAGGGAACACTAGGCGCTGTAAGCCATTGAGCTTAAGGCTCCGATTGTGAAGATTGTAGCTACAGTCATTTAAACACAAGAGGAGATCAAAACTTTTAAAAAATAAACAAATAAACAATAAATGAATAAAAAATAAACAAAGAAATAAAAAACAAATAAACAAAAAACACTGGAAAGCCAGTCATTTATTTTGAGTTTTGAGGCTTTTTAGTTTACAAGCAGCTCTGTAACAAGAGTTACTCTTAGAACAGGCATTACAAATAGTCTTCTACAGCCAACAGTCATTGCTTATGGCCGTAGCACTCTTAGGAATCCCGAGCTTGTGCGCTTAGTTAATACTTGGAATTGAGACTGCCAGGGAACACTAGGCGCTGTAAGCTTTTTAGCTTAAGGCTCCGATTGTGAAGATTGTAGCTACAGTCATTTAAACACAAGAGGGGATCAAAACTTTTAAAAAATAAACAAATAAACAATAAATGAATAAAAAATAAACAAACAAATAAAAAAACAAACAAACAAAAAACACTGGAAAGCCAGTCATTTATTTTGAGTTGTGAGGCTTTTTAGTTCACAAGCAGCAAGAGTTGCTCTTAGAACAGTCATTACAAATTGTCTTCTACAGCCAACAGTCATTGCTTATGGCCATAGCACTCTTAGGAATCCCGAGCTTGTGCGCTTAGTTAATACTTGGAATTGAGACTGCCAGGGAACACTAGGCGCTGTAAGCTTTTTAGCTTAAGGCTCCGATTGTGAAGATTGTAGCTACAGTCATTTAAACACAAGAGGAGATCAAAACTTTTAAAAAAAATAAACAAATAAACAATAAATGAATAAAAAATAAACAAACAAATAAAAAAAACAAACAAACAAAAAACACTGGAAAGCCAGTCATTTATTTTGAGTTGTGAGGCTTTTTAGTTCACAAGCAGCAAGAGTTGCTCTTAGAACAGTCATTACAAATTGTCT
The DNA here is from genome assembly GCF_029633855.1 of Hoplias malabaricus. Lineage (NCBI taxonomy): Eukaryota > Metazoa > Chordata > Actinopteri > Characiformes > Erythrinidae > Hoplias > Hoplias malabaricus. Next base: position 17,587,992 of record NC_089811.1, on the reverse strand, counting down.
TCTACAGCCAACAGTCATTGCTTATGGCCATAGCACTCTTAGGAATCCCGAGCTTGTGCGCTTAGTTAATACTTGGAATGGAGACTGCCAGGGAACACTAGGCGCTGTAAGCCATTGAGCTTAAGGCTCCGATTGTGAAGATTGTAGCTACAGTCATTTAAACACAAGAGGAGATCAAAACTTTTAAAAAATAAACAAATAAACAATAAATGAATAAAAAATAAACAAACAAATAAAAAAACAAATAAACAAAAAACACTGGAAAGCCAGTCATTTATTTTGAGTTGTGAGGCTTTTTAGTTCACAAGCAGCAAGAGTTGCTCTTAGAACAGGCATTACAAATTGTCTTCTACAGCCAACAGTCATTGCTTATGGCCGTAGCACTCTTAGGAATCCCGAGCTTGTGCGCTTAGTTAATACTTGGAATTGAGACTGCCAGGGAACACTAGGCGCTGTAAGCTTTTTAGCTTAGGGCTCCGATTGTGAAGATTGTAGCTACAGTCATTTAAACACAAGAGGAGATCAAAACTTTTAAAAAATAAACAAATAAACAATAAATGAATAAAAAATAAACAAACAAATAAAAAAACAAACAAACAAAAAACACTGGAAAGCCAGTCATTTATTTTGAGTTGTGAGGCTTTTTAGTTCACAAGCAGCAAGAGTTGCTCTTAGAACAGTCATTACAAATTGTCTTCTACAGCCAACAGTCATTGCTTATGGCCATAGCACTCTTAGGAATCCCGAGCTTGTGCGCTTAGTTAATACTTGGAATGGAGACTGCCAGGGAACACTAGGCGCTGTAAGCCATTGAGCTTAAGGCTCCGATTGTGAAGATTGTAGCTACAGTCATTTAAACACAAGAGGAGATCAAAACTTTAAAAAAATAAACAAATAAACAATAAATGAATAAAAAATAAACAAAGAAATAAAAAAACAAATAAACAAAAAACACTGGAAAGCCAGTCATTTATTTTGAGTTTTGAGGCTTTTTAGTTTACAAGCAGCTCTGTAACAAGAGTTACTCTTAGAACAGGCATTACAAATAGTCTTCTACAGCCAACAGTCATTGCTTATGGCCGTAGCACTCTTAGGAATCCCGAGCTTGTGCGCTTAGTTAATACTTGGAATTGAGACTGCCAGGGAACACTAGGCGCTGTAAGCTTTTTAGCTTAAGGCTCCGATTGTGAAGATTGTAGCTACAGTCATTTAAACACAAGAGGAGATCAAAACTTTTAAAAAAATAAACAAATAAACAATAAATGAATAAAAAATAAACAAACAAATAAAAAAACAAACAAACAAAAAACACTGGAAAGCCAGTCATTTATTTTGAGTTGTGAGGCTTTTTAGTTCACAAGCAGCAAGAGTTGCTCTTAGAACAGTCATTACAAATTGTCTTCTACAGCCAACAGTCATTGCTTATGGCCATAGCACTCTTAGGAATCCCGAGCTTGTGCGCTTAGTTAATACTTGGAATGGAGACTGCCAGGGAACACTAGGCGCTGTAAGCCATTGAGCTTAAGGCTCCGATTGTGAAGATTGTAGCTACAGTCATTTAAACACAAGAGGAGATCAAAACTTTTAAAAAATAAACAAATAAACAATAAATGAATAAAAAATAAACAAACAAATAAAAAAACAAATAAACAAAAAACACTGGAAAGCCAGTCATTTATTTTGAGTTGTGAGGCTTTTTAGTTCACAAGCAGCAAGAGTTGCTCTTAGAACAGTCATTACAAATTGTCTTCTACAGCCAACAGTCATTGCTTATGGCCGTAGCACTCTTAGGAATCCCGAGCTTGTGCGCTTAGTTAATACTTGGAATTGAGACTGCCAGGGAACACTAGGCGCTGTAAGCTTTTTAGCTTAGGGCTCCGATTGTGAAGATTGTAGCTACAGTCATTTAAACACAAGAGGAGATCAAAACTTTTAAAAAATAAACAAATAAACAATAAATGAATAAAAAGTAAACAAACAAATAAAAAAACAAACAAACAAAAAACACTGGAAAGCCAGTCATTTATTTTGAGTTGTGAGGTTTTTTAGTTCACAAGCAGCAAGAGTTGCTCTTAGAACAGTCATTACAAATTGTCTTCTACAGCCAACAGTCATTGCTTATGGCCGTAGCACTCTTAGGAATCCCGAGCTTGTGCGCTTAGTTAATACTTGGAATGGAGACTGCCAGGGAACACTAGGCGCTGTAAGCCATTGAGCTTAAGGCTCCGATTGTGAAGATTGTAGCTACAGTCATTTAAACACAAGAGGAGATCAAAACTTTAAAAAAATAAACAAATAAACAATAAATGAATAAAAAATAAACAAACAAATAAAAAAAAAACAAACAAAAAACACTGGAAAGCCAGTCATTTATTTTGAGTTGTGAGGCTTTTTAGTTCACAAGCAGCAAGAGTTGCTCTTAGAACAGTCATTACAAATTGTCTTCTACAGCCAACAGTCATTGCTTATGGCCATAGCACTCTTAGGAATCCCGAGCTTGTGCGCTTAGTTAATACTTGGAATGGAGACTGCCAGGGAACACTAGGCGCTGTAAGCCATTGAGCTTAAGGCTCCGATTGTGAAGATTGTAGCTACAGTCATTTAAACACAAGAGGAGATCAAAACTTTTAAAAAATAAACAAATAAACAATAAATGAATAAAAAATAAACAAAGAAATAAAAAACAAATAAACAAAAAACACTGGAAAGCCAGTCATTTATTTTGAGTTTTGAGGCTTTTTAGTTTACAAGCAGCTCTGTAACAAGAGTTACTCTTAGAACAGGCATTACAAATAGTCTTCTACAGCCAACAGTCATTGCTTATGGCCGTAGCACTCTTAGGAATCCCGAGCTTGTGCGCTTAGTTAATACTTGGAATTGAGACTGCCAGGGAACACTAGGCGCTGTAAGCTTTTTAGCTTAAGGCTCCGATTGTGAAGATTGTAGCTACAGTCATTTAAACACAAGAGGGGATCAAAACTTTTAAAAAATAAACAAATAAACAATAAATGAATAAAAAATAAACAAACAAATAAAAAAACAAACAAACAAAAAACACTGGAAAGCCAGTCATTTATTTTGAGTTGTGAGGCTTTTTAGTTCACAAGCAGCAAGAGTTGCTCTTAGAACAGTCATTACAAATTGTCTTCTACAGCCAACAGTCATTGCTTATGGCCATAGCACTCTTAGGAATCCCGAGCTTGTGCGCTTAGTTAATACTTGGAATTGAGACTGCCAGGGAACACTAGGCGCTGTAAGCTTTTTAGCTTAAGGCTCCGATTGTGAAGATTGTAGCTACAGTCATTTAAACACAAGAGGAGATCAAAACTTTTAAAAAAAATAAACAAATAAACAATAAATGAATAAAAAATAAACAAACAAATAAAAAAAACAAACAAACAAAAAACACTGGAAAGCCAGTCATTTATTTTGAGTTGTGAGGCTTTTTAGTTCACAAGCAGCAAGAGTTGCTCTTAGAACAGTCATTACAAATTGTCTTCTACAGCCAACAGTCATTGCTTATGGCCATAGCACTCTTAGGAATCCCGAGCTTGTGCGCTTAGTTAATACTTGGAATGGAGACTGCCAGGGAACACTAGGCGCTGTAAGCCATTGAGCTTAAGGCTCCGATTGTGAAGATTGTAGCTACAGTCATTTAAACACAAGAGGAGATCAAAACTTTTAAAAAATAAACAAATAAACAATAAATGAATAAAAAATAAACAAACAAATAAAAAAACAAATAAACAAAAAACACTGGAAAGCCAGTCATTTATTTTGAGTTGTGAGGCTTTTTAGTTCACAAGCAGCAAGAGTTGCTCTTAGAACAGGCATTACAAATTGTCTTCTACAGCCAACAGTCATTGCTTATGGCCGTAGCACTCTTAGGAATACCGAGCTTGTGCGCTTAGTTAATACTTGGAATTGAGACTGCCAGGGAACACTAGGCGCTGTAAGCTTTTTAGCTTAGGGCTCCGATTGTGAAGATTGTAGCTACAGTCATTTAAACACAAGAGGAGATCAAAACTTTTAAAAAATAAACAAATAAACAATAAATGAATAAAAAATAAACAAACAAATAAAAAAACAAACAAACAAAAAACACTGGAAAGCCAGTCATTTATTTTGAGTTGTGAGGCTTTTTAGTTCACAAGCAGCAAGAGTTGCTCTTAGAACAGTCATTACAAATTGTCTTCTACAGCCAACAGTCATTGCTTATGGCCATAGCACTCTTAGGAATCCCGAGCTTGTGCGCTTAGTTAATACTTGGAATGGAGACTGCCAGGGAACACTAGGCGCTGTAAGCCATTGAGCTTAAGGCTCCGATTGTGAAGATTGTAGCTACAGTCATTTAAACACAAGAGGAGATCAAAACTTTAAAAAAATAAACAAATAAACAATAAATGAATAAAAAATAAACAAAGAAATAAAAAAACAAATAAACAAAAAACACTGGAAAGCCAGTCATTTATTTTGAGTTTTGAGGCTTTTTAGTTTACAAGCAGCTCTGTAACAAGAGTTACTCTTAGAACAGGCATTACAAATAGTCTTCTACAGCCAACAGTCATTGCTTATGGCCGTAGCACTCTTAGGAATCCCGAGCTTGTGCGCTTAGTTAATACTTGGAATTGAGACTGCCAGGGAACACTAGGCGCTGTAAGCTTTTTAGCTTAAGGCTCCGATTGTGAAGATTGTAGCTACAGTCATTTAAACACAAGAGGAGATCAAAACTTTTAAAAAAATAAACAAATAAACAATAAATGAATAAAAAATAAACAAACAAATAAAAAAACAAACAAACAAAAAACACTGGAAAGCCAGTCATTTATTTTGAGTTGTGAGGCTTTTTAGTTCACAAGCAGCAAGAGTTGCTCTTAGAACAGTCATTACAAATTGTCTTCTACAGCCAACAGTCATTGCTTATGGCCATAGCACTCTTAGGAATCCCGAGCTTGTGCGCTTAGTTAATACTTGGAATGGAGACTGCCAGGGAACACTAGGCGCTGTAAGCCATTGAGCTTAAGGCTCCGATTGTGAAGATTGTAGCTACAGTCATTTAAACACAAGAGGAGATCAAAACTTTTAAAAAATAAACAAATAAACAATAAATGAATAAAAAATAAACAAACAAATAAAAAAACAAACAAACAAAAAACACTGGAAAGCCAGTCATTTATTTTGAGTTGTGAGGCTTTTTAGTTCACAAGCAGCAAGAGTTGCTCTTAGAACAGTCATTACAAATTGTCTTCTACAGCCAACAGTCATTGCTTATGGCCATAGCACTCTTAGGAATCCCGAGCTTGTGCGCTTAGTTAATACTTGGAATGGAGACTGCCAGGGAACACTAGGCGCTGTAAGCCATTGAGCTTAAGGCTCCGATTGTGAAGATTGTAGCTACAGTCATTTAAACACAAGAGGAGATCAAAACTTTAAAAAAATAAACAAATAAACAATAAATGAATAAAAAATAAACAAAGAAATAAAAAACAAATAAACAAAAAACACTGGAAAGCCAATCATTTATTTTGAGTTTTGAGGCTTTTTAGTTTACAAGCAGCTCTGTAACAAGAGTTACTCTTAGAACAGGCATTACAAATAGTCTTCTACAGCCAACAGTCATTGCTTATGGCCGTAGCACTCTTAGGAATCCAGAGCTTGTGCGCTTAGTTAATACTTGGAATTGAGACTGCCAGGGAACACTAGGCGCTGTAAGCTTTTTAGCTTAAGGCTCCGATTGTGAAGATTGTAGCTACAGTCATTTAAACACAAGAGGAGATCAAAACTTTTAAAAAATAAACAAATAAACAATAAATGAATAAAAAATAAACAAACAAATAAAAAAACAAACAAACAAAAAACACTGGAAAGCCAGTCATTTATTTTGAGTTGTGAGGCTTTTTAGTTCACAAGCAGCAAGAGTTGCTCTTAGAACAGTCATTACAAATTGTCTTCTACAGCCAACAGTCATTGCTTATGGCCATAGCACTCTTAGGAATCCCGAGCTTGTGCGCTTAGTTAATACTTGGAATGGAGACTGCCAGGGAACACTAGGCGCTGTAAGCCATTGAGCTTAAGGCTCCGATTGTGAAGATTGTAGCTACAGTCATTTAAACACAAGAGGAGATCAAAACTTTTAAAAAATAAACAAATAAACAATAAATGAATAAAAAATAAACAAACAAATAAAAAAACAAATAAACAAAAAACACTGGAAAGCCAGTCATTTATTTTGAGTTGTGAGGCTTTTTAGTTCACAAGCAGCAAGAGTTGCTCTTAGAACAGTCATTACAAATTGTCTTCTACAGCCAACAGTCATTGCTTATGGCCGTAGCACTCTTAGGAATCCCGAGCTTGTGCGCTTAGTTAATACTTGGAATTGAGACTGCCAGGGAACACTAGGCGCTGTAAGCTTTTTAGCTTAGGGCTCCGATTGTGAAGATTGTAGCTACAGTCATTTAAACACAAGAGGAGATCAAAACTTTTAAAAAATAAACAAATAAACAATAAATGAATAAAAAGTAAACAAACAAATAAAAAAACAAACAAACAAAAAACACTGGAAAGCCAGTCATTTATTTTGAGTTGTGAGGTTTTTTAGTTCACAAGCAGCAAGAGTTGCTCTTAGAACAGTCATTACAAATTGTCTTCTACAGCCAACAGTCATTGCTTATGGCCGTAGCACTCTTAGGAATCCCGAGCTTGTGCGCTTAGTTAATACTTGGAATGGAGACTGCCAGGGAACACTAGGCGCTGTAAGCCATTGAGCTTAAGGCTCCGATTGTGAAGATTGTAGCTACAGTCATTTAAACACAAGAGGAGATCAAAACTTTAAAAAAATAAACAAATAAACAATAAATGAATAAAAAATAAACAAACAAATAAAAAAACAAACAAACAAAAAACACTGGAAAGCCAGTCATTTATTTTGAGTTGTGAGGCTTTTTAGTTCACAAGCAGCAAGAGTTGCTCTTAGAACAGTCATTACAAATTGTCTTCTACAGCCAACAGTCATTGCTTATGGCCATAGCACTCTTAGGAATCCCGAGCTTGTGCGCTTAGTTAATACTTGGAATGGAGACTGCCAGGGAACACTAGGCGCTGTAAGCCATTGAGCTTAAGGCTCCGATTGTGAAGATTGTAGCTACAGTCATTTAAACACAAGAGGAGATCAAAACTTTTAAAAAATAAACAAATAAACAATAAATGAATAAAAAATAAACAAAGAAATAAAAAACAAATAAACAAAAAACACTGGAAAGCCAGTCATTTATTTTGAGTTTTGAGGCTTTTTAGTTTACAAGCAGCTCTGTAACAAGAGTTACTCTTAGAACAGGCATTACAAATAGTCTTCTACAGCCAACAGTCATTGCTTATGGCCGTAGCACTCTTAGGAATCCCGAGCTTGTGCGCTTAGTTAATACTTGGAATTGAGACTGCCAGGGAACACTAGGCGCTGTAAGCTTTTTAGCTTAAGGCTCCGATTGTGAAGATTGTAGCTACAGTCATTTAAACACAAGAGGGGATCAAAACTTTTAAAAAATAAACAAATAAACAATAAATGAATAAAAAATAAACAAACAAATAAAAAAACAAACAAACAAAAAACACTGGAAAGCCAGTCATTTATTTTGAGTTGTGAGGCTTTTTAGTTCACAAGCAGCAAGAGTTGCTCTTAGAACAGTCATTACAAATTGTCTTCTACAGCCAACAGTCATTGCTTATGGCCATAGCACTCTTAGGAATCCCGAGCTTGTGCGCTTAGTTAATACTTGGAATTGAGACTGCCAGGGAACACTAGGCGCTGTAAGCTTTTTAGCTTAAGGCTCCGATTGTGAAGATTGTAGCTACAGTCATTTAAACACAAGAGGAGATCAAAACTTTTAAAAAAAATAAACAAATAAACAATAAATGAATAAAAGATATACAAACAAATAAAAAAAACAAACAAACAAAAAACACTGGAAAGCCAGTCATTTATTTTGAGTTGTGAGGCTTTTTAGTTCACAAGCAGCAAGAGTTGCTCTTAGAACAGTCATTACAAATTGTCTTCTACAGCCAACAGTCATTGCTTATGGCCATAGCACTCTTAGGAATCCCGAGCTTGTGCGCTTAGTTAATACTTGGAATGGAGACTGCCAGGGAACACTAGGCGCTGTAAGCCATTGAGCTTAAGGCTCCGATTGTGAAGATTGTAGCTACAGTCATTTAAACACAAGAGGAGATCAAAACTTTAAAAAAATAAACAAATAAACAATAAATGAATAAAAAATAAACAAAGAAATAAAAAACAAATAAACAAAAAACACTGGAAAGCCAGTCATTTATTTTGAGTTTTGAGGCTTTTTAGTTTACAAGCAGCTCTGTAACAAGAGTTACTCTTAGAACAGGCATTACAAATAGTCTTCTACAGCCAACAGTCATTGCTTATGGCCGTAGCACTCTTAGGAATCCCGAGCTTGTGCGCTTAGTTAATACTTGGAATTGAGACTGCCAGGGAACACTAGGCGCTGTAAGCTTTTTAGCTTAAGGCTCCGATTGTGAAGATTGTAGCTACAGTCATTTAAACACAAGAGGGGATCAAAACTTTTAAAAAATAAACAAATAAACAATAAATGAATAAAAAATAAACAAACAAATAAAAAAACAAACAAACAAAAAACACTGGAAAGCCAGTCATTTATTTTGAGTTGTGAGGCTTTTTAGTTCACAAGCAGCAAGAGTTGCTCTTAGAACAGTCATTACAAATTGTCTTCTACAGCCAACAGTCATTGCTTATGGCCATAGCACTCTTAGGAATCCCGAGCTTGTGCGCTTAGTTAATACTTGGAATTGAGACTGCCAGGGAACACTAGGCGCTGTAAGCTTTTTAGCTTAAGGCTCCGATTGTGAAGATTGTAGCTACAGTCATTTAAACACAAGAGGAGATCAAAACTTTTAAAAAAAATAAACAAATAAACAATAAATGAATAAAAAATAAACAAACAAATAAAAAAAACAAACAAACAAAAAACACTGGAAAGCCAGTCATTTATTTTGAGTTGTGAGGCTTTTTAGTTCACAAGCAGCAAGAGTTGCTCTTAGAACAGTCATTACAAATTGTCTTCTACAGCCAACAGTCATTGCTTATGGCCATAGCACTCTTAGGAATCCCGAGCTTGTGCGCTTAGTTAATACTTGGAATGGAGACTGCCAGGGAACACTAGGCGCTGTAAGCCATTGAGCTTAAGGCTTCGATTGTGAAGATTGTAGCTACAGTCATTTAAACACAAGAGGAGATCAAAACTTTTAAAAAATAAACAAATAAACAATAAATGAATAAAAAATAAACAAACAAATAAAAAAACAAATAAACAAAAAACACTGGAAAGCCAGTCATTTATTTTGAGTTGTGAGGCTTTTTAGTTCACAAGCAGCAAGAGTTGCTCTTAGAACAGGCATTACAAATTGTCTTCTACAGCCAACAGTCATTGCTTATGGCCGTAGCACTCTTAGGAATCCCGAGCTTGTGCGCTTAGTTAATACTTGGAATTGAGACTGCCAGGGAACACTAGGCGCTGTAAGCTTTTTAGCTTAGGGCTCCGATTGTGAAGATTGTAGCTACAGTCATTTAAACACAAGAGGAGATCAAAACTTTTAAAAAATAAACAAATAAACAATAAATGAATAAAAAATAAACAAACAAATAAAAAAACAAACAAACAAAAAACACTGGAAAGCCAGTCATTTATTTTGAGTTGTGAGGCTTTTTAGTTCACAAGCAGCAAGAGTTGCTCTTAGAACAGTCATTACAAATTGTCTTCTACAGCCAACAGTCATTGCTTATGGCCATAGCACTCTTAGGAATCCCGAGCTTGTGCGCTTAGTTAATACTTGGAATGGAGACTGCCAGGGAACACTAGGCGCTGTAAGCCATTGAGCTTAAGGCTCCGATTGTGAAGATTGTAGCTACAGTCATTTAAACACAAGAGGAGATCAAAACTTTAAAAAAATAAACAAATAAACAATAAATGAATAAAAAATAAACAAAGAAATAAAAAAACAAATAAACAAAAAACACTGGAAAGCCAGTCATTTATTTTGAGTTTTGAGGCTTTTTAGTTTACAAGCAGCTCTGTAACAAGAGTTACTCTTAGAACAGGCATTACAAATAGTCTTCTACAGCCAACAGTCATTGCTTATGGCCGTAGCACTCTTAGGAATCCCGAGCTTGTGCGCTTAGTTAATACTTGGAATTGAGACTGCCAGGGAACACTAGGCGCTGTAAGCTTTTTAGCTTAAGGCTCCGATTGTGAAGATTGTAGCTACAGTCATTTAAACACAAGAGGAGATCAAAACTTTTAAAAAAATAAACAAATAAACAATAAATGAATAAAAAATAAACAAACAAATAAAAAAACAAACAAACAAAAAACACTGGAAAGCCAGTCATTTATTTTGAGTTGTGAGGCTTTTTAGTTCACAAGCAGCAAGAGTTGCTCTTAGAACAGTCATTACAAATTGTCTTCTACAGCCAACAGTCATTGCTTATGGCCATAGCACTCTTAGGAATCCCGAGCTTGTGCGCTTAGTTAATACTTGGAATGGAGACTGCCAGGGAACACTAGGCGCTGTAAGCCATTGAGCTTAAGGCTCCGATTGTGAAGATTGTAGCTACAGTCATTTAAACACAAGAGGAGATCAAAACTTTTAAAAAATAAACAAATAAACAATAAATGAATAAAAAATAAACAAACAAATAAAAAAACAAACAAACAAAAAACACTGGAAAGCCAGTCATTTATTTTGAGTTGTGAGGCTTTTTAGTTCACAAGCAGCAAGAGTTGCTCTTAGAACAGTCATTACAAATTGTCTTCTACAGCCAACAGTCATTGCTTATGGCCATAGCACTCTTAGGAATCCCGAGCTTGTGCGCTTAGTTAATACTTGGAATGGAGACTGCCAGGGAACACTAGGCGCTGTAAGCCATTGAGCTTAAGGCTCCGATTGTGAAGATTGTAGCTACAGTCATTTATACACAAGAGGAGATCAAAACTTTTAAAAAATAAACAAATAAACAATAAATGAATAAAAAATAAACAAACAAATAAAAAAACAAATAAACAAAAAACACTGGAAAGCCAGTCATTTATTTTGAGTTTTGAGGCTTTTTAGTTTACAAGCAGCTCTGTAACAAGAGTTACTCTTAGAACAGGCATTACAAATAGTCTTCTACAGCCAACAGTCATTGCTTATGGCCGTAACACTCTTAGGAATCCCGAGCTTGTGCGCTTAGTTAATACTTGGAATGGAGACTGCCAGGGAACACTAGGCGCTGTAAGCCATTGAGCTTAAGGCTCCGATTGTGAAGATTGTAGCTACAGTCATTTAAACACAAGAGGAGATCAAAACTTTTAAAAAATAAACAAATAAACAATAAATGAATAAAAAATAAACAAAGAAATAAAAAACAAATAAACAAAAAACACTGGAAAGCCAGTCATTTATTTTGAGTTTTGAGGCTTTTTAGTTTACAAGCAGCTCTGTAACAAGAGTTACTCTTAGAACAGGCATTACAAATAGTCTTCTACAGCCAACAGTCATTGCTTATGGCCGTAGCACTCTTAGGAATCCCGAGCTTGTGCGCTTAGTTAATACTTGGAATTGAGACTGCCAGGGAACACTAGGCGCTGTAAGCCATTGAGCTTAAGGCTCCGATTGTGAAGATTGTAGCTACAGTCATTTAAACACAAGAGGAGATCAAAACTTTTAAAGAAATAAACAAATAAACAATAAATGAATAAAAAATAAACAAAGAAATAAAAAAACAAATAAACAAAAAACACTGGAAAGCCAGTCATTTATTTTGAGTTTTGAGGCTTTTTAGTTTACAAGCAGCTCTGTAACAAGAGTTACTCTTAGAACAGGCATTACAAATAGTCTTCTACAGCCAACAGTCATTGCTTATGGCCGTAGCACTCTTAGGAATCCCGAGCTTGTGCGCTTAGTTAATACTTGGAATGGAGACTGCCAGGGAACACTAGGCGCTGTAAGCCATTGAGCTTAAGGCTCCGATTGTGAAGATTGTAGCTACAGTCATTTAAACACAAGAGGAGATCAAAACTTTAAAAAAATAAACAAATAAACAATAAATGAATAAAAAATAAACAAACAAATAAAAAAACAAACAAACAAAAAACACTGGAAAGCCAGTCATTTATTTTGAGTTGTGAGGCTTTTTAGTTCACAAGCAGCAAGAGTTGCTCTTAGAACAGTCATTACAAATTGTCTTCTACAGCCAACAGTCATTGCTTATGGCCATAGCACTCTTAGGAATCCCGAGCTTGTGCGCTTAGTTAATACTTGGAATGGAGACTGCCAGGGAACACTAGGCGCTGTAAGCCATTGAGCTTAAGGCTCCGATTGTGAAGATTGTAGCTACAGTCATTTAAACACAAGAGGAGATCAAAACTTTAAAAAAATAAACAAATAAACAATAAATGAATAAAAAATAAACAAACAAATAAAAAAACAAACAAACAAAAAACACTGGAAAGCCAGTCATTTATTTTGAGTTGTGAGGCTTTTTAGTTCACAAGCAGCAAGAGTTGCTCTTAGAACAGTCATTACAAATTGTCTTCTACAGCCAACAGTCATTGCTTATGGCCATAGCACTCTTAGGAATCCCGAGCTTGTGCGCTTAGTTAATACTTGGAATGGAGACTGCCAGGGAACACTAGGCGCTGTAAGCCATTGAGCTTAAGGCTCCGATTGTGAAGATTGTAGCTACAGTCATTTAAACACAAGAGGAGATCAAAACTTTTAAAAAATAAACAAATAAACAATAAATGAATAAAAAATAAACAAACAAATAAAAAAACAAATAAACAAAAAACACTGGAAAGCCAGTCATTTATTTTGAGTTGTGAGGCTTTTTAGTTCACAAGCAGCAAGAGTTGCTCTTAGAACAGTCATTACAAATTGTCTTCTACAGCCAACAGTCATTGCTTATGGCCGTAGCACTCTTAGGAATCCCGAGCTTGTGCGCTTAGTTAATACTTGGAATTGAGACTGCCAGGGAACACTAGGCGCTGTAAGCTTTTTAGCTTAGGGCTCCGATTGTGAAGATTGTAGCTACAGTCATTTAAACACAAGAGGAGATCAAAACTTTTAAAAAATAAACAAATAAACAATAAATGAATAAAAAATAAACAAACAAATAAAAAAACAAACAAACAAAAAACACTGGAAAGCCAGTCATTTATTTTGAGTTGTGAGGCTTTTTAGTTCACAAGCAGCAAGAGTTGCTCTTAGAACAGTCATTACAAATTGTCTTCTACAGCCAACAGTCATTGCTTATGGCCATAGCACTCTTAGGAATCCCGAGCTTGTGCGCTTAGTTAATACTTGGAATGGAGACTGCCAGGGAACACTAGGCGCTGTAAGCCATTGAGCTTAAGGCTCCGATTGTGAAGATTGTAGCTACAGTCATTTAAACACAAGAGGAGATCAAAACTTTAAAAAAATAAACAAATAAACAATAAATGAATAAAAAATAAACAAAGAAATAAAAAACAAATAAACAAAAAACACTGGAAAGCCAGTCATTTATTTTGAGTTTTGAGGCTTTTTAGTTTACAAGCAGCTCTGTAACAAGAGTTACTCTTAGAACAGGCATTACAAATAGTCTTCTACAGCCAACAGTCATTGCTTATGGCCGTAGCACTCTTAGGAATCCCGAGCTTGTGCGCTTAGTTAATACTTGGAATTGAGACTGCCAGGGAACACTAGGCGCTGTAAGCTTTTTAGCTTAAGGCTCCGATTGTGAAGATTGTAGCTACAGTCATTTAAACACAAGAGGAGATCAAAACTTTTAAAAAATAAACAAATAAACAATAAATGAATAAAAAATAAACAAACAAATAAAAAAACAAACAAACAAAAAACACTGGAAAGCCAGTCATTTATTTTGAGTTGTGAGGCTTTTTAGTTCACAAGCAGCAAGAGTTGCTCTTAGAACAGTCATTACAAATTGTCTTCTACAGCCAACAGTCATTGCTTATGGCCATAGCACTCTTAGGAATCCCGAGCTTGTGCGCTTAGTTAATACTTGGAATGGAGACTGCCAGGGAACACTAGGCGCTGTAAGCCATTGAGCTTAAGGCTCCGATTGTGAAGATTGTAGCTACAGTCATTTAAACACAAGAGGAGATCAAAACTTTTAAAAAATAAACAAATAAACAATAAATGAATAAAAAATAAACAAACAAATAAAAAAACAAATAAACAAAAAACACTGGAAAGCCAGTCATTTATTTTGAGTTGTGAGGCTTTTTAGTTCACAAGCAGCAAGAGTTGCTCTTAGAACAGTCATTACAAATTGTCTTCTACAGCCAACAGTCATTGCTTATGGCCGTAGCACTTTTAGGAATCCCGAGCTTGTGCGCTTAGTTAATACTTGGAATTGAGACTGCCAGGGAACACTAGGCGCTGTAAGCTTTTTAGCTTAGGGCTCCGATTGTGAAGATTGTAGCTACAGTCATTTAAACACAAGAGGAGATCAAAACTTTTAAAAAATAAACAAATAAACAATAAATGAATAAAAAATAAACAAAGAAATAAAAAAACAAATAAACAAAAAACACTGGAAAGCCAGTCATTTATTTTGAGTTGTGAGGCTTTTTAGTTTACAAGCAGCTCTGTAACAAGAGTTACTCTTAGAACAGGCATTACAAATAGTCTTCTACAGCCAACAGTCATTGCTTATGGCCGTAGCACTCTTAGGAATCCCGAGCTTGTGCGCTTAGTTAATACTTGGAATTGAGACTGCCAGGGAACACTAGGCGCTGTAAGCTTTTTAGCTTAAGGCTCCGATTGTGAAGATTGTAGCTACAGTCATTTAAACACAAGAGGAGATCAAAACTTTTAAAAAAATAAACAAATAAACAATAAATGAATAAAAAATAAACAAACAAATAAAAAAAACAAACAAACAAAAAACACTGGAAAGCCAGTCATTTATTTTGAGTTGTGAGGCTTTTTAGTTCACAAGCAGCAAGAGTTGCTCTTAGAACAGTCATTACAAATTGTCTTCTACAGCCAACAGTCATTGCTTATGGCCATAGCACTCTTAGGAATCCCGAGCTTGTGCGCTTAGTTAATACTTGGAATGGAGACTGCCAGGGAACACTAGGCGCTGTAAGCCATTGAGCTTAAGGCTCCGATTGTGAAGATTGTAGCTACAGTCATTTAAACACAAGAGGAGATCAAAACTTTTAAAAAATAAACAAATAAACAATAAATGAATAAAAAATAAACAAACAAATAAAAAAACAAATAAACAAAAAACACTGGAAAGCCAGTCATTTATTTTGAGTTGTGAGGCTTTTTAGTTTACAAGCAGCTCTGTAACAAGAGTTACTCTTAGAACAGGCATTACAAATAGTCTTCTACAGCCAACAGTCATTGCTTATGGCCGTAGCACTCTTAGGAATCCCGAGCTTGTGCGCTTAGTTAATACTTGGAATTGAGACTGCCAGGGAACACTAGGCGCTGTAAGCTTTTTAGCTTAAGGCTCCGATTGTGAAGATTGTAGCTACAGTCATTTAAACACAAGAGGAGATCAAAACTTTTAAAAAATAAACAAATAAACAATAAATGAATAAAAAATAAACAAAGAAATAAAAAACAAATAAACAAAAAACACTGGAAAGCCAGTCATTTATTTTGAGTTTTGAGGCTTTTTAGTTTACAAGCAGCTCTGTAACAAGAGTTACTCTTAGAACAGGCATTACAAATAGTCTTCTACAGCCAACAGTCATTGCTTATGGCCGTAGCACTCTTAGGAATCCCGAGCTTGTGCGCTTAGTTAATACTTGGAATTGAGACTGCCAGGGAACACTAGGCGCTGTAAGCTTTTTAGCTTAAGGCTCCGATTGTGAAGATTGTAGCTACAGTCATTTAAACACAAGAGGGGATCAAAACTTTTAAAAAATAAACAAATAAACAATAAATGAATAAAAAATAAACAAACAAATAAAAAAACAAACAAACAAAAAACACTGGAAAGCCAGTCATTTATTTTGAGTTGTGAGGCTTTTTAGTTCACAAGCAGCAAGAGTTGCTCTTAGAACAGTCATTACAAATTGTCTTCTACAGCCAACAGTCATTGCTTATGGCCATAGCACTCTTAGGAATCCCGAGCTTGTGCGCTTAGTTAATACTTGGAATTGAGACTGCCAGGGAACACTAGGCGCTGTAAGCTTTTTAGCTTAAGGCTCCGATTGTGAAGATTGTAGCTACAGTCATTTAAACACAAGAGGGGATCAAAACTTTTAAAAAATAAACAAATAAACAATAAATGAATAAAAAATAAACAAACAAATAAAAAAACAAACAAACAAAAAACACTGGAAAGCCAGTCATTTATTTTGAGTTGTGAGGCTTTTTAGTTCACAAGCAGCAAGAGTTGCTCTTAGAACAGTCATTACAAATTGTCTTCTACAGCCAACAGTCATTGCTTATGGCCATAGCACTCTTAGGAATCCCGAGCTTGTGCGCTTAGTTAATACTTGGAATTGAGACTGCCAGGGAACACTAGGCGCTGTAAGCTTTTTAGCTTAAGGCTCCGATTGTGAAGATTGTAGCTACAGTCATTTAAACACAAGAGGAGATCAAAACTTTTAAAAAAAATAAACAAATAAACAATAAATGAATAAAAAATAAACAAACAAATAAAAAAAACAAACAAACAAAAAACACTGGAAAGCCAGTCATTTATTTTGAGTTGTGAGGCTTTTTAGTTCACAAGCAGCAAGAGTTGCTCTTAGAACAGTCATTACAAATTGTCTTCTACAGCCAACAGTCATTGCTTATGGCCATAGCACTCTTAGGAATCCCGAGCTTGTGCGCTTAGTTAATACTTGGAATGGAGACTGCCAGGGAACACTAGGCGCTGTAAGCCATTGAGCTTAAGGCTCCGATTGTGAAGATTGTAGCTACAGTCATTTAAACACAAGAGGAGATCAAAACTTTTAAAAAATAAACAAATAAACAATAAATGAATAAAAAATAAACAAACAAATAAAAAAACAAATAAACAAAAAACACTGGAAAGCCAGTCATTTATTTTGAGTTGTGAGGCTTTTTAGTTCACAAGCAGCAAGAGTTGCTCTTAGAACAGGCATTACAAATTGTCTTCTACAGCCAACAGTCATTGCTTATGGCCGTAGCACTCTTAGGAATCCCGAGCTTGTGCGCTTAGTTAATACTTGGAATTGAGACTGCCAGGGAACACTAGGCGCTGTAAGCTTTTTAGCTTAGGGCTCCGATTGTGAAGATTGTAGCTACAGTCATTTAAACACAAGAGGAGATCAAAACTTTTAAAAAATAAACAAATAAACAATAAATGAATAAAAAATAAACAAACAAATAAAAAAACAAACAAACAAAAAACACTGGAAAGCCAGTCATTTATTTTGAGTTGTGAGGCTTTTTAGTTCACAAGCAGCAAGAGTTGCTCTTAGAACAGTCATTACAAATTGTCTTCTACAGCCAACAGTCATTGCTTATGGCCATAGCACTCTTAGGAATCCCGAGCTTGTGCGCTTAGTTAATACTTGGAATGGAGACTGCCAGGGAACACTAGGCGCTGTAAGCCATTGAGCTTAAGGCTCCGATTGTGAAGATTGTAGCTACAGTCATTTAAACACAAGAGGAGATCAAAACTTTAAAAAAATAAACAAATAAACAATAAATGAATAAAAAATAAACAAAGAAATAAAAAAACAAATAAACAAAAAACACTGGAAAGCCAGTCATTTATTTTGAGTTTTGAGGCTTTTTAGTTTACAAGCAGCTCTGTAACAAGAGTTACTCTTAGAACAGGCATTACAAATAGTCTTCTACAGCCAACAGTCATTGCTTATGGCCGTAGCACTCTTAGGAATCCCGAGCTTGTGCGCTTAGTTAATACTTGGAATTGAGACTGCCAGGGAACACTAGGCGCTGTAAGCTTTTTAGCTTAAGGCTCCGATTGTGAAGATTGTAGCTACAGTCATTTAAACACAAGAGGAGATCAAAACTTTTAAAAAAAATAAACAAATAAACAATAAATGAATAAAAAATAAACAAACAAATAAAAAAACAAACAAACAAAAAACACTGGAAAGCCAGTCATTTATTTTGAGTTGTGAGGCTTTTTAGTTCACAAGCAGCAAGAGTTGCTCTTAGAACAGTCATTACAAATTGTCTTCTACAGCCAACAGTCATTGCTTATGGCCATAGCACTCTTAGGAATCCCGAGCTTGTGCGCTTAGTTAATACTTGGAATGGAGACTGCCAGGGAACACTAGGCGCTGTAAGCCATT
Organism: Hoplias malabaricus; assembly: GCF_029633855.1. Taxonomy (NCBI): domain Eukaryota; kingdom Metazoa; phylum Chordata; class Actinopteri; order Characiformes; family Erythrinidae; genus Hoplias; species Hoplias malabaricus. The sequence continues at coordinate 17,569,648 of NC_089811.1, read as the reverse complement.
GAGCTTAAGGCTCCGATTGTGAAGATTGTAGCTACAGTCATTTAAACACAAGAGGAGATCAAAACTTTTAAAAAATAAACAAATAAACAATAAATGAATAAAAAATAAACAAACAAATAAAAAAACAAACAAACAAAAAACACTGGAAAGCCAGTCATTTATTTTGAGTTGTGAGGCTTTTTAGTTCACAAGCAGCAAGAGTTGCTCTTAGAACAGTCATTACAAATTGTCTTCTACAGCCAACAGTCATTGCTTATGGCCATAGCACTCTTAGGAATCCCGAGCTTGTGCGCTTAGTTAATACTTGGAATGGAGACTGCCAGGGAACACTAGGCGCTGTAAGCCATTGAGCTTAAGGCTCCGATTGTGAAGATTGTAGCTACAGTCATTTAAACACAAGAGGAGATCAAAACTTTAAAAAAATAAACAAATAAACAATAAATGAATAAAAAATAAACAAACAAATAAAAAAACAAACAAACAAAAAACACTGGAAAGCCAGTCATTTATTTTGAGTTGTGAGGCTTTTTAGTTCACAAGCAGCAAGAGTTGCTCTTAGAACAGTCATTACAAATTGTCTTCTACAGCCAACAGTCATTGCTTATGGCCATAGCACTCTTAGGAATCCCGAGCTTGTGCGCTTAGTTAATACTTGGAATGGAGACTGCCAGGGAACACTAGGCGCTGTAAGCCATTGAGCTTAAGGCTCCGATTGTGAAGATTGTAGCTACAGTCATTTAAACACAAGAGGAGATCAAAACTTTTAAAAAATAAACAAATAAACAATAAATGAATAAAAAATAAACAAAGAAATAAAAAACAAATAAACAAAAAACACTGGAAAGCCAGTCATTTATTTTGAGTTTTGAGGCTTTTTAGTTTACAAGCAGCTCTGTAACAAGAGTTACTCTTAGAACAGGCATTACAAATAGTCTTCTACAGCCAACAGTCATTGCTTATGGCCGTAGCACTCTTAGGAATCCCGAGCTTGTGCGCTTAGTTAATACTTGGAATGGAGACTGCCAGGGAACACTAGGCGCTGTAAGCCATTGAGCTTAAGGCTCCGATTGTGAAGATTGTAGCTACAGTCATTTAAACACAAGAGGAGATCAAAACTTTAAAAAAATAAACAAATAAACAATAAATGAATAAAAAATAAACAAACAAATAAAAAAACAAACAAACAAAAAACACTGGAAAGCCAGTCATTTATTTTGAGTTGTGAGGCTTTTTAGTTCACAAGCAGCAAGAGTTGCTCTTAGAACAGTCATTACAAATTGTCTTCTACAGCCAACAGTCATTGCTTATGGCCATAGCACTCTTAGGAATCCCGAGCTTGTGCGCTTAGTTAATACTTGGAATGGAGACTGCCAGGGAACACTAGGCGCTGTAAGCCATTGAGCTTAAGGCTCCGATTGTGAAGATTGTAGCTACAGTCATTTAAACACAAGAGGAGATCAAAACTTTAAAAAAATAAACAAATAAACAATAAATGAATAAAAAATAAACAAACAAATAAAAAAACAAACAAACAAAAAACACTGGAAAGCCAGTCATTTATTTTGAGTTGTGAGGCTTTTTAGTTCACAAGCAGCAAGAGTTGCTCTTAGAACAGTCATTACAAATTGTCTTCTACAGCCAACAGTCATTGCTTATGGCCATAGCACTCTTAGGAATCCCGAGCTTGTGCGCTTAGTTAATACTTGGAATGGAGACTGCCAGGGAACACTAGGCGCTGTAAGCCATTGAGCTTAAGGCTCCGATTGTGAAGATTGTAGCTACAGTCATTTAAACACAAGAGGAGATCAAAACTTTAAAAAAATAAACAAATAAACAATAAATGAATAAAAAATAAACAAACAAATAAAAAAACAAACAAACAAAAAACACTGGAAAGCCAGTCATTTATTTTGAGTTGTGAGGCTTTTTAGTTCACAAGCAGCAAGAGTTGCTCTTAGAACAGTCATTACAAATTGTCTTCTACAGCCAACAGTCATTGCTTATGGCCATAGCACTCTTAGGAATCCCGAGCTTGTGCGCTTAGTTAATACTTGGAATGGAGACTGCCAGGGAACACTAGGCGCTGTAAGCCATTGAGCTTAAGGCTCCGATTGTGAAGATTGTAGCTACAGTCATTTAAACACAAGAGGAGATCAAAACTTTTAAAAAATAAACAAATAAACAATAAATGAATAAAAAATAAACAAACAAATAAAAAAACAAATAAACAAAAAACACTGGAAAGCCAGTCATTTATTTTGAGTTGTGAGGCTTTTTAGTTCACAAGCAGCAAGAGTTGCTCTTAGAACAGTCATTACAAATTGTCTTCTACAGCCAACAGTCATTGCTTATGGCCGTAGCACTCTTAGGAATCCCGAGCTTGTGCGCTTAGTTAATACTTGGAATTGAGACTGCCAGGGAACACTAGGCGCTGTAAGCTTTTTAGCTTAGGGCTCCGATTGTGAAGATTGTAGCTACAGTCATTTAAACACAAGAGGAGATCAAAACTTTTAAAAAATAAACAAATAAACAATAAATGAATAAAAAATAAACAAACAAATAAAAAAACAAACAAACAAAAAACACTGGAAAGCCAGTCATTTATTTTGAGTTGTGAGGCTTTTTAGTTCACAAGCAGCAAGAGTTGCTCTTAGAACAGTCATTACAAATTGTCTTCTACAGCCAACAGTCATTGCTTATGGCCATAGCACTCTTAGGAATCCCGAGCTTGTGCGCTTAGTTAATACTTGGAATGGAGACTGCCAGGGAACACTAGGCGCTGTAAGCCATTGAGCTTAAGGCTCCGATTGTGAAGATTGTAGCTACAGTCATTTAAACACAAGAGGAGATCAAAACTTTAAAAAAATAAACAAATAAACAATAAATGAATAAAAAATAAACAAAGAAATAAAAAACAAATAAACAAAAAACACTGGAAAGCCAGTCATTTATTTTGAGTTTTGAGGCTTTTTAGTTTACAAGCAGCTCTGTAACAAGAGTTACTCTTAGAACAGGCATTACAAATAGTCTTCTACAGCCAACAGTCATTGCTTATGGCCGTAGCACTCTTAGGAATCCCGAGCTTGTGCGCTTAGTTAATACTTGGAATTGAGACTGCCAGGGAACACTAGGCGCTGTAAGCTTTTTAGCTTAAGGCTCCGATTGTGAAGATTGTAGCTACAGTCATTTAAACACAAGAGGAGATCAAATCTTTTAAAAAATAAACAAATAAACAATAAATGAATAAAAAATAAACAAACAAATAAAAAAACAAACAAACAAAAAACACTGGAAAGCCAGTCATTTATTTTGAGTTGTGAGGCTTTTTAGTTCACAAGCAGCAAGAGTTGCTCTTAGAACAGTCATTACAAATTGTCTTCTACAGCCAACAGTCATTGCTTATGGCCATAGCACTCTTAGGAATCCCGAGCTTGTGCGCTTAGTTAATACTTGGAATGGAGACTGCCAGGGAACACTAGGCGCTGTAAGCCATTGAGCTTAAGGCTCCGATTGTGAAGATTGTAGCTACAGTCATTTAAACACAAGAGGAGATCAAAACTTTTAAAAAATAAACAAATAAACAATAAATGAATAAAAAATAAACAAACAAATAAAAAAACAAATAAACAAAAAACACTGGAAAGCCAGTCATTTATTTTGAGTTGTGAGGCTTTTTAGTTCACAAGCAGCAAGAGTTGCTCTTAGAACAGTCATTACAAATTGTCTTCTACAGCCAACAGTCATTGCTTATGGCCGTAGCACTTTTAGGAATCCCGAGCTTGTGCGCTTAGTTAATACTTGGAATTGAGACTGCCAGGGAACACTAGGCGCTGTAAGCTTTTTAGCTTAGGGCTCCGATTGTGAAGATTGTAGCTACAGTCATTTAAACACAAGAGGAGATCAAAACTTTTAAAAAATAAACAAATAAACAATAAATGAATAAAAAATAAACAAAGAAATAAAAAAACAAATAAACAAAAAACACTGGAAAGCCAGTCATTTATTTTGAGTTGTGAGGCTTTTTAGTTTACAAGCAGCTCTGTAACAAGAGTTACTCTTAGAACAGGCATTACAAATAGTCTTCTACAGCCAACAGTCATTGCTTATGGCCGTAGCACTCTTAGGAATCCCGAGCTTGTGCGCTTAGTTAATACTTGGAATTGAGACTGCCAGGGAACACTAGGCGCTGTAAGCTTTTTAGCTTAAGGCTCCGATTGTGAAGATTGTAGCTACAGTCATTTAAACACAAGAGGAGATCAAAACTTTTAAAAAAATAAACAAATAAACAATAAATGAATAAAAAATAAACAAACAAATAAAAAAAACAAACAAACAAAAAACACTGGAAAGCCAGTCATTTATTTTGAGTTGTGAGGCTTTTTAGTTCACAAGCAGCAAGAGTTGCTCTTAGAACAGTCATTACAAATTGTCTTCTACAGCCAACAGTCATTGCTTATGGCCATAGCACTCTTAGGAATCCCGAGCTTGTGCGCTTAGTTAATACTTGGAATGGAGACTGCCAGGGAACACTAGGCGCTGTAAGCCATTGAGCTTAAGGCTCCGATTGTGAAGATTGTAGCTACAGTCATTTAAACACAAGAGGAGATCAAAACTTTTAAAAAATAAACAAATAAACAATAAATGAATAAAAAATAAACAAACAAATAAAAAAACAAATAAACAAAAAACACTGGAAAGCCAGTCATTTATTTTGAGTTGTGAGGCTTTTTAGTTTACAAGCAGCTCTGTAACAAGAGTTACTCTTAGAACAGGCATTACAAATAGTCTTCTACAGCCAACAGTCATTGCTTATGGCCGTAGCACTCTTAGGAATCCCGAGCTTGTGCGCTTAGTTAATACTTGGAATTGAGACTGCCAGGGAACACTAGGCGCTGTAAGCTTTTTAGCTTAAGGCTCCGATTGTGAAGATTGTAGCTACAGTCATTTAAACACAAGAGGAGATCAAAACTTTTAAAAAATAAACAAATAAACAATAAATGAATAAAAAATAAACAAAGAAATAAAAAACAAATAAACAAAAAACACTGGAAAGCCAGTCATTTATTTTGAGTTTTGAGGCTTTTTAGTTTACAAGCAGCTCTGTAACAAGAGTTACTCTTAGAACAGGCATTACAAATAGTCTTCTACAGCCAACAGTCATTGCTTATGGCCGTAGCACTCTTAGGAATCCCGAGCTTGTGCGCTTAGTTAATACTTGGAATTGAGACTGCCAGGGAACACTAGGCGCTGTAAGCTTTTTAGCTTAAGGCTCCGATTGTGAAGATTGTAGCTACAGTCATTTAAACACAAGAGGGGATCAAAACTTTTAAAAAATAAACAAATAAACAATAAATGAATAAAAAATAAACAAACAAATAAAAAAACAAACAAACAAAAAACACTGGAAAGCCAGTCATTTATTTTGAGTTGTGAGGCTTTTTAGTTCACAAGCAGCAAGAGTTGCTCTTAGAACAGTCATTACAAATTGTCTTCTACAGCCAACAGTCATTGCTTATGGCCATAGCACTCTTAGGAATCCCGAGCTTGTGCGCTTAGTTAATACTTGGAATTGAGACTGCCAGGGAACACTAGGCGCTGTAAGCTTTTTAGCTTAAGGCTCCGATTGTGAAGATTGTAGCTACAGTCATTTAAACACAAGAGGAGATCAAAACTTTTAAAAAATAAACAAATAAACAATAAATGAATAAAAAATAAACAAACAAATAAAAAAACAAATAAACAAAAAACACTGGAAAGCCAGTCATTTATTTTGAGTTGTGAGGCTTTTTAGTTCACAAGCAGCAAGAGTTGCTCTTAGAACAGGCATTACAAATTGTCTTCTACAGCCAACAGTCATTGCTTATGGCCGTAGCACTCTTAGGAATCCCGAGCTTGTGCGCTTAGTTAATACTTGGAATTGAGACTGCCAGGGAACACTAGGCGCTGTAAGCTTTTTAGCTTAGGGCTCCGATTGTGAAGATTGTAGCTACAGTCATTTAAACACAAGAGGAGATCAAAACTTTTAAAAAATAAACAAATAAACAATAAATGAATAAAAAATAAACAAACAAATAAAAAAACAAACAAACAAAAAACACTGGAAAGCCAGTCATTTATTTTGAGTTGTGAGGCTTTTTAGTTCACAAGCAGCAAGAGTTGCTCTTAGAACAGTCATTACAAATTGTCTTCTACAGCCAACAGTCATTGCTTATGGCCATAGCACTCTTAGGAATCCCGAGCTTGTGCGCTTAGTTAATACTTGGAATGGAGACTGCCAGGGAACACTAGGCGCTGTAAGCCATTGAGCTTAAGGCTCCGATTGTGAAGATTGTAGCTACAGTCATTTAAACACAAGAGGAGATCAAAACTTTAAAAAAATAAACAAATAAACAATAAATGAATAAAAAATAAACAAAGAAATAAAAAAACAAATAAACAAAAAACACTGGAAAGCCAGTCATTTATTTTGAGTTTTGAGGCTTTTTAGTTTACAAGCAGCTCTGTAACAAGAGTTACTCTTAGAACAGGCATTACAAATAGTCTTCTACAGCCAACAGTCATTGCTTATGGCCGTAGCACTCTTAGGAATCCCGAGCTTGTGCGCTTAGTTAATACTTGGAATTGAGACTGCCAGGGAACACTAGGCGCTGTAAGCTTTTTAGCTTAAGGCTCCGATTGTGAAGATTGTAGCTACAGTCATTTAAACACAAGAGGAGATCAAAACTTTTAAAAAAATAAACAAATAAACAATAAATGAATAAAAAATAAACAAACAAATAAAAAAACAAACAAACAAAAAACACTGGAAAGCCAGTCATTTATTTTGAGTTGTGAGGCTTTTTAGTTCACAAGCAGCAAGAGTTGCTCTTAGAACAGTCATTACAAATTGTCTTCTACAGCCAACAGTCATTGCTTATGGCCATAGCACTCTTAGGAATCCCGAGCTTGTGCGCTTAGTTAATACTTGGAATGGAGACTGCCAGGGAACACTAGGCGCTGTAAGCCATTGAGCTTAAGGCTCCGATTGTGAAGATTGTAGCTACAGTCATTTAAACACAAGAGGAGATCAAAACTTTTAAAAAATAAACAAATAAACAATAAATGAATAAAAAATAAACAAACAAATAAAAAAACAAACAAACAAAAAACACTGGAAAGCCAGTCATTTATTTTGAGTTGTGAGGCTTTTTAGTTCACAAGCAGCAAGAGTTGCTCTTAGAACAGTCATTACAAATTGTCTTCTACAGCCAACAGTCATTGCTTATGGCCATAGCACTCTTAGGAATCCCGAGCTTGTGCGCTTAGTTAATACTTGGAATGGAGACTGCCAGGGAACACTAGGCGCTGTAAGCCATTGAGCTTAAGGCTCCGATTGTGAAGATTGTAGCTACAGTCATTTAAACACAAGAGGAGATCAAAACTTTAAAAAAATAAACAAATAAACAATAAATGAATAAAAAATAAACAAACAAATAAAAAAACAAACAAACAAAAAACACTGGAAAGCCAGTCATTTATTTTGAGTTGTGAGGCTTTTTAGTTCACAAGCAGCAAGAGTTGCTCTTAGAACAGTCATTACAAATTGTCTTCTACAGCCAACAGTCATTGCTTATGGCCATAGCACTCTTAGGAATCCCGAGCTTGTGCGCTTAGTTAATACTTGGAATGGAGACTGCCAGGGAACACTAGGCGCTGTAAGCCATTGAGCTTAAGGCTCCGATTGTGAAGATTGTAGCTACAGTCATTTAAACACAAGAGGAGATCAAAACTTTTAAAAAATAAACAAATAAACAATAAATGAATAAAAAATAAACAAAGAAATAAAAAACAAATAAACAAAAAACACTGGAAAGCCAGTCATTTATTTTGAGTTTTGAGGCTTTTTAGTTTACAAGCAGCTCTGTAACAAGAGTTACTCTTAGAACAGGCATTACAAATAGTCTTCTACAGCCAACAGTCATTGCTTATGGCCGTAGCACTCTTAGGAATCCCGAGCTTGTGCGCTTAGTTAATACTTGGAATGGAGACTGCCAGGGAACACTAGGCGCTGTAAGCCATTGAGCTTAAGGCTCCGATTGTGAAGATTGTAGCTACAGTCATTTAAACACAAGAGGAGATCAAAACTTTAAAAAAATAAACAAATAAACAATAAATGAATAAAAAATAAACAAACAAATAAAAAAACAAACAAACAAAAAACACTGGAAAGCCAGTCATTTATTTTGAGTTGTGAGGCTTTTTAGTTCACAAGCAGCAAGAGTTGCTCTTAGAACAGTCATTACAAATTGTCTTCTACAGCCAACAGTCATTGCTTATGGCCATAGCACTCTTAGGAATCCCGAGCTTGTGCGCTTAGTTAATACTTGGAATGGAGACTGCCAGGGAACACTAGGCGCTGTAAGCCATTGAGCTTAAGGCTCCGATTGTGAAGATTGTAGCTACAGTCATTTAAACACAAGAGGAGATCAAAACTTTAAAAAAATAAACAAATAAACAATAAATGAATAAAAAATAAACAAACAAATAAAAAAACAAACAAACAAAAAACACTGGAAAGCCAGTCATTTATTTTGAGTTGTGAGGCTTTTTAGTTCACAAGCAGCAAGAGTTGCTCTTAGAACAGTCATTACAAATTGTCTTCTACAGCCAACAGTCATTGCTTATGGCCATAGCACTCTTAGGAATCCCGAGCTTGTGCGCTTAGTTAATACTTGGAATGGAGACTGCCAGGGAACACTAGGCGCTGTAAGCCATTGAGCTTAAGGCTCCGATTGTGAAGATTGTAGCTACAGTCATTTAAACACAAGAGGAGATCAAAACTTTTAAAAAATAAACAAATAAACAATAAATGAATAAAAAATAAACAAACAAATAAAAAAACAAATAAACAAAAAACACTGGAAAGCCAGTCATTTATTTTGAGTTGTGAGGCTTTTTAGTTCACAAGCAGCAAGAGTTGCTCTTAGAACAGTCATTACAAATTGTCTTCTACAGCCAACAGTCATTGCTTATGGCCGTAGCACTCTTAGGAATCCCGAGCTTGTGCGCTTAGTTAATACTTGGAATTGAGACTGCCAGGGAACACTAGGCGCTGTAAGCTTTTTAGCTTAGGGCTCCGATTGTGAAGATTGTAGCTACAGTCATTTAAACACAAGAGGAGATCAAAACTTTTAAAAAATAAACAAATAAACAATAAATGAATAAAAAATAAACAAACAAATAAAAAAACAAACAAACAAAAAACACTGGAAAGCCAGTCATTTATTTTGAGTTGTGAGGCTTTTTAGTTCACAAGCAGCAAGAGTTGCTCTTAGAACAGTCATTACAAATTGTCTTCTACAGCCAACAGTCATTGCTTATGGCCATAGCACTCTTAGGAATCCCGAGCTTGTGCGCTTAGTTAATACTTGGAATGGAGACTGCCAGGGAACACTAGGCGCTGTAAGCCATTGAGCTTAAGGCTCCGATTGTGAAGATTGTAGCTACAGTCATTTAAACACAAGAGGAGATCAAAACTTTAAAAAAATAAACAAATAAACAATAAATGAATAAAAAATAAACAAAGAAATAAAAAACAAATAAACAAAAAACACTGGAAAGCCAGTCATTTATTTTGAGTTTTGAGGCTTTTTAGTTTACAAGCAGCTCTGTAACAAGAGTTACTCTTAGAACAGGCATTACAAATAGTCTTCTACAGCCAACAGTCATTGCTTATGGCCGTAGCACTCTTAGGAATCCCGAGCTTGTGCGCTTAGTTAATACTTGGAATTGAGACTGCCAGGGAACACTAGGCGCTGTAAGCTTTTTAGCTTAAGGCTCCGATTGTGAAGATTGTAGCTACAGTCATTTAAACACAAGAGGAGATCAAAACTTTTAAAAAATAAACAAATAAACAATAAATGAATAAAAAATAAACAAACAAATAAAAAAACAAACAAACAAAAAACACTGGAAAGCCAGTCATTTATTTTGAGTTGTGAGGCTTTTTAGTTCACAAGCAGCAAGAGTTGCTCTTAGAACAGTCATTACAAATTGTCTTCTACAGCCAACAGTCATTGCTTATGGCCATAGCACTCTTAGGAATCCCGAGCTTGTGCGCTTAGTTAATACTTGGAATGGAGACTGCCAGGGAACACTAGGCGCTGTAAGCCATTGAGCTTAAGGCTCCGATTGTGAAGATTGTAGCTACAGTCATTTAAACACAAGAGGAGATCAAAACTTTTAAAAAATAAACAAATAAACAATAAATGAATAAAAAATAAACAAACAAATAAAAAAACAAATAAACAAAAAACACTGGAAAGCCAGTCATTTATTTTGAGTTGTGAGGCTTTTTAGTTCACAAGCAGCAAGAGTTGCTCTTAGAACAGTCATTACAAATTGTCTTCTACAGCCAACAGTCATTGCTTATGGCCGTAGCACTCTTAGGAATCCCGAGCTTGTGCGCTTAGTTAATACTTGGAATTGAGACTGCCAGGGAACACTAGGCGCTGTAAGCTTTTTAGCTTAGGGCTCCGATTGTGAAGATTGTAGCTACAGTCATTTAAACACAAGAGGAGATCAAAACTTTTAAAAAATAAACAAATAAACAATAAATGAATAAAAAGTAAACAAACAAATAAAAAAACAAACAAACAAAAAACACTGGAAAGCCAGTCATTTATTTTGAGTTGTGAGGTTTTTTAGTTCACAAGCAGCAAGAGTTGCTCTTAGAACAGTCATTACAAATTGTCTTCTACAGCCAACAGTCATTGCTTATGGCCGTAGCACTCTTAGGAATCCCGAGCTTGTGCGCTTAGTTAATACTTGGAATGGAGACTGCCAGGGAACACTAGGCGCTGTAAGCCATTGAGCTTAAGGCTCCGATTGTGAAGATTGTAGCTACAGTCATTTAAACACAAGAGGAGATCAAAACTTTAAAAAAATAAACAAATAAACAATAAATGAATAAAAAATAAACAAACAAATAAAAAAACAAACAAACAAAAAACACTGGAAAGCCAGTCATTTATTTTGAGTTGTGAGGCTTTTTAGTTCACAAGCAGCAAGAGTTGCTCTTAGAACAGTCATTACAAATTGTCTTCTACAGCCAACAGTCATTGCTTATGGCCATAGCACTCTTAGGAATCCCGAGCTTGTGCGCTTAGTTAATACTTGGAATGGAGACTGCCAGGGAACACTAGGCGCTGTAAGCCATTGAGCTTAAGGCTCCGATTGTGAAGATTGTAGCTACAGTCATTTAAACACAAGAGGAGATCAAAACTTTTAAAAAATAAACAAATAAACAATAAATGAATAAAAAATAAACAAAGAAATAAAAAACAAATAAACAAAAAACACTGGAAAGCCAGTCATTTATTTTGAGTTTTGAGGCTTTTTAGTTTACAAGCAGCTCTGTAACAAGAGTTACTCTTAGAACAGGCATTACAAATAGTCTTCTACAGCCAACAGTCATTGCTTATGGCCGTAGCACTCTTAGGAATCCCGAGCTTGTGCGCTTAGTTAATACTTGGAATTGAGACTGCCAGGGAACACTAGGCGCTGTAAGCTTTTTAGCTTAAGGCTCCGATTGTGAAGATTGTAGCTACAGTCATTTAAACACAAGAGGGGATCAAAACTTTTAAAAAATAAACAAATAAACAATAAATGAATAAAAAATAAACAAACAAATAAAAAAACAAACAAACAAAAAACACTGGAAAGCCAGTCATTTATTTTGAGTTGTGAGGCTTTTTAGTTCACAAGCAGCAAGAGTTGCTCTTAGAACAGTCATTACAAATTGTCTTCTACAGCCAACAGTCATTGCTTATGGCCATAGCACTCTTAGGAATCCCGAGCTTGTGCGCTTAGTTAATACTTGGAATTGAGACTGCCAGGGAACACTAGGCGCTGTAAGCTTTTTAGCTTAAGGCTCCGATTGTGAAGATTGTAGCTACAGTCATTTAAACACAAGAGGAGATCAAAACTTTTAAAAAATAAACAAATAAACAATAAATGAATAAAAAATAAACAAAGAAATAAAAAACAAATAAACAAAAAACACTGGAAAGCCAGTCATTTATTTTGAGTTTTGAGGCTTTTTAGTTTACAAGCAGCTCTGTAACAAGAGTTACTCTTAGAACAGGCATTACAAATAGTCTTCTACAGCCAACAGTCATTGCTTATGGCCGTAGCACTCTTAGGAATCCCGAGCTTGTGCGCTTAGTTAATACTTGGAATGGAGACTGCCAGGGAACACTAGGCGCTGTAAGCCATTGAGCTTAAGGCTCCGATTGTGAAGATTGTAGCTACAGTCATTTAAACACAAGAGGAGATCAAAACTTTAAAAAAATAAACAAATAAACAATAAATGAATAAAAAATAAACAAACAAATAAAAAAACAAACAAACAAAAAACACTGGAAAGCCAGTCATTTATTTTGAGTTGTGAGGCTTTTTAGTTCACAAGCAGCAAGAGTTGCTCTTAGAACAGTCATTACAAATTGTCTTCTACAGCCAACAGTCATTGCTTATGGCCATAGCACTCTTAGGAATCCCGAGCTTGTGCGCTTAGTTAATACTTGGAATGGAGACTGCCAGGGAACACTAGGCGCTGTAAGCCATTGAGCTTAAGGCTCCGATTGTGAAGATTGTAGCTACAGTCATTTAAACACAAGAGGAGATCAAAACTTTAAAAAAATAAACAAATAAACAATAAATGAATAAAAAATAAACAAACAAATAAAAAAACAAACAAACAAAAAACACTGGAAAGCCAGTCATTTATTTTGAGTTGTGAGGCTTTTTAGTTCACAAGCAGCAAGAGTTGCTCTTAGAACAGTCATTACAAATTGTCTTCTACAGCCAACAGTCATTGCTTATGGCCATAGCACTCTTAGGAATCCCGAGCTTGTGCGCTTAGTTAATACTTGGAATGGAGACTGCCAGGGAACACTAGGCGCTGTAAGCCATTGAGCTTAAGGCTCCGATTGTGAAGATTGTAGCTACAGTCATTTAAACACAAGAGGAGATCAAAACTTTTAAAAAATAAACAAATAAACAATAAATGAATAAAAAATAAACAAACAAATAAAAAAACAAATAAACAAAAAACACTGGAAAGCCAGTCATTTATTTTGAGTTGTGAGGCTTTTTAGTTCACAAGCAGCAAGAGTTGCTCTTAGAACAGTCATTACAAATTGTCTTCTACAGCCAACAGTCATTGCTTATGGCCGTAGCACTCTTAGGAATCCCGAGCTTGTGCGCTTAGTTAATACTTGGAATTGAGACTGCCAGGGAACACTAGGCGCTGTAAGCTTTTTAGCTTAGGGCTCCGATTGTGAAGATTGTAGCTACAGTCATTTAAACACAAGAGGAGATCAAAACTTTTAAAAAATAAACAAATAAACAATAAATGAATAAAAAATAAACAAACAAATAAAAAAACAAACAAACAAAAAACACTGGAAAGCCAGTCATTTATTTTGAGTTGTGAGGCTTTTTAGTTCACAAGCAGCAAGAGTTGCTCTTAGAACAGTCATTACAAATTGTCTTCTACAGCCAACAGTCATTGCTTATGGCCATAGCACTCTTAGGAATCCCGAGCTTGTGCGCTTAGTTAATACTTGGAATGGAGACTGCCAGGGAACACTAGGCGCTGTAAGCCATTGAGCTTAAGGCTCCGATTGTGAAGATTGTAGCTACAGTCATTTAAACACAAGAGGAGATCAAAACTTTAAAAAAATAAACAAATAAACAATAAATGAATAAAAAATAAACAAAGAAATAAAAAACAAATAAACAAAAAACACTGGAAAGCCAGTCATTTATTTTGAGTTTTGAGGCTTTTTAGTTTACAAGCAGCTCTGTAACAAGAGTTACTCTTAGAACAGGCATTACAAATAGTCTTCTACAGCCAACAGTCATTGCTTATGGCCGTAGCACTCTTAGGAATCCCGAGCTTGTGCGCTTAGTTAATACTTGGAATTGAGACTGCCAGGGAACACTAGGCGCTGTAAGCTTTTTAGCTTAAGGCTCCGATTGTGAAGATTGTAGCTACAGTCATTTAAACACAAGAGGAGATCAAAACTTTTAAAAAATAAACAAATAAACAATAAATGAATAAAAAATAAACAAACAAATAAAAAAACAAACAAACAAAAAACACTGGAAAGCCAGTCATTTATTTTGAGTTGTGAGGCTTTTTAGTTCACAAGCAGCAAGAGTTGCTCTTAGAACAGTCATTACAAATTGTCTTCTACAGCCAACAGTCATTGCTTATGGCCATAGCACTCTTAGGAATCCCGAGCTTGTGCGCTTAGTTAATACTTGGAATGGAGACTGCCAGGGAACACTAGGCGCTGTAAGCCATTGAGCTTAAGGCTCCGATTGTGAAGATTGTAGCTACAGTCATTTAAACACAAGAGGAGATCAAAACTTTTAAAAAATAAACAAATAAACAATAAATGAATAAAAAATAAACAAACAAATAAAAAAACAAATAAACAAAAAACACTGGAAAGCCAGTCATTTATTTTGAGTTGTGAGGCTTTTTAGTTCACAAGCAGCAAGAGTTGCTCTTAGAACAGTCATTACAAATTGTCTTCTACAGCCAACAGTCATTGCTTATGGCCGTAGCACTCTTAGGAATCCCGAGCTTGTGCGCTTAGTTAATACTTGGAATTGAGACTGCCAGGGAACACTAGGCGCTGTAAGCTTTTTAGCTTAGGGCTCCGATTGTGAAGATTGTAGCTACAGTCATTTAAACACAAGAGGAGATCAAATCTTTTAAAAAATAAACAAATAAACAATAAATGAATAAAAAGTAAACAAACAAATAAAAAAACAAACAAACAAAAAACACTGGAAAGCCAGTCATTTATTTTGAGTTGTGAGGTTTTTTAGTTCACAAGCAGCAAGAGTTGCTCTTAGAACAGTCATTACAAATTGTCTTCTACAGCCAACAGTCATTGCTTATGGCCGTAGCACTCTTAGGAATCCCGAGCTTGTGCGCTTAGTTAATACTTGGAATGGAGACTGCCAGGGAACACTAGGCGCTGTAAGCCATTGAGCTTAAGGCTCCGATTGTGAAGATTGTAGCTACAGTCATTTAAACACAAGAGGAGATCAAAACTTTAAAAAAATAAACAAATAAACAATAAATGAATAAAAAATAAACAAACAAATAAAAAAACAAACAAACAAAAAACACTGGAAAGCCAGTCATTTATTTTGAGTTGTGAGGCTTTTTAGTTCACAAGCAGCAAGAGTTGCTCTTAGAACAGTCATTACAAATTGTCTTCTACAGCCAACAGTCATTGCTTATGGCCATAGCACTCTTAGGAATCCCGAGCTTGTGCGCTTAGTTAATACTTGGAATGGAGACTGCCAGGGAACACTAGGCGCTGTAAGCCATTGAGCTTAAGGCTCCGATTGTGAAGATTGTAGCTACAGTCATTTAAACACAAGAGGAGATCAAAACTTTTAAAAAATAAACAAATAAACAATAAATGAATAAAAAATAAACAAAGAAATAAAAAACAAATAAACAAAAAACACTGGAAAGCCAGTCATTTATTTTGAGTTTTGAGGCTTTTTAGTTTACAAGCAGCTCTGTAACAAGAGTTACTCTTAGAACAGGCATTACAAATAGTCTTCTACAGCCAACAGTCATTGCTTATGGCCGTAGCACTCTTAGGAATCCCGAGCTTGTGCGCTTAGTTAATACTTGGAATTGAGACTGCCAGGGAACACTAGGCGCTGTAAGCTTTTTAGCTTAAGGCTCCGATTGTGAAGATTGTAGCTACAGTCATTTAAACACAAGAGGGGATCAAAACTTTTAAAAAATAAACAAATAAACAATAAATGAATAAAAAATAAACAAACAAATAAAAAAACAAACAAACAAAAAACACTGGAAAGCCAGTCATTTATTTTGAGTTGTGAGGCTTTTTAGTTCACAAGCAGCAAGAGTTGCTCTTAGAACAGTCATTACAAATTGTCTTCTACAGCCAACAGTCATTGCTTATGGCCATAGCACTCTTAGGAATCCCGAGCTTGTGCGCTTAGTTAATACTTGGAATTGAGACTGCCAGGGAACACTAGGCGCTGTAAGCTTTTTAGCTTAAGGCTCCGATTGTGAAGATTGTAGCTACAGTCATTTAAACACAAGAGGAGATCAAAACTTTTAAAAAAATAAACAAATAAACAATAAATGAATAAAAAATAAACAAACAAATAAAAAAAACAAACAAACAAAAAACACTGGAAAGCCAGTCATTTATTTTGAGTTGTGAGGCTTTTTAGTTCACAAGCAGCAAGAGTTGCTCTTAGAACAGTCATTACAAATTGTCTTCTACAGCCAACAGTCATTGCTTATGGCCATAGCACTCTTAGGAATCCCGAGCTTGTGCGCTTAGTTAATACTTGGAATGGAGACTGCCAGGGAACACTAGGCGCTGTAAGCCATTGAGCTTAAGGCTCCGATTGTGAAGATTGTAGCTACAGTCATTTAAACACAAGAGGAGATCAAAACTTTTAAAAAATAAACAAATAAACAATAAATGAATAAAAAATAAACAAACAAATAAAAAAACAAATAAACAAAAAACACTGGAAAGCCAGTCATTTATTTTGAGTTGTGAGGCTTTTTAGTTCACAAGCAGCAAGAGTTGCTCTTAG
Organism: Hoplias malabaricus; assembly: GCF_029633855.1. NCBI lineage: Eukaryota > Metazoa > Chordata > Actinopteri > Characiformes > Erythrinidae > Hoplias > Hoplias malabaricus. The sequence goes on along the minus strand of NC_089811.1, from coordinate 17,552,989 downwards.
AACAGGCATTACAAATTGTCTTCTACAGCCAACAGTCATTGCTTATGGCCGTAGCACTCTTAGGAATCCCGAGCTTGTGCGCTTAGTTAATACTTGGAATTGAGACTGCCAGGGAACACTAGGCGCTGTAAGCTTTTTAGCTTAGGGCTCCGATTGTGAAGATTGTAGCTACAGTCATTTAAACACAAGAGGAGATCAAAACTTTTAAAAAATAAACAAATAAACAATAAATGAATAAAAAATAAACAAAGAAATAAAAAAACAAATAAACAAAAAACACTGGAAAGCCAGTCATTTATTTTGAGTTTTGAGGCTTTTTAGTTTACAAGCAGCTCTGTAACAAGAGTTACTCTTAGAACAGGCATTACAAATAGTCTTCTACAGCCAACAGTCATTGCTTATGGCCGTAGCACTCTTAGGAATCCCGAGCTTGTGCGCTTAGTTAATACTTGGAATTGAGACTGCCAGGGAACACTAGGCGCTGTAAGCTTTTTAGCTTAAGGCTCCGATTGTGAAGATTGTAGCTACAGTCATTTAAACACAAGAGGAGATCAAAACTTTTAAAAAAATAAACAAATAAACAATAAATGAATAAAAAATAAACAAACAAATAAAAAAACAAACAAACAAAAAACACTGGAAAGCCAGTCATTTATTTTGAGTTGTGAGGCTTTTTAGTTCACAAGCAGCAAGAGTTGCTCTTAGAACAGTCATTACAAATTGTCTTCTACAGCCAACAGTCATTGCTTATGGCCATAGCACTCTTAGGAATCCCGAGCTTGTGCGCTTAGTTAATACTTGGAATGGAGACTGCCAGGGAACACTAGGCGCTGTAAGCCATTGAGCTTAAGGCTCCGATTGTGAAGATTGTAGCTACAGTCATTTAAACACAAGAGGAGATCAAAACTTTTAAAAAATAAACAAATAAACAATAAATGAATAAAAAATAAACAAACAAATAAAAAAACAAACAAACAAAAAACACTGGAAAGCCAGTCATTTATTTTGAGTTGTGAGGCTTTTTAGTTCACAAGCAGCAAGAGTTGCTCTTAGAACAGTCATTACAAATTGTCTTCTACAGCCAACAGTCATTGCTTATGGCCATAGCACTCTTAGGAATCCCGAGCTTGTGCGCTTAGTTAATACTTGGAATGGAGACTGCCAGGGAACACTAGGCGCTGTAAGCCATTGAGCTTAAGGCTCCGATTGTGAAGATTGTAGCTACAGTCATTTAAACACAAGAGGAGATCAAAACTTTTAAAAAATAAACAAATAAACAATAAATGAATAAAAAATAAACAAACAAATAAAAAAACAAACAAACAAAAAACACTGGAAAGCCAGTCATTTATTTTGAGTTGTGAGGCTTTTTAGTTCACAAGCAGCAAGAGTTGCTCTTAGAACAGTCATTACAAATTGTCTTCTACAGCCAACAGTCATTGCTTATGGCCATAGCACTCTTAGGAATCCCGAGCTTGTGCGCTTAGTTAATACTTGGAATGGAGACTGCCAGGGAACACTAGGCGCTGTAAGCCATTGAGCTTAAGGCTCCGATTGTGAAGATTGTAGCTACAGTCATTTAAACACAAGAGGAGATCAAAACTTTAAAAAAATAAACAAATAAACAATAAATGAATAAAAAATAAACAAAGAAATAAAAAACAAATAAACAAAAAACACTGGAAAGCCAGTCATTTATTTTGAGTTTTGAGGCTTTTTAGTTTACAAGCAGCTCTGTAACAAGAGTTACTCTTAGAACAGGCATTACAAATAGTCTTCTACAGCCAACAGTCATTGCTTATGGCCGTAGCACTCTTAGGAATCCCGAGCTTGTGCGCTTAGTTAATACTTGGAATTGAGACTGCCAGGGAACACTAGGCGCTGTAAGCTTTTTAGCTTAAGGCTCCGATTGTGAAGATTGTAGCTACAGTCATTTAAACACAAGAGGAGATCAAAACTTTTAAAAAATAAACAAATAAACAATAAATGAATAAAAAATAAACAAACAAATAAAAAAACAAACAAACAAAAAACACTGGAAAGCCAGTCATTTATTTTGAGTTGTGAGGCTTTTTAGTTCACAAGCAGCAAGAGTTGCTCTTAGAACAGTCATTACAAATTGTCTTCTACAGCCAACAGTCATTGCTTATGGCCATAGCACTCTTAGGAATCCCGAGCTTGTGCGCTTAGTTAATACTTGGAATGGAGACTGCCAGGGAACACTAGGCGCTGTAAGCCATTGAGCTTAAGGCTCCGATTGTGAAGATTGTAGCTACAGTCATTTAAACACAAGAGGAGATCAAAACTTTTAAAAAATAAACAAATAAACAATAAATGAATAAAAAATAAACAAACAAATAAAAAAACAAATAAACAAAAAACACTGGAAAGCCAGTCATTTATTTTGAGTTGTGAGGCTTTTTAGTTCACAAGCAGCAAGAGTTGCTCTTAGAACAGTCATTACAAATTGTCTTCTACAGCCAACAGTCATTGCTTATGGCCGTAGCACTCTTAGGAATCCCGAGCTTGTGCGCTTAGTTAATACTTGGAATTGAGACTGCCAGGGAACACTAGGCGCTGTAAGCTTTTTAGCTTAGGGCTCCGATTGTGAAGATTGTAGCTACAGTCATTTAAACACAAGAGGAGATCAAAACTTTTAAAAAATAAACAAATAAACAATAAATGAATAAAAAGTAAACAAACAAATAAAAAAACAAACAAACAAAAAACACTGGAAAGCCAGTCATTTATTTTGAGTTGTGAGGTTTTTTAGTTCACAAGCAGCAAGAGTTGCTCTTAGAACAGTCATTACAAATTGTCTTCTACAGCCAACAGTCATTGCTTATGGCCGTAGCACTCTTAGGAATCCCGAGCTTGTGCGCTTAGTTAATACTTGGAATGGAGACTGCCAGGGAACACTAGGCGCTGTAAGCCATTGAGCTTAAGGCTCCGATTGTGAAGATTGTAGCTACAGTCATTTAAACACAAGAGGAGATCAAAACTTTAAAAAAATAAACAAATAAACAATAAATGAATAAAAAATAAACAAACAAATAAAAAAACAAACAAACAAAAAACACTGGAAAGCCAGTCATTTATTTTGAGTTGTGAGGCTTTTTAGTTCACAAGCAGCAAGAGTTGCTCTTAGAACAGTCATTACAAATTGTCTTCTACAGCCAACAGTCATTGCTTATGGCCATAGCACTCTTAGGAATCCCGAGCTTGTGCGCTTAGTTAATACTTGGAATGGAGACTGCCAGGGAACACTAGGCGCTGTAAGCCATTGAGCTTAAGGCTCCGATTGTGAAGATTGTAGCTACAGTCATTTAAACACAAGAGGAGATCAAAACTTTTAAAAAATAAACAAATAAACAATAAATGAATAAAAAATAAACAAACAAATAAAAAAACAAATAAACAAAAAACACTGGAAAGCCAGTCATTTATTTTGAGTTGTGAGGCTTTTTAGTTCACAAGCAGCAAGAGTTGCTCTTAGAACAGTCATTACAAATTGTCTTCTACAGCCAACAGTCATTGCTTATGGCCGTAGCACTCTTAGGAATCCCGAGCTTGTGCGCTTAGTTAATACTTGGAATTGAGACTGCCAGGGAACACTAGGCGCTGTAAGCTTTTTAGCTTAGGGCTCCGATTGTGAAGATTGTAGCTACAGTCATTTAAACACAAGAGGAGATCAAAACTTTTAAAAAATAAACAAATAAACAATAAATGAATAAAAAATAAACAAACAAATAAAAAAACAAACAAACAAAAAACACTGGAAAGCCAGTCATTTATTTTGAGTTGTGAGGCTTTTTAGTTCACAAGCAGCAAGAGTTGCTCTTAGAACAGTCATTACAAATTGTCTTCTACAGCCAACAGTCATTGCTTATGGCCATAGCACTCTTAGGAATCCCGAGCTTGTGCGCTTAGTTAATACTTGGAATGGAGACTGCCAGGGAACACTAGGCGCTGTAAGCCATTGAGCTTAAGGCTCCGATTGTGAAGATTGTAGCTACAGTCATTTAAACACAAGAGGAGATCAAAACTTTAAAAAAATAAACAAATAAACAATAAATGAATAAAAAATAAACAAAGAAATAAAAAACAAATAAACAAAAAACACTGGAAAGCCAGTCATTTATTTTGAGTTTTGAGGCTTTTTAGTTTACAAGCAGCTCTGTAACAAGAGTTACTCTTAGAACAGGCATTACAAATAGTCTTCTACAGCCAACAGTCATTGCTTATGGCCGTAGCACTCTTAGGAATCCCGAGCTTGTGCGCTTAGTTAATACTTGGAATTGAGACTGCCAGGGAACACTAGGCGCTGTAAGCTTTTTAGCTTAAGGCTCCGATTGTGAAGATTGTAGCTACAGTCATTTAAACACAAGAGGAGATCAAAACTTTTAAAAAATAAACAAATAAACAATAAATGAATAAAAAATAAACAAACAAATAAAAAAACAAACAAACAAAAAACACTGGAAAGCCAGTCATTTATTTTGAGTTGTGAGGCTTTTTAGTTCACAAGCAGCAAGAGTTGCTCTTAGAACAGTCATTACAAATTGTCTTCTACAGCCAACAGTCATTGCTTATGGCCATAGCACTCTTAGGAATCCCGAGCTTGTGCGCTTAGTTAATACTTGGAATGGAGACTGCCAGGGAACACTAGGCGCTGTAAGCCATTGAGCTTAAGGCTCCGATTGTGAAGATTGTAGCTACAGTCATTTAAACACAAGAGGAGATCAAAACTTTTAAAAAATAAACAAATAAACAATAAATGAATAAAAAATAAACAAACAAATAAAAAAACAAATAAACAAAAAACACTGGAAAGCCAGTCATTTATTTTGAGTTGTGAGGCTTTTTAGTTCACAAGCAGCAAGAGTTGCTCTTAGAACAGTCATTACAAATTGTCTTCTACAGCCAACAGTCATTGCTTATGGCCGTAGCACTCTTAGGAATCCCGAGCTTGTGCGCTTAGTTAATACTTGGAATTGAGACTGCCAGGGAACACTAGGCGCTGTAAGCTTTTTAGCTTAGGGCTCCGATTGTGAAGATTGTAGCTACAGTCATTTAAACACAAGAGGAGATCAAAACTTTTAAAAAATAAACAAATAAACAATAAATGAATAAAAAGTAAACAAACAAATAAAAAAACAAACAAACAAAAAACACTGGAAAGCCAGTCATTTATTTTGAGTTGTGAGGTTTTTTAGTTCACAAGCAGCAAGAGTTGCTCTTAGAACAGTCATTACAAATTGTCTTCTACAGCCAACAGTCATTGCTTATGGCCGTAGCACTCTTGGGAATCCCGAGCTTGTGCGCTTAGTTAATACTTGGAATGGAGACTGCCAGGGAACACTAGGCGCTGTAAGCCATTGAGCTTAAGGCTCCGATTGTGAAGATTGTAGCTACAGTCATTTAAACACAAGAGGAGATCAAAACTTTAAAAAAATAAACAAATAAACAATAAATGAATAAAAAATAAACAAACAAATAAAAAAACAAACAAACAAAAAACACTGGAAAGCCAGTCATTTATTTTGAGTTGTGAGGCTTTTTAGTTCACAAGCAGCAAGAGTTGCTCTTAGAACAGTCATTACAAATTGTCTTCTACAGCCAACAGTCATTGCTTATGGCCATAGCACTCTTAGGAATCCCGAGCTTGTGCGCTTAGTTAATACTTGGAATGGAGACTGCCAGGGAACACTAGGCGCTGTAAGCCATTGAGCTTAAGGCTCCGATTGTGAAGATTGTAGCTACAGTCATTTAAACACAAGAGGAGATCAAAACTTTTAAAAAATAAACAAATAAACAATAAATGAATAAAAAATAAACAAAGAAATAAAAAACAAATAAACAAAAAACACTGGAAAGCCAGTCATTTATTTTGAGTTTTGAGGCTTTTTAGTTTACAAGCAGCTCTGTAACAAGAGTTACTCTTAGAACAGGCATTACAAATAGTCTTCTACAGCCAACAGTCATTGCTTATGGCCGTAGCACTCTTAGGAATCCCGAGCTTGTGCGCTTAGTTAATACTTGGAATTGAGACTGCCAGGGAACACTAGGCGCTGTAAGCTTTTTAGCTTAAGGCTCCGATTGTGAAGATTGTAGCTACAGTCATTTAAACACAAGAGGGGATCAAAACTTTTAAAAAATAAACAAATAAACAATAAATGAATAAAAAATAAACAAACAAATAAAAAAACAAACAAACAAAAAACACTGGAAAGCCAGTCATTTATTTTGAGTTGTGAGGCTTTTTAGTTCACAAGCAGCAAGAGTTGCTCTTAGAACAGTCATTACAAATTGTCTTCTACAGCCAACAGTCATTGCTTATGGCCATAGCACTCTTAGGAATCCCGAGCTTGTGCGCTTAGTTAATACTTGGAATTGAGACTGCCAGGGAACACTAGGCGCTGTAAGCTTTTTAGCTTAAGGCTCCGATTGTGAAGATTGTAGCTACAGTCATTTAAACACAAGAGGAGATCAAAACTTTTAAAAAAATAAACAAATAAACAATAAATGAATAAAAAATAAACAAACAAATAAAAAAAACAAACAAACAAAAAACACTGGAAAGCCAGTCATTTATTTTGAGTTGTGAGGCTTTTTAGTTCACAAGCAGCAAGAGTTGCTCTTAGAACAGTCATTACAAATTGTCTTCTACAGCCAACAGTCATTGCTTATGGCCATAGCACTCTTAGGAATCCCGAGCTTGTGCGCTTAGTTAATACTTGGAATGGAGACTGCCAGGGAACACTAGGCGCTGTAAGCCATTGAGCTTAAGGCTCCGATTGTGAAGATTGTAGCTACAGTCATTTAAACACAAGAGGAGATCAAAACTTTTAAAAAATAAACAAATAAACAATAAATGAATAAAAAATAAACAAACAAATAAAAAAACAAATAAACAAAAAACACTGGAAAGCCAGTCATTTATTTTGAGTTGTGAGGCTTTTTAGTTCACAAGCAGCAAGAGTTGCTCTTAGAACAGGCATTACAAATTGTCTTCTACAGCCAACAGTCATTGCTTATGGCCGTAGCACTCTTAGGAATCCCGAGCTTGTGCGCTTAGTTAATACTTGGAATTGAGACTGCCAGGGAACACTAGGCGCTGTAAGCTTTTTAGCTTAGGGCTCCGATTGTGAAGATTGTAGCTACAGTCATTTAAACACAAGAGGAGATCAAAACTTTTAAAAAATAAACAAATAAACAATAAATGAATAAAAAATAAACAAAGAAATAAAAAAACAAATAAACAAAAAACACTGGAAAGCCAGTCATTTATTTTGAGTTTTGAGGCTTTTTAGTTTACAAGCAGCTCTGTAACAAGAGTTACTCTTAGAACAGGCATTACAAATAGTCTTCTACAGCCAACAGTCATTGCTTATGGCCGTAGCACTCTTAGGAATCCCGAGCTTGTGCGCTTAGTTAATACTTGGAATTGAGACTGCCAGGGAACACTAGGCGCTGTAAGCTTTTTAGCTTAAGGCTCCGATTGTGAAGATTGTAGCTACAGTCATTTAAACACAAGAGGAGATCAAAACTTTTAAAAAAATAAACAAATAAACAATAAATGAATAAAAAATAAACAAACAAATAAAAAAACAAACAAACAAAAAACACTGGAAAGCCAGTCATTTATTTTGAGTTGTGAGGCTTTTTAGTTCACAAGCAGCAAGAGTTGCTCTTAGAACAGTCATTACAAATTGTCTTCTACAGCCAACAGTCATTGCTTATGGCCATAGCACTCTTAGGAATCCCGAGCTTGTGCGCTTAGTTAATACTTGGAATGGAGACTGCCAGGGAACACTAGGCGCTGTAAGCCATTGAGCTTAAGGCTCCGATTGTGAAGATTGTAGCTACAGTCATTTAAACACAAGAGGAGATCAAAACTTTTAAAAAATAAACAAATAAACAATAAATGAATAAAAAATAAACAAACAAATAAAAAAACAAACAAACAAAAAACACTGGAAAGCCAGTCATTTATTTTGAGTTGTGAGGCTTTTTAGTTCACAAGCAGCAAGAGTTGCTCTTAGAACAGTCATTACAAATTGTCTTCTACAGCCAACAGTCATTGCTTATGGCCATAGCACTCTTAGGAATCCCGAGCTTGTGCGCTTAGTTAATACTTGGAATGGAGACTGCCAGGGAACACTAGGCGCTGTAAGCCATTGAGCTTAAGGCTCCGATTGTGAAGATTGTAGCTACAGTCATTTAAACACAAGAGGAGATCAAAACTTTAAAAAAATAAACAAATAAACAATAAATGAATAAAAAATAAACAAAGAAATAAAAAACAAATAAACAAAAAACACTGGAAAGCCAGTCATTTATTTTGAGTTTTGAGGCTTTTTAGTTTACAAGCAGCTCTGTAACAAGAGTTACTCTTAGAACAGGCATTACAAATAGTCTTCTACAGCCAACAGTCATTGCTTATGGCCGTAGCACTCTTAGGAATCCCGAGCTTGTGCGCTTAGTTAATACTTGGAATTGAGACTGCCAGGGAACACTAGGCGCTGTAAGCTTTTTAGCTTAAGGCTCCGATTGTGAAGATTGTAGCTACAGTCATTTAAACACAAGAGGAGATCAAAACTTTTAAAAAATAAACAAATAAACAATAAATGAATAAAAAATAAACAAACAAATAAAAAAACAAACAAACAAAAAACACTGGAAAGCCAGTCATTTATTTTGAGTTGTGAGGCTTTTTAGTTCACAAGCAGCAAGAGTTGCTCTTAGAACAGTCATTACAAATTGTCTTCTACAGCCAACAGTCATTGCTTATGGCCATAGCACTCTTAGGAATCCCGAGCTTGTGCGCTTAGTTAATACTTGGAATGGAGACTGCCAGGGAACACTAGGCGCTGTAAGCCATTGAGCTTAAGGCTCCGATTGTGAAGATTGTAGCTACAGTCATTTAAACACAAGAGGAGATCAAAACTTTTAAAAAATAAACAAATAAACAATAAATGAATAAAAAATAAACAAACAAATAAAAAAGCAAACAAACAAAAAACACTGGAAAGCCAGTCATTTATTTTGAGTTGTGAGGCTTTTTAGTTCACAAGCAGCAAGAGTTGCTCTTAGAACAGTCATTACAAATTGTCTTCTACAGCCAACAGTCATTGCTTATGGCCATAGCACTCTTAGGAATCCCGAGCTTGTGCGCTTAGTTAATACTTGGAATTGAGACTGCCAGGGAACACTAGGCGCTGTAAGCTTTTTAGCTTAAGGCTCCGATTGTGAAGATTGTAGCTACAGTCATTTAAACACAAGAGGAGATCAAAACTTTTAAAAAAAATAAACAAATAAACAATAAATGAATAAAAAATAAACAAACAAATAAAAAAACAAACAAACAAAAAACACTGGAAAGCCAGTCATTTATTTTGAGTTGTGAGGCTTTTTAGTTCACAAGCAGCAAGAGTTGCTCTTAGAACAGTCATTACAAATTGTCTTCTACAGCCAACAGTCATTGCTTATGGCCATAGCACTCTTAGGAATCCCGAGCTTGTGCGCTTAGTTAATACTTGGAATGGAGACTGCCAGGGAACACTAGGCGCTGTAAGCCATTGAGCTTAAGGCTCCGATTGTGAAGATTGTAGCTACAGTCATTTAAACACAAGAGGAGATCAAAACTTTTAAAAAATAAACAAATAAACAATAAATGAATAAAAAATAAACAAACAAATAAAAAAACAAATAAACAAAAAACACTGGAAAGCCAGTCATTTATTTTGAGTTGTGAGGCTTTTTAGTTCACAAGCAGCAAGAGTTGCTCTTAGAACAGGCATTACAAATTGTCTTCTACAGCCAACAGTCATTGCTTATGGCCGTAGCACTCTTAGGAATCCCGAGCTTGTGCGCTTAGTTAATACTTGGAATTGAGACTGCCAGGGAACACTAGGCGCTGTAAGCTTTTTAGCTTAGGGCTCCGATTGTGAAGATTGTAGCTACAGTCATTTAAACACAAGAGGAGATCAAAACTTTTAAAAAATAAACAAATAAACAATAAATGAATAAAAAATAAACAAACAAATAAAAAAACAAACAAACAAAAAACACTGGAAAGCCAGTCATTTATTTTGAGTTGTGAGGCTTTTTAGTTCACAAGCAGCAAGAGTTGCTCTTAGAACAGTCATTACAAATTGTCTTCTACAGCCAACAGTCATTGCTTATGGCCATAGCACTCTTAGGAATCCCGAGCTTGTGCGCTTAGTTAATACTTGGAATGGAGACTGCCAGGGAACACTAGGCGCTGTAAGCCATTGAGCTTAAGGCTCCGATTGTGAAGATTGTAGCTACAGTCATTTAAACACAAGAGGAGATCAAAACTTTAAAAAAATAAACAAATAAACAATAAATGAATAAAAAATAAACAAAGAAATAAAAAAACAAATAAACAAAAAACACTGGAAAGCCAGTCATTTATTTTGAGTTTTGAGGCTTTTTAGTTTACAAGCAGCTCTGTAACAAGAGTTACTCTTAGAACAGGCATTACAAATAGTCTTCTACAGCCAACAGTCATTGCTTATGGCCGTAGCACTCTTAGGAATCCCGAGCTTGTGCGCTTAGTTAATACTTGGAATTGAGACTGCCAGGGAACACTAGGCGCTGTAAGCTTTTTAGCTTAAGGCTCCGATTGTGAAGATTGTAGCTACAGTCATTTAAACACAAGAGGAGATCAAAACTTTTAAAAAAATAAACAAATAAACAATAAATGAATAAAAAATAAACAAACAAATAAAAAAACAAACAAACAAAAAACACTGGAAAGCCAGTCATTTATTTTGAGTTGTGAGGCTTTTTAGTTCACAAGCAGCAAGAGTTGCTCTTAGAACAGTCATTACAAATTGTCTTCTACAGCCAACAGTCATTGCTTATGGCCATAGCACTCTTAGGAATCCCGAGCTTGTGCGCTTAGTTAATACTTGGAATGGAGACTGCCAGGGAACACTAGGCGCTGTAAGCCATTGAGCTTAAGGCTCCGATTGTGAAGATTGTAGCTACAGTCATTTAAACACAAGAGGAGATCAAAACTTTTAAAAAATAAACAAATAAACAATAAATGAATAAAAAATAAACAAACAAATAAAAAAACAAACAAACAAAAAACACTGGAAAGCCAGTCATTTATTTTGAGTTGTGAGGCTTTTTAGTTCACAAGCAGCAAGAGTTGCTCTTAGAACAGTCATTACAAATTGTCTTCTACAGCCAACAGTCATTGCTTATGGCCATAGCACTCTTAGGAATCCCGAGCTTGTGCGCTTAGTTAATACTTGGAATGGAGACTGCCAGGGAACACTAGGCGCTGTAAGCCATTGAGCTTAAGGCTCCGATTGTGAAGATTGTAGCTACAGTCATTTATACACAAGAGGAGATCAAAACTTTTAAAAAATAAACAAATAAACAATAAATGAATAAAAAATAAACAAACAAATAAAAAAACAAATAAACAAAAAACACTGGAAAGCCAGTCATTTATTTTGAGTTTTGAGGCTTTTTAGTTTACAAGCAGCTCTGTAACAAGAGTTACTCTTAGAACAGGCATTACAAATAGTCTTCTACAGCCAACAGTCATTGCTTATGGCCGTAACACTCTTAGGAATCCCGAGCTTGTGCGCTTAGTTAATACTTGGAATGGAGACTGCCAGGGAACACTAGGCGCTGTAAGCCATTGAGCTTAAGGCTCCGATTGTGAAGATTGTAGCTACAGTCATTTAAACACAAGAGGAGATCAAAACTTTTAAAAAATAAACAAATAAACAATAAATGAATAAAAAATAAACAAAGAAATAAAAAACAAATAAACAAAAAACACTGGAAAGCCAGTCATTTATTTTGAGTTTTGAGGCTTTTTAGTTTACAAGCAGCTCTGTAACAAGAGTTACTCTTAGAACAGGCATTACAAATAGTCTTCTACAGCCAACAGTCATTGCTTATGGCCGTAGCACTCTTAGGAATCCCGAGCTTGTGCGCTTAGTTAATACTTGGAATTGAGACTGCCAGGGAACACTAGGCGCTGTAAGCCATTGAGCTTAAGGCTCCGATTGTGAAGATTGTAGCTACAGTCATTTAAACACAAGAGGAGATCAAAACTTTTAAAAAAATAAACAAATAAACAATAAATGAATAAAAAATAAACAAAGAAATAAAAAAACAAATAAACAAAAAACACTGGAAAGCCAGTCATTTATTTTGAGTTTTGAGGCTTTTTAGTTTACAAGCAGCTCTGTAACAAGAGTTACTCTTAGAACAGGCATTACAAATAGTCTTCTACAGCCAACAGTCATTGCTTATGGCCGTAGCACTCTTAGGAATCCCGAGCTTGTGCGCTTAGTTAATACTTGGAATGGAGACTGCCAGGGAACACTAGGCGCTGTAAGCCATTGAGCTTAAGGCTCCGATTGTGAAGATTGTAGCTACAGTCATTTATACACAAGAGGAGATCAAAACTTTAAAAAAATAAACAAATAAACAATAAATGAATAAAAAATAAACAAACAAATAAAAAAACAAACAAACAAAAAACACTGGAAAGCCAGTCATTTATTTTGAGTTGTGAGGCTTTTTAGTTCACAAGCAGCAAGAGTTGCTCTTAGAACAGTCATTACAAATTGTCTTCTACAGCCAACAGTCATTGCTTATGGCCATAGCACTCTTAGGAATCCCGAGCTTGTGCGCTTAGTTAATACTTGGAATGGAGACTGCCAGGGAACACTAGGCGCTGTAAGCCATTGAGCTTAAGGCTCCGATTGTGAAGATTGTAGCTACAGTCATTTAAACACAAGAGGAGATCAAAACTTTAAAAAAATAAACAAATAAACAATAAATGAATAAAAAATAAACAAACAAATAAAAAAACAAACAAACAAAAAACACTGGAAAGCCAGTCATTTATTTTGAGTTGTGAGGCTTTTTAGTTCACAAGCAGCAAGAGTTGCTCTTAGAACAGTCATTACAAATTGTCTTCTACAGCCAACAGTCATTGCTTATGGCCATAGCACTCTTAGGAATCCCGAGCTTGTGCGCTTAGTTAATACTTGGAATGGAGACTGCCAGGGAACACTAGGCGCTGTAAGCCATTGAGCTTAAGGCTCCGATTGTGAAGATTGTAGCTACAGTCATTTAAACACAAGAGGAGATCAAAACTTTAAAAAAATAAACAAATAAACAATAAATGAATAAAAAATAAACAAACAAATAAAAAAACAAACAAACAAAAAACACTGGAAAGCCAGTCATTTATTTTGAGTTGTGAGGCTTTTTAGTTCACAAGCAGCAAGAGTTGCTCTTAGAACAGTCATTACAAATTGTCTTCTACAGCCAACAGTCATTGCTTATGGCCATAGCACTCTTAGGAATCCCGAGCTTGTGCGCTTAGTTAATACTTGGAATGGAGACTGCCAGGGAACACTAGGCGCTGTAAGCCATTGAGCTTAAGGCTCCGATTGTGAAGATTGTAGCTACAGTCATTTAAACACAAGAGGAGATCAAAACTTTTAAAAAATAAACAAATAAACAATAAATGAATAAAAAATAAACAAACAAATAAAAAAACAAATAAACAAAAAACACTGGAAAGCCAGTCATTTATTTTGAGTTGTGAGGCTTTTTAGTTCACAAGCAGCAAGAGTTGCTCTTAGAACAGTCATTACAAATTGTCTTCTACAGCCAACAGTCATTGCTTATGGCCGTAGCACTCTTAGGAATCCCGAGCTTGTGCGCTTAGTTAATACTTGGAATTGAGACTGCCAGGGAACACTAGGCGCTGTAAGCTTTTTAGCTTAGGGCTCCGATTGTGAAGATTGTAGCTACAGTCATTTAAACACAAGAGGAGATCAAAACTTTTAAAAAATAAACAAATAAACAATAAATGAATAAAAAATAAACAAACAAATAAAAAAACAAATAAACAAAAAACACTGGAAAGCCAGTCATTTATTTTGAGTTTTGAGGCTTTTTAGTTTACAAGCAGCTCTGTAACAAGAGTTACTCTTAGAACAGGCATTACAAATAGTCTTCTACAGCCAACAGTCATTGCTTATGGCCGTAGCACTCTTAGGAATCCCGAGCTTGTGCGCTTAGTTAATACTTGGAATTGAGACTGCCAGGGAACACTAGGCGCTGTAAGCTTTTTAGCTTAAGGCTCCGATTGTGAAGATTGTAGCTACAGTCATTTAAACACAAGAGGAGATCAAAACTTTTAAAAAAATAAACAAATAAACAATAAATGAATAAAAAATAAACAAACAAATAAAAAAACAAACAAACAAAAAACACTGGAAAGCCAGTCATTTATTTTGAGTTGTGAGGCTTTTTAGTTCACAAGCAGCAAGAGTTGCTCTTAGAACAGTCATTACAAATTGTCTTCTACAGCCAACAGTCATTGCTTATGGCCATAGCACTCTTAGGAATCCCGAGCTTGTGCGCTTAGTTAATACTTGGAATGGAGACTGCCAGGGAACACTAGGCGCTGTAAGCCATTGAGCTTAAGGCTCCGATTGTGAAGATTGTAGCTACAGTCATTTAAACACAAGAGGAGATCAAAACTTTTAAAAAATAAACAAATAAACAATAAATGAATAAAAAATAAACAAACAAATAAAAAAACAAACAAACAAAAAACACTGGAAAGCCAGTCATTTATTTTGAGTTGTGAGGCTTTTTAGTTCACAAGCAGCAAGAGTTGCTCTTAGAACAGTCATTACAAATTGTCTTCTACAGCCAACAGTCATTGCTTATGGCCATAGCACTCTTAGGAATCCCGAGCTTGTGCGCTTAGTTAATACTTGGAATGGAGACTGCCAGGGAACACTAGGCGCTGTAAGCCATTGAGCTTAAGGCTCCGATTGTGAAGATTGTAGCTACAGTCATTTAAACACAAGAGGAGATCAAAACTTTAAAAAAATAAACAAATAAACAATAAATGAATAAAAAATAAACAAAGAAATAAAAAACAAATAAACAAAAAACACTGGAAAGCCAGTCATTTATTTTGAGTTTTGAGGCTTTTTAGTTTACAAGCAGCTCTGTAACAAGAGTTACTCTTAGAACAGGCATTACAAATAGTCTTCTACAGCCAACAGTCATTGCTTATGGCCGTAGCACTCTTAGGAATCCCGAGCTTGTGCGCTTAGTTAATACTTGGAATTGAGACTGCCAGGGAACACTAGGCGCTGTAAGCTTTTTAGCTTAAGGCTCCGATTGTGAAGATTGTAGCTACAGTCATTTAAACACAAGAGGAGATCAAAACTTTTAAAAAATAAACAAATAAACAATAAATGAATAAAAAATAAACAAACAAATAAAAAAACAAACAAACAAAAAACACTGGAAAGCCAGTCATTTATTTTGAGTTGTGAGGCTTTTTAGTTCACAAGCAGCAAGAGTTGCTCTTAGAACAGTCATTACAAATTGTCTTCTACAGCCAACAGTCATTGCTTATGGCCATAGCACTCTTAGGAATCCCGAGCTTGTGCGCTTAGTTAATACTTGGAATGGAGACTGCCAGGGAACACTAGGCGCTGTAAGCCATTGAGCTTAAGGCTCCGATTGTGAAGATTGTAGCTACAGTCATTTAAACACAAGAGGAGATCAAAACTTTTAAAAAATAAACAAATAAACAATAAATGAATAAAAAATAAACAAACAAATAAAAAAACAAATAAACAAAAAACACTGGAAAGCCAGTCATTTATTTTGAGTTGTGAGGCTTTTTAGTTCACAAGCAGCAAGAGTTGCTCTTAGAACAGTCATTACAAATTGTCTTCTACAGCCAACAGTCATTGCTTATGGCCGTAGCACTCTTAGGAATCCCGAGCTTGTGCGCTTAGTTAATACTTGGAATTGAGACTGCCAGGGAACACTAGGCGCTGTAAGCTTTTTAGCTTAGGGCTCCGATTGTGAAGATTGTAGCTACAGTCATTTAAACACAAGAGGAGATCAAAACTTTTAAAAAATAAACAAATAAACAATAAATGAATAAAAAGTAAACAAACAAATAAAAAAACAAACAAACAAAAAACACTGGAAAGCCAGTCATTTATTTTGAGTTGTGAGGTTTTTTAGTTCACAAGCAGCAAGAGTTGCTCTTAGAACAGTCATTACAAATTGTCTTCTACAGCCAACAGTCATTGCTTATGGCCGTAGCACTCTTAGGAATCCCGAGCTTGTGCGCTTAGTTAATACTTGGAATGGAGACTGCCAGGGAACACTAGGCGCTGTAAGCCATTGAGCTTAAGGCTCCGATTGTGAAGATTGTAGCTACAGTCATTTAAACACAAGAGGAGATCAAAACTTTAAAAAAATAAACAAATAAACAATAAATGAATAAAAAATAAACAAACAAATAAAAAAACAAACAAACAAAAAACACTGGAAAGCCAGTCATTTATTTTGAGTTGTGAGGCTTTTTAGTTCACAAGCAGCAAGAGTTGCTCTTAGAACAGTCATTACAAATTGTCTTCTACAGCCAACAGTCATTGCTTATGGCCATAGCACTCTTAGGAATCCCGAGCTTGTGCGCTTAGTTAATACTTGGAATGGAGACTGCCAGGGAACACTAGGCGCTGTAAGCCATTGAGCTTAAGGCTCCGATTGTGAAGATTGTAGCTACAGTCATTTAAACACAAGAGGAGATCAAAACTTTTAAAAAATAAACAAATAAACAATAAATGAATAAAAAATAAACAAAGAAATAAAAAACAAATAAACAAAAAACACTGGAAAGCCAGTCATTTATTTTGAGTTTTGAGGCTTTTTAGTTTACAAGCAGCTCTGTAACAAGAGTTACTCTTAGAACAGGCATTACAAATAGTCTTCTACAGCCAACAGTCATTGCTTATGGCCGTAGCACTCTTAGGAATCCCGAGCTTGTGCGCTTAGTTAATACTTGGAATTGAGACTGCCAGGGAACACTAGGCGCTGTAAGCTTTTTAGCTTAAGGCTCCGATTGTGAAGATTGTAGCTACAGTCATTTAAACACAAGAGGGGATCAAAACTTTTAAAAAATAAACAAATAAACAATAAATGAATAAAAAATAAACAAACAAATAAAAAAGCAAACAAACAAAAAACACTGGAAAGCCAGTCATTTATTTTGAGTTGTGAGGCTTTTTAGTTCACAAGCAGCAAGAGTTGCTCTTAGAACAGTCATTACAAATTGTCTTCTACAGCCAACAGTCATTGCTTATGGCCATAGCACTCTTAGGAATCCCGAGCTTGTGCGCTTAGTTAATACTTGGAATTGAGACTGCCAGGGAACACTAGGCGCTGTAAGCTTTTTAGCTTAAGGCTCCGATTGTGAAGATTGTAGCTACAGTCATTTAAACACAAGAGGAGATCAAAACTTTTAAAAAAAATAAACAAATAAACAATAAATGAATAAAAAATAAACAAACAAATAAAAAAACAAACAAACAAAAAACACTGGAAAGCCAGTCATTTATTTTGAGTTGTGAGGCTTTTTAGTTCACAAGCAGCAAGAGTTGCTCTTAGAACAGTCATTACAAATTGTCTTCTACAGCCAACAGTCATTGCTTATGGCCATAGCACTCTTAGGAATCCCGAGCTTGTGCGCTTAGTTAATACTTGGAATGGAGACTGCCAGGGAACACTAGGCGCTGTAAGCCATTGAGCTTAAGGCTCCGATTGTGAAGATTGTAGCTACAGTCATTTAAACACAAGAGGAGATCAAAACTTTTAAAAAATAAACAAATAAACAATAAATGAATAAAAAATAAACAAACAAATAAAAAAACAAATAAACAAAAAACACTGGAAAGCCAGTCATTTATTTTGAGTTGTGAGGCTTTTTAGTTCACAAGCAGCAAGAGTTGCTCTTAGAACAGGCATTACAAATTGTCTTCTACAGCCAACAGTCATTGCTTATGGCCGTAGCACTCTTAGGAATCCCGAGCTTGTGCGCTTAGTTAATACTTGGAATTGAGACTGCCAGGGAACACTAGGCGCTGTAAGCTTTTTAGCTTAGGGCTCCGATTGTGAAGATTGTAGCTACAGTCATTTAAACACAAGAGGAGATCAAAACTTTTAAAAAATAAACAAATAAACAATAAATGAATAAAAAATAAACAAACAAATAAAAAAACAAACAAACAAAAAACACTGGAAAGCCAGTCATTTATTTTGAGTTGTGAGGCTTTTTAGTTCACAAGCAGCAAGAGTTGCTCTTAGAACAGTCATTACAAATTGTCTTCTACAGCCAACAGTCATTGCTTATGGCCATAGCACTCTTAGGAATCCCGAGCTTGTGCGCTTAGTTAATACTTGGAATGGAGACTGCCAGGGAACACTAGGCGCTGTAAGCCATTGAGCTTAAGGCTCCGATTGTGAAGATTGTAGCTACAGTCATTTAAACACAAGAGGAGATCAAAACTTTAAAAAAATAAACAAATAAACAATAAATGAATAAAAAATAAACAAAGAAATAAAAAAACAAATAAACAAAAAACACTGGAAAGCCAGTCATTTATTTTGAGTTTTGAGGCTTTTTAGTTTACAAGCAGCTCTGTAACAAGAGTTACTCTTAGAACAGGCATTACAAATAGTCTTCTACAGCCAACAGTCATTGCTTATGGCCGTAGCACTCTTAGGAATCCCGAGCTTGTGCGCTTAGTTAATACTTGGAATTGAGACTGCCAGGGAACACTAGGCGCTGTAAGCTTTTTAGCTTAAGGCTCCGATTGTGAAGATTGTAGCTACAGTCATTTAAACACAAGAGGAGATCAAAACTTTTAAAAAAATAAACAAATAAACAATAAATGAATAAAAAATAAACAAACAAATAAAAAAACAAACAAACAAAAAACACTGGAAAGCCAGTCATTTATTTTGAGTTGTGAGGCTTTTTAGTTCACAAGCAGCAAGAGTTGCTCTTAGAACAGTCATTACAAATTGTCTTCTACAGCCAACAGTCATTGCTTATGGCCATAGCACTCTTAGGAATCCCGAGCTTGTGCGCTTAGTTAATACTTGGAATGGAGACTGCCAGGGAACACTAGGCGCTGTAAGCCATTGAGCTTAAGGCTCCGATTGTGAAGATTGTAGCTACAGTCATTTAAACACAAGAGGAGATCAAAACTTTTAAAAAATAAACAAATAAACAATAAATGAATAAAAAATAAACAAACAAATAAAAAAACAAACAAACAAAAAACACTGGAAAGCCAGTCATTTATTTTGAGTTGTGAGGCTTTTTAGTTCACAAGCAGCAAGAGTTGCTCTTAGAACAGTCATTACAAATTGTCTTCTACAGCCAACAGTCATTGCTTATGGCCATAGCACTCTTAGGAATCCCGAGCTTGTGCGCTTAGTTAATACTTGGAATGGAGACTGCCAGGGAACACTAGGCGCTGTAAGCCATTGAGCTTAAGGCTCCGATTGTGAAGATTGTAGCTACAGTCATTTATACACAAGAGGAGATCAAAACTTTTAAAAAATAAACAAATAAACAATAAATGAATAAAAAATAAACAAACAAATAAAAAAACAAATAAACAAAAAACACTGGAAAGCCAGTCATTTATTTTGAGTTTTGAGGCTTTTTAGTTTACAAGCAGCTCTGTAACAAGAGTTACTCTTAGAACAGGCATTACAAATAGTCTTCTACAGCCAACAGTCATTGCTTATGGCCGTAACACTCTTAGGAATCCCGAGCTTGTGCGCTTAGTTAATACTTGGAATGGAGACTGCCAGGGAACACTAGGCGCTGTAAGCCATTGAGCTTAAGGCTCCGATTGTGAAGATTGTAGCTACAGTCATTTAAACACAAGAGGAGATCAAAACTTTTAAAAAATAAACAAATAAACAATAAATGAATAAAAAATAAACAAAGAAATAAAAAACAAATAAACAAAAAACACTGGAAAGCCAGTCATTTATTTTGAGTTTTGAGGCTTTTTAGTTTACAAGCAGCTCTGTAACAAGAGTTACTCTTAGAACAGGCATTACAAATAGTCTTCTACAGCCAACAGTCATTGCTTATGGCCGTAGCACTCTTAGGAATCCCGAGCTTGTGCGCTTAGTTAATACTTGGAATTGAGACTGCCAGGGAACACTAGGCGCTGTAAGCCATTGAGCTTAAGGCTCCGATTGTGAAGATTGTAGCTACAGTCATTTAAACACAAGAGGAGATCAAAACTTTTTAAAAAATAAACAAATAAACAATAAATGAATAAAAAATAAACAAAGAAATAAAAAAACAAATAAACAAAAAACACTGGAAAGCCAGTCATTTATTTTGAGTTTTGAGGCTTTTTAGTTTACAAGCAGCTCTGTAACAAGAGTTACTCTTAGAACAGGCATTACAAATAGTCTTCTACAGCCAACAGTCATTGCTTATGGCCGTAGCACTCTTAGGAATCCCGAGCTTGTGCGCTTAGTTAATACTTGGAATGGAGACTGCCAGGGAACACTAGGCGCTGTAAGCCATTGAGCTTAAGGCTCCGATTGTGAAGATTGTAGCTACAGTCATTTAAACACAAGAGGAGATCAAAACTTTAAAAAAATAAACAAATAAACAATAAATGAATAAAAAATAAACAAACAAATAAAAAAACAAACAAACAAAAAACACTGGAAAGCCAGTCATTTATTTTGAGTTGTGAGGCTTTTTAGTTCACAAGCAGCAAGAGTTGCTCTTAGAACAGTCATTACAAATTGTCTTCTACAGCCAACAGTCATTGCTTATGGCCATAGCACTCTTAGGAATCCCGAGCTTGTGCGCTTAGTTAATACTTGGAATGGAGACTGCCAGGGAACACTAGGCGCTGTAAGCCATTGAGCTTAAGGCTCCGATTGTGAAGATTGTAGCTACAGTCATTTAAACACAAGAGGAGATCAAAACTTTAAAAAAATAAACAAATAAACAATAAATGAATAAAAAATAAACAAACAAATAAAAAAACAAACAAACAAAAAACACTGGAAAGCCAGTCATTTATTTTGAGTTGTGAGGCTTTTTAGTTCACAAGCAGCAAGAGTTGCTCTTAGAACAGTCATTACAAATTGTCTTCTACAGCCAACAGTCATTGCTTATGGCCATAGCACTCTTAGGAATCCCGAGCTTGTGCGCTTAGTTAATACTTGGAATGGAGACTGCCAGGGAACACTAGGCGCTGTAAGCCATTGAGCTTAAGGCTCCGATTGTGAAGATTGTAGCTACAGTCATTTAAACACAAGAGGAGATCAAAACTTTAAAAAAATAAACAAATAAACAATAAATGAATAAAAAATAAACAAACAAATAAAAAAACAAACAAACAAAAAACACTGGAAAGCCAGTCATTTATTTTGAGTTGTGAGGCTTTTTAGTTCACAAGCAGCAAGAGTTGCTCTTAGAACAGTCATTACAAATTGTCTTCTACAGCCAACAGTCATTGCTTATGGCCATAGCACTCTTAGGAATCCCGAGCTTGTGCGCTTAGTTAATACTTGGAATGGAGACTGCCAGGGAACACTAGGCGCTGTAAGCCATTGAGCTTAAGGCTCCGATTGTGAAGATTGTAGCTACAGTCATTTAAACACAAGAGGAGATCAAAACTTTTAAAAAATAAACAAATAAACAATAAATGAATAAAAAATAAACAAACAAATAAAAAAACAAATAAACAAAAAACACTGGAAAGCCAGTCATTTATTTTGAGTTGTGAGGCTTTTTAGTTCACAAGCAGCAAGAGTTGCTCTTAGAACAGTCATTACAAATTGTCTTCTACAGCCAACAGTCATTGCTTATGGCCGTAGCACTTTTAGGAATCCCGAGCTTGTGCGCTTAGTTAATACTTGGAATTGAGACTGCCAGGGAACACTAGGCGCTGTAAGCTTTTTAGCTTAGGGCTCCGATTGTGAAGATTGTAGCTACAGTCATTTAAACACAAGAGGAGATCAAAACTTTTAAAAAATAAACAAATAAACAATAAATGAATAAAAAATAAACAAAGAAATAAAAAAACAAATAAACAAAAAACACTGGAAAGCCAGTCATTTATTTTGAGTTGTGAGGCTTTTTAGTTTACAAGCAGCTCTGTAACAAGAGTTACTCTTAGAACAGGCATTACAAATAGTCTTCTACAGCCAACAGTCATTGCTTATGGCCGTAGCACTCTTAGGAATCCCGAGCTTGTGCGCTTAGTTAATACTTGGAATTGAGACTGCCAGGGAACACTAGGCGCTGTAAGCTTTTTAGCTTAAGGCTCCGATTGTGAAGATTGTAGCTACAGTCATTTAAACACAAGAGGAGATCAAAACTTTTAAAAAAATAAACAAATAAACAATAAATGAATAAAAAATAAACAAACAAATAAAAAAAACAAACAAACAAAAAACACTGGAAAGCCAGTCATTTATTTTGAGTTGTGAGGCTTTTTAGTTCACAAGCAACAAGAGTTGCTCTTAGAACAGTCATTACAAATTGTCTTCTACAGCCAACAGTCATTGCTTATGGCCATAGCACTCTTAGGAATCCCGAGCTTGTGCGCTTAGTTAATACTTGGAATGGAGACTGCCAGGGAACACTAGGCGCTGTAAGCCATTGAGCTTAAGGCTCCGATTGTGAAGATTGTAGCTACAGTCATTTAAACACAAGAGGAGATCAAAACTTTTAAAAAATAAACAAATAAACAATAAATGAATAAAAAATAAACAAACAAATAAAAAAACAAACAAACAAAAAACACTGGAAAGCCAGTCATTTATTTTGAGTTGTGAGGCTTTTTAGTTCACAAGCAGCAAGAGTTGCTCTTAGAACAGTCATTACAAATTGTCTTCTACAGCCAACAGTCATTGCTTATGGCCGTAGCACTTTTAGGAATCCCGAGCTTGTGCGCTTAGTTAATACTTGGAATTGAGACTGCCAGGGAACACTAGGCGCTGTAAGCTTTTTAGCTTAGGGCTCCGATTGTGAAGATTGTAGCTACAGTCATTTAAACACAAGAGGAGATCAAAACTTTTAAAAAATAAACAAATAAACAATAAATGAATAAAAAATAAACAAAGAAATAAAAAAACAAATAAACAAAAAACACTGGAAAGCCAGTCATTTATTTTGAGTTGTGAGGCTTTTTAGTTTACAAGCAGCTCTGTAACAAGAGTTACTCTTAGAACAGGCATTACAAATAGTCTTCTACAGCCAACAGTCATTGCTTATGGCCGTAGCACTCTTAGGAATCCCGAGCTTGTGCGCTTAGTTAATACTTGGAATTGAGACTGCCAGGGAACACTAGGCGCTGTAAGCTTTTTAGCTTAAGGCTCCGATTGTGAAGATTGTAGCTACAGTCATTTAAACACAAGAGGAGATCAAAACTTTTAAAAAAATAAACAAATAAACAATAAATGAATAAAAAATAAACAAACAAATAAAAAAAACAAACAAACAAAAAACACTGGAAAGCCAGTCATTTATTTTGAGTTGTGAGGCTTTTTAGTTCACAAGCAGCAAGAGTTGCTCTTAGAACAGTCATTACAAATTGTCTTCTACAGCCAACAGTCATTGCTTATGGCCATAGCACTCTTAGGAATCCCGAGCTTGTGCGCTTAGTTAATACTTGGAATGGAGACTGCCAGGGAACACTAGGCGCTGTAAGCCATTGAGCTTAAGGCTCCGATTGTGAAGATTGTAGCTACAGTCATTTAAACACAAGAGGAGATCAAAACTTTTAAAAAATAAACAAATAAACAATAAATGAATAAAAAATAAACAAACAAATAAAAAAACAAATAAACAAAAAACACTGGAAAGCCAGTCATTTATTTTGAGGTGTGAGGCTTTTTAGTTTACAAGCAGCTCTGTAACAAGAGTTACTCTTAGAACAGGCATTACAAATAGTCTTCTACAGCCAACAGTCATTGCTTATGGCCGTAGCACTCTTAGGAATCCCGAGCTTGTGCGCTTAGTTAATACTTGGAATTGAGACTGCCAGGGAACACTAGGCGCTGTAAGCTTTTTAGCTTAAGGCTCCGATTGTGAAGATTGTAGCTACAGTCATTTAAACACAAGAGGAGATCAAAACTTTAAAAAAAATAAACAAATAAACAATAAATGAATAAAAAATAAACAAACAAATAAAAAAAACAAACAAACAAAAAACACTGGAAAGCCAGTCATTTATTTTGAGTTGTGAGGCTTTTTAGTTCACAAGCAGCAAGAGTTGCTCTTAGAACAGTCATTACAAATTGTCTTCTACAGCCAACAGTCATTGCTTATGGCCATAGCACTCTTAGGAATCCCGAGCTTGTGCGCTTAGTTAATACTTGGAATGGAGACTGCCAGGGAACACTAGGCGCTGTAAGCCATTGAGCTTAAGGCTCCGATTGTGAAGATTGTAGCTACAGTCATTTAAACACAAGAGGAGATCAAAACTTTTAAAAAATAAACAAATAAACAATAAATGAATAAAAAATAAACAAACAAATAAAAAAACAAACAAACAAAAAACACTGGAAAGCCAGTCATTTATTTTGAGTTGTGAGGCTTTTTAGTTCACAAGCAGCAAGAGTTGCTCTTAGAACAGTCATTACAAATTGTCTTCTACAGCCAACAGTCATTGCTTATGGCCGTAGCACTCTTAGGAATCCCGAGCTTGTGCGCTTAGTTAATACTTGGAATTGAGACTGCCAGGGAACACTAGGCGCTGTAAGCTTTTTAGCTTAGGGCTCCGATTGTGAAGATTGTAGCTACAGTCATTTAAACACAAGAGGAGATCAAAACTTTTAAAAAATAAACAAATAAACAATAAATGAATAAAAAATAAACAAACAAATAAAAAAACAAACAAACAAAAAACACTGGAAAGCCAGTCATTTATTTTGAGTTGTGAGGCTTTTTAGTTCACAAGCAGCAAGAGTTGCTCTTAGAACAGTCATTACAAATTGTCTTCTACAGCCAACAGTCATTGCTTATGGCCATAGCACTCTTAGGAATCCCGAGCTTGTGCGCTTAGTTAATACTTGGAATGGAGACTGCCAGGGAACACTAGGCGCTGTAAGCCATTGAGCTTAAGGCTCCGATTGTGAAGATTGTAGCTACAGTCATTTAAACACAAGAGGAGATCAAAACTTTAAAAAAATAAACAAATAAACAATAAATGAATAAAAAATAAACAAAGAAATAAAAAAACAAATAAACAAAAAACACTGGAAAGCCAGTCATTTATTTTGAGTTTTGAGGCTTTTTAGTTTACAAGCAGCTCTGTAACAAGAGTTACTCTTAGAACAGGCATTACAAATAGTCTTCTACAGCCAACAGTCATTGCTTATGGCCGTAGCACTCTTAGGAATCCCGAGCTTGTGCGCTTAGTTAATACTTGGAATTGAGACTGCCAGGGAACACTAGGCGCTGTAAGCTTTTTAGCTTAAGGCTCCGATTGTGAAGATTGTAGCTACAGTCATTTAAACACAAGAGGAGATCAAAACTTTTAAAAAAATAAACAAATAAACAATAAATGAATAAAAAATAAACAAACAAATAAAAAAACAAACAAACAAAAAACACTGGAAAGCCAGTCATTTATTTTGAGTTGT
This sequence comes from Hoplias malabaricus, assembly GCF_029633855.1. Classification (NCBI taxonomy): domain Eukaryota; kingdom Metazoa; phylum Chordata; class Actinopteri; order Characiformes; family Erythrinidae; genus Hoplias; species Hoplias malabaricus. Next base: position 17,527,444 of record NC_089811.1, on the reverse strand, counting down.
GAGGCTTTTTAGTTCACAAGCAGCAAGAGTTGCTCTTAGAACAGTCATTACAAATTGTCTTCTACAGCCAACAGTCATTGCTTATGGCCATAGCACTCTTAGGAATCCCGAGCTTGTGCGCTTAGTTAATACTTGGAATGGAGACTGCCAGGGAACACTAGGCGCTGTAAGCCATTGAGCTTAAGGCTCCGATTGTGAAGATTGTAGCTACAGTCATTTAAACACAAGAGGAGATCAAAACTTTTAAAAAATAAACAAATAAACAATAAATGAATAAAAAATAAACAAACAAATAAAAAAACAAACAAACAAAAAACACTGGAAAGCCAGTCATTTATTTTGAGTTGTGAGGCTTTTTAGTTCACAAGCAGCAAGAGTTGCTCTTAGAACAGTCATTACAAATTGTCTTCTACAGCCAACAGTCATTGCTTATGGCCATAGCACTCTTAGGAATCCCGAGCTTGTGCGCTTAGTTAATACTTGGAATGGAGACTGCCAGGGAACACTAGGCGCTGTAAGCCATTGAGCTTAAGGCTCCGATTGTGAAGATTGTAGCTACAGTCATTTATACACAAGAGGAGATCAAAACTTTTAAAAAATAAACAAATAAACAATAAATGAATAAAAAATAAACAAAGAAATAAAAAAACAAATAAACAAAAAACACTGGAAAGCCAGTCATTTATTTTGAGTTTTGAGGCTTTTTAGTTTACAAGCAGCTCTGTAACAAGAGTTACTCTTAGAACAGGCATTACAAATAGTCTTCTACAGCCAACAGTCATTGCTTATGGCCGTAACACTCTTAGGAATCCCGAGCTTGTGCGCTTAGTTAATACTTGGAATGGAGACTGCCAGGGAACACTAGGCGCTGTAAGCCATTGAGCTTAAGGCTCCGATTGTGAAGATTGTAGCTACAGTCATTTAAACACAAGAGGAGATCAAAACTTTAAAAAAATAAACAAATAAACAATAAATGAATAAAAAATAAACAAACAAATAAAAAAACAAACAAACAAAAAACACTGGAAAGCCAGTCATTTATTTTGAGTTGTGAGGCTTTTTAGTTCACAAGCAGCAAGAGTTGCTCTTAGAACAGTCATTACAAATTGTCTTCTACAGCCAACAGTCATTGCTTATGGCCATAGCACTCTTAGGAATCCCGAGCTTGTGCGCTTAGTTAATACTTGGAATGGAGACTGCCAGGGAACACTAGGCGCTGTAAGCCATTGAGCTTAAGGCTCCGATTGTGAAGATTGTAGCTACAGTCATTTAAACACAAGAGGAGATCAAAACTTTTAAAAAATAAACAAATAAACAATAAATGAATAAAAAATAAACAAACAAATAAAAAACAAACAAACAAAAAACACTGGAAAGCCAGTCATTTATTTTGAGTTGTGAGGCTTTTTAGTTCACAAGCAGCAAGAGTTGCTCTTAGAACAGTCATTACAAATTGTCTTCTACAGCCAACAGTCATTGCTTATGGCCATAGCACTCTTAGGAATCCCGAGCTTGTGCGCTTAGTTAATACTTGGAATGGAGACTGCCAGGGAACACTAGGCGCTGTAAGCCATTGAGCTTAAGGCTCCGATTGTGAAGATTGTAGCTACAGTCATTTAAACACAAGAGGAGATCAAAACTTTTAAAAAATAAACAAATAAACAATAAATGAATAAAAAATAAACAAACAAATAAAAAAACAAATAAACAAAAAACACTGGAAAGCCAGTCATTTATTTTGAGTTGTGAGGCTTTTTAGTTCACAAGCAGCAAGAGTTGCTCTTAGAACAGTCATTACAAATTGTCTTCTACAGCCAACAGTCATTGCTTATGGCCGTAGCACTCTTAGGAATCCCGAGCTTGTGCGCTTAGTTAATACTTGGAATTGAGACTGCCAGGGAACACTAGGCGCTGTAAGCTTTTTAGCTTAGGGCTCCGATTGTGAAGATTGTAGCTACAGTCATTTAAACACAAGAGGAGATCAAAACTTTTAAAAAATAAACAAATAAACAATAAATGAATAAAAAATAAACAAACAAATAAAAAAACAAACAAACAAAAAACACTGGAAAGCCAGTCATTTATTTTGAGTTGTGAGGCTTTTTAGTTCACAAGCAGCAAGAGTTGCTCTTAGAACAGTCATTACAAATTGTCTTCTACAGCCAACAGTCATTGCTTATGGCCATAGCACTCTTAGGAATCCCGAGCTTGTGCGCTTAGTTAATACTTGGAATGGAGACTGCCAGGGAACACTAGGCGCTGTAAGCCATTGAGCTTAAGGCTCCGATTGTGAAGATTGTAGCTACAGTCATTTAAACACAAGAGGAGATCAAAACTTTAAAAAAATAAACAAATAAACAATAAATGAATAAAAAATAAACAAAGAAATAAAAAAACAAATAAACAAAAAACACTGGAAAGCCAGTCATTTATTTTGAGTTGTGAGGCTTTTTAGTTCACAAGCAACAAGAGTTGCTCTTAGAACAGTCATTACAAATTGTCTTCTACAGCCAACAGTCATTGCTTATGGCCATAGCACTCTTAGGAATCCCGAGCTTGTGCGCTTAGTTAATACTTGGAATGGAGACTGCCAGGGAACACTAGGCGCTGTAAGCCATTGAGCTTAAGGCTCCGATTGTGAAGATTGTAGCTACAGTCATTTAAACACAAGAGGAGATCAAAACTTTTAAAAAATAAACAAATAAACAATAAATGAATAAAAAATAAACAAACAAATAAAAAAACAAATAAACAAAAAACACTGGAAAGCCAGTCATTTATTTTGAGTTGTGAGGCTTTTTAGTTCACAAGCAGCAAGAGTTGCTCATAGAACAGTCATTACAAATTGTCTTCTACAGCCAACAGTCATTGCTTATGGCCGTAGCACTTTTAGGAATCCCGAGCTTGTGCGCTTAGTTAATACTTGGAATTGAGACTGCCAGGGAACACTAGGCGCTGTAAGCTTTTTAGCTTAGGGCTCCGATTGTGAAGATTGTAGCTACAGTCATTTAAACACAAGAGGAGATCAAAACTTTTAAAAAATAAACAAATAAACAATAAATGAATAAAAAATAAACAAAGAAATAAAAAAACAAATAAACAAAAAACACTGGAAAGCCAGTCATTTATTTTGAGTTGTGAGGCTTTTTAGTTTACAAGCAGCTCTGTAACAAGAGTTACTCTTAGAACAGGCATTACAAATAGTCTTCTACAGCCAACAGTCATTGCTTATGGCCGTAGCACTCTTAGGAATCCCGAGCTTGTGCGCTTAGTTAATACTTGGAATTGAGACTGCCAGGGAACACTAGGCGCTGTAAGCTTTTTAGCTTAAGGCTCCGATTGTGAAGATTGTAGCTACAGTCATTTAAACACAAGAGGAGATCAAAACTTTTAAAAAAATAAACAAATAAACAATAAATGAATAAAAAATAAACAAACAAATAAAAAAAACAAACAAACAAAAAACACTGGAAAGCCAGTCATTTATTTTGAGTTGTGAGGCTTTTTAGTTCACAAGCAGCAAGAGTTGCTCTTAGAACAGTCATTACAAATTGTCTTCTACAGCCAACAGTCATTGCTTATGGCCATAGCACTCTTAGGAATCCCGAGCTTGTGCGCTTAGTTAATACTTGGAATGGAGACTGCCAGGGAACACTAGGCGCTGTAAGCCATTGAGCTTAAGGCTCCGATTGTGAAGATTGTAGCTACAGTCATTTAAACACAAGAGGAGATCAAAACTTTTAAAAAATAAACAAATAAACAATAAATGAATAAAAAATAAACAAACAAATAAAAAAACAAATAAACAAAAAACACTGGAAAGCCAGTCATTTATTTTGAGGTGTGAGGCTTTTTAGTTTACAAGCAGCTCTGTAACAAGAGTTACTCTTAGAACAGGCATTACAAATAGTCTTCTACAGCCAACAGTCATTGCTTATGGCCGTAGCACTCTTAGGAATCCCGAGCTTGTGCGCTTAGTTAATACTTGGAATTGAGACTGCCAGGGAACACTAGGCGCTGTAAGCTTTTTAGCTTAAGGCTCCGATTGTGAAGATTGTAGCTACAGTCATTTAAACACAAGAGGAGATCAAAACTTTAAAAAAAATAAACAAATAAACAATAAATGAATAAAAAATAAACAAACAAATAAAAAAAACAAACAAACAAAAAACACTGGAAAGCCAGTCATTTATTTTGAGTTGTGAGGCTTTTTAGTTCACAAGCAGCAAGAGTTGCTCTTAGAACAGTCATTACAAATTGTCTTCTACAGCCAACAGTCATTGCTTATGGCCATAGCACTCTTAGGAATCCCGAGCTTGTGCGCTTAGTTAATACTTGGAATGGAGACTGCCAGGGAACACTAGGCGCTGTAAGCCATTGAGCTTAAGGCTCCGATTGTGAAGATTGTAGCTACAGTCATTTAAACACAAGAGGAGATCAAAACTTTTAAAAAATAAACAAATAAACAATAAATGAATAAAAAATAAACAAACAAATAAAAAAACAAACAAACAAAAAACACTGGAAAGCCAGTCATTTATTTTGAGTTGTGAGGCTTTTTAGTTCACAAGCAGCAAGAGTTGCTCTTAGAACAGTCATTACAAATTGTCTTCTACAGCCAACAGTCATTGCTTATGGCCGTAGCACTCTTAGGAATCCCGAGCTTGTGCGCTTAGTTAATACTTGGAATTGAGACTGCCAGGGAACACTAGGCGCTGTAAGCTTTTTAGCTTAGGGCTCCGATTGTGAAGATTGTAGCTACAGTCATTTAAACACAAGAGGAGATCAAAACTTTTAAAAAATAAACAAATAAACAATAAATGAATAAAAAATAAACAAACAAATAAAAAAACAAACAAACAAAAAACACTGGAAAGCCAGTCATTTATTTTGAGTTGTGAGGCTTTTTAGTTCACAAGCAGCAAGAGTTGCTCTTAGAACAGTCATTACAAATTGTCTTCTACAGCCAACAGTCATTGCTTATGGCCATAGCACTCTTAGGAATCCCGAGCTTGTGCGCTTAGTTAATACTTGGAATGGAGACTGCCAGGGAACACTAGGCGCTGTAAGCTTTTTAGCTTAAGGCTCCGATTGTGAAGATTGTAGCTACAGTCATTTAAACACAAGAGGAGATCAAAACTTTAAAAAAAATAAACAAATAAACAATAAATGAATAAAAAATAAACAAACAAATAAAAAAAACAAACAAACAAAAAACACTGGAAAGCCAGTCATTTATTTTGAGTTGTGAGGCTTTTTAGTTCACAAGCAGCAAGAGTTGCTCTTAGAACAGTCATTACAAATTGTCTTCTACAGCCAACAGTCATTGCTTATGGCCATAGCACTCTTAGGAATCCCGAGCTTGTGCGCTTAGTTAATACTTGGAATGGAGACTGCCAGGGAACACTAGGCGCTGTAAGCCATTGAGCTTAAGGCTCCGATTGTGAAGATTGTAGCTACAGTCATTTAAACACAAGAGGAGATCAAAACTTTTAAAAAATAAACAAATAAACAATAAATGAATAAAAAATAAACAAACAAATAAAAAAACAAACAAACAAAAAACACTGGAAAGCCAGTCATTTATTTTGAGTTGTGAGGCTTTTTAGTTCACAAGCAGCAAGAGTTGCTCTTAGAACAGTCATTACAAATTGTCTTCTACAGCCAACAGTCATTGCTTATGGCCGTAGCACTCTTAGGAATCCCGAGCTTGTGCGCTTAGTTAATACTTGGAATTGAGACTGCCAGGGAACACTAGGCGCTGTAAGCTTTTTAGCTTAGGGCTCCGATTGTGAAGATTGTAGCTACAGTCATTTAAACACAAGAGGAGATCAAAACTTTTAAAAAATAAACAAATAAACAATAAATGAATAAAAAATAAACAAACAAATAAAAAAACAAACAAACAAAAAACACTGGAAAGCCAGTCATTTATTTTGAGTTGTGAGGCTTTTTAGTTCACAAGCAGCAAGAGTTGCTCTTAGAACAGTCATTACAAATTGTCTTCTACAGCCAACAGTCATTGCTTATGGCCATAGCACTCTTAGGAATCCCGAGCTTGTGCGCTTAGTTAATACTTGGAATGGAGACTGCCAGGGAACACTAGGCGCTGTAAGCCATTGAGCTTAAGGCTCCGATTGTGAAGATTGTAGCTACAGTCATTTAAACACAAGAGGAGATCAAAACTTTAAAAAAATAAACAAATAAACAATAAATGAATAAAAAATAAACAAAGAAATAAAAAAACAAATAAACAAAAAACACTGGAAAGCCAGTCATTTATTTTGAGTTTTGAGGCTTTTTAGTTTACAAGCAGCTCTGTAACAAGAGTTACTCTTAGAACAGGCATTACAAATAGTCTTCTACAGCCAACAGTCATTGCTTATGGCCGTAGCACTCTTAGGAATCCCGAGCTTGTGCGCTTAGTTAATACTTGGAATTGAGACTGCCAGGGAACACTAGGCGCTGTAAGCTTTTTAGCTTAAGGCTCCGATTGTGAAGATTGTAGCTACAGTCATTTAAACACAAGAGGAGATCAAAACTTTTAAAAAAATAAACAAATAAACAATAAATGAATAAAAAATAAACAAACAAATAAAAAAACAAACAAACAAAAAACACTGGAAAGCCAGTCATTTATTTTGAGTTGTGAGGCTTTTTAGTTCACAAGCAGCAAGAGTTGCTCTTAGAACAGTCATTACAAATTGTCTTCTACAGCCAACAGTCATTGCTTATGGCCATAGCACTCTTAGGAATCCCGAGCTTGTGCGCTTAGTTAATACTTGGAATGGAGACTGCCAGGGAACACTAGGCGCTGTAAGCCATTGAGCTTAAGGCTCCGATTGTGAAGATTGTAGCTACAGTCATTTAAACACAAGAGGAGATCAAAACTTTTAAAAAATAAACAAATAAACAATAAATGAATAAAAAATAAACAAACAAATAAAAAAACAAACAAACAAAAAACACTGGAAAGCCAGTCATTTATTTTGAGTTGTGAGGCTTTTTAGTTCACAAGCAGCAAGAGTTGCTCTTAGAACAGTCATTACAAATTGTCTTCTACAGCCAACAGTCATTGCTTATGGCCATAGCACTCTTAGGAATCCCGAGCTTGTGCGCTTAGTTAATACTTGGAATGGAGACTGCCAGGGAACACTAGGCGCTGTAAGCCATTGAGCTTAAGGCTCCGATTGTGAAGATTGTAGCTACAGTCATTTATACACAAGAGGAGATCAAAACTTTTAAAAAATAAACAAATAAACAATAAATGAATAAAAAATAAACAAAGAAATAAAAAAACAAATAAACAAAAAACACTGGAAAGCCAGTCATTTATTTTGAGTTTTGAGGCTTTTTAGTTTACAAGCAGCTCTGTAACAAGAGTTACTCTTAGAACAGGCATTACAAATAGTCTTCTACAGCCAACAGTCATTGCTTATGGCCGTAACACTCTTAGGAATCCCGAGCTTGTGCGCTTAGTTAATACTTGGAATGGAGACTGCCAGGGAACACTAGGCGCTGTAAGCCATTGAGCTTAAGGCTCCGATTGTGAAGATTGTAGCTACAGTCATTTAAACACAAGAGGAGATCAAAACTTTAAAAAAATAAACAAATAAACAATAAATGAATAAAAAATAAACAAACAAATAAAAAAACAAACAAACAAAAAACACTGGAAAGCCAGTCATTTATTTTGAGTTGTGAGGCTTTTTAGTTCACAAGCAGCAAGAGTTGCTCTTAGAACAGTCATTACAAATTGTCTTCTACAGCCAACAGTCATTGCTTATGGCCATAGCACTCTTAGGAATCCCGAGCTTGTGCGCTTAGTTAATACTTGGAATGGAGACTGCCAGGGAACACTAGGCGCTGTAAGCCATTGAGCTTAAGGCTCCGATTGTGAAGATTGTAGCTACAGTCATTTAAACACAAGAGGAGATCAAAACTTTTAAAAAATAAACAAATAAACAATAAATGAATAAAAAATAAACAAACAAATAAAAAACAAACAAACAAAAAACACTGGAAAGCCAGTCATTTATTTTGAGTTGTGAGGCTTTTTAGTTCACAAGCAGCAAGAGTTGCTCTTAGAACAGTCATTACAAATTGTCTTCTACAGCCAACAGTCATTGCTTATGGCCATAGCACTCTTAGGAATCCCGAGCTTGTGCGCTTAGTTAATACTTGGAATGGAGACTGCCAGGGAACACTAGGCGCTGTAAGCCATTGAGCTTAAGGCTCCGATTGTGAAGATTGTAGCTACAGTCATTTAAACACAAGAGGAGATCAAAACTTTTAAAAAATAAACAAATAAACAATAAATGAATAAAAAATAAACAAACAAATAAAAAAACAAATAAACAAAAAACACTGGAAAGCCAGTCATTTATTTTGAGTTGTGAGGCTTTTTAGTTCACAAGCAGCAAGAGTTGCTCTTAGAACAGTCATTACAAATTGTCTTCTACAGCCAACAGTCATTGCTTATGGCCGTAGCACTCTTAGGAATCCCGAGCTTGTGCGCTTAGTTAATACTTGGAATTGAGACTGCCAGGGAACACTAGGCGCTGTAAGCTTTTTAGCTTAGGGCTCCGATTGTGAAGATTGTAGCTACAGTCATTTAAACACAAGAGGAGATCAAAACTTTTAAAAAATAAACAAATAAACAATAAATGAATAAAAAATAAACAAACAAATAAAAAAACAAACAAACAAAAAACACTGGAAAGCCAGTCATTTATTTTGAGTTGTGAGGCTTTTTAGTTCACAAGCAGCAAGAGTTGCTCTTAGAACAGTCATTACAAATTGTCTTCTACAGCCAACAGTCATTGCTTATGGCCATAGCACTCTTAGGAATCCCGAGCTTGTGCGCTTAGTTAATACTTGGAATGGAGACTGCCAGGGAACACTAGGCGCTGTAAGCCATTGAGCTTAAGGCTCCGATTGTGAAGATTGTAGCTACAGTCATTTAAACACAAGAGGAGATCAAAACTTTAAAAAAATAAACAAATAAACAATAAATGAATAAAAAATAAACAAAGAAATAAAAAAACAAATAAACAAAAAACACTGGAAAGCCAGTCATTTATTTTGAGTTGTGAGGCTTTTTAGTTTACAAGCAGCTCTGTAACAAGAGTTACTCTTAGAACAGGCATTACAAATAGTCTTCTACAGCCAACAGTCATTGCTTATGGCCGTAGCACTCTTAGGAATCCCGAGCTTGTGCGCTTAGTTAATACTTGGAATTGAGACTGCCAGGGAACACTAGGCGCTGTAAGCTTTTTAGCTTAAGGCTCCGATTGTGAAGATTGTAGCTACAGTCATTTAAACACAAGAGGAGATCAAAACTTTTAAAAAATAAACAAATAAACAATAAATGAATAAAAAATAAACAAACAAATAAAAAAACAAACAAACAAAAAACACTGGAAAGCCAGTCATTTATTTTGAGTTGTGAGGCTTTTTAGTTCACAAGCAGCAAGAGTTGCTCTTAGAACAGTCATTACAAACTGTCTTCTACAGCCAACAGTCATTGCTTATGGCCATAGCACTCTTAGGAATCCCGAGCTTGTGCGCTTAGTTAATACTTGGAATGGAGACTGCCAGGGAACACTAGGCGCTGTAAGCCATTGAGCTTAAGGCTCCGATTGTGAAGATTGTAGCTACAGTCATTTAAACACAAGAGGAGATCAAAACTTTTAAAAAATAAACAAATAAACAATAAATGAATAAAAAAATAAACAAAGAAATAAAAAAACAAATAAACAAAAAACACTGGAAAGCCAGTCATTTATTTTGAGTTGTGAGGCTTTTTAGTTTACAAGCAGCTCTGTAACAAGAGTTACTCTTAGAACAGGCATTACAAATAGTCTTCTACAGCCAACAGTCATTGCTTATGGCCGTAGCACTCTTAGGAATCCCGAGCTTGTGCGCTTAGTTAATACTTGGAATTGAGACTGCCAGGGAACACTAGGCGCTGTAAGCTTTTTAGCTTAAGGCTCCGATTGTGAAGATTGTAGCTACAGTCATTTAAACACAAGAGGAGATCAAAACTTTTAAAAAATAAACAAATAAACAATAAATGAATAAAAAATAAACAAACAAATAAAAAAACAAACAAACAAAAAACACTGGAAAGCCAGTCATTTATTTTGAGTTGTGAGGCTTTTTAGTTCACAAGCAGCAAGAGTTGCTCTTAGAACAGTCATTACAAACTGTCTTCTACAGCCAACAGTCATTGCTTATGGCCATAGCACTCTTAGGAATCCCGAGCTTGTGCGCTTAGTTAATACTTGGAATGGAGACTGCCAGGGAACACTAGGCGCTGTAAGCCATTGAGCTTAAGGCTCCGATTGTGAAGATTGTAGCTACAGTCATTTAAACACAAGAGGAGATCAAAACTTTTAAAAAATAAACAAATAAACAATAAATGAATAAAAAATAAACAAACAAATAAAAAAACAAATAAACAAAAAACACTGGAAAGCCAGTCATTTATTTTGAGTTGTGAGGCTTTTTAGTTTACAAGCAGCTCTGTAACAAGAGTTACTCTTAGAACAGGCATTACAAATAGTCTTCTACAGCCAACAGTCATTGCTTATGGCCGTAGCACTCTTAGGAATCCCGAGCTTGTGCGCTTAGTTAATACTTGGAATTGAGACTGCCAGGGAACACTAGGCGCTGTAAGCTTTTTAGCTTAAGGCTCCGATTGTGAAGATTGTAGCTACAGTCATTTAAACACAAGAGGAGATCAAAACTTAAAAAAAAATAAACAAATAAACAATAAATGAATAAAAAATAAACAAACAAATAAAAAAAACAAACAAACAAAAAACACTGGAAAGCCAGTCATTTATTTTGAGTTGTGAGGCTTTTTAGTTCACAAGCAGCAAGAGTTGCTCTTAGAACAGTCATTACAAATTGTCTTCTACAGCCAACAGTCATTGCTTATGGCCATAGCACTCTTAGGAATCCCGAGCTTGTGCGCTTAGTTAATACTTGGAATGGAGACTGCCAGGGAACACTAGGCGCTGTAAGCCATTGAGCTTAAGGCTCCGATTGTGAAGATTGTAGCTACAGTCATTTAAACACAAGAGGAGATCAAAACTTTTAAAAAATAAACAAATAAACAATAAATGAATAAAAAATAAACAAAGAAATAAAAAACAAATAAACAAAAAACACTGGAAAGCCAGTCATTTATTTTGAGTTTTGAGGCTTTTTAGTTTACAAGCAGCTCTGTAACAAGAGTTACTCTTAGAACAGGCATTACAAATAGTCTTCTACAGCCAACAGTCATTGCTTATGGCCGTAGCACTCTTAGGAATCCCGAGCTTGTGCGCTTAGTTAATACTTGGAATTGAGACTGCCAGGGAACACTAGGCGCTGTAAGCCATTGAGCTTAAGGCTCCGATTGTGAAGATTGTAGCTACAGTCATTTAAACACAAGAGGAGATCAAAACTTTTAAAAAAATAAACAAATAAACAATAAATGAATAAAAAATAAACAAAGAAATAAAAAAACAAATAAACAAAAAACACTGGAAAGCCAGTCATTTATTTTGAGTTTTGAGGCTTTTTAGTTTACAAGCAGCTCTGTAACAAGAGTTACTCTTAGAACAGGCATTACAAATAGTCTTCTACAGCCAACAGTCATTGCTTATGGCCGTAGCACTCTTAGGAATCCCGAGCTTGTGCGCTTAGTTAATACTTGGAATGGAGACTGCCAGGGAACACTAGGCGCTGTAAGCCATTGAGCTTAAGGCTCCGATTGTGAAGATTGTAGCTACAGTCATTTAAACACAAGAGGAGATCAAAACTTTAAAAAAATAAACAAATAAACAATAAATGAATAAAAAATAAACAAACAAATAAAAAAACAAACAAACAAAAAACACTGGAAAGCCAGTCATTTATTTTGAGTTGTGAGGCTTTTTAGTTCACAAGCAGCAAGAGTTGCTCTTAGAACAGTCATTACAAATTGTCTTCTACAGCCAACAGTCATTGCTTATGGCCATAGCACTCTTAGGAATCCCGAGCTTGTGCGCTTAGTTAATACTTGGAATGGAGACTGCCAGGGAACACTAGGCGCTGTAAGCCATTGAGCTTAAGGCTCCGATTGTGAAGATTGTAGCTACAGTCATTTAAACACAAGAGGAGATCAAAACTTTAAAAAAATAAACAAATAAACAATAAATGAATAAAAAATAAACAAACAAATAAAAAAACAAACAAACAAAAAACACTGGAAAGCCAGTCATTTATTTTGAGTTGTGAGGCTTTTTAGTTCACAAGCAGCAAGAGTTGCTCTTAGAACAGTCATTACAAATTGTCTTCTACAGCCAACAGTCATTGCTTATGGCCATAGCACTCTTAGGAATCCCGAGCTTGTGCGCTTAGTTAATACTTGGAATGGAGACTGCCAGGGAACACTAGGCGCTGTAAGCCATTGAGCTTAAGGCTCCGATTGTGAAGATTGTAGCTACAGTCATTTAAACACAAGAGGAGATCAAAACTTTTAAAAAATAAACAAATAAACAATAAATGAATAAAAAATAAACAAACAAATAAAAAAACAAATAAACAAAAAACACTGGAAAGCCAGTCATTTATTTTGAGTTGTGAGGCTTTTTAGTTCACAAGCAGCAAGAGTTGCTCTTAGAACAGTCATTACAAATTGTCTTCTACAGCCAACAGTCATTGCTTATGGCCGTAGCACTCTTAGGAATCCCGAGCTTGTGCGCTTAGTTAATACTTGGAATTGAGACTGCCAGGGAACACTAGGCGCTGTAAGCTTTTTAGCTTAGGGCTCCGATTGTGAAGATTGTAGCTACAGTCATTTAAACACAAGAGGAGATCAAAACTTTTAAAAAATAAACAAATAAACAATAAATGATTAAAAAATAAACAAACAAATAAAAAAACAAACAAACAAAAAACACTGGAAAGCCAGTCATTTATTTTGAGTTGTGAGGCTTTTTAGTTCACAAGCAGCAAGAGTTGCTCTTAGAACAGTCATTACAAATTGTCTTCTACAGCCAACAGTCATTGCTTATGGCCATAGCACTCTTAGGAATCCCGAGCTTGTGCGCTTAGTTAATACTTGGAATGGAGACTGCCAGGGAACACTAGGCGCTGTAAGCCATTGAGCTTAAGGCTCCGATTGTGAAGATTGTAGCTACAGTCATTTAAACACAAGAGGAGATCAAAACTTTAAAAAAATAAACAAATAAACAATAAATGAATAAAAAATAAACAAAGAAATAAAAAACAAATAAACAAAAAACACTGGAAAGCCAGTCATTTATTTTGAGTTTTGAGGCTTTTTAGTTTACAAGCAGCTCTGTAACAAGAGTTACTCTTAGAACAGGCATTACAAATAGTCTTCTACAGCCAACAGTCATTGCTTATGGCCGTAGCACTCTTAGGAATCCCGAGCTTGTGCGCTTAGTTAATACTTGGAATTGAGACTGCCAGGGAACACTAGGCGCTGTAAGCTTTTTAGCTTAAGGCTCCGATTGTGAAGATTGTAGCTACAGTCATTTAAACACAAGAGGAGATCAAAACTTTTAAAAAATAAACAAATAAACAATAAATGAATAAAAAATAAACAAACAAATAAAAAAACAAACAAACAAAAAACACTGGAAAGCCAGTCATTTATTTTGAGTTGTGAGGCTTTTTAGTTCACAAGCAGCAAGAGTTGCTCTTAGAACAGTCATTACAAATTGTCTTCTACAGCCAACAGTCATTGCTTATGGCCATAGCACTCTTAGGAATCCCGAGCTTGTGCGCTTAGTTAATACTTGGAATGGAGACTGCCAGGGAACACTAGGCGCTGTAAGCCATTGAGCTTAAGGCTCCGATTGTGAAGATTGTAGCTACAGTCATTTAAACACAAGAGGAGATCAAAACTTTTAAAAAATAAACAAATAAACAATAAATGAATAAAAAATAAACAAACAAATAAAAAAACAAATAAACAAAAAACACTGGAAAGCCAGTCATTTATTTTGAGTTGTGAGGCTTTTTAGTTCACAAGCAGCAAGAGTTGCTCTTAGAACAGTCATTACAAATTGTCTTCTACAGCCAACAGTCATTGCTTATGGCCGTAGCACTCTTAGGAATCCCGAGCTTGTGCGCTTAGTTAATACTTGGAATTGAGACTGCCAGGGAACACTAGGCGCTGTAAGCTTTTTAGCTTAAGGCTCCGATTGTGAAGATTGTAGCTACAGTCATTTAAACACAAGAGGAGATCAAAACTTTTAAAAAAATAAACAAATAAACAATAAATGAATAAAAAATAAACAAACAAATAAAAAAAACAAACAAACAAAAAACACTGGAAAGCCAGTCATTTATTTTGAGTTGTGAGGCTTTTTAGTTCACAAGCAGCAAGAGTTGCTCTTAGAACAGTCATTACAAATTGTCTTCTACAGCCAACAGTCATTGCTTATGGCCATAGCACTCTTAGGAATCCCGAGCTTGTGCGCTTAGTTAATACTTGGAATGGAGACTGCCAGGGAACACTAGGCGCTGTAAGCCATTGAGCTTAAGGCTCCGATTGTGAAGATTGTAGCTACAGTCATTTAAACACAAGAGGAGATCAAAACTTTTAAAAAATAAACAAATAAACAATAAATGAATAAAAAATAAACAAACAAATAAAAAAACAAATAAACAAAAAACACTGGAAAGCCAGTCATTTATTTTGAGGTGTGAGGCTTTTTAGTTTACAAGCAGCTCTGTAACAAGAGTTACTCTTAGAACAGGCATTACAAATAGTCTTCTACAGCCAACAGTCATTGCTTATGGCCGTAGCACTCTTAGGAATCCCGAGCTTGTGCGCTTAGTTAATACTTGGAATTGAGACTGCCAGGGAACACTAGGCGCTGTAAGCTTTTTAGCTTAAGGCTCCGATTGTGAAGATTGTAGCTACAGTCATTTAAACACAAGAGGAGATCAAAACTTTAAAAAAAATAAACAAATAAACAATAAATGAATAAAAAATAAACAAACAAATAAAAAAAACAAACAAACAAAAAACACTGGAAAGCCAGTCATTTATTTTGAGTTGTGAGGCTTTTTAGTTCACAAGCAGCAAGAGTTGCTCTTAGAACAGTCATTACAAATTGTCTTCTACAGCCAACAGTCATTGCTTATGGCCATAGCACTCTTAGGAATCCCGAGCTTGTGCGCTTAGTTAATACTTGGAATGGAGACTGCCAGGGAACACTAGGCGCTGTAAGCCATTGAGCTTAAGGCTCCGATTGTGAAGATTGTAGCTACAGTCATTTAAACACAAGAGGAGATCAAAACTTTTAAAAAATAAACAAATAAACAATAAATGAATAAAAAATAAACAAACAAATAAAAAAACAAACAAACAAAAAACACTGGAAAGCCAGTCATTTATTTTGAGTTGTGAGGCTTTTTAGTTCACAAGCAGCAAGAGTTGCTCTTAGAACAGTCATTACAAATTGTCTTCTACAGCCAACAGTCATTGCTTATGGCCATAGCACTCTTAGGAATCCCGAGCTTGTGCGCTTAGTTAATACTTGGAATGGAGACTGCCAGGGAACACTAGGCGCTGTAAGCCATTGAGCTTAAGGCTCCGATTGTGAAGATTGTAGCTACAGTCATTTATACACAAGAGGAGATCAAAACTTTTAAAAAATAAACAAATAAACAATAAATGAATAAAAAATAAACAAAGAAATAAAAAAACAAATAAACAAAAAACACTGGAAAGCCAGTCATTTATTTTGAGTTTTGAGGCTTTTTAGTTTACAAGCAGCTCTGTAACAAGAGTTACTCTTAGAACAGGCATTACAAATAGTCTTCTACAGCCAACAGTCATTGCTTATGGCCGTAACACTCTTAGGAATCCCGAGCTTGTGCGCTTAGTTAATACTTGGAATGGAGACTGCCAGGGAACACTAGGCGCTGTAAGCCATTGAGCTTAAGGCTCCGATTGTGAAGATTGTAGCTACAGTCATTTAAACACAAGAGGAGATCAAAACTTTAAAAAAATAAACAAATAAACAATAAATGAATAAAAAATAAACAAACAAATAAAAAAACAAACAAACAAAAAACACTGGAAAGCCAGTCATTTATTTTGAGTTGTGAGGCTTTTTAGTTCACAAGCAGCAAGAGTTGCTCTTAGAACAGTCATTACAAATTGTCTTCTACAGCCAACAGTCATTGCTTATGGCCATAGCACTCTTAGGAATCCCGAGCTTGTGCGCTTAGTTAATACTTGGAATGGAGACTGCCAGGGAACACTAGGCGCTGTAAGCCATTGAGCTTAAGGCTCCGATTGTGAAGATTGTAGCTACAGTCATTTAAACACAAGAGGAGATCAAAACTTTTAAAAAATAAACAAATAAACAATAAATGAATAAAAAATAAACAAACAAATAAAAAACAAACAAACAAAAAACACTGGAAAGCCAGTCATTTATTTTGAGTTGTGAGGCTTTTTAGTTCACAAGCAGCAAGAGTTGCTCTTAGAACAGTCATTACAAATTGTCTTCTACAGCCAACAGTCATTGCTTATGGCCATAGCACTCTTAGGAATCCCGAGCTTGTGCGCTTAGTTAATACTTGGAATGGAGACTGCCAGGGAACACTAGGCGCTGTAAGCCATTGAGCTTAAGGCTCCGATTGTGAAGATTGTAGCTACAGTCATTTAAACACAAGAGGAGATCAAAACTTTTAAAAAATAAACAAATAAACAATAAATGAATAAAAAATAAACAAACAAATAAAAAAACAAATAAACAAAAAACACTGGAAAGCCAGTCATTTATTTTGAGTTGTGAGGCTTTTTAGTTCACAAGCAGCAAGAGTTGCTCTTAGAACAGTCATTACAAATTGTCTTCTACAGCCAACAGTCATTGCTTATGGCCGTAGCACTCTTAGGAATCCCGAGCTTGTGCGCTTAGTTAATACTTGGAATTGAGACTGCCAGGGAACACTAGGCGCTGTAAGCTTTTTAGCTTAGGGCTCCGATTGTGAAGATTGTAGCTACAGTCATTTAAACACAAGAGGAGATCAAAACTTTTAAAAAATAAACAAATAAACAATAAATGAATAAAAAATAAACAAAGAAATAAAAAAACAAACAAACAAAAAACACTGGAAAGCCAGTCATTTATTTTGAGTTGTGAGGCTTTTTAGTTCACAAGCAGCAAGAGTTGCTCTTAGAACAGTCATTACAAATTGTCTTCTACAGCCAACAGTCATTGCTTATGGCCATAGCACTCTTAGGAATCCCGAGCTTGTGCGCTTAGTTAATACTTGGAATGGAGACTGCCAGGGAACACTAGGCGCTGTAAGCCATTGAGCTTAAGGCTCCGATTGTGAAGATTGTAGCTACAGTCATTTAAACACAAGAGGAGATCAAAACTTTAAAAAAATAAACAAATAAACAATAAATGAATAAAAAATAAACAAAGAAATAAAAAAACAAATAAACAAAAAACACTGGAAAGCCAGTCATTTATTTTGAGTTGTGAGGCTTTTTAGTTTACAAGCAGCTCTGTAACAAGAGTTACTCTTAGAACAGGCATTACAAATAGTCTTCTACAGCCAACAGTCATTGCTTATGGCCGTAGCACTCTTAGGAATCCCGAGCTTGTGCGCTTAGTTAATACTTGGAATTGAGACTGCCAGGGAACACTAGGCGCTGTAAGCTTTTTAGCTTAAGGCTCCGATTGTGAAGATTGTAGCTACAGTCATTTAAACACAAGAGGAGATCAAAACTTTTAAAAAATAAACAAATAAACAATAAATGAATAAAAAATAAACAAACAAATAAAAAAACAAACAAACAAAAAACACTGGAAAGCCAGTCATTTATTTTGAGTTGTGAGGCTTTTTAGTTCACAAGCAGCAAGAGTTGCTCTTAGAACAGTCATTACAAACTGTCTTCTACAGCCAACAGTCATTGCTTATGGCCATAGCACTCTTAGGAATCCCGAGCTTGTGCGCTTAGTTAATACTTGGAATGGAGACTGCCAGGGAACACTAGGCGCTGTAAGCCATTGAGCTTAAGGCTCCGATTGTGAAGATTGTAGCTACAGTCATTTAAACACAAGAGGAGATCAAAACTTTTAAAAAATAAACAAATAAACAATAAATGAATAAAAAATAAACAAACAAATAAAAAAACAAATAAACAAAAAACACTGGAAAGCCAGTCATTTATTTTGAGTTGTGAGGCTTTTTAGTTTACAAGCAGCTCTGTAACAAGAGTTACTCTTAGAACAGGCATTACAAATAGTCTTCTACAGCCAACAGTCATTGCTTATGGCCGTAGCACTCTTAGGAATCCCGAGCTTGTGCGCTTAGTTAATACTTGGAATTGAGACTGCCAGGGAACACTAGGCGCTGTAAGCTTTTTAGCTTAAGGCTCCGATTGTGAAGATTGTAGCTACAGTCATTTAAACACAAGAGGAGATCAAAACTTAAAAAAAAATAAACAAATAAACAATAAATGAATAAAAAATAAACAAACAAATAAAAAAAACAAACAAACAAAAAACACTGGAAAGCCAGTCATTTATTTTGAGTTGTGAGGCTTTTTAGTTCACAAGCAGCAAGAGTTGCTCTTAGAACAGTCATTACAAATTGTCTTCTACAGCCAACAGTCATTGCTTATGGCCATAGCACTCTTAGGAATCCCGAGCTTGTGCGCTTAGTTAATACTTGGAATGGAGACTGCCAGGGAACACTAGGCGCTGTAAGCCATTGAGCTTAAGGCTCCGATTGTGAAGATTGTAGCTACAGTCATTTAAACACAAGAGGAGATCAAAACTTTTAAAAAATAAACAAATAAACAATAAATGAATAAAAAATAAACAAACAAATAAAAAAACAAACAAACAAAAAACACTGGAAAGCCAGTCATTTATTTTGAGTTGTGAGGCTTTTTAGTTCACAAGCAGCAAGAGTTGCTCTTAGAACAGTCATTACAAATTGTCTTCTACAGCCAACAGTCATTGCTTATGGCCATAGCACTCTTAGGAATCCCGAGCTTGTGCGCTTAGTTAATACTTGGAATGGAGACTGCCAGGGAACACTAGGCGCTGTAAGCCATTGAGCTTAAGGCTCCGATTGTGAAGATTGTAGCTACAGTCATTTAAACACAAGAGGAGATCAAAACTTTTAAAAAATAAACAAATAAACAATAAATGAATAAAAAATAAACAAACAAATAAAAAAACAAATAAACAAAAAACACTGGAAAGCCAGTCATTTATTTTGAGTTGTGAGGCTTTTTAGTTTACAAGCAGCTCTGTAACAAGAGTTACTCTTAGAACAGGCATTACAAATAGTCTTCTACAGCCAACAGTCATTGCTTATGGCCGTAGCACTCTTAGGAATCCCGAGCTTGTGCGCTTAGTTAATACTTGGAATTGAGACTGCCAGGGAACACTAGGCGCTGTAAGCTTTTTAGCTTAAGGCTCCGATTGTGAAGATTGTAGCTACAGTCATTTAAACACAAGAGGAGATCAAAACTTAAAAAAAAATAAACAAATAAACAATAAATGAATAAAAAATAAACAAACAAATAAAAAAAACAAACAAACAAAAAACACTGGAAAGCCAGTCATTTATTTTGAGTTGTGAGGCTTTTTAGTTCACAAGCAGCAAGAGTTGCTCTTAGAACAGTCATTACAAATTGTCTTCTACAGCCAACAGTCATTGCTTATGGCCATAGCACTCTTAGGAATCCCGAGCTTGTGCGCTTAGTTAATACTTGGAATGGAGACTGCCAGGGAACACTAGGCGCTGTAAGCCATTGAGCTTAAGGCTCCGATTGTGAAGATTGTAGCTACAGTCATTTAAACACAAGAGGAGATCAAAACTTTTAAAAAATAAACAAATAAACAATAAATGAATAAAAAATAAACAAACAAATAAAAAAACAAACAAACAAAAAACACTGGAAAGCCAGTCATTTATTTTGAGTTGTGAGGCTTTTTAGTTCACAAGCAGCAAGAGTTGCTCTTAGAACAGTCATTACAAATTGTCTTCTACAGCCAACAGTCATTGCTTATGGCCGTAGCACTCTTAGGAATCCCGAGCTTGTGCGCTTAGTTAATACTTGGAATTGAGACTGCCAGGGAACACTAGGCGCTGTAAGCTTTTTAGCTTAAGGCTCCGATTGTGAAGATTGTAGCTACAGTCATTTAAACACAAGAGGAGATCAAAACTTTTAAAAAAATAAACAAATAAACAATAAATGAATAAAAAATAAACAAACAAATAAAAAAAACAAACAAACAAAAAACACTGGAAAGCCAGTCATTTATTTTGAGTTGTGAGGCTTTTTAGTTCACAAGCAGCAAGAGTTGCTCTTAGAACAGTCATTACAAATTGTCTTCTACAGCCAACAGTCATTGCTTATGGCCATAGCACTCTTAGGAATCCCGAGCTTGTGCGCTTAGTTAATACTTGGAATGGAGACTGCCAGGGAACACTAGGCGCTGTAAGCCATTGAGCTTAAGGCTCCGATTGTGAAGATTGTAGCTACAGTCATTTAAACACAAGAGGAGATCAAAACTTTTAAAAAATAAACAAATAAACAATAAATGAATAAAAAATAAACAAAGAAATAAAAAAACAAATAAACAAAAAACACTGGAAAGCCAGTCATTTATTTTGAGTTGTGAGGCTTTTTAGTTTACAAGCAGCTCTGTAACAAGAGTTACTCTTAGAACAGGCATTACAAATAGTCTTCTACAGCCAACAGTCATTGCTTATGGCCGTAGCACTCTTAGGAATCCCGAGCTTGTGCGCTTAGTTAATACTTGGAATTGAGACTGCCAGGGAACACTAGGCGCTGTAAGCTTTTTAGCTTAAGGCTCCGATTGTGAAGATTGTAGCTACAGTCATTTAAACACAAGAGGAGATCAAAACTTTTAAAAAAATAAACAAATAAACAATAAATGAATAAAAAATAAACAAACAAATAAAAAAAACAAACAAACAAAAAACACTGGAAAGCCAGTCATTTATTTTGAGTTGTGAGGCTTTTTAGTTCACAAGCAGCAAGAGTTGCTCTTAGAACAGTCATTACAAATTGTCTTCTACAGCCAACAGTCATTGCTTATGGCCATAGCACTCTTAGGAATCCCGAGCTTGTGCGCTTAGTTAATACTTGGAATGGAGACTGCCAGGGAACACTAGGCGCTGTAAGCCATTGAGCTTAAGGCTCCGATTGTGAAGATTGTAGCTACAGTCATTTAAACACAAGAGGAGATCAAAACTTTTAAAAAATAAACAAATAAACAATAAATGAATAAAAAATAAACAAACAAATAAAAAAACAAATAAACAAAAAACACTGGAAAGCCAGTCATTTATTTTGAGGTGTGAGGCTTTTTAGTTTACAAGCAGCTCTGTAACAAGAGTTACTCTTAGAACAGGCATTACAAATAGTCTTCTACAGCCAACAGTCATTGCTTATGGCCGTAGCACTCTTAGGAATTCCGAGCTTGTGCGCTTAGTTAATACTTGGAATTGAGACTGCCAGGGAACACTAGGCGCTGTAAGCTTTTTAGCTTAAGGCTCCGATTGTGAAGATTGTAGCTACAGTCATTTAAACACAAGAGGAGATCAAAACTTTTAAAAAATAAACAAATAAACAATAAATGAATAAAAAATAAACAAACAAATAAAAAACAAACAAACAAAAAACACTGGAAAGCCAGTCATTTATTTTGAGTTGTGAGGCTTTTTAGTTCACAAGCAGCAAGAGTTGCTCTTAGAACAGTCATTACAAATTGTCTTCTACAGCCAACAGTCATTGCTTATGGCCGTAGCACTCTTAGGAATCCCGAGCTTGTGCGCTTAGTTAATACTTGGAATTGAGACTGCCAGGGAACACTAGGCGCTGTAAGCTTTTTAGCTTAAGGCTCCGATTGTGAAGATTGTAGCTACAGTCATTTAAACACAAGAGGAGATCAAAACTTTTAAAAAAATAAACAAATAAACAATAAATGAATAAAAAATAAACAAACAAATAAAAAAAACAAACAAACAAAAAACACTGGAAAGCCAGTCATTTATTTTGAGTTGTGAGGCTTTTTAGTTCACAAGCAGCAAGAGTTGCTCTTAGAACAGTCATTACAAATTGTCTTCTACAGCCAACAGTCATTGCTTATGGCCATAGCACTCTTAGGAATCCCGAGCTTGTGCGCTTAGTTAATACTTGGAATGGAGACTGCCAGGGAACACTAGGCGCTGTAAGCCATTGAGCTTAAGGCTCCGATTGTGAAGATTGTAGCTACAGTCATTTAAACACAAGAGGAGATCAAAACTTTTAAAAAATAAACAAATAAACAATAAATGAATAAAAAATAAACAAAGAAATAAAAAAACAAATAAACAAAAAACACTGGAAAGCCAGTCATTTATTTTGAGTTGTGAGGCTTTTTAGTTTACAAGCAGCTCTGTAACAAGAGTTACTCTTAGAACAGGCATTACAAATAGTCTTCTACAGCCAACAGTCATTGCTTATGGCCGTAGCACTCTTAGGAATCCCGAGCTTGTGCGCTTAGTTAATACTTGGAATTGAGACTGCCAGGGAACACTAGGCGCTGTAAGCTTTTTAGCTTAAGGCTCCGATTGTGAAGATTGTAGCTACAGTCATTTAAACACAAGAGGAGATCAAAACTTTTAAAAAAATAAACAAATAAACAATAAATGAATAAAAAATAAACAAACAAATAAAAAAAACAAACAAACAAAAAACACTGGAAAGCCAGTCATTTATTTTGAGTTGTGAGGCTTTTTAGTTCACAAGCAGCAAGAGTTGCTCTTAGAACAGTCATTACAAATTGTCTTCTACAGCCAACAGTCATTGCTTATGGCCATAGCACTCTTAGGAATCCCGAGCTTGTGCGCTTAGTTAATACTTGGAATGGAGACTGCCAGGGAACACTAGGCGCTGTAAGCCATTGAGCTTAAGGCTCCGATTGTGAAGATTGTAGCTACAGTCATTTAAACACAAGAGGAGATCAAAACTTTTAAAAAATAAACAAATAAACAATAAATGAATAAAAAATAAACAAACAAATAAAAAAACAAATAAACAAAAAACACTGGAAAGCCAGTCATTTATTTTGAGGTGTGAGGCTTTTTAGTTTACAAGCAGCTCTGTAACAAGAGTTACTCTTAGAACAGGCATTACAAATAGTCTTCTACAGCCAACAGTCATTGCTTATGGCCGTAGCACTCTTAGGAATCCCGAGCTTGTGCGCTTAGTTAATACTTGGAATTGAGACTGCCAGGGAACACTAGGCGCTGTAAGCTTTTTAGCTTAAGGCTCCGATTGTGAAGATTGTAGCTACAGTCATTTAAACACAAGAGGAGATCAAAACTTTTAAAAAATAAACAAATAAACAATAAATGAATAAAAAATAAACAAACAAATAAAAAACAAACAAACAAAAAACACTGGAAAGCCAGTCATTTATTTTGAGTTGTGAGGCTTTTTAGTTCACAAGCAGCAAGAGTTGCTCTTAGAACAGTCATTACAAATTGTCTTCTACAGCCAACAGTCATTGCTTATGGCCATAGCACTCTTAGGAATCCCGAGCTTGTGCGCTTAGTTAATACTTGGAATGGAGACTGCCAGGGAACACTAGGCGCTGTAAGCCATTGAGCTTAAGGCTCCGATTGTGAAGATTGTAGCTACAGTCATTTAAACACAAGAGGAGATCAAAACTTTTAAAAAATAAACAAATAAACAATAAATGAATAAAAAATAAACAAACAAATAAAAAAACAAATAAACAAAAAACACTGGAAAGCCAGTCATTTATTTTGAGTTGTGAGGCTTTTTAGTTCACAAGCAGCAAGAGTTGCTCTTAGAACAGTCATTACAAATTGTCTTCTACAGCCAACAGTCATTGCTTATGGCCGTAGCACTCTTAGGAATCCCGAGCTTGTGCGCTTAGTTAATACTTGGAATTGAGACTGCCAGGGAACACTAGGCGCTGTAAGCTTTTTAGCTTAGGGCTCCGATTGTGAAGATTGTAGCTACAGTCATTTAAACACAAGAGGAGATCAAAACTTTTAAAAAATAAACAAATAAACAATAAATGAATAAAAAATAAACAAAGAAATAAAAAAACAAACAAACAAAAAACACTGGAAAGCCAGTCATTTATTTTGAGTTGTGAGGCTTTTTAGTTCACAAGCAGCAAGAGTTGCTCTTAGAACAGTCATTACAAATTGTCTTCTACAGCCAACAGTCATTGCTTATGGCCATAGCACTCTTAGGAATCCCGAGCTTGTGCGCTTAGTTAATACTTGGAATGGAGACTGCCAGGGAACACTAGGCGCTGTAAGCCATTGAGCTTAAGGCTCCGATTGTGAAGATTGTAGCTACAGTCATTTAAACACAAGAGGAGATCAAAACTTTAAAAAAATAAACAAATAAACAATAAATGAATAAAAAATAAACAAAGAAATAAAAAAACAAATAAACAAAAAACACTGGAAAGCCAGTCATTTATTTTGAGTTGTGAGGCTTTTTAGTTTACAAGCAGCTCTGTAACAAGAGTTACTCTTAGAACAGGCATTACAAATAGTCTTCTACAGCCAACAGTCATTGCTTATGGCCGTAGCACTCTTAGGAATCCCGAGCTTGTGCGCTTAGTTAATACTTGGAATTGAGACTGCCAGGGAACACTAGGCGCTGTAAGCTTTTTAGCTTAAGGCTCCGATTGTGAAGATTGTAGCTACAGTCATTTAAACACAAGAGGAGATCAAAACTTTTAAAAAATAAACAAATAAACAATAAATGAATAAAAAATAAACAAACAAATAAAAAAACAAACAAACAAAAAACACTGGAAAGCCAGTCATTTATTTTGAGTTGTGAGGCTTTTTAGTTCACAAGCAGCAAGAGTTGCTCTTAGAACAGTCATTACAAACTGTCTTCTACAGCCAACAGTCATTGCTTATGGCCATAGCACTCTTAGGAATCCCGAGCTTGTGCGCTTAGTTAATACTTGGAATGGAGACTGCCAGGGAACACTAGGCGCTGTAAGCCATTGAGCTTAAGGCTCCGATTGTGAAGATTGTAGCTACAGTCATTTAAACACAAGAGGAGATCAAAACTTTTAAAAAATAAACAAATAAACAATAAATGAATAAAAAATAAACAAACAAATAAAAAAACAAATAAACAAAAAACACTGGAAAGCCAGTCATTTATTTTGAGTTGTGAGGCTTTTTAGTTTACAAGCAGCTCTGTAACAAGAGTTACTCTTAGAACAGGCATTACAAATAGTCTTCTACAGCCAACAGTCATTGCTTATGGCCGTAGCACTCTTAGGAATCCCGAGCTTGTGCGCTTAGTTAATACTTGGAATTGAGACTGCCAGGGAACACTAGGCGCTGTAAGCTTTTTAGCTTAAGGCTCCGATTGTGAAGATTGTAGCTACAGTCATTTAAACACAAGAGGAGATCAAAACTTAAAAAAAAATAAACAAATAAACAATAAATGAATAAAAAATAAACAAACAAATAAAAAAAACAAACAAACAAAAAACACTGGAAAGCCAGTCATTTATTTTGAGTTGTGAGGCTTTTTAGTTCACAAGCAGCAAGAGTTGCTCTTAGAACAGTCATTACAAATTGTCTTCTACAGCCAACAGTCATTGCTTATGGCCATAGCACTCTTAGGAATCCCGAGCTTGTGCGCTTAGTTAATACTTGGAATGGAGACTGCCAGGGAACACTAGGCGCTGTAAGCCATTGAGCTTAAGGCTCCGATTGTGAAGATTGTAGCTACAGTCATTTAAACACAAGAGGAGATCAAAACTTTTAAAAAATAAACAAATAAACAATAAATGAATAAAAAATAAACAAACAAATAAAAAAACAAACAAACAAAAAACACTGGAAAGCCAGTCATTTATTTTGAGTTGTGAGGCTTTTTAGTTCACAAGCAGCAAGAGTTGCTCTTAGAACAGTCATTACAAATTGTCTTCTACAGCCAACAGTCATTGCTTATGGCCGTAGCACTCTTAGGAATCCCGAGCTTGTGCGCTTAGTTAATACTTGGAATTGAGACTGCCAGGGAACACTAGGCGCTGTAAGCTTTTTAGCTTAAGGCTCCGATTGTGAAGATTGTAGCTACAGTCATTTAAACACAAGAGGAGATCAAAACTTTTAAAAAAATAAACAAATAAACAATAAATGAATAAAAAATAAACAAACAAATAAAAAAAACAAACAAACAAAAAACACTGGAAAGCCAGTCATTTATTTTGAGTTGTGAGGCTTTTTAGTTCACAAGCAGCAAGAGTTGCTCTTAGAACAGTCATTACAAATTGTCTTCTACAGCCAACAGTCATTGCTTATGGCCATAGCACTCTTAGGAATCCCGAGCTTGTGCGCTTAGTTAATACTTGGAATGGAGACTGCCAGGGAACACTAGGCGCTGTAAGCCATTGAGCTTAAGGCTCCGATTGTGAAGATTGTAGCTACAGTCATTTAAACACAAGAGGAGATCAAAACTTTTAAAAAATAAACAAATAAACAATAAATGAATAAAAAATAAACAAAGAAATAAAAAAACAAATAAACAAAAAACACTGGAAAGCCAGTCATTTATTTTGAGTTGTGAGGCTTTTTAGTTTACAAGCAGCTCTGTAACAAGAGTTACTCTTAGAACAGGCATTACAAATAGTCTTCTACAGCCAACAGTCATTGCTTATGGCCGTAGCACTCTTAGGAATCCCGAGCTTGTGCGCTTAGTTAATACTTGGAATTGAGACTGCCAGGGAACACTAGGCGCTGTAAGCTTTTTAGCTTAAGGCTCCGATTGTGAAGATTGTAGCTACAGTCATTTAAACACAAGAGGAGATCAAAACTTTTAAAAAAATAAACAAATAAACAATAAATGAATAAAAAATAAACAAACAAATAAAAAAAACAAACAAACAAAAAACACTGGAAAGCCAGTCATTTATTTTGAGTTGTGAGGCTTTTTAGTTCACAAGCAGCAAGAGTTGCTCTTAGAACAGTCATTACAAATTGTCTTCTACAGCCAACAGTCATTGCTTATGGCCATAGCACTCTTAGGAATCCCGAGCTTGTGCGCTTAGTTAATACTTGGAATGGAGACTGCCAGGGAACACTAGGCGCTGTAAGCCATTGAGCTTAAGGCTCCGATTGTGAAGATTGTAGCTACAGTCATTTAAACACAAGAGGAGATCAAAACTTTTAAAAAATAAACAAATAAACAATAAATGAATAAAAAATAAACAAACAAATAAAAAAACAAATAAACAAAAAACACTGGAAAGCCAGTCATTTATTTTGAGGTGTGAGGCTTTTTAGTTTACAAGCAGCTCTGTAACAAGAGTTACTCTTAGAACAGGCATTACAAATAGTCTTCTACAGCCAACAGTCATTGCTTATGGCCGTAGCACTCTTAGGAATCCCGAGCTTGTGCGCTTAGTTAATACTTGGAATTGAGACTGCCAGGGAACACTAGGCGCTGTAAGCTTTTTAGCTTAAGGCTCCGATTGTGAAGATTGTAGCTACAGTCATTTAAACACAAGAGGAGATCAAAACTTTAAAAAAAATAAACAAATAAACAATAAATGAATAAAAAATAAACAAACAAATAAAAAAACAAACAAACAAAAAACACTGGAAAGCCAGTCATTTATTTTGAGTTGTGAGGCTTTTTAGTTCACAAGCAGCAAGAGTTGCTCTTAGAACAGTCATTACAAATTGTCTTCTACAGCCAACAGTCATTGCTTATGGCCATAGCACTCTTAGGAATCCCGAGCTTGTGCGCTTAGTTAATACTTGGAATGGAGACTGCCAGGGAACACTAGGCGCTGTAAGCCATTGAGCTTAAGGCTCCGATTGTGAAGATTGTAGCTACAGTCATTTAAACACAAGAGGAGATCAAAACTTTTAAAAAATAAACAAATAAACAATAAATGAATAAAAAATAAACAAACAAATAAAAAAACAAACAAACAAAAAACACTGGAAAGCCAGTCATTTATTTTGAGTTGTGAGGCTTTTTAGTTCACAAGCAGCAAGAGTTGCTCTTAGAACAGTCATTACAAATTGTCTTCTACAGCCAACAGTCATTGCTTATGGCCGTAGCACTCTTAGGAATCCCGAGCTTGTGCGCTTAGTTAATACTTGGAATTGAGACTGCCAGGGAACACTAGGCGCTGTAAGCTTTTTAGCTTAGGGCTCCGATTGTGAAGATTGTAGCTACAGTCATTTAAACACAAGAGGAGATCAAAACTTTTAAAAAATAAACAAATAAACAATAAATGAATAAAAAATAAACAAACAAATAAAAAAACAAACAAACAAAAAACACTGGAAAGCCAGTCATTTATTTTGAGTTGTGAGGCTTTTTAGTTCACAAGCAGCAAGAGTTGCTCTTAGAACAGTCATTACAAATTGTCTTCTACAGCCAACAGTCATTGCTTATGGCCATAGCACTCTTAGGAATCCCGAGCTTGTGCGCTTAGTTAATACTTGGAATGGAGACTGCCAGGGAACACTAGGCGCTGTAAGCCATTGAGCTTAAGGCTCCGATTGTGAAGATTGTAGCTACAGTCATTTAAACACAAGAGGAGATCAAAACTTTAAAAAAATAAACAAATAAACAATAAATGAATAAAAAATAAACAAAGAAATAAAAAAACAAATAAACAAAAAACACTGGAAAGCCAGTCATTTATTTTGAGTTTTGAGGCTTTTTAGTTTACAAGCAGCTCTGTAACAAGAGTTACTCTTAGAACAGGCATTACAAATAGTCTTCTACAGCCAACAGTCATTGCTTATGGCCGTAGCACTCTTAGGAATCCCGAGCTTGTGCGCTTAGTTAATACTTGGAATTGAGACTGCCAGGGAACACTAGGCGCTGTAAGCTTTTTAGCTTAAGGCTCCGATTGTGAAGATTGTAGCTACAGTCATTTAAACACAAGAGGAGATCAAAACTTTTAAAAAAATAAACAAATAAACAATAAATGAATAAAAAATAAACAAACAAATAAAAAAACAAACAAACAAAAAACACTGGAAAGCCAGTCATTTATTTTGAGTTGTGAGGCTTTTTAGTTCACAAGCAGCAAGAGTTGCTCTTAGAACAGTCATTACAAATTGTCTTCTACAGCCAACAGTCATTGCTTATGGCCATAGCACTCTTAGGAATCCCGAGCTTGTGCGCTTAGTTAATACTTGGAATGGAGACTGCCAGGGAACACTAGGCGCTGTAAGCCATTGAGCTTAAGGCTCCGATTGTGAAGATTGTAGCTACAGTCATTTAAACACAAGAGGAGATCAAAACTTTTAAAAAATAAACAAATAAACAATAAATGAATAAAAAATAAACAAACAAATAAAAAAACAAACAAACAAAAAACACTGGAAAGCCAGTCATTTATTTTGAGTTGTGAGGCTTTTTAGTTCACAAGCAGCAAGAGTTGCTCTTAGAACAGTCATTACAAATTGTCTTCTACAGCCAACAGTCATTGCTTATGGCCATAGCACTCTTAGGAATCCCGAGCTTGTGCGCTTAGTTAATACTTGGAATGGAGACTGCCAGGGAACACTAGGCGCTGTAAGCCATTGAGCTTAAGGCTCCGATTGTGAAGATTGTAGCTACAGTCATTTATACACAAGAGGAGATCAAAACTTTTAAAAAATAAACAAATAAACAATAAATGAATAAAAAATAAACAAAGAAATAAAAAAACAAATAAACAAAAAACACTGGAAAGCCAGTCATTTATTTTGAGTTTTGAGGCTTTTTAGTTTACAAGCAGCTCTGTAACAAGAGTTACTCTTAGAACAGGCATTACAAATAGTCTTCTACAGCCAACAGTCATTGCTTATGGCCGTAACACTCTTAGGAATCCCGAGCTTGTGCGCTTAGTTAATACTTGGAATGGAGACTGCCAGGGAACACTAGGCGCTGTAAGCCATTGAGCTTAAGGCTCCGATTGTGAAGATTGTAGCTACAGTCATTTAAACACAAGAGGAGATCAAAACTTTAAAAAAATAAACAAATAAACAATAAATGAATAAAAAATAAACAAACAAATAAAAAAACAAACAAACAAAAAACACTGGAAAGCCAGTCATTTATTTTG
The DNA here is from genome assembly GCF_029633855.1 of Hoplias malabaricus. Lineage (NCBI taxonomy): Eukaryota > Metazoa > Chordata > Actinopteri > Characiformes > Erythrinidae > Hoplias > Hoplias malabaricus. The sequence goes on along the minus strand of NC_089811.1, from coordinate 17,497,286 downwards.
AGTTGTGAGGCTTTTTAGTTCACAAGCAGCAAGAGTTGCTCTTAGAACAGTCATTACAAATTGTCTTCTACAGCCAACAGTCATTGCTTATGGCCATAGCACTCTTAGGAATCCCGAGCTTGTGCGCTTAGTTAATACTTGGAATGGAGACTGCCAGGGAACACTAGGCGCTGTAAGCCATTGAGCTTAAGGCTCCGATTGTGAAGATTGTAGCTACAGTCATTTAAACACAAGAGGAGATCAAAACTTTTAAAAAATAAACAAATAAACAATAAATGAATAAAAAATAAACAAACAAATAAAAAACAAACAAACAAAAAACACTGGAAAGCCAGTCATTTATTTTGAGTTGTGAGGCTTTTTAGTTCACAAGCAGCAAGAGTTGCTCTTAGAACAGTCATTACAAATTGTCTTCTACAGCCAACAGTCATTGCTTATGGCCATAGCACTCTTAGGAATCCCGAGCTTGTGCGCTTAGTTAATACTTGGAATGGAGACTGCCAGGGAACACTAGGCGCTGTAAGCCATTGAGCTTAAGGCTCCGATTGTGAAGATTGTAGCTACAGTCATTTAAACACAAGAGGAGATCAAAACTTTTAAAAAATAAACAAATAAACAATAAATGAATAAAAAATAAACAAACAAATAAAAAAACAAATAAACAAAAAACACTGGAAAGCCAGTCATTTATTTTGAGTTGTGAGGCTTTTTAGTTCACAAGCAGCAAGAGTTGCTCTTAGAACAGTCATTACAAATTGTCTTCTACAGCCAACAGTCATTGCTTATGGCCGTAGCACTCTTAGGAATCCCGAGCTTGTGCGCTTAGTTAATACTTGGAATTGAGACTGCCAGGGAACACTAGGCGCTGTAAGCTTTTTAGCTTAGGGCTCCGATTGTGAAGATTGTAGCTACAGTCATTTAAACACAAGAGGAGATCAAAACTTTTAAAAAATAAACAAATAAACAATAAATGAATAAAAAATAAACAAAGAAATAAAAAAACAAACAAACAAAAAACACTGGAAAGCCAGTCATTTATTTTGAGTTGTGAGGCTTTTTAGTTCACAAGCAGCAAGAGTTGCTCTTAGAACAGTCATTACAAATTGTCTTCTACAGCCAACAGTCATTGCTTATGGCCATAGCACTCTTAGGAATCCCGAGCTTGTGCGCTTAGTTAATACTTGGAATGGAGACTGCCAGGGAACACTAGGCGCTGTAAGCCATTGAGCTTAAGGCTCCGATTGTGAAGATTGTAGCTACAGTCATTTAAACACAAGAGGAGATCAAAACTTTAAAAAAATAAACAAATAAACAATAAATGAATAAAAAATAAACAAAGAAATAAAAAAACAAATAAACAAAAAACACTGGAAAGCCAGTCATTTATTTTGAGTTGTGAGGCTTTTTAGTTTACAAGCAGCTCTGTAACAAGAGTTACTCTTAGAACAGGCATTACAAATAGTCTTCTACAGCCAACAGTCATTGCTTATGGCCGTAGCACTCTTAGGAATCCCGAGCTTGTGCGCTTAGTTAATACTTGGAATTGAGACTGCCAGGGAACACTAGGCGCTGTAAGCTTTTTAGCTTAAGGCTCCGATTGTGAAGATTGTAGCTACAGTCATTTAAACACAAGAGGAGATCAAAACTTTTAAAAAATAAACAAATAAACAATAAATGAATAAAAAATAAACAAACAAATAAAAAAACAAACAAACAAAAAACACTGGAAAGCCAGTCATTTATTTTGAGTTGTGAGGCTTTTTAGTTCACAAGCAGCAAGAGTTGCTCTTAGAACAGTCATTACAAACTGTCTTCTACAGCCAACAGTCATTGCTTATGGCCATAGCACTCTTAGGAATCCCGAGCTTGTGCGCTTAGTTAATACTTGGAATGGAGACTGCCAGGGAACACTAGGCGCTGTAAGCCATTGAGCTTAAGGCTCCGATTGTGAAGATTGTAGCTACAGTCATTTAAACACAAGAGGAGATCAAAACTTTTAAAAAATAAACAAATAAACAATAAATGAATAAAAAAAAAACAAACAAATAAAAAAACAAATAAACAAAAAACACTGGAAAGCCAGTCATTTATTTTGAGTTGTGAGGCTTTTTAGTTTACAAGCAGCTCTGTAACAAGAGTTACTCTTAGAACAGGCATTACAAATAGTCTTCTACAGCCAACAGTCATTGCTTATGGCCGTAGCACTCTTAGGAATCCCGAGCTTGTGCGCTTAGTTAATACTTGGAATTGAGACTGCCAGGGAACACTAGGCGCTGTAAGCTTTTTAGCTTAAGGCTCCGATTGTGAAGATTGTAGCTACAGTCATTTAAACACAAGAGGAGATCAAAACTTAAAAAAAAATAAACAAATAAACAATAAATGAATAAAAAATAAACAAACAAATAAAAAAAACAAACAAACAAAAAACACTGGAAAGCCAGTCATTTATTTTGAGTTGTGAGGCTTTTTAGTTCACAAGCAGCAAGAGTTGCTCTTAGAACAGTCATTACAAATTGTCTTCTACAGCCAACAGTCATTGCTTATGGCCATAGCACTCTTAGGAATCCCGAGCTTGTGCGCTTAGTTAATACTTGGAATGGAGACTGCCAGGGAACACTAGGCGCTGTAAGCCATTGAGCTTAAGGCTCCGATTGTGAAGATTGTAGCTACAGTCATTTAAACACAAGAGGAGATCAAAACTTTTAAAAAATAAACAAATAAACAATAAATGAATAAAAAATAAACAAACAAATAAAAAAACAAACAAACAAAAAACACTGGAAAGCCAGTCATTTATTTTGAGTTGTGAGGCTTTTTAGTTCACAAGCAGCAAGAGTTGCTCTTAGAACAGTCATTACAAATTGTCTTCTACAGCCAACAGTCATTGCTTATGGCCGTAGCACTCTTAGGAATCCCGAGCTTGTGCGCTTAGTTAATACTTGGAATTGAGACTGCCAGGGAACACTAGGCGCTGTAAGCTTTTTAGCTTAAGGCTCCGATTGTGAAGATTGTAGCTACAGTCATTTAAACACAAGAGGAGATCAAAACTTTTAAAAAAATAAACAAATAAACAATAAATGAATAAAAAATAAACAAACAAATAAAAAAAACAAACAAACAAAAAACACTGGAAAGCCAGTCATTTATTTTGAGTTGTGAGGCTTTTTAGTTCACAAGCAGCAAGAGTTGCTCTTAGAACAGTCATTACAAATTGTCTTCTACAGCCAACAGTCATTGCTTATGGCCATAGCACTCTTAGGAATCCCGAGCTTGTGCGCTTAGTTAATACTTGGAATGGAGACTGCCAGGGAACACTAGGCGCTGTAAGCCATTGAGCTTAAGGCTCCGATTGTGAAGATTGTAGCTACAGTCATTTAAACACAAGAGGAGATCAAAACTTTAAAAAAATAAACAAATAAACAATAAATGAATAAAAAATAAACAAAGAAATAAAAAAACAAATAAACAAAAAACACTGGAAAGCCAGTCATTTATTTTGAGTTTTGAGGCTTTTTAGTTTACAAGCAGCTCTGTAACAAGAGTTACTCTTAGAACAGGCATTACAAATAGTCTTCTACAGCCAACAGTCATTGCTTATGGCCGTAGCACTCTTAGGAATCCCGAGCTTGTGCGCTTAGTTAATACTTGGAATTGAGACTGCCAGGGAACACTAGGCGCTGTAAGCTTTTTAGCTTAAGGCTCCGATTGTGAAGATTGTAGCTACAGTCATTTAAACACAAGAGGAGATCAAAACTTTTAAAAAAATAAACAAATAAACAATAAATGAATAAAAAATAAACAAACAAATAAAAAAACAAACAAACAAAAAACACTGGAAAGCCAGTCATTTATTTTGAGTTGTGAGGCTTTTTAGTTCACAAGCAGCAAGAGTTGCTCTTAGAACAGTCATTACAAATTGTCTTCTACAGCCAACAGTCATTGCTTATGGCCATAGCACTCTTAGGAATCCCGAGCTTGTGCGCTTAGTTAATACTTGGAATGGAGACTGCCAGGGAACACTAGGCGCTGTAAGCCATTGAGCTTAAGGCTCCGATTGTGAAGATTGTAGCTACAGTCATTTAAACACAAGAGGAGATCAAAACTTTTAAAAAATAAACAAATAAACAATAAATGAATAAAAAATAAACAAACAAATAAAAAAACAAACAAACAAAAAACACTGGAAAGCCAGTCATTTATTTTGAGTTGTGAGGCTTTTTAGTTCACAAGCAGCAAGAGTTGCTCTTAGAACAGTCATTACAAATTGTCTTCTACAGCCAACAGTCATTGCTTATGGCCATAGCACTCTTAGGAATCCCGAGCTTGTGCGCTTAGTTAATACTTGGAATGGAGACTGCCAGGGAACACTAGGCGCTGTAAGCCATTGAGCTTAAGGCTCCGATTGTGAAGATTGTAGCTACAGTCATTTATACACAAGAGGAGATCAAAACTTTTAAAAAATAAACAAATAAACAATAAATGAATAAAAAATAAACAAAGAAATAAAAAAACAAATAAACAAAAAACACTGGAAAGCCAGTCATTTATTTTGAGTTTTGAGGCTTTTTAGTTTACAAGCAGCTCTGTAACAAGAGTTACTCTTAGAACAGGCATTACAAATAGTCTTCTACAGCCAACAGTCATTGCTTATGGCCGTAACACTCTTAGGAATCCCGAGCTTGTGCGCTTAGTTAATACTTGGAATGGAGACTGCCAGGGAACACTAGGCGCTGTAAGCCATTGAGCTTAAGGCTCCGATTGTGAAGATTGTAGCTACAGTCATTTAAACACAAGAGGAGATCAAAACTTTAAAAAAATAAACAAATAAACAATAAATGAATAAAAAATAAACAAACAAATAAAAAAACAAACAAACAAAAAACACTGGAAAGCCAGTCATTTATTTTGAGTTGTGAGGCTTTTTAGTTCACAAGCAGCAAGAGTTGCTCTTAGAACAGTCATTACAAATTGTCTTCTACAGCCAACAGTCATTGCTTATGGCCATAGCACTCTTAGGAATCCCGAGCTTGTGCGCTTAGTTAATACTTGGAATGGAGACTGCCAGGGAACACTAGGCGCTGTAAGCCATTGAGCTTAAGGCTCCGATTGTGAAGATTGTAGCTACAGTCATTTAAACACAAGAGGAGATCAAAACTTTTAAAAAATAAACAAATAAACAATAAATGAATAAAAAATAAACAAACAAATAAAAAACAAACAAACAAAAAACACTGGAAAGCCAGTCATTTATTTTGAGTTGTGAGGCTTTTTAGTTCACAAGCAGCAAGAGTTGCTCTTAGAACAGTCATTACAAATTGTCTTCTACAGCCAACAGTCATTGCTTATGGCCATAGCACTCTTAGGAATCCCGAGCTTGTGCGCTTAGTTAATACTTGGAATGGAGACTGCCAGGGAACACTAGGCGCTGTAAGCCATTGAGCTTAAGGCTCCGATTGTGAAGATTGTAGCTACAGTCATTTAAACACAAGAGGAGATCAAAACTTTTAAAAAATAAACAAATAAACAATAAATGAATAAAAAATAAACAAACAAATAAAAAAACAAATAAACAAAAAACACTGGAAAGCCAGTCATTTATTTTGAGTTGTGAGGCTTTTTAGTTCACAAGCAGCAAGAGTTGCTCTTAGAACAGTCATTACAAATTGTCTTCTACAGCCAACAGTCATTGCTTATGGCCGTAGCACTCTTAGGAATCCCGAGCTTGTGCGCTTAGTTAATACTTGGAATTGAGACTGCCAGGGAACACTAGGCGCTGTAAGCTTTTTAGCTTAGGGCTCCGATTGTGAAGATTGTAGCTACAGTCATTTAAACACAAGAGGAGATCAAAACTTTTAAAAAATAAACAAATAAACAATAAATGAATAAAAAATAAACAAAGAAATAAAAAAACAAACAAACAAAAAACACTGGAAAGCCAGTCATTTATTTTGAGTTGTGAGGCTTTTTAGTTCACAAGCAGCAAGAGTTGCTCTTAGAACAGTCATTACAAATTGTCTTCTACAGCCAACAGTCATTGCTTATGGCCATAGCACTCTTAGGAATCCCGAGCTTGTGCGCTTAGTTAATACTTGGAATGGAGACTGCCAGGGAACACTAGGCGCTGTAAGCCATTGAGCTTAAGGCTCCGATTGTGAAGATTGTAGCTACAGTCATTTAAACACAAGAGGAGATCAAAACTTTAAAAAAATAAACAAATAAACAATAAATGAATAAAAAATAAACAAAGAAATAAAAAAACAAATAAACAAAAAACACTGGAAAGCCAGTCATTTATTTTGAGTTGTGAGGCTTTTTAGTTTACAAGCAGCTCTGTAACAAGAGTTACTCTTAGAACAGGCATTACAAATAGTCTTCTACAGCCAACAGTCATTGCTTATGGCCGTAGCACTCTTAGGAATCCCGAGCTTGTGCGCTTAGTTAATACTTGGAATTGAGACTGCCAGGGAACACTAGGCGCTGTAAGCTTTTTAGCTTAAGGCTCCGATTGTGAAGATTGTAGCTACAGTCATTTAAACACAAGAGGAGATCAAAACTTTTAAAAAATAAACAAATAAACAATAAATGAATAAAAAATAAACAAACAAATAAAAAAACAAACAAACAAAAAACACTGGAAAGCCAGTCATTTATTTTGAGTTGTGAGGCTTTTTAGTTCACAAGCAGCAAGAGTTGCTCTTAGAACAGTCATTACAAACTGTCTTCTACAGCCAACAGTAATTGCTTATGGCCATAGCACTCTTAGGAATCCCGAGCTTGTGCGCTTAGTTAATACTTGGAATGGAGACTGCCAGGGAACACTAGGCGCTGTAAGCCATTGAGCTTAAGGCTCCGATTGTGAAGATTGTAGCTACAGTCATTTAAACACAAGAGGAGATCAAAACTTTTAAAAAATAAACAAATAAACAATAAATGAATAAAAAAAAAACAAACAAATAAAAAAACAAATAAACAAAAAACACTGGAAAGCCAGTCATTTATTTTGAGTTGTGAGGCTTTTTAGTTTACAAGCAGCTCTGTAACAAGAGTTACTCTTAGAACAGGCATTACAAATAGTCTTCTACAGCCAACAGTCATTGCTTATGGCCGTAGCACTCTTAGGAATCCCGAGCTTGTGCGCTTAGTTAATACTTGGAATTGAGACTGCCAGGGAACACTAGGCGCTGTAAGCTTTTTAGCTTAAGGCTCCGATTGTGAAGATTGTAGCTACAGTCATTTAAACACAAGAGGAGATCAAAACTTAAAAAAAAATAAACAAATAAACAATAAATGAATAAAAAATAAACAAACAAATAAAAAAAACAAACAAACAAAAAACACTGGAAAGCCAGTCATTTATTTTGAGTTGTGAGGCTTTTTAGTTCACAAGCAGCAAGAGTTGCTCTTAGAACAGTCATTACAAATTGTCTTCTACAGCCAACAGTCATTGCTTATGGCCATAGCACTCTTAGGAATCCCGAGCTTGTGCGCTTAGTTAATACTTGGAATGGAGACTGCCAGGGAACACTAGGCGCTGTAAGCCATTGAGCTTAAGGCTCCGATTGTGAAGATTGTAGCTACAGTCATTTAAACACAAGAGGAGATCAAAACTTTTAAAAAATAAACAAATAAACAATAAATGAATAAAAAATAAACAAACAAATAAAAAAACAAACAAACAAAAAACACTGGAAAGCCAGTCATTTATTTTGAGTTGTGAGGCTTTTTAGTTCACAAGCAGCAAGAGTTGCTCTTAGAACAGTCATTACAAATTGTCTTCTACAGCCAACAGTCATTGCTTATGGCCGTAGCACTCTTAGGAATCCCGAGCTTGTGCGCTTAGTTAATACTTGGAATTGAGACTGCCAGGGAACACTAGGCGCTGTAAGCTTTTTAGCTTAAGGCTCCGATTGTGAAGATTGTAGCTACAGTCATTTAAACACAAGAGGAGATCAAAACTTTTAAAAAAATAAACAAATAAACAATAAATGAATAAAAAATAAACAAACAAATAAAAAAAACAAACAAACAAAAAACACTGGAAAGCCAGTCATTTATTTTGAGTTGTGAGGCTTTTTAGTTCACAAGCAGCAAGAGTTGCTCTTAGAACAGTCATTACAAATTGTCTTCTACAGCCAACAGTCATTGCTTATGGCCATAGCACTCTTAGGAATCCCGAGCTTGTGCGCTTAGTTAATACTTGGAATGGAGACTGCCAGGGAACACTAGGCGCTGTAAGCCATTGAGCTTAAGGCTCCGATTGTGAAGATTGTAGCTACAGTCATTTAAACACAAGAGGAGATCAAAACTTTTAAAAAATAAACAAATAAACAATAAATGAATAAAAAATAAACAAAGAAATAAAAAAACAAATAAACAAAAAACACTGGAAAGCCAGTCATTTATTTTGAGTTGTGAGGCTTTTTAGTTTACAAGCAGCTCTGTAACAAGAGTTACTCTTAGAACAGGCATTACAAATAGTCTTCTACAGCCAACAGTCATTGCTTATGGCCGTAGCACTCTTAGGAATCCCGAGCTTGTGCGCTTAGTTAATACTTGGAATTGAGACTGCCAGGGAACACTAGGCGCTGTAAGCTTTTTAGCTTAAGGCTCCGATTGTGAAGATTGTAGCTACAGTCATTTAAACACAAGAGGAGATCAAAACTTTTAAAAAAATAAACAAATAAACAATAAATGAATAAAAAATAAACAAACAAATAAAAAAAACAAACAAACAAAAACACTGGAAAGCCAGTCATTTATTTTGAGTTGTGAGGCTTTTTAGTTCACAAGCAGCAAGAGTTGCTCTTAGAACAGTCATTACAAATTGTCTTCTACAGCCAACAGTCATTGCTTATGGCCATAGCACTCTTAGGAATCCCGAGCTTGTGCGCTTAGTTAATACTTGGAATGGAGACTGCCAGGGAACACTAGGCGCTGTAAGCCATTGAGCTTAAGGCTCCGATTGTGAAGATTGTAGCTACAGTCATTTAAACACAAGAGGAGATCAAAACTTTTAAAAAATAAACAAATAAACAATAAATGAATAAAAAATAAACAAACAAATAAAAAAACAAATAAACAAAAAACACTGGAAAGCCAGTCATTTATTTTGAGGTGTGAGGCTTTTTAGTTTACAAGCAGCTCTGTAACAAGAGTTACTCTTAGAACAGGCATTACAAATAGTCTTCTACAGCCAACAGTCATTGCTTATGGCCGTAGCACTCTTAGGAATCCCGAGCTTGTGCGCTTAGTTAATACTTGGAATTGAGACTGCCAGGGAACACTAGGCGCTGTAAGCTTTTTAGCTTAAGGCTCCGATTGTGAAGATTGTAGCTACAGTCATTTAAACACAAGAGGAGATCAAAACTTTAAAAAAAATAAACAAATAAACAATAAATGAATAAAAAATAAACAAACAAATAAAAAAAACAAACAAACAAAAAACACTGGAAAGCCAGTCATTTATTTTGAGTTGTGAGGCTTTTTAGTTCACAAGCAGCAAGAGTTGCTCTTAGAACAGTCATTACAAATTGTCTTCTACAGCCAACAGTCATTGCTTATGGCCATAGCACTCTTAGGAATCCCGAGCTTGTGCGCTTAGTTAATACTTGGAATGGAGACTGCCAGGGAACACTAGGCGCTGTAAGCCATTGAGCTTAAGGCTCCGATTGTGAAGATTGTAGCTACAGTCATTTAAACACAAGAGGAGATCAAAACTTTTAAAAAATAAACAAATAAACAATAAATGAATAAAAAATAAACAAACAAATAAAAAAACAAACAAACAAAAAACACTGGAAAGCCAGTCATTTATTTTGAGTTGTGAGGCTTTTTAGTTCACAAGCAGCAAGAGTTGCTCTTAGAACAGTCATTACAAATTGTCTTCTACAGCCAACAGTCATTGCTTATGGCCGTAGCACTCTTAGGAATCCCGAGCTTGTGCGCTTAGTTAATACTTGGAATTGAGACTGCCAGGGAACACTAGGCGCTGTAAGCTTTTTAGCTTAGGGCTCCGATTGTGAAGATTGTAGCTACAGTCATTTAAACACAAGAGGAGATCAAAACTTTTAAAAAATAAACAAATAAACAATAAATGAATAAAAAATAAACAAACAAATAAAAAAACAAACAAACAAAAAACACTGGAAAGCCAGTCATTTATTTTGAGTTGTGAGGCTTTTTAGTTCACAAGCAGCAAGAGTTGCTCTTAGAACAGTCATTACAAATTGTCTTCTACAGCCAACAGTCATTGCTTATGGCCATAGCACTCTTAGGAATCCCGAGCTTGTGCGCTTAGTTAATACTTGGAATGGAGACTGCCAGGGAACACTAGGCGCTGTAAGCCATTGAGCTTAAGGCTCCGATTGTGAAGATTGTAGCTACAGTCATTTAAACACAAGAGGAGATCAAAACTTTAAAAAAATAAACAAATAAACAATAAATGAATAAAAAATAAACAAAGAAATAAAAAAACAAATAAACAAAAAACACTGGAAAGCCAGTCATTTATTTTGAGTTTTGAGGCTTTTTAGTTTACAAGCAGCTCTGTAACAAGAGTTACTCTTAGAACAGGCATTACAAATAGTCTTCTACAGCCAACAGTCATTGCTTATGGCCGTAGCACTCTTAGGAATCCCGAGCTTGTGCGCTTAGTTAATACTTGGAATTGAGACTGCCAGGGAACACTAGGCGCTGTAAGCTTTTTAGCTTAAGGCTCCGATTGTGAAGATTGTAGCTACAGTCATTTAAACACAAGAGGAGATCAAAACTTTAAAAAAAATAAACAAATAAACAATAAATGAATAAAAAATAAACAAACAAATAAAAAAAACAAACAAACAAAAAACACTGGAAAGCCAGTCATTTATTTTGAGTTGTGAGGCTTTTTAGTTCACAAGCAGCAAGAGTTGCTCTTAGAACAGTCATTACAAATTGTCTTCTACAGCCAACAGTCATTGCTTATGGCCATAGCACTCTTAGGAATCCCGAGCTTGTGCGCTTAGTTAATACTTGGAATGGAGACTGCCAGGGAACACTAGGCGCTGTAAGCCATTGAGCTTAAGGCTCCGATTGTGAAGATTGTAGCTACAGTCATTTAAACACAAGAGGAGATCAAAACTTTTAAAAAATAAACAAATAAACAATAAATGAATAAAAAATAAACAAACAAATAAAAAAACAAACAAACAAAAAACACTGGAAAGCCAGTCATTTATTTTGAGTTGTGAGGCTTTTTAGTTCACAAGCAGCAAGAGTTGCTCTTAGAACAGTCATTACAAATTGTCTTCTACAGCCAACAGTCATTGCTTATGGCCGTAGCACTCTTAGGAATCCCGAGCTTGTGCGCTTAGTTAATACTTGGAATTGAGACTGCCAGGGAACACTAGGCGCTGTAAGCTTTTTAGCTTAGGGCTCCGATTGTGAAGATTGTAGCTACAGTCATTTAAACACAAGAGGAGATCAAAACTTTTAAAAAATAAACAAATAAACAATAAATGAATAAAAAATAAACAAACAAATAAAAAAACAAACAAACAAAAAACACTGGAAAGCCAGTCATTTATTTTGAGTTGTGAGGCTTTTTAGTTCACAAGCAGCAAGAGTTGCTCTTAGAACAGTCATTACAAATTGTCTTCTACAGCCAACAGTCATTGCTTATGGCCATAGCACTCTTAGGAATCCCGAGCTTGTGCGCTTAGTTAATACTTGGAATGGAGACTGCCAGGGAACACTAGGCGCTGTAAGCCATTGAGCTTAAGGCTCCGATTGTGAAGATTGTAGCTACAGTCATTTAAACACAAGAGGAGATCAAAACTTTAAAAAAATAAACAAATAAACAATAAATGAATAAAAAATAAACAAAGAAATAAAAAAACAAATAAACAAAAAACACTGGAAAGCCAGTCATTTATTTTGAGTTTTGAGGCTTTTTAGTTTACAAGCAGCTCTGTAACAAGAGTTACTCTTAGAACAGGCATTACAAATAGTCTTCTACAGCCAACAGTCATTGCTTATGGCCGTAGCACTCTTAGGAATCCCGAGCTTGTGCGCTTAGTTAATACTTGGAATTGAGACTGCCAGGGAACACTAGGCGCTGTAAGCTTTTTAGCTTAAGGCTCCGATTGTGAAGATTGTAGCTACAGTCATTTAAACACAAGAGGAGATCAAAACTTTTAAAAAAATAAACAAATAAACAATAAATGAATAAAAAATAAACAAACAAATAAAAAAACAAACAAACAAAAAACACTGGAAAGCCAGTCATTTATTTTGAGTTGTGAGGCTTTTTAGTTCACAAGCAGCAAGAGTTGCTCTTAGAACAGTCATTACAAATTGTCTTCTACAGCCAACAGTCATTGCTTATGGCCATAGCACTCTTAGGAATCCCGAGCTTGTGCGCTTAGTTAATACTTGGAATGGAGACTGCCAGGGAACACTAGGCGCTGTAAGCCATTGAGCTTAAGGCTCCGATTGTGAAGATTGTAGCTACAGTCATTTAAACACAAGAGGAGATCAAAACTTTTAAAAAATAAACAAATAAACAATAAATGAATAAAAAATAAACAAACAAATAAAAAAACAAACAAACAAAAAACACTGGAAAGCCAGTCATTTATTTTGAGTTGTGAGGCTTTTTAGTTCACAAGCAGCAAGAGTTGCTCTTAGAACAGTCATTACAAATTGTCTTCTACAGCCAACAGTCATTGCTTATGGCCATAGCACTCTTAGGAATCCCGAGCTTGTGCGCTTAGTTAATACTTGGAATGGAGACTGCCAGGGAACACTAGGCGCTGTAAGCCATTGAGCTTAAGGCTCCGATTGTGAAGATTGTAGCTACAGTCATTTATACACAAGAGGAGATCAAAACTTTTAAAAAATAAACAAATAAACAATAAATGAATAAAAAATAAACAAAGAAATAAAAAAACAAATAAACAAAAAACACTGGAAAGCCAGTCATTTATTTTGAGTTTTGAGGCTTTTTAGTTTACAAGCAGCTCTGTAACAAGAGTTACTCTTAGAACAGGCATTACAAATAGTCTTCTACAGCCAACAGTCATTGCTTATGGCCGTAACACTCTTAGGAATCCCGAGCTTGTGCGCTTAGTTAATACTTGGAATGGAGACTGCCAGGGAACACTAGGCGCTGTAAGCCATTGAGCTTAAGGCTCCGATTGTGAAGATTGTAGCTACAGTCATTTAAACACAAGAGGAGATCAAAACTTTAAAAAAATAAACAAATAAACAATAAATGAATAAAAAATAAACAAACAAATAAAAAAACAAACAAACAAAAAACACTGGAAAGCCAGTCATTTATTTTGAGTTGTGAGGCTTTTTAGTTCACAAGCAGCAAGAGTTGCTCTTAGAACAGTCATTACAAATTGTCTTCTACAGCCAACAGTCATTGCTTATGGCCATAGCACTCTTAGGAATCCCGAGCTTGTGCGCTTAGTTAATACTTGGAATGGAGACTGCCAGGGAACACTAGGCGCTGTAAGCCATTGAGCTTAAGGCTCCGATTGTGAAGATTGTAGCTACAGTCATTTAAACACAAGAGGAGATCAAAACTTTTAAAAAATAAACAAATAAACAATAAATGAATAAAAAATAAACAAACAAATAAAAAACAAACAAACAAAAAACACTGGAAAGCCAGTCATTTATTTTGAGTTGTGAGGCTTTTTAGTTCACAAGCAGCAAGAGTTGCTCTTAGAACAGTCATTACAAATTGTCTTCTACAGCCAACAGTCATTGCTTATGGCCATAGCACTCTTAGGAATCCCGAGCTTGTGCGCTTAGTTAATACTTGGAATGGAGACTGCCAGGGAACACTAGGCGCTGTAAGCCATTGAGCTTAAGGCTCCGATTGTGAAGATTGTAGCTACAGTCATTTAAACACAAGAGGAGATCAAAACTTTTAAAAAATAAACAAATAAACAATAAATGAATAAAAAATAAACAAACAAATAAAAAAACAAATAAACAAAAAACACTGGAAAGCCAGTCATTTATTTTGAGTTGTGAGGCTTTTTAGTTCACAAGCAGCAAGAGTTGCTCTTAGAACAGTCATTACAAATTGTCTTCTACAGCCAACAGTCATTGCTTATGGCCGTAGCACTCTTAGGAATCCCGAGCTTGTGCGCTTAGTTAATACTTGGAATTGAGACTGCCAGGGAACACTAGGCGCTGTAAGCTTTTTAGCTTAGGGCTCCGATTGTGAAGATTGTAGCTACAGTCATTTAAACACAAGAGGAGATCAAAACTTTTAAAAAATAAACAAATAAACAATAAATGAATAAAAAATAAACAAAGAAATAAAAAAACAAACAAACAAAAAACACTGGAAAGCCAGTCATTTATTTTGAGTTGTGAGGCTTTTTAGTTCACAAGCAGCAAGAGTTGCTCTTAGAACAGTCATTACAAATTGTCTTCTACAGCCAACAGTCATTGCTTATGGCCATAGCACTCTTAGGAATCCCGAGCTTGTGCGCTTAGTTAATACTTGGAATGGAGACTGCCAGGGAACACTAGGCGCTGTAAGCCATTGAGCTTAAGGCTCCGATTGTGAAGATTGTAGCTACAGTCATTTAAACACAAGAGGAGATCAAAACTTTAAAAAAATAAACAAATAAACAATAAATGAATAAAAAATAAACAAAGAAATAAAAAAACAAATAAACAAAAAACACTGGAAAGCCAGTCATTTATTTTGAGTTGTGAGGCTTTTTAGTTTACAAGCAGCTCTGTAACAAGAGTTACTCTTAGAACAGGCATTACAAATAGTCTTCTACAGCCAACAGTCATTGCTTATGGCCGTAGCACTCTTAGGAATCCCGAGCTTGTGCGCTTAGTTAATACTTGGAATTGAGACTGCCAGGGAACACTAGGCGCTGTAAGCTTTTTAGCTTAAGGCTCCGATTGTGAAGATTGTAGCTACAGTCATTTAAACACAAGAGGAGATCAAAACTTTTAAAAAATAAACAAATAAACAATAAATGAATAAAAAATAAACAAACAAATAAAAAAACAAACAAACAAAAAACACTGGAAAGCCAGTCATTTATTTTGAGTTGTGAGGCTTTTTAGTTCACAAGCAGCAAGAGTTGCTCTTAGAACAGTCATTACAAACTGTCTTCTACAGCCAACAGTCATTGCTTATGGCCATAGCACTCTTAGGAATCCCGAGCTTGTGCGCTTAGTTAATACTTGGAATGGAGACTGCCAGGGAACACTAGGCGCTGTAAGCCATTGAGCTTAAGGCTCCGATTGTGAAGATTGTAGCTACAGTCATTTAAACACAAGAGGAGATCAAAACTTTTAAAAAATAAACAAATAAACAATAAATGAATAAGAAATAAACAAACAAATAAAAAAACAAATAAACAAAAAACACTGGAAAGCCAGTCATTTATTTTGAGTTGTGAGGCTTTTTAGTTTACAAGCAGCTCTGTAACAAGAGTTACTCTTAGAACAGGCATTACAAATAGTCTTCTACAGCCAACAGTCATTGCTTATGGCCGTAGCACTCTTAGGAATCCCGAGCTTGTGCGCTTAGTTAATACTTGGAATTGAGACTGCCAGGGAACACTAGGCGCTGTAAGCTTTTTAGCTTAAGGCTCCGATTGTGAAGATTGTAGCTACAGTCATTTAAACACAAGAGGAGATCAAAACTTAAAAAAAAATAAACAAATAAACAATAAATGAATAAAAAATAAACAAACAAATAAAAAAAACAAACAAACAAAAAACACTGGAAAGCCAGTCATTTATTTTGAGTTGTGAGGCTTTTTAGTTCACAAGCAGCAAGAGTTGCTCTTAGAACAGTCATTACAAATTGTCTTCTACAGCCAACAGTCATTGCTTATGGCCATAGCACTCTTAGGAATCCCGAGCTTGTGCGCTTAGTTAATACTTGGAATTGAGACTGCCAGGGAACACTAGGCGCTGTAAGCTTTTTAGCTTAAGGCTCCGATTGTGAAGATTGTAGCTACAGTCATTTAAACACAAGAGGAGATCAAAACTTTTAAAAAAATAAACAAATAAACAATAAATGAATAAAAAATAAACAAACAAATAAAAAAACAAACAAACAAAAAACACTGGAAAGCCAGTCATTTATTTTGAGTTGTGAGGCTTTTTAGTTCACAAGCAGCAAGAGTTGCTCTTAGAACAGTCATTACAAATTGTCTTCTACAGCCAACAGTCATTGCTTATGGCCATAGCACTCTTAGGAATCCCGAGCTTGTGCGCTTAGTTAATACTTGGAATGGAGACTGCCAGGGAACACTAGGCGCTGTAAGCCATTGAGCTTAAGGCTCCGATTGTGAAGATTGTAGCTACAGTCATTTAAACACAAGAGGAGATCAAAACTTTTAAAAAATAAACAAATAAACAATAAATGAATAAAAAATAAACAAACAAATAAAAAAACAAACAAACAAAAAACACTGGAAAGCCAGTCATTTATTTTGAGTTGTGAGGCTTTTTAGTTCACAAGCAGCAAGAGTTGCTCTTAGAACAGTCATTACAAATTGTCTTCTACAGCCAACAGTCATTGCTTATGGCCATAGCACTCTTAGGAATCCCGAGCTTGTGCGCTTAGTTAATACTTGGAATGGAGACTGCCAGGGAACACTAGGCGCTGTAAGCCATTGAGCTTAAGGCTCCGATTGTGAAGATTGTAGCTACAGTCATTTATACACAAGAGGAGATCAAAACTTTTAAAAAATAAACAAATAAACAATAAATGAATAAAAAATAAACAAAGAAATAAAAAAACAAATAAACAAAAAACACTGGAAAGCCAGTCATTTATTTTGAGTTTTGAGGCTTTTTAGTTTACAAGCAGCTCTGTAACAAGAGTTACTCTTAGAACAGGCATTACAAATAGTCTTCTACAGCCAACAGTCATTGCTTATGGCCGTAACACTCTTAGGAATCCCGAGCTTGTGCGCTTAGTTAATACTTGGAATGGAGACTGCCAGGGAACACTAGGCGCTGTAAGCCATTGAGCTTAAGGCTCCGATTGTGAAGATTGTAGCTACAGTCATTTAAACACAAGAGGAGATCAAAACTTTAAAAAAATAAACAAATAAACAATAAATGAATAAAAAATAAACAAACAAATAAAAAAACAAACAAACAAAAAACACTGGAAAGCCAGTCATTTATTTTGAGTTGTGAGGCTTTTTAGTTCACAAGCAGCAAGAGTTGCTCTTAGAACAGTCATTACAAATTGTCTTCTACAGCCAACAGTCATTGCTTATGGCCATAGCACTCTTAGGAATCCCGAGCTTGTGCGCTTAGTTAATACTTGGAATGGAGACTGCCAGGGAACACTAGGCGCTGTAAGCCATTGAGCTTAAGGCTCCGATTGTGAAGATTGTAGCTACAGTCATTTAAACACAAGAGGAGATCAAAACTTTTAAAAAATAAACAAATAAACAATAAATGAATAAAAAATAAACAAACAAATAAAAAACAAACAAACAAAAAACACTGGAAAGCCAGTCATTTATTTTGAGTTGTGAGGCTTTTTAGTTCACAAGCAGCAAGAGTTGCTCTTAGAACAGTCATTACAAATTGTCTTCTACAGCCAACAGTCATTGCTTATGGCCATAGCACTCTTAGGAATCCCGAGCTTGTGCGCTTAGTTAATACTTGGAATGGAGACTGCCAGGGAACACTAGGCGCTGTAAGCCATTGAGCTTAAGGCTCCGATTGTGAAGATTGTAGCTACAGTCATTTAAACACAAGAGGAGATCAAAACTTTTAAAAAATAAACAAATAAACAATAAATGAATAAAAAATAAACAAACAAATAAAAAAACAAATAAACAAAAAACACTGGAAAGCCAGTCATTTATTTTGAGTTGTGAGGCTTTTTAGTTCACAAGCAGCAAGAGTTGCTCTTAGAACAGTCATTACAAATTGTCTTCTACAGCCAACAGTCATTGCTTATGGCCGTAGCACTCTTAGGAATCCCGAGCTTGTGCGCTTAGTTAATACTTGGAATTGAGACTGCCAGGGAACACTAGGCGCTGTAAGCTTTTTAGCTTAGGGCTCCGATTGTGAAGATTGTAGCTACAGTCATTTAAACACAAGAGGAGATCAAAACTTTTAAAAAATAAACAAATAAACAATAAATGAATAAAAAATAAACAAAGAAATAAAAAAACAAACAAACAAAAAACACTGGAAAGCCAGTCATTTATTTTGAGTTGTGAGGCTTTTTAGTTCACAAGCAGCAAGAGTTGCTCTTAGAACAGTCATTACAAATTGTCTTCTACAGCCAACAGTCATTGCTTATGGCCATAGCACTCTTAGGAATCCCGAGCTTGTGCGCTTAGTTAATACTTGGAATGGAGACTGCCAGGGAACACTAGGCGCTGTAAGCCATTGAGCTTAAGGCTCCGATTGTGAAGATTGTAGCTACAGTCATTTAAACACAAGAGGAGATCAAAACTTTAAAAAAATAAACAAATAAACAATAAATGAATAAAAAATAAACAAAGAAATAAAAAAACAAATAAACAAAAAACACTGGAAAGCCAGTCATTTATTTTGAGTTGTGAGGCTTTTTAGTTTACAAGCAGCTCTGTAACAAGAGTTACTCTTAGAACAGGCATTACAAATAGTCTTCTACAGCCAACAGTCATTGCTTATGGCCGTAGCACTCTTAGGAATCCCGAGCTTGTGCGCTTAGTTAATACTTGGAATTGAGACTGCCAGGGAACACTAGGCGCTGTAAGCTTTTTAGCTTAAGGCTCCGATTGTGAAGATTGTAGCTACAGTCATTTAAACACAAGAGGAGATCAAAACTTTTAAAAAATAAACAAATAAACAATAAATGAATAAAAAATAAACAAACAAATAAAAAAACAAACAAACAAAAAACACTGGAAAGCCAGTCATTTATTTTGAGTTGTGAGGCTTTTTAGTTCACAAGCAGCAAGAGTTGCTCTTAGAACAGTCATTACAAACTGTCTTCTACAGCCAACAGTCATTGCTTATGGCCATAGCACTCTTAGGAATCCCGAGCTTGTGCGCTTAGTTAATACTTGGAATGGAGACTGCCAGGGAACACTAGGCGCTGTAAGCCATTGAGCTTAAGGCTCCGATTGTGAAGATTGTAGCTACAGTCATTTAAACACAAGAGGAGATCAAAACTTTTAAAAAATAAACAAATAAACAATAAATGAATAAAAAAAAAACAAACAAATAAAAAAACAAATAAACAAAAAACACTGGAAAGCCAGTCATTTATTTTGAGTTGTGAGGCTTTTTAGTTTACAAGCAGCTCTGTAACAAGAGTTACTCTTAGAACAGGCATTACAAATAGTCTTCTACAGCCAACAGTCATTGCTTATGGCCGTAGCACTCTTAGGAATCCCGAGCTTGTGCGCTTAGTTAATACTTGGAATTGAGACTGCCAGGGAACACTAGGCGCTGTAAGCTTTTTAGCTTAAGGCTCCGATTGTGAAGATTGTAGCTACAGTCATTTAAACACAAGAGGAGATCAAAACTTAAAAAAAAATAAACAAATAAACAATAAATGAATAAAAAATAAACAAACAAATAAAAAAAACAAACAAACAAAAAACACTGGAAAGCCAGTCATTTATTTTGAGTTGTGAGGCTTTTTAGTTCACAAGCAGCAAGAGTTGCTCTTAGAACAGTCATTACAAATTGTCTTCTACAGCCAACAGTCATTGCTTATGGCCATAGCACTCTTAGGAATCCCGAGCTTGTGCGCTTAGTTAATACTTGGAATGGAGACTGCCAGGGAACACTAGGCGCTGTAAGCCATTGAGCTTAAGGCTCCGATTGTGAAGATTGTAGCTACAGTCATTTAAACACAAGAGGAGATCAAAACTTTTAAAAAATAAACAAATAAACAATAAATGAATAAAAAATAAACAAACAAATAAAAAAACAAACAAACAAAAAACACTGGAAAGCCAGTCATTTATTTTGAGTTGTGAGGCTTTTTAGTTCACAAGCAGCAAGAGTTGCTCTTAGAACAGTCATTACAAATTGTCTTCTACAGCCAACAGTCATTGCTTATGGCCGTAGCACTCTTAGGAATCCCGAGCTTGTGCGCTTAGTTAATACTTGGAATTGAGACTGCCAGGGAACACTAGGCGCTGTAAGCTTTTTAGCTTAAGGCTCCGATTGTGAAGATTGTAGCTACAGTCATTTAAACACAAGAGGAGATCAAAACTTTTAAAAAAATAAACAAATAAACAATAAATGAATAAAAAATAAACAAACAAATAAAAAAAACAAACAAACAAAAAACACTGGAAAGCCAGTCATTTATTTTGAGTTGTGAGGCTTTTTAGTTCACAAGCAGCAAGAGTTGCTCTTAGAACAGTCATTACAAATTGTCTTCTACAGCCAACAGTCATTGCTTATGGCCATAGCACTCTTAGGAATCCCGAGCTTGTGCGCTTAGTTAATACTTGGAATGGAGACTGCCAGGGAACACTAGGCGCTGTAAGCCATTGAGCTTAAGGCTCCGATTGTGAAGATTGTAGCTACAGTCATTTAAACACAAGAGGAGATCAAAACTTTTAAAAAATAAACAAATAAACAATAAATGAATAAAAAATAAACAAAGAAATAAAAAAACAAATAAACAAAAAACACTGGAAAGCCAGTCATTTATTTTGAGTTGTGAGGCTTTTTAGTTTACAAGCAGCTCTGTAACAAGAGTTACTCTTAGAACAGGCATTACAAATAGTCTTCTACAGCCAACAGTCATTGCTTATGGCCGTAGCACTCTTAGGAATCCCGAGCTTGTGCGCTTAGTTAATACTTGGAATTGAGACTGCCAGGGAACACTAGGCGCTGTAAGCTTTTTAGCTTAAGGCTCCGATTGTGAAGATTGTAGCTACAGTCATTTAAACACAAGAGGAGATCAAAACTTTTAAAAAAATAAACAAATAAACAATAAATGAATAAAAAATAAACAAACAAATAAAAAAAACAAACAAACAAAAACACTGGAAAGCCAGTCATTTATTTTGAGTTGTGAGGCTTTTTAGTTCACAAGCAGCAAGAGTTGCTCTTAGAACAGTCATTACAAATTGTCTTCTACAGCCAACAGTCATTGCTTATGGCCATAGCACTCTTAGGAATCCCGAGCTTGTGCGCTTAGTTAATACTTGGAATGGAGACTGCCAGGGAACACTAGGCGCTGTAAGCCATTGAGCTTAAGGCTCCGATTGTGAAGATTGTAGCTACAGTCATTTAAACACAAGAGGAGATCAAAACTTTTAAAAAATAAACAAATAAACAATAAATGAATAAAAAATAAACAAACAAATAAAAAAACAAATAAACAAAAAACACTGGAAAGCCAGTCATTTATTTTGAGGTGTGAGGCTTTTTAGTTTACAAGCAGCTCTGTAACAAGAGTTACTCTTAGAACAGGCATTACAAATAGTCTTCTACAGCCAACAGTCATTGCTTATGGCCGTAGCACTCTTAGGAATCCCGAGCTTGTGCGCTTAGTTAATACTTGGAATTGAGACTGCCAGGGAACACTAGGCGCTGTAAGCTTTTTAGCTTAAGGCTCCGATTGTGAAGATTGTAGCTACAGTCATTTAAACACAAGAGGAGATCAAAACTTTAAAAAAAATAAACAAATAAACAATAAATGAATAAAAAATAAACAAACAAATAAAAAAAACAAACAAACAAAAAACACTGGAAAGCCAGTCATTTATTTTGAGTTGTGAGGCTTTTTAGTTCACAAGCAGCAAGAGTTGCTCTTAGAACAGTCATTACAAATTGTCTTCTACAGCCAACAGTCATTGCTTATGGCCATAGCACTCTTAGGAATCCCGAGCTTGTGCGCTTAGTTAATACTTGGAATGGAGACTGCCAGGGAACACTAGGCGCTGTAAGCCATTGAGCTTAAGGCTCCGATTGTGAAGATTGTAGCTACAGTCATTTAAACACAAGAGGAGATCAAAACTTTTAAAAAATAAACAAATAAACAATAAATGAATAAAAAATAAACAAACAAATAAAAAAACAAACAAACAAAAAACACTGGAAAGCCAGTCATTTATTTTGAGTTGTGAGGCTTTTTAGTTCACAAGCAGCAAGAGTTGCTCTTAGAACAGTCATTACAAATTGTCTTCTACAGCCAACAGTCATTGCTTATGGCCGTAGCACTCTTAGGAATCCCGAGCTTGTGCGCTTAGTTAATACTTGGAATTGAGACTGCCAGGGAACACTAGGCGCTGTAAGCTTTTTAGCTTAGGGCTCCGATTGTGAAGATTGTAGCTACAGTCATTTAAACACAAGAGGAGATCAAAACTTTTAAAAAATAAACAAATAAACAATAAATGAATAAAAAATAAACAAACAAATAAAAAAACAAACAAACAAAAAACACTGGAAAGCCAGTCATTTATTTTGAGTTGTGAGGCTTTTTAGTTCACAAGCAGCAAGAGTTGCTCTTAGAACAGTCATTACAAATTGTCTTCTACAGCCAACAGTCATTGCTTATGGCCATAGCACTCTTAGGAATCCCGAGCTTGTGCGCTTAGTTAATACTTGGAATGGAGACTGCCAGGGAACACTAGGCGCTGTAAGCCATTGAGCTTAAGGCTCCGATTGTGAAGATTGTAGCTACAGTCATTTAAACACAAGAGGAGATCAAAACTTTTAAAAAATAAACAAATAAACAATAAATGAATAAAAAATAAACAAACAAATAAAAAAACAAACAAACAAAAAACACTGGAAAGCCAGTCATTTATTTTGAGTTGTGAGGCTTTTTAGTTCACAAGCAGCAAGAGTTGCTCTTAGAACAGTCATTACAAATTGTCTTCTACAGCCAACAGTCATTGCTTATGGCCATAGCACTCTTAGGAATCCCGAGCTTGTGCGCTTAGTTAATACTTGGAATGGAGACTGCCAGGGAACACTAGGCGCTGTAAGCCATTGAGCTTAAGGCTCCGATTGTGAAGATTGTAGCTACAGTCATTTATACACAAGAGGAGATCAAAACTTTTAAAAAATAAACAAATAAACAATAAATGAATAAAAAATAAACAAAGAAATAAAAAAACAAATAAACAAAAAACACTGGAAAGCCAGTCATTTATTTTGAGTTTTGAGGCTTTTTAGTTTACAAGCAGCTCTGTAACAAGAGTTACTCTTAGAACAGGCATTACAAATAGTCTTCTACAGCCAACAGTCATTGCTTATGGCCGTAACACTCTTAGGAATCCCGAGCTTGTGCGCTTAGTTAATACTTGGAATGGAGACTGCCAGGGAACACTAGGCGCTGTAAGCCATTGAGCTTAAGGCTCCGATTGTGAAGATTGTAGCTACAGTCATTTAAACACAAGAGGAGATCAAAACTTTAAAAAAATAAACAAATAAACAATAAATGAATAAAAAATAAACAAACAAATAAAAAAACAAACAAACAAAAAACACTGGAAAGCCAGTCATTTATTTTGAGTTGTGAGGCTTTTTAGTTCACAAGCAGCAAGAGTTGCTCTTAGAACAGTCATTACAAATTGTCTTCTACAGCCAACAGTCATTGCTTATGGCCATAGCACTCTTAGGAATCCCGAGCTTGTGCGCTTAGTTAATACTTGGAATGGAGACTGCCAGGGAACACTAGGCGCTGTAAGCCATTGAGCTTAAGGCTCCGATTGTGAAGATTGTAGCTACAGTCATTTAAACACAAGAGGAGATCAAAACTTTTAAAAAATAAACAAATAAACAATAAATGAATAAAAAATAAACAAACAAATAAAAAACAAACAAACAAAAAACACTGGAAAGCCAGTCATTTATTTTGAGTTGTGAGGCTTTTTAGTTCACAAGCAGCAAGAGTTGCTCTTAGAACAGTCATTACAAATTGTCTTCTACAGCCAACAGTCATTGCTTATGGCCATAGCACTCTTAGGAATCCCGAGCTTGTGCGCTTAGTTAATACTTGGAATGGAGACTGCCAGGGAACACTAGGCGCTGTAAGCCATTGAGCTTAAGGCTCCGATTGTGAAGATTGTAGCTACAGTCATTTAAACACAAGAGGAGATCAAAACTTTTAAAAAATAAACAAATAAACAATAAATGAATAAAAAATAAACAAACAAATAAAAAAACAAATAAACAAAAAACACTGGAAAGCCAGTCATTTATTTTGAGTTGTGAGGCTTTTTAGTTCACAAGCAGCAAGAGTTGCTCTTAGAACAGTCATTACAAATTGTCTTCTACAGCCAACAGTCATTGCTTATGGCCGTAGCACTCTTAGGAATCCCGAGCTTGTGCGCTTAGTTAATACTTGGAATTGAGACTGCCAGGGAACACTAGGCGCTGTAAGCTTTTTAGCTTAGGGCTCCGATTGTGAAGATTGTAGCTACAGTCATTTAAACACAAGAGGAGATCAAAACTTTTAAAAAATAAACAAATAAACAATAAATGAATAAAAAATAAACAAAGAAATAAAAAAACAAACAAACAAAAAACACTGGAAAGCCAGTCATTTATTTTGAGTTGTGAGGCTTTTTAGTTCACAAGCAGCAAGAGTTGCTCTTAGAACAGTCATTACAAATTGTCTTCTACAGCCAACAGTCATTGCTTATGGCCATAGCACTCTTAGGAATCCCGAGCTTGTGCGCTTAGTTAATACTTGGAATGGAGACTGCCAGGGAACACTAGGCGCTGTAAGCCATTGAGCTTAAGGCTCCGATTGTGAAGATTGTAGCTACAGTCATTTAAACACAAGAGGAGATCAAAACTTTAAAAAAATAAACAAATAAACAATAAATGAATAAAAAATAAACAAAGAAATAAAAAAACAAATAAACAAAAAACACTGGAAAGCCAGTCATTTATTTTGAGTTGTGAGGCTTTTTAGTTTACAAGCAGCTCTGTAACAAGAGTTACTCTTAGAACAGGCATTACAAATAGTCTTCTACAGCCAACAGTCATTGCTTATGGCCGTAGCACTCTTAGGAATCCCGAGCTTGTGCGCTTAGTTAATACTTGGAATTGAGACTGCCAGGGAACACTAGGCGCTGTAAGCTTTTTAGCTTAAGGCTCCGATTGTGAAGATTGTAGCTACAGTCATTTAAACACAAGAGGAGATCAAAACTTTTAAAAAATAAACAAATAAACAATAAATGAATAAAAAATAAACAAACAAATAAAAAAACAAACAAACAAAAAACACTGGAAAGCCAGTCATTTATTTTGAGTTGTGAGGCTTTTTAGTTCACAAGCAGCAAGAGTTGCTCTTAGAACAGTCATTACAAACTGTCTTCTACAGCCAACAGTCATTGCTTATGGCCATAGCACTCTTAGGAATCCCGAGCTTGTGCGCTTAGTTAATACTTGGAATGGAGACTGCCAGGGAACACTAGGCGCTGTAAGCCATTGAGCTTAAGGCTCCGATTGTGAAGATTGTAGCTACAGTCATTTAAACACAAGAGGAGATCAAAACTTTTAAAAAATAAACAAATAAACAATAAATGAATAAGAAATAAACAAACAAATAAAAAAACAAATAAACAAAAAACACTGGAAAGCCAGTCATTTATTTTGAGTTGTGAGGCTTTTTAGTTTACAAGCAGCTCTGTAACAAGAGTTACTCTTAGAACAGGCATTACAAATAGTCTTCTACAGCCAACAGTCATTGCTTATGGCCGTAGCACTCTTAGGAATCCCGAGCTTGTGCGCTTAGTTAATACTTGGAATTGAGACTGCCAGGGAACACTAGGCGCTGTAAGCTTTTTAGCTTAAGGCTCCGATTGTGAAGATTGTAGCTACAGTCATTTAAACACAAGAGGAGATCAAAACTTAAAAAAAAATAAACAAATAAACAATAAATGAATAAAAAATAAACAAACAAATAAAAAAAACAAACAAACAAAAAACACTGGAAAGCCAGTCATTTATTTTGAGTTGTGAGGCTTTTTAGTTCACAAGCAGCAAGAGTTGCTCTTAGAACAGTCATTACAAATTGTCTTCTACAGCCAACAGTCATTGCTTATGGCCATAGCACTCTTAGGAATCCCGAGCTTGTGCGCTTAGTTAATACTTGGAATGGAGACTGCCAGGGAACACTAGGCGCTGTAAGCCATTGAGCTTAAGGCTCCGATTGTGAAGATTGTAGCTACAGTCATTTAAACACAAGAGGAGATCAAAACTTTTAAAAAATAAACAAATAAACAATAAATGAATAAAAAATAAACAAACAAATAAAAAAACAAACAAACAAAAAACACTGGAAAGCCAGTCATTTATTTTGAGTTGTGAGGCTTTTTAGTTCACAAGCAGCAAGAGTTGCTCTTAGAACAGTCATTACAAATTGTCTTCTACAGCCAACAGTCATTGCTTATGGCCGTAGCACTCTTAGGAATCCCGAGCTTGTGCGCTTAGTTAATACTTGGAATTGAGACTGCCAGGGAACACTAGGCGCTGTAAGCTTTTTAGCTTAAGGCTCCGATTGTGAAGATTGTAGCTACAGTCATTTAAACACAAGAGGAGATCAAAACTTTTAAAAAAATAAACAAATAAACAATAAATGAATAAAAAATAAACAAACAAATAAAAAAAACAAACAAACAAAAAACACTGGAAAGCCAGTCATTTATTTTGAGTTGTGAGGCTTTTTAGTTCACAAGCAGCAAGAGTTGCTCTTAGAACAGTCATTACAAATTGTCTTCTACAGCCAACAGTCATTGCTTATGGCCATAGCACTCTTAGGAATCCCGAGCTTGTGCGCTTAGTTAATACTTGGAATGGAGACTGCCAGGGAACACTAGGCGCTGTAAGCCATTGAGCTTAAGGCTCCGATTGTGAAGATTGTAGCTACAGTCATTTAAACACAAGAGGAGATCAAAACTTTTAAAAAATAAACAAATAAACAATAAATGAATAAAAAATAAACAAACAAATAAAAAAACAAATAAACAAAAAACACTGGAAAGCCAGTCATTTATTTTGAGTTGTGAGGCTTTTTAGTTTACAAGCAGCTCTGTAACAAGAGTTACTCTTAGAACAGGCATTACAAATAGTCTTCTACAGCCAACAGTCATTGCTTATGGCCGTAGCACTCTTAGGAATCCCGAGCTTGTGCGCTTAGTTAATACTTGGAATTGAGACTGCCAGGGAACACTAGGCGCTGTAAGCTTTTTAGCTTAAGGCTCCGATTGTGAAGATTGTAGCTACAGTCATTTAAACACAAGAGGAGATCAAAACTTTTAAAAAAATAAACAAATAAACAATAAATGAATAAAAAATAAACAAACAAATAAAAAAAACAAACAAACAAAAAACACTGGAAAGCCAGTCATTTATTTTGAGTTGTGAGGCTTTTTAGTTCACAAGCAGCAAGAGTTGCTCTTAGAACAGTCATTACAAATTGTCTTCTACAGCCAACAGTCATTGCTTATGGCCATAGCACTCTTAGGAATCCCGAGCTTGTGCGCTTAGTTAATACTTGGAATGGAGACTGCCAGGGAACACTAGGCGCTGTAAGCCATTGAGCTTAAGGCTCCGATTGTGAAGATTGTAGCTACAGTCATTTAAACACAAGAGGAGATCAAAACTTTTAAAAAATAAACAAATAAACAATAAATGAATAAAAAATAAACAAACAAATAAAAAAACAAATAAACAAAAAACACTGGAAAGCCAGTCATTTATTTTGAGTTTTGAGGCTTTTTAGTTTACAAGCAGCTCTGTAACAAGAGTTACTCTTAGAACAGGCATTACAAATAGTCTTCTACAGCCAACAGTCATTGCTTATGGCCGTAACACTCTTAGGAATCCCGAGCTTGTGCGCTTAGTTAATACTTGGAATTGAGACTGCCAGGGAACACTAGGCGCTGTAAGCTTTTTAGCTTAAGGCTCCGATTGTGAAGATTGTAGCTACAGTCATTTAAACACAAGAGGAGATCAAAACTTTTAAAAAATAAACAAATAAACAATAAATGAATAAAAAATAAACAAACAAATAAAAAAACAAACAAACAAAAAACACTGGAAAGCCAGTCATTTATTTTGAGTTGTGAGGCTTTTTAGTTCACAAGCAGCAAGAGTTGCTCTTAGAACAGTCATTACAAATTGTCTTCTACAGCCAACAGTCATTGCTTATGGCCATAGCACTCTTAGGAATCCCGAGCTTGTGCGCTTAGTTAATACTTGGAATGGAGACTGCCAGGGAACACTAGGCGCTGTAAGCCATTGAGCTTAAGGCTCCGATTGTGAAGATTGTAGCTACAGTCATTTAAACACAAGAGGAGATCAAAACTTTTAAAAAATAAACAAATGAACAATAAATGAATAAAAAATAAACAAAGAAATAAAAAACAAATAAACAAAAAACACTGGAAAGCCAGTCATTTATTTTGAGTTTTGAGGCTTTTTAGTTTACAAGCAGCTCTGTAACAAGAGTTACTCTTAGAACAAGCATTACAAATAGTCTTCTACAGCCAACAGTCATTGCTTATGGCCGTAGCACTCTTAGGAATCCCGAGCTTGTGCGCTTAGTTAATACTTGGAATTGAGACTGTCAGGGAACACTAGGCGCTGTAAGCTTTTTAGCTTAAGGCTCCGATTGTGAAGATTGTAGCTACAGTCATTTAAACACAAGAGGGGATCAAAACTTTTAAAAAAAATAAACAAATAAACAATAAATGAATAAAAAATAAACAAACAAATAAAAAAACAAACAAACAAAAAACACTGGAAAGCCAGTCATTTATTTTGAGTTGTGAGGCTTTTTAGTTCACAAGCAGCAAGAGTTGCTCTTAGAACAGTCATTACAAATTGTCTTCTACAGCCAACAGTCATTGCTTATGGCCATAGCACTCTTAGGAATCCCGAGCTTGTGCGCTTAGTTAATACTTGGAATTGAGACTGCCAGGGAACACTAGGCGCTGTAAGCTTTTTAGCTTAAGGCTCCGATTGTGAAGATTGTAGCTACAGTCATTTAAACACAAGAGGAGATCAAAACTTTTAAAAAAAATAAACAAATAAACAATAAATGAATAAAAAATAAACAAACAAATAAAAAAAACAAACAAACAAAAAACACTGGAAAGCCAGTCATTTATTTTGAGTTGTGAGGCTTTTTAGTTCACAAGCAGCAAGAGTTGCTCTTAGAACAGTCATTACAAATTGTCTTCTACAGCCAACAGTCATTGCTTATGGCCATAGCACTCTTAGGAATCCCGAGCTTGTGCGCTTAGTTAATACTTGGAATGGAGACTGCCAGGGAACACTAGGCGCTGTAAGCCATTGAGCTTAAGGCTCCGATTGTGAAGATTGTAGCTACAGTCATTTAAACACAAGAGGAGATCAAAACTTTTAAAAAATAAACAAATAAACAATAAATGAATAAAAAATAAACAAACAAATAAAAAAACAAACAAACAAAAAACACTGGAAAGCCAGTCATTTATTTTGAGTTGTGAGGCTTTTTAGTTCACAAGCAGCAAGAGTTGCTCTTAGAACAGTCATTACAAATTGTCTTCTACAGCCAACAGTCATTGCTTATGGCCGTAGCACTCTTAGGAATCCCGAGCTTGTGCGCTTAGTTAATACTTGGAATTGAGACTGCCAGGGAACACTAGGCGCTGTAAGCTTTTTAGCTTAGGGCTCCGATTGTGAAGATTGTAGCTACAGTCATTTAAACACAAGAGGAGATCAAAACTTTTAAAAAATAAACAAATAAACAATAAATGAATAAAAAATAAACAAACAAATAAAAAAACAAACAAACAAAAAACACTGGAAAGCCAGTCATTTATTTTGAGTTGTGAGGCTTTTTAGTTCACAAGCAGCAAGAGTTGCTCTTAGAACAGTCATTACAAATTGTCTTCTACAGCCAACGGTCATTGCTTATGGCCATAGCACTCTTAGGAATCCCGAGCTTGTGCGCTTAGTTAATACTTGGAATGGAGACTGCCAGGGAACACTAGGCGCTGTAAGCCATTGAGCTTAAGGCTCCGATTGTGAAGATTGTAGCTACAGTCATTTAAACACAAGAGGAGATCAAAACTTTAAAAAAATAAACAAATAAACAATAAATGAATAAAAAATAAACAAAGAAATAAAAAAACAAATAAACAAAAAACACTGGAAAGCCAGTCATTTATTTTGAGTTTTGAGGCTTTTTAGTTTACAAGCAGCTCTGTAACAAGAGTTACTCTTAGAACAGGCATTACAAATAGTCTTCTACAGCCAACAGTCATTGCTTATGGCCGTAGCACTCTTAGGAATCCCGAGCTTGTGCGCTTAGTTAATACTTGGAATTGAGACTGCCAGGGAACACTAGGCGCTGTAAGCTTTTTAGCTTAAGGCTCCGATTGTGAAGATTGTAGCTACAGTCATTTAAACACAAGAGGAGATCAAAACTTTTAAAAAAATAAACAAATAAACAATAAATGAATAAAAAATAAACAAACAAATAAAAAAACAAACAAACAAAAAACACTGGAAAGCCAGTCATTTATTTTGAGTTGTGAGGCTTTTTAGTTCACAAGCAGCAAGAGTTGCTCTTAGAACAGTCATTACAAATTGTCTTCTACAGCCAACAGTCATTGCTTATGGCCATAGCACTCTTAGGAATCCCGAGCTTGTGCGCTTAGTTAATACTTGGAATGGAGACTGCCAGGGAACACTAGGCGCTGTAAGCCATTGAGCTTAAGGCTCCGATTGTGAAGATTGTAGCTACAGTCATTTAAACACAAGAGGAGATCAAAACTTTTAAAAAATAAACAAATGAACAATAAATGAATAAAAAATAAACAAAGAAATAAAAAACAAATAAACAAAAAACACTGGAAAGCCAGTCATTTATTTTGAGTTTTGAGGCTTTTTAGTTTACAAGCAGCTCTGTAACAAGAGTTACTCTTAGAACAGGCATTACAAATAGTCTTCTACAGCCAACAGTCATTGCTTATGGCCGTAGCACTCTTAGGAATCCCGAGCTTGTGCGCTTAGTTAATACTTGGAATGGAGACTGCCAGGGAACACTAGGCGCTGTAAGCCATTGAGCTTAAGGCTCCGATTGTGAAGATTGTAGCTACAGTCATTTAAACACAAGAGGAGATCAAAACTTTTAAAAAATAAACAAATAAACAATAAATGAATAAAAAATAAACAAACAAATAAAAAAACAAATAAACAAAAAACACTGGAAAGCCAGTCATTTATTTTGAGTTGTGAGGCTTTTTAGTTCACAAGCAGCAAGAGTTGCTCTTAGAACAGTCATTACAAATTGTCTTCTACAGCCAACAGTCATTGCTTATGGCCGTAGCACTCTTAGGAATCCCGAGCTTGTGCGCTTAGTTAATACTTGGAATTGAGACTGCCAGGGAACACTAGGCGCTGTAAGCTTTTTAGCTTAGGGCTCCGATTGTGAAGATTGTAGCTACAGTCATTTAAACACAAGAGGAGATCAAAACTTTTAAAAAATAAACAAATAAACAATAAATGAATAAAAAATAAACAAAGAAATAAAAAAACAAACAAACAAAAAACACTGGAAAGCCAGTCATTTATTTTGAGTTGTGAGGCTTTTTAGTTCACAAGCAGCAAGAGTTGCTCTTAGAACAGTCATTACAAATTGTCTTCTACAGCCAACAGTCATTGCTTATGGCCATAGCACTCTTAGGAATCCCGAGCTTGTGCGCTTAGTTAATACTTGGAATGGAGACTGCCAGGGAACACTAGGCGCTGTAAGCCATTGAGCTTAAGGCTCCGATTGTGAAGATTGTAGCTACAGTCATTTAAACACAAGAGGAGATCAAAACTTTAAAAAAATAAACAAATAAACAATAAATGAATAAAAAATAAACAAAGAAATAAAAAAACAAATAAACAAAAAACACTGGAAAGCCAGTCATTTATTTTGAGTTGTGAGGCTTTTTAGTTTACAAGCAGCTCTGTAACAAGAGTTACTCTTAGAACAGGCATTACAAATAGTCTTCTACAGCCAACAGTCATTGCTTATGGCCGTAGCACTCTTAGGAATCCCGAGCTTGTGCGCTTAGTTAATACTTGGAATTGAGACTGCCAGGGAACACTAGGCGCTGTAAGCTTTTTAGCTTAAGGCTCCGATTGTGAAGATTGTAGCTACAGTCATTTAAACACAAGAGGAGATCAAAACTTTTAAAAAATAAACAAATAAACAATAAATGAATAAAAAATAAACAAACAAATAAAAAAACAAACAAACAAAAAACACTGGAAAGCCAGTCATTTATTTTGAGTTGTGAGGCTTTTTAGTTCACAAGCAGCAAGAGTTGCTCTTAGAACAGTCATTACAAACTGTCTTCTACAGCCAACAGTCATTGCTTATGGCCATAGCACTCTTAGGAATCCCGAGCTTGTGCGCTTAGTTAATACTTGGAATGGAGACTGCCAGGGAACACTAGGCGCTGTAAGCCATTGAGCTTAAGGCTCCGATTGTGAAGATTGTAGCTACAGTCATTTAAACACAAGAGGAGATCAAAACTTTTAAAAAATAAACAAATAAACAATAAATGAATAAAAAATAAACAAACAAATAAAAAAACAAATAAACAAAAAACACTGGAAAGCCAGTCATTTATTTTGAGTTGTGAGGCTTTTTAGTTTACAAGCAGCTCTGTAACAAGAGTTACTCTTAGAACAGGCATTACAAATAGTCTTCTACAGCCAACAGTCATTGCTTATGGCCGTAGCACTCTTAGGAATCCCGAGCTTGTGCGCTTAGTTAATACTTGGAATTGAGACTGCCAGGGAACACTAGGCGCTGTAAGCTTTTTAGCTTAAGGCTCCGATTGTGAAGATTGTAGCTACAGTCATTTAAACACAAGAGGAGATCAAAACTTAAAAAAAAATAAACAAATAAACAATAAATGAATAAAAAATAAACAAACAAATAAAAAAAACAAACAAACAAAAAACACTGGAAAGCCAGTCATTTATTTTGAGTTGTGAGGCTTTTTAGTTCACAAGCAGCAAGAGTTGCTCTTAGAACAGTCATTACAAATTGTCTTCTACAGCCAACAGTCATTGCTTATGGCCATAGCACTCTTAGGAATCCCGAGCTTGTGCGCTTAGTTAATACTTGGAATGGAGACTGCCAGGGAACACTAGGCGCTGTAAGCCATTGAGCTTAAGGCTCCGATTGTGAAGATTGTAGCTACAGTCATTTAAACACAAGAGGAGATCAAAACTTTTAAAAAATAAACAAATAAACAATAAATGAATAAAAAATAAACAAACAAATAAAAAAACAAACAAACAAAAAACACTGGAAAGCCAGTCATTTATTTTGAGTTGTGAGGCTTTTTAGTTCACAAGCAGCAAGAGTTGCTCTTAGAACAGTCATTACAAATTGTCTTCTACAGCCAACAGTCATTGCTTATGGCCGTAGCACTCTTAGGAATCCCGAGCTTGTGCGCTTAGTTAATACTTGGAATTGAGACTGCCAGGGAACACTAGGCGCTGTAAGCTTTTTAGCTTAAGGCTCCGATTGTGAAGATTGTAGCTACAGTCATTTAAACACAAGAGGAGATCAAAACTTTTAAAAAAATAAACAAATAAACAATAAATGAATAAAAAATAAACAAACAAATAAAAAAAACAAACAAACAAAAAACACTGGAAAGCCAGTCATTTATTTTGAGTTGTGAGGCTTTTTAGTTCACAAGCAGCAAGAGTTGCTCTTAGAACAGTCATTACAAATTGTCTTCTACAGCCAACAGTCATTGCTTATGGCCATAGCACTCTTAGGAATCCCGAGCTTGTGCGCTTAGTTAATACTTGGAATGGAGACTGCCAGGGAACACTAGGCGCTGTAAGCCATTGAGCTTAAGGCTCCGATTGTGAAGATTGTAGCTACAGTCATTTAAACACAAGAGGAGATCAAAACTTTTAAAAAATAAACAAATAAACAATAAATGAATAAAAAATAAACAAACAAATAAAAAAACAAATAAACAAAAAACACTGGAAAGCCAGTCATTTATTTTGAGTTGTGAGGCTTTTTAGTTTACAAGCAGCTCTGTAACAAGAGTTACTCTTAGAACAGGCATTACAAATAGTCTTCTACAGCCAACAGTCATTGCTTATGGCCGTAGCACTCTTAGGAATCCCGAGCTTGTGCGCTTAGTTAATACTTGGAATTGAGACTGCCAGGGAACACTAGGCGCTGTAAGCTTTTTAGCTTAAGGCTCCGATTGTGAAGATTGTAGCTACAGTCATTTAAACACAAGAGGAGATCAAAACTTTTAAAAAAATAAACAAATAAACAATAAATGAATAAAAAATAAACAAACAAATAAAAAAAACAAACAAACAAAAAACACTGGAAAGCCAGTCATTTATTTTGAGTTGTGAGGCTTTTTAGTTCACAAGCAGCAAGAGTTGCTCTTAGAACAGTCATTACAAATTGTCTTCTACAGCCAACAGTCATTGCTTATGGCCATAGCACTCTTAGGAATCCCGAGCTTGTGCGCTTAGTTAATACTTGGAATGGAGACTGCCAGGGAACACTAGGCGCTGTAAGCCATTGAGCTTAAGGCTCCGATTGTGAAGATTGTAGCTACAGTCATTTAAACACAAGAGGAGATCAAAACTTTTAAAAAATAAACAAATAAACAATAAATGAATAAAAAATAAACAAACAAATAAAAAAACAAATAAACAAAAAACACTGGAAAGCCAGTCATTTATTTTGAGTTTTGAGGCTTTTTAGTTTACAAGCAGCTCTGTAACAAGAGTTACTCTTAGAACAGGCATTACAAATAGTCTTCTACAGCCAACAGTCATTGCTTATGGCCGTAACACTCTTAGGAATCCCGAGCTTGTGCGCTTAGTTAATACTTGGAATTGAGACTGCCAGGGAACACTAGGCGCTGTAAGCTTTTTAGCTTAAGGCTCCGATTGTGAAGATTGTAGCTACAGTCATTTAAACACAAGAGGAGATCAAAACTTTTAAAAAATAAACAAATAAACAATAAATGAATAAAAAATAAACAAACAAATAAAAAAAACAAACAAACAAAAAACACTGGAAAGCCAGTCATTTATTTTGAGTTGTGAGGCTTTTTAGTTCACAAGCAGCAAGAGTTGCTCTTAGAACAGTCATTACAAATTGTCTTCTACAGCCAACAGTCATTGCTTATGGCCATAGCACTCTTAGGAATCCCGAGCTTGTGCGCTTAGTTAATACTTGGAATGGAGACTGCCAGGGAACACTAGGCGCTGTAAGCCATTGAGCTTAAGGCTCCGATTGTGAAGATTGTAGCTACAGTCATTTAAACACAAGAGGAGATCAAAACTTTTAAAAAATAAACAAATGAACAATAAATGAATAAAAAATAAACAAAGAAATAAAAAACAAATAAACAAAAAACACTGGAAAGCCAGTCATTTATTTTGAGTTTTGAGGCTTTTTAGTTTACAAGCAGCTCTGTAACAAGAGTTACTCTTAGAACAGGCATTACAAATAGTCTTCTACAGCCAACAGTCATTGCTTATGGCCGTAGCACTCTTAGGAATCCCGAGCTTGTGCGCTTAGTTAATACTTGGAATTGAGACTGTCAGGGAACACTAGGCGCTGTAAGCTTTTTAGCTTAAGGCTCCGATTGTGAAGATTGTAGCTACAGTCATTTAAACACAAGAGGGGATCAAAACTTTTAAAAAAAATAAACAAATAAACAATAAATGAATAAAAAATAAACAAACAAATAAAAAAACAAACAAACAAAAAACACTGGAAAGCCAGTCATTTATTTTGAGTTGTGAGGCTTTTTAGTTCACAAGCAGCAAGAGTTGCTCTTAGAACAGTCATTACAAATTGTCTTCTACAGCCAACAGTCATTGCTTATGGCCATAGCACTCTTAGGAATCCCGAGCTTGTGCGCTTAGTTAATACTTGGAATTGAGACTGCCAGGGAACACTAGGCGCTGTAAGCTTTTTAGCTTAAGGCTCCGATTGTGAAGATTGTAGCTACAGTCATTTAAACACAAGAGGAGATCAAAACTTTTAAAAAAAATAAACAAATAAACAATAAATGAATAAAAAATAAACAAACAAATAAAAAAAACAAACAAACAAAAAACACTGGAAAGCCAGTCATTTATTTTGAGTTGTGAGGCTTTTTAGTTCACAAGCAGCAAGAGTTGCTCTTAGAACAGTCATTACAAATTGTCTTCTACAGCCAACAGTCATTGCTTATGGCCATAGCACTCTTAGGAATCCCGAGCTTGTGCGCTTAGTTAATACTTGGAATGGAGACTGCCAGGGAACACTAGGCGCTGTAAGCCATTGAGCTTAAGGCTCCGATTGTGAAGATTGTAGCTAAAGTCATTTAAACACAAGAGGAGATCAAAACTTTTAAAAAATAAACAAATAAACAATAAATGAATAAAAAATAAACAAACAAATAAAAATACAAACAAACAAAAAACACTGGAAAGCCAGTCATTTATTTTGAGTTGTGAGGCTTTTTAGTTCACAAGCAGCAAGAGTTGCTCTTAGAACAGTCATTACAAATTGTCTTCTACAGCCAACAGTCATTGCTTATGGCCGTAGCACTCTTAGGAATCCCGAGCTTGTGCGCTTAGTTAATACTTGGAATTGAGACTGCCAGGGAACACTAGGCGCTGTAAGCTTTTTAGCTTAGGGCTCCGATTGTGAAGATTGTAGCTACAGTCATTTAAACACAAGAGGAGATCAAAACTTTTAAAAAATAAACAAATAAACAATAAATGAATAAAAAATAAACAAACAAATAAAAAAACAAACAAACAAAAAACACTGGAAAGCCAGTCATTTATTTTGAGTTGTGAGGCTTTTTAGTTCACAAGCAGCAAGAGTTGCTCTTAGAACAGTCATTACAAATTGTCTTCTACAGCCAACGGTCATTGCTTATGGCCATAGCACTCTTAGGAATCCCGAGCTTGTGCGCTTAGTTAATACTTGGAATGGAGACTGCCAGGGAACACTAGGCGCTGTAAGCCATTGAGCTTAAGGCTCCGATTGTGAAGATTGTAGCTACAGTCATTTAAACACAAGAGGAGATCAAAACTTTAAAAAAATAAACAAATAAACAATAAATGAATAAAAAATAAACAAAGAAATAAAAAAACAAATAAACAAAAAACACTGGAAAGCCAGTCATTTATTTTGAGTTTTGAGGCTTTTTAGTTTACAAGCAGCTCTGTAACAAGAGTTACTCTTAGAACAGGCATTACAAATAGTCTTCTACAGCCAACAGTCATTGCTTATGGCCGTAGCACTCTTAGGAATCCCGAGCTTGTGCGCTTAGTTAATACTTGGAATTGAGACTGCCAGGGAACACTAGGCGCTGTAAGCTTTTTAGCTTAAGGCTCCGATTGTGAAGATTGTAGCTACAGTCATTTAAACACAAGAGGAGATCAAAACTTTTAAAAAAATAAACAAATAAACAATAAATGAATAAAAAATAAACAAACAAATAAAAAAACAAACAAACAAAAAACACTGGAAAGCCAGTCATTTATTTTGAGTTGTGAGGCTTTTTAGTTCACAAGCAGCAAGAGTTGCTCTTAGAACAGTCATTACAAATTGTCTTCTACAGCCAACAGTCATTGCTTATGGCCATAGCACTCTTAGGAATCCCGAGCTTGTGCGCTTAGTTAATACTTGGAATGGAGACTGCCAGGGAACACTAGGCGCTGTAAGCCATTGAGCTTAAGGCTCCGATTGTGAAGATTGTAGCTACAGTCATTTAAACACAAGAGGAGATCAAAACTTTTAAAAAATAAACAAATGAACAATAAATGAATAAAAAATAAACAAAGAAATAAAAAACAAATAAACAAAAAACACTGGAAAGCCAGTCATTTATTTTGAGTTTTGAGGCTTTTTAGTTTACAAGCAGCTCTGTAACAAGAGTTACTCTTAGAACAGGCATTACAAATAGTCTTCTACAGCCAACAGTCATTGCTTATGGCCGTAGCACTCTTAGGAATCCCGAGCTTGTGCGCTTAGTTAATACTTGGAATTGAGACTGCCAGGGAACACTAGGCGCTGTAAGCTTTTTAGCTTAGGGCTCCGATTGTGAAGATTGTAGCTACAGTCATTTAAACACAAGAGGAGATCAAAACTTTTAAAAAATAAACAAATAAACAATAAATGAATAAAAAATAAACAAACAAATAAAAAAACAAACAAACAAAAAACACTGGAAAGCCAGTCATTTATTTTGAGTTGTGAGGCTTTTTAGTTCACAAGCAGCAAGAGTTGCTCTTAGAACAGTCATTACAAATTGTCTTCTACAGCCAACAGTCATTGCTTATGGCCATAGCACTCTTAGGAATCCCGAGCTTGTGCGCTTAGTTAATACTTGGAATGGAGACTGCCAGGGAACACTAGGCGCTGTAAGCCATTGAGCTTAAGGCTCCGATTGTGAAGATTGTAGCTACAGTCATTTAAACACAAGAGGAGATCAAAACTTTAAAAAAATAAACAAATGAACAATAAATGAATAAAAAATAAACAAAGAAATAAAAAACAAATAAACAAAAAACACTGGAAAGCCAGTCATTTATTTTGAGTTTTGAGGCTTTTTAGTTTACAAGCAGCTCTGTAACAAGAGTTACTCTTAGAACAGGCATTACAAATAGTCTTCTACAGCCAACAGTAATTGCTTATGGCCGTAGCACTCTTAGGAATCCCGAGCTTGTGCGCTTAGTTAATACTTGGAATTGAGACTGCCAGGGAACACTAGGCGCTGTAAGCTTTTTAGCTTAAGGCTCCGATTGTGAAGATTGTAGCTACAGTCATTTAAACACAAGAGGGGATCAAAACTTTTAAAAAATAAACAAATAAACAATAAATGAATAAAAAATAAACAAACAAATAAAAAAACAAACAAACAAAAAACACTGGAAAGCCAGTCATTTATTTTGAGTTGTGAGGCTTTTTAGTTCACAAGCAGCAAGAGTTGCTCTTAGAACAGTCATTACAAATTGTCTTCTACAGCCAACAGTCATTGCTTATGGCCATAGCACTCTTAGGAATCCCGAGCTTGTGCGCTTAGTTAATACTTGGAATTGAGACTGCCAGGGAACACTAGGCGCTGTAAGCTTTTTAGCTTAAGGCTCCGATTGTGAAGATTGTAGCTACAGTCATTTAAACACAAGAGGAGATCAAAACTTTTAAAAAAAATAAACAAATAAACAATAAATGAATAAAAAATAAACAAACAAATAAAAAAAACAAACAAACAAAAAACACTGGAAAGCCAGTCATTTATTTTGAGTTGTGAGGCTTTTTAGTTCACAAGCAGCAAGAGTTGCTCTTAGAACAGTCATTACAAATTGTCTTCTACAGCCAACAGTCATTGCTTATGGCCATAGCACTCTTAGGAATCCCGAGCTTGTGCGCTTAGTTAATACTTGGAATGGAGACTGCCAGGGAACACTAGGCGCTGTAAGCCATTGAGCTTAAGGCTCCGATTGTGAAGATTGTAGCTACAGTCATTTAAACACAAGAGGAGATCAAAACTTTTAAAAAATAAACAAATAAACAATAAATGAATAAAAAATAAACAAACAAATAAAAAAACAAACAAACAAAAAACACTGGAAAGCCAGTCATTTATTTTGAGTTGTGAGGCTTTTTAGTTCACAAGCAGCAAGAGTTGCTCTTAGAACAGTCATTACAAATTGTCTTCTACAGCCAACAGTCATTGCTTATGGCCGTAGCACTCTTAGGAATCCCGAGCTTGTGCGCTTAGTTAATACTTGGAATTGAGACTGCCAGGGAACACTAGGCGCTGTAAGCTTTTTAGCTTAGGGCTCCGATTGTGAAGATTGTAGCTACAGTCATTTAAACACAAGAGGAGATCAAAACTTTTAAAAAATAAACAAATAAACAATAAATGAATAAAAAATAAACAAACAAATAAAAAAACAAACAAACAAAAAACACTGGAAAGCCAGTCATTTATTTTGAGTTGTGAGGCTTTTTAGTTCACAAGCAGCAAGAGTTGCTCTTAGAACAGTCATTACAAATTGTCTTCTACAGCCAACAGTCATTGCTTATGGCCATAGCACTCTTAGGAATCCCGAGCTTGTGCGCTTAGTTAATACTTGGAATGGAGACTGCCAGGGAACACTAGGCGCTGTAAGCCATTGAGCTTAAGGCTCCGATTGTGAAGATTGTAGCTACAGTCATTTAAACACAAGAGGAGATCAAAACTTTAAAAAAATAAACAAATAAACAATAAATGAATAAAAAATAAACAAAGAAATAAAAAAACAAATAAACAAAAAACACTGGAAAGCCAGTCATTTATTTTGAGTTTTGAGGCTTTTTAGTTTACAAGCAGCTCTGTAACAAGAGTTACTCTTAGAACAGGCATTACAAATAGTCTTCTACAGCCAACAGTCATTGCTTATGGCCGTAGCACTCTTAGGAATCCCGAGCTTGTGCGCTTAGTTAATACTTGGAATTGAGACTGCCAGGGAACACTAGGCGCTGTAAGCTTTTTAGCTTAAGGCTCCGATTGTGAAGATTGTAGCTACAGTCATTTAAACACAAGAGGAGATCAAAACTTTTAAAAAAATAAACAAATAAACAATAAATGAATAAAAAATAAACAAAGAAATAAAAAAACAAATAAACAAAAAACACTGGAAAGCCAGTCATTTATTTTGAGTTGTGAGGCTTTTTAGTTTACAAGCAGCTCTGTAACAAGAGTTACTCTTAGAACAGGCATTACAAATAGTCTTCTACAGCCAACAGTCATTGCTTATGGCCGTAACACTCTTAGGAATCCCGAGCTTGTGCGCTTAGTTAATACTTGGAATGGAGACTGCCAGGGAACACTAGGCGCTGTAAGCCATTGAGCTTAAGGCTCCGATTGTGAAGATTGTAGCTACAGTCATTTAAACACAAGAGGAGATCAAAGCTTTAAAAAAATAAACAAATAAACAATAAATGAATAAAAAATAAACAAAGAAATAAAAAAACAAATAAACAAAAAACACTGGAAAGCCAGTCATTTATTTTGAGTTTTGAGGCTTTTTAGTTTACAAGCAGCTCTGTAACAAGAGTTACTCTTAGAACAGGCATTACAAATAGTCTTCTACAGCCAACAGTCATTGCTTATGGCCGTAGCACTCTTAGGAATCCCGAGCTTGTGCGCTTAGTTAATACTTGGAATTGAGACTGCCAGGGAACACTAGGCGCTGTAAGCTTTTTAGCTTAAGGCTCCGATTGTGAAGATTGTAGCTACAGTCATTTAAACACAAGAGGAGATCAAAACTTTTAAAAAAATAAACAAATAAACAATAAATGAATAAAAAATAAACAAACAAATAAAAAAAAAAAACAAACAAAAAACACTGGAAAGCCAGTCATTTATTTTGAGTTGTGAGGCTTTTTAGTTCACAAGCAGCAAGAGTTGCTCTTAGAACAGTCATTACAAATTGTCTTCTACAGCCAACAGTCATTGCTTATGGCCGTAGCACTCTTAGGAATCCCGAGCTTGTGCGCTTAGTTAATACTTGGAATGGAGACTGCCAGGGAACACTAGGCGCTGTAAGCCATTGAGCTTAAGGCTCCGATTGTGAAGATTGTAGCTACAGTCATTTAAACACAAGAGGAGATCAAAACTTTTAAAAAATAAACAAATAAACAATAAATGAATAAAAAATAAACAAACAAATAAAAAAACAAACAAACAAAAAACACTGGAAAGCCAGTCATTTATTTTGAGTTGTGAGGCTTTTTAGTTCACAAGCAGCAAGAGTTGCTCTTAGAACAGTCATTACAAATTGTCTTCTACAGCCAACAGTCATTGCTTATGGCCATAGCACTCTTAGGAATCCCGAGCTTGTGCGCTTAGTTAATACTTGGAATGGAGACTGCCAGGGAACACTAGGCGCTGTAAGCCATTGAGCTTAAGGCTCCGATTGTGAAGATTGTAGCTACAGTCATTTAAACACAAGAGGAGATCAAAACTTTTAAAAAATAAACAAATAAACAATAAATGAATAAAAAATAAACAAACAAATAAAAAAACAAACAAACAAAAAACACTGGAAAGCCAGTCATTTATTTTGAGTTGTGAGGCTTTTTAGTTCACAAGCAGCAAGAGTTGCTCTTAGAACAGTCATTACAAATTGTCTTCTACAGCCAACAGTCATTGCTTATGGCCGTAGCACTCTTAGGAATCCCGAGCTTGTGCGCTTAGTTAATACTTGGAATTGAGACTGCCAGGGAACACTAGGCGCTGTAAGCTTTTTAGCTTAAGGCTCCGATTGTGAAGATTGTAGCTACAGTCATTTAAACACAAGAGGAGATCAAAACTTTTAAAAAATAAACAAATAAACAATAAATGAATAAAAAATAAACAAACAAATAAAAAAACAAACAAACAAAAAACACTGGAAAGCCAGTCATTTATTTTGAGTTGTGAGGCTTTTTAGTTCACAAGCAGCAAGAGTTGCTCTTAGAACAGTCATTACAAATTGTCTTCTACAGCCAACAGTCATTGCTTATGGCCATAGCACTCTTAGGAATCCCGAGCTTGTGCGCTTAGTTAATACTTGGAATGGAGACTGCCAGGGAACACTAGGCGCTGTAAGCCATTGAGCTTAAGGCTCCGATTGTGAAGATTGTAGCTACAGTCATTTAAACACAAGAGGAGATCAAAACTTTAAAAAAATAAACAAATAAACAATAAATGAATAAAAAATAAACAAAGAAATAAAAAAACAAATAAACAAAAAACACTGGAAAGCCAGTCATTTATTTTGAGTTTTGAGGCTTTTTAGTTTACAAGCAGCTCTGTAACAAGAGTTACTCTTAGAACAGGCATTACAAATAGTCTTCTACAGCCAACAGTCATTGCTTATGGCCGTAGCACTCTTAGGAATCCCGAGCTTGTGCGCTTAGTTAATACTTGGAATTGAGACTGCCAGGGAACACTAGGCGCTGTAAGCTTTTTAGCTTAAGGCTCCGATTGTGAAGATTGTAGCTACAGTCATTTAAACACAAGAGGAGATCAAAACTTTTAAAAAAATAAACAAATAAACAATAAATGAATAAAAAATAAACAAAGAAATAAAAAAACAAATAAACAAAAAACACTGGAAAGCCAGTCATTTATTTTGAGTTGTGAGGCTTTTTAGTTTACAAGCAGCTCTGTAACAAGAGTTACTCTTAGAACAGGCATTACAAATAGTCTTCTACAGCCAACAGTCATTGCTTATGGCCGTAGCACTCTTAGGAATCCCGAGCTTGTGCGCTTAGTTAATACTTGGAATTGAGACTGCCAGGGAACACTAGGCGCTGTAAGCTTTTTAGCTTAAGGCTCCGATTGTGAAGATTGTAGCTACAGTCATTTAAACACAAGAGGAGATCAAAACTTTTAAAAAAAATAAACAAATAAACAATAAATGAATAAAAAATAAACAAACAAATAAAAAAAACAAACAAACAAAAAACACTGGAAAGCCAGTCATTTATTTTGAGTTGTGAGGCTTTTTAGTTCACAAGCAGCAAGAGTTGCTCTTAGAACAGTCATTACAAATTGTCTTCTACAGCCAACAGTCATTGCTTATGGCCATAGCACTCTTAGGAATCCCGAGCTTGTGCGCTTAGTTAATACTTGGAATGGAGACTGCCAGGGAACACTAGGCGCTGTAAGCCATTGAGCTTAAGGCTCCGATTGTGAAGATTGTAGCTACAGTCATTTATACACAAGAGGAGATCAAAACTTTTAAAAAATAAACAAATAAACAATAAATGAATAAAAAATAAACAAAGAAATAAAAAAACAAATAAACAAAAAACACTGGAAAGCCAGTCATTTATTTTGAGTTTTGAGGCTTTTTAGTTTACAAGCAGCTCTGTAACAAGAGTTACTCTTAGAACAGGCATTACAAATAGTCTTCTACAGCCAACAGTCATTGCTTATGGCCGTAACACTCTTAGGAATCCCGAGCTTGTGCGCTTAGTTAATACTTGGAATGGAGACTGCCAGGGAACACTAGGCGCTGTAAGCCATTGAGCTTAAGGCTCCGATTGTGAAGATTGTAGCTACAGTCATTTATACACAAGAGGAGATCAAAACTTTAAAAAAATAAACAAATAAACAATAAATGAATAAAAAATAAACAAAGAAATAAAAAAACAAATAAACAAAAAACACTGGAAAGCCAGTCATTTATTTTGAGTTTTGAGGCTTTTTAGTTTACAAGCAGCTCTGTAACAAG
Organism: Hoplias malabaricus; assembly: GCF_029633855.1. Classification (NCBI taxonomy): domain Eukaryota; kingdom Metazoa; phylum Chordata; class Actinopteri; order Characiformes; family Erythrinidae; genus Hoplias; species Hoplias malabaricus. Next base: position 17,453,027 of record NC_089811.1, on the reverse strand, counting down.
AGTTACTCTTAGAACAGGCATTACAAATAGTCTTCTACAGCCAACAGTCATTGCTTATGGCCGTAACACTCTTAGGAATCCCGAGCTTGTGCGCTTAGTTAATACTTGGAATGGAGACTGCCAGGGAACACTAGGCGCTGTAAGCCATTGAGCTTAAGGCTCCGATTGTGAAGATTGTAGCTACAGTCATTTAAACACAAGAGGAGATCAAAACTTTAAAAAAATAAACAAATAAACAATAAATGAATAAAAAATAAACAAAGAAATAAAAAAACAAATAAACAAAAAACACTGGAAAGCCAGTCATTTATTTTGAGTTTTGAGGCTTTTTAGTTTACAAGCAGCTCTGTAACAAGAGTTACTCTTAGAACAGGCATTACAAATAGTCTTCTACAGCCAACAGTCATTGCTTATGGCCGTAGCACTCTTAGGAATCCCGAGCTTGTGCGCTTAGTTAATACTTGGAATTGAGACTGCCAGGGAACACTAGGCGCTGTAAGCTTTTTAGCTTAAGGCTCCGATTGTGAAGATTGTAGCTACAGTCATTTAAACACAAGAGGAGATCAAAACTTTTAAAAAAATAAACAAATAAACAATAAATGAATAAAAAATAAACAAACAAATAAAAAAAACAAACAAACAAAAAACACTGGAAAGCCAGTCATTTATTTTGAGTTGTGAGGCTTTTTAGTTCACAAGCAGCAAGAGTTGCTCTTAGAACAGTCATTACAAATTGTCTTCTACAGCCAACAGTCATTGCTTATGGCCGTAGCACTCTTAGGAATCCCGAGCTTGTGCGCTTAGTTAATACTTGGAATGGAGACTGCCAGGGAACACTAGGCGCTGTAAGCCATTGAGCTTAAGGCTCCGATTGTGAAGATTGTAGCTACAGTCATTTAAACACAAGAGGAGATCAAAACTTTTAAAAAATAAACAAATAAACAATAAATGAATAAAAAATAAACAAACAAATAAAAAAACAAACAAACAAAAAACACTGGAAAGCCAGTCATTTATTTTGAGTTGTGAGGCTTTTTAGTTCACAAGCAGCAAGAGTTGCTCTTAGAACAGTCATTACAAATTGTCTTCTACAGCCAACAGTCATTGCTTATGGCCATAGCACTCTTAGGAATCCCGAGCTTGTGCGCTTAGTTAATACTTGGAATGGAGACTGCCAGGGAACACTAGGCGCTGTAAGCCATTGAGCTTAAGGCTCCGATTGTGAAGATTGTAGCTACAGTCATTTAAACACAAGAGGAGATCAAAACTTTTAAAAAATAAACAAATAAACAATAAATGAATAAAAAATAAACAAACAAATAAAAAACAAATAAACAAAAAACACTGGAAAGCCAGTCATTTATTTTGAGTTGTGAGGCTTTTTAGTTCACAAGCAGCAAGAGTTGCTCTTAGAACAGTCATTACAAATTGTCTTCTACAGCCAACAGTCATTGCTTATGGCCGTAGCACTCTTAGGAATCCCGAGCTTGTGCGCTTAGTTAATACTTGGAATGGAGACTGCCAGGGAACACTAGGCGCTGTAAGCCATTGAGCTTAAGGCTCCGATTGTGAAGATTGTAGCTACAGTCATTTAAACACAAGAGGAGATCAAAACTTTTAAAAAATAAACAAATAAACAATAAATGAATAAAAAATAAACAAACAAATAAAAAAACAAATAAACAAAAAACACTGGAAAGCCAGTCATTTATTTTGAGTTGTGAGGCTTTTTAGTTCACAAGCAGCAAGAGTTGCTCTTAGAACAGGCATTACAAATTGTCTTCTACAGCCAACAGTCATTGCTTATGGCCGTAGCACTCTTAGGAATCCCGAGCTTGTGCGCTTAGTTAATACTTGGAATTGAGACTGCCAGGGAACACTAGGCGCTGTAAGCTTTTTAGCTTAGGGCTCCGATTGTGAAGATTGTAGCTACAGTCATTTAAACACAAGAGGAGATCAAAACTTTTAAAAAATAAACAAATAAACAATAAATGAATAAAAAATAAACAAACAAATAAAAAAACAAACAAACAAAAAACACTGGAAAGCCAGTCATTTATTTTGAGTTGTGAGGCTTTTTAGTTCACAAGCAGCAAGAGTTGCTCTTAGAACAGTCATTACAAATTGTCTTCTACAGCCAACAGTCATTGCTTATGGCCATAGCACTCTTAGGAATCCCGAGCTTGTGCGCTTAGTTAATACTTGGAATGGAGACTGCCAGGGAACACTAGGCGCTGTAAGCCATTGAGCTTAAGGCTCCGATTGTGAAGATTGTAGCTACAGTCATTTAAACACAAGAGGAGATCAAAACTTTAAAAAAATAAACAAATAAACAATAAATGAATAAAAAATAAACAAAGAAATAAAAAAACAAATAAACAAAAAACACTGGAAAGCCAGTCATTTATTTTGAGTTTTGAGGCTTTTTAGTTTACAAGCAGCTCTGTAACAAGAGTTACTCTTAGAACAGGCATTACAAATAGTCTTCTACAGCCAACAGTCATTGCTTATGGCCGTAGCACTCTTAGGAATCCCGAGCTTGTGCGCTTAGTTAATACTTGGAATTGAGACTGCCAGGGAACACTAGGCGCTGTAAGCTTTTTAGCTTAAGGCTCCGATTGTGAAGATTGTAGCTACAGTCATTTAAACACAAGAGGAGATCAAAACTTTTAAAAAAATAAACAAATAAACAATAAATGAATAAAAAATAAACAAAGAAATAAAAAAACAAATAAACAAAAAACACTGGAAAGCCAGTCATTTATTTTGAGTTGTGAGGCTTTTTAGTTTACAAGCAGCTCTGTAACAAGAGTTACTCTTAGAACAGGCATTACAAATAGTCTTCTACAGCCAACAGTCATTGCTTATGGCCGTAGCACTCTTAGGAATCCCGAGCTTGTGCGCTTAGTTAATACTTGGAATTGAGACTGCCAGGGAACACTAGGCGCTGTAAGCTTTTTAGCTTAAGGCTCCGATTGTGAAGATTGTAGCTACAGTCATTTAAACACAAGAGGAGATCAAAACTTTTAAAAAAAATAAACAAATAAACAATAAATGAATAAAAAATAAACAAACAAATAAAAAAAACAAACAAACAAAAAACACTGGAAAGCCAGTCATTTATTTTGAGTTGTGAGGCTTTTTAGTTCACAAGCAGCAAGAGTTGCTCTTAGAACAGTCATTACAAATTGTCTTCTACAGCCAACAGTCATTGCTTATGGCCATAGCACTCTTAGGAATCCCGAGCTTGTGCGCTTAGTTAATACTTGGAATGGAGACTGCCAGGGAACACTAGGCGCTGTAAGCCATTGAGCTTAAGGCTCCGATTGTGAAGATTGTAGCTACAGTCATTTATACACAAGAGGAGATCAAAACTTTAAAAAAATAAACAAATAAACAATAAATGAATAAAAAATAAACAAAGAAATAAAAAAACAAATAAACAAAAAACACTGGAAAGCCAGTCATTTATTTTGAGTTTTGAGGCTTTTTAGTTTACAAGCAGCTCTGTAACAAGAGTTACTCTTAGAACAGGCATTACAAATAGTCTTCTACAGCCAACAGTCATTGCTTATGGCCGTAACACTCTTAGGAATCCCGAGCTTGTGCGCTTAGTTAATACTTGGAATGGAGACTGCCAGGGAACACTAGGCGCTGTAAGCCATTGAGCTTAAGGCTCCGATTGTGAAGATTGTAGCTACAGTCATTTAAACACAAGAGGAGATCAAAACTTTAAAAAAATAAACAAATAAACAATAAATGAATAAAAAATAAACAAAGAAATAAAAAAACAAATAAACAAAAAACACTGGAAAGCCAGTCATTTATTTTGAGTTTTGAGGCTTTTTAGTTTACAAGCAGCTCTGTAACAAGAGTTACTCTTAGAACAGGCATTACAAATAGTCTTCTACAGCCAACAGTCATTGCTTATGGCCGTAGCACTCTTAGGAATCCCGAGCTTGTGCGCTTAGTTAATACTTGGAATTGAGACTGCCAGGGAACACTAGGCGCTGTAAGCTTTTTAGCTTAAGGCTCCGATTGTGAAGATTGTAGCTACAGTCATTTAAACACAAGAGGAGATCAAAACTTTTAAAAAAATAAACAAATAAACAATAAATGAATAAAAAATAAACAAACAAATAAAAAAAACAAACAAACAAAAAACACTGGAAAGCCAGTCATTTATTTTGAGTTGTGAGGCTTTTTAGTTCACAAGCAGCAAGAGTTGCTCTTAGAACAGTCATTACAAATTGTCTTCTACAGCCAACAGTCATTGCTTATGGCCGTAGCACTCTTAGGAATCCCGAGCTTGTGCGCTTAGTTAATACTTGGAATGGAGACTGCCAGGGAACACTAGGCGCTGTAAGCCATTGAGCTTAAGGCTCCGATTGTGAAGATTGTAGCTACAGTCATTTAAACACAAGAGGAGATCAAAACTTTTAAAAAATAAACAAATAAACAATAAATGAATAAAAAATAAACAAACAAATAAAAAAACAAACAAACAAAAAACACTGGAAAGCCAGTCATTTATTTTGAGTTGTGAGGCTTTTTAGTTCACAAGCAGCAAGAGTTGCTCTTAGAACAGTCATTACAAATTGTCTTCTACAGCCAACAGTCATTGCTTATGGCCATAGCACTCTTAGGAATCCCGAGCTTGTGCGCTTAGTTAATACTTGGAATGGAGACTGCCAGGGAACACTAGGCGCTGTAAGCCATTGAGCTTAAGGCTCCGATTGTGAAGATTGTAGCTACAGTCATTTAAACACAAGAGGAGATCAAAACTTTTAAAAAATAAACAAATAAACAATAAATGAATAAAAAATAAACAAACAAATAAAAAACAAATAAACAAAAAACACTGGAAAGCCAGTCATTTATTTTGAGTTGTGAGGCTTTTTAGTTCACAAGCAGCAAGAGTTGCTCTTAGAACAGTCATTACAAATTGTCTTCTACAGCCAACAGTCATTGCTTATGGCCGTAGCACTCTTAGGAATCCCGAGCTTGTGCGCTTAGTTAATACTTGGAATGGAGACTGCCAGGGAACACTAGGCGCTGTAAGCCATTGAGCTTAAGGCTCCGATTGTGAAGATTGTAGCTACAGTCATTTAAACACAAGAGGAGATCAAAACTTTTAAAAAATAAACAAATAAACAATAAATGAATAAAAAATAAACAAACAAATAAAAAAACAAATAAACAAAAAACACTGGAAAGCCAGTCATTTATTTTGAGTTGTGAGGCTTTTTAGTTCACAAGCAGCAAGAGTTGCTCTTCGAACAGTCATTACAAATTGTCTTCTACAGCCAACAGTCATTGCTTATGGCCGTAGCACTCTTAGGAATCCCGAGCTTGTGCGCTTAGTTAATACTTGGAATTGAGACTGCCAGGGAACACTAGGCGCTGTAAGCTTTTTAGCTTAGGGCTCCGATTGTGAAGATTGTAGCTACAGTCATTTAAACACAAGAGGAGATCAAAACTTTTAAAAAATAAACAAATAAACAATAAATGAATAAAAAATAAACAAAGAAATAAAAAAACAAACAAACAAAAAACACTGGAAAGCCAGTCATTTATTTTGAGTTGTGAGGCTTTTTAGTTCACAAGCAGCAAGAGTTGCTCTTAGAACAGTCATTACAAATTGTCTTCTACAGCCAACAGTCATTGCTTATGGCCATAGCACTCTTAGGAATCCCGAGCTTGTGCGCTTAGTTAATACTTGGAATGGAGACTGCCAGGGAACACTAGGCGCTGTAAGCCATTGAGCTTAAGGCTCCGATTGTGAAGATTGTAGCTACAGTCATTTAAACACAAGAGGAGATCAAAACTTTAAAAAAATAAACAAATAAACAATAAATGAATAAAAAATAAACAAAGAAATAAAAAAACAAATAAACAAAAAACACTGGAAAGCCAGTCATTTATTTTGAGTTTTGAGGCTTTTTAGTTTACAAGCAGCTCTGTAACAAGAGTTACTCTTAGAACAGGCATTACAAATAGTCTTCTACAGCCAACAGTCATTGCTTATGGCCGTAACACTCTTAGGAATCCCGAGCTTGTGCGCTTAGTTAATACTTGGAATTGAGACTGCCAGGGAACACTAGGCGCTGTAAGCTTTTTAGCTTAAGGCTCCGATTGTGAAGATTGTAGCTACAGTCATTTAAACACAAGAGGAGATCAAAACTTTTAAAAAATAAACAAATAAACAATAAATGAATAAAAAATAAACAAACAAATAAAAAAACAAACAAACAAAAAACACTGGAAAGCCAGTCATTTATTTTGAGTTGTGAGGCTTTTTAGTTCACAAGCAGCAAGAGTTGCTCTTAGAACAGTCATTACAAACTGTCTTCTACAGCCAACAGTCATTGCTTATGGCCATAGCACTCTTAGGAATCCCGAGCTTGTGCGCTTAGTTAATACTTGGAATGGAGACTGCCAGGGAACACTAGGCGCTGTAAGCCATTGAGCTTAAGGCTCCGATTGTGAAGATTGTAGCTACAGTCATTTAAACACAAGAGGAGATCAAAACTTTTAAAAAATAAACAAATAAACAATAAATGAATAAAAAATAAACAAAGAAATAAAAAACAAATAAACAAAAAACACTGGAAAGCCAGTCATTTATTTTGAGTTTTGAGGCTTTTTAGTTTACAAGCAGCTCTGTAACAAGAGTTACTCTTAGAACAGGCATTACAAATAGTCTTCTACAGCCAACAGTCATTGCTTATGGCCGTAGCACTCTTAGGAATCCCGAGCTTGTGCGCTTAGTTAATACTTGGAATTGAGACTGCCAGGGAACACTAGGCGCTGTAAGCTTTTTAGCTTAAGGCTCCGATTGTGAAGATTGTAGCTACAGTCATTTAAACACAAGAGGAGATCAAAACTTTTAAAAAATAAACAAATAAACAATAAATGAATAAAAAATAAACAAACAAATAAAAAAACAAACAAACAAAAAACACTGGAAAGCCAGTCATTTATTTTGAGTTGTGAGGCTTTTTAGTTCACAAGCAGCAAGAGTTGCTCTTAGAACAGTCATTACAAATTGTCTTCTACAGCCAACAGTCATTGCTTATGGCCATAGCACTCTTAGGAATCCCGAGCTTGTGCGCTTAGTTAATACTTGGAATGGAGACTGCCAGGGAACACTAGGCGCTGTAAGCCATTGAGCTTAAGGCTCCGATTGTGAAGATTGTAGCTACAGTCATTTAAACACAAGAGGAGATCAAAACTTTTAAAAAATAAACAAATAAACAATAAATGAATAAAAAATAAACAAACAAATAAAAAAACAAATAAACAAAAAACACTGGAAAGCCAGTCATTTATTTTGAGTTGTGAGGCTTTTTAGTTCACAAGCAGCAAGAGTTGCTCTTAGAACAGTCATTACAAATTGTCTTCTACAGCCAACAGTCATTGCTTATGGCCGTAGCACTTTTAGGAATCCCGAGCTTGTGCGCTTAGTTAATACTTGGAATTGAGACTGCCAGGGAACACTAGGCGCTGTAAGCTTTTTAGCTTAGGGCTCCGATTGTGAAGATTGTAGCTACAGTCATTTAAACACAAGAGGAGATAAAACTTTTAAAAAATAAACAAATAAACAATAAATGAATAAAAAATAAACAAAGAAATAAAAAAACAAATAAACAAAAAACACTGGAAAGCCAGTCATTTATTTTGAGTTGTGAGGCTTTTTAGTTTACAAGCAGCTCTGTAACAAGAGTTACTCTTAGAACAGGCATTACAAATAGTCTTCTACAGCCAACAGTCATTGCTTATGGCCGTAGCACTCTTAGGAATCCCGAGCTTGTGCGCTTAGTTAATACTTGGAATTGAGACTGCCAGGGAACACTAGGCGCTGTAAGCTTTTTAGCTTAAGGCTCCGATTGTGAAGATTGTAGCTACAGTCATTTAAACACAAGAGGAGATCAAAACTTTTAAAAAAATAAACAAATAAACAATAAATGAATAAAAAATAAACAAACAAATAAAAAAAACAAACAAACAAAAAACACTGGAAAGCCAGTCATTTATTTTGAGTTGTGAGGCTTTTTAGTTCACAAGCAGCAAGAGTTGCTCTTAGAACAGTCATTACAAATTGTCTTCTACAGCCAACAGTCATTGCTTATGGCCGTAGCACTCTTAGGAATCCCGAGCTTGTGCGCTTAGTTAATACTTGGAATGGAGACTGCCAGGGAACACTAGGCGCTGTAAGCCATTGAGCTTAAGGCTCCGATTGTGAAGATTGTAGCTACAGTCATTTAAACACAAGAGGAGATCAAAACTTTTAAAAAATAAACAAATAAACAATAAATGAATAAAAAATAAACAAACAAATAAAAAACAAATAAACAAAAAACACTGGAAAGCCAGTCATTTATTTTGAGTTGTGAGGCTTTTTAGTTCACAAGCAGCAAGAGTTGCTCTTAGAACAGTCATTACAAATTGTCTTCTACAGCCAACAGTCATTGCTTATGGCCGTAGCACTCTTAGGAATCCCGAGCTTGTGCGCTTAGTTAATACTTGGAATGGAGACTGCCAGGGAACACTAGGCGCTGTAAGCCATTGAGCTTAAGGCTCCGATTGTGAAGATTGTAGCTACAGTCATTTAAACACAAGAGGAGATCAAAACTTTAAAAAAATAAACAAATAAACAATAAATGAATAAAAAATAAACAAAGAAATAAAAAACAAATAAACAAAAAACACTGGAAAGCCAGTCATTTATTTTGAGTTTTGAGGCTTTTTAGTTTACAAGCAGCTCTGTAACAAGAGTTACTCTTAGAACAGGCATTACAAATAGTCTTCTACAGCCAACAGTCATTGCTTATGGCCGTAGCACTCTTAGGAATCCCGAGCTTGTGCGCTTAGTTAATACTTGGAATTGAGACTGCCAGGGAACACTAGGCGCTGTAAGCTTTTTAGCTTAAGGCTCCGATTGTGAAGATTGTAGCTACAGTCATTTAAACACAAGAGGAGATCAAAACTTTTAAAAAATAAACAAATAAACAATAAATGAATAAAAAATAAACAAACAAATAAAAAAACAAACAAACAAAAAACACTGGAAAGCCAGTCATTTATTTTGAGTTGTGAGGCTTTTTAGTTCACAAGCAGCAAGAGTTGCTCTTAGAACAGTCATTACAAATTGTCTTCTACAGCCAACAGTCATTGCTTATGGCCATAGCACTCTTAGGAATCCCGAGCTTGTGCGCTTAGTTAATACTTGGAATGGAGACTGCCAGGGAACACTAGGCGCTGTAAGCCATTGAGCTTAAGGCTCCGATTGTGAAGATTGTAGCTACAGTCATTTAAACACAAGAGGAGATCAAAACTTTTAAAAAATAAACAAATAAACAATAAATGAATAAAAAATAAACAAACAAATAAAAAAACAAATAAACAAAAAACACTGGAAAGCCAGTCATTTATTTTGAGTTGTGAGGCTTTTTAGTTCACAAGCAGCAAGAGTTGCTCTTAGAACAGTCATTACAAATTGTCTTCTACAGCCAACAGTCATTGCTTATGGCCGTAGCACTTTTAGGAATCCCGAGCTTGTGCGCTTAGTTAATACTTGGAATTGAGACTGCCAGGGAACACTAGGCGCTGTAAGCTTTTTAGCTTAGGGCTCCGATTGTGAAGATTGTAGCTACAGTCATTTAAACACAAGAGGAGATAAAACTTTTAAAAAATAAACAAATAAACAATAAATGAATAAAAAATAAACAAAGAAATAAAAAAACAAATAAACAAAAAACACTGGAAAGCCAGTCATTTATTTTGAGTTGTGAGGCTTTTTAGTTTACAAGCAGCTCTGTAACAAGAGTTACTCTTAGAACAGGCATTACAAATAGTCTTCTACAGCCAACAGTCATTGCTTATGGCCGTAGCACTCTTAGGAATCCCGAGCTTGTGCGCTTAGTTAATACTTGGAATTGAGACTGCCAGGGAACACTAGGCGCTGTAAGCTTTTTAGCTTAAGGCTCCGATTGTGAAGATTGTAGCTACAGTCATTTAAACACAAGAGGAGATCAAAACTTTTAAAAAAATAAACAAATAAACAATAAATGAATAAAAAATAAACAAACAAATAAAAAAAACAAACAAACAAAAAACACTGGAAAGCCAGTCATTTATTTTGAGTTGTGAGGCTTTTTAGTTCACAAGCAGCAAGAGTTGCTCTTAGAACAGTCATTACAAATTGTCTTCTACAGCCAACAGTCATTGCTTATGGCCGTAGCACTCTTAGGAATCCCGAGCTTGTGCGCTTAGTTAATACTTGGAATGGAGACTGCCAGGGAACACTAGGCGCTGTAAGCCATTGAGCTTAAGGCTCCGATTGTGAAGATTGTAGCTACAGTCATTTAAACACAAGAGGAGATCAAAACTTTTAAAAAATAAACAAATAAACAATAAATGAATAAAAAATAAACAAACAAATAAAAAACAAATAAACAAAAAACACTGGAAAGCCAGTCATTTATTTTGAGTTGTGAGGCTTTTTAGTTCACAAGCAGCAAGAGTTGCTCTTAGAACAGTCATTACAAATTGTCTTCTACAGCCAACAGTCATTGCTTATGGCCGTAGCACTCTTAGGAATCCCGAGCTTGTGCGCTTAGTTAATACTTGGAATGGAGACTGCCAGGGAACACTAGGCGCTGTAAGCCATTGAGCTTAAGGCTCCGATTGTGAAGATTGTAGCTACAGTCATTTAAACACAAGAGGAGATCAAAACTTTTAAAAAATAAACAAATAAACAATAAATGAATAAAAAATAAACAAACAAATAAAAAAACAAACAAACAAAAAACACTGGAAAGCCAGTCATTTATTTTGAGTTGTGAGGCTTTTTAGTTCACAAGCAGCAAGAGTTGCTCTTAGAACAGTCATTACAAATTGTCTTCTACAGCCAACAGTCATTGCTTATGGCCGTAGCACTCTTAGGAATCCCGAGCTTGTGCGCTTAGTTAATACTTGGAATTGAGACTGCCAGGGAACACTAGGCGCTGTAAGCTTTTTAGCTTAGGGCTCCGATTGTGAAGATTGTAGCTACAGTCATTTAAACACAAGAGGAGATCAAAACTTTTAAAAAATAAACAAATAAACAATAAATGAATAAAAAATAAACAAACAAATAAAAAAACAAACAAACAAAAAACACTGGAAAGCCAGTCATTTATTTTGAGTTGTGAGGCTTTTTAGTTCACAAGCAGCAAGAGTTGCTCTTAGAACAGTCATTACAAATTGTCTTCTACAGCCAACAGTCATTGCTTATGGCCATAGCACTCTTAGGAATCCCGAGCTTGTGCGCTTAGTTAATACTTGGAATGGAGACTGCCAGGGAACACTAGGCGCTGTAAGCCATTGAGCTTAAGGCTCCGATTGTGAAGATTGTAGCTACAGTCATTTAAACACAAGAGGAGATCAAAACTTTTAAAAAATAAACAAATAAACAATAAATGAATAAAAAATAAACAAAGAAATAAAAAACAAATAAACAAAAAACACTGGAAAGCCAGTCATTTATTTTGAGTTTTGAGGCTTTTTAGTTTACAAGCAGCTCTGTAACAAGAGTTACTCTTAGAACAGGCATTACAAATAGTCTTCTACAGCCAACAGTCATTGCTTATGGCCGTAGCACTCTTAGGAATCCCGAGCTTGTGCGCTTAGTTAATACTTGGAATTGAGACTGCCAGGGAACACTAGGCGCTGTAAGCTTTTTAGCTTAAGGCTCCGATTGTGAAGATTGTAGCTACAGTCATTTAAACACAAGAGGAGATCAAAACTTTTAAAAAATAAACAAATAAACAATAAATGAATAAAAATAAACAAACAAATAAAAAAAACAAACAAACAAAAAACACTGGAAAGCCAGTCATTTATTTTGAGTTGTGAGGCTTTTTAGTTCACAAGCAGCAAGAGTTGCTCTTAGAACAGTCATTACAAATTGTCTTCTACAGCCAACAGTCATTGCTTATGGCCATAGCACTCTTAGGAATCCCGAGCTTGTGCGCTTAGTTAATACTTGGAATGGAGACTGCCAGGGAACACTAGGCGCTGTAAGCCATTGAGCTTAAGGCTCCGATTGTGAAGATTGTAGCTACAGTCATTTAAACACAAGAGGAGATCAAAACTAAAAAAAAATAAACAAATAAACAATAAATGAATAAAAAATAAACAAACAAATAAAAAACAAATAAACAAAAAACACTGGAAAGCCAGTCATTTATTTTGAGTTTTGAGGCTTTTTAGTTTACAAGCAGCTCTGTAACAAGAGTTACTCTTAGAACAGGCATTACAAATAGTCTTCTACAGCCAACAGTCATTGCTTATGGCCATAGCACTCTTAGGAATCCCGAGCTTGTGCGCTTAGTTAATACTTGGAATGGAGACTGCCAGGGAACACTAGGCGCTGTAAGCCATTGAGCTTAAGGCTCCGATTGTGAAGATTGTAGCTACAGTCATTTAAACACAAGAGGAGATCAAAACTTTTAAAAAATAAACAAATAAACAATAAATGAATAAAAAATAAACAAACAAATAAAGAAACAAACAAACAAAAAACACTGGAAAGCCAGTCATTTATTTTGAGTTGTGAGGCTTTTTAGTTCACAAGCAGCAAGAGTTGCTCTTAGAACAGTCATTACAAACTGTCTTCTACAGCCAACAGTCATTGCTTATGGCCATAGCACTCTTAGGAATCCCGAGCTTGTGCGCTTAGTTAATACTTGGAATGGAGACTGCCAGGGAACACTAGGCGCTGTAAGCCATTGAGCTTAAGGCTCCGATTGTGAAGATTGTAGCTACAGTCATTTAAACACAAGAGGAGATCAAAACTTTTAAAAAATAAACAAATAAACAATAAATGAATAAAAAATAAACAAAGAAATAAAAAACAAATAAACAAAAAACACTGGAAAGCCAGTCATTTATTTTGAGTTTTGAGGCTTTTTAGTTTACAAGCAGCTCTGTAACAAGAGTTACTCTTAGAACAGGCATTACAAATAGTCTTCTACAGCCAACAGTCATTGCTTATGGCCGTAGCACTCTTAGGAATCCCGAGCTTGTGCGCTTAGTTAATACTTGGAATTGAGACTGCCAGGGAACACTAGGCGCTGTAAGCTTTTTAGCTTAAGGCTCCGATTGTGAAGATTGTAGCTACAGTCATTTAAACACAAGAGGAGATCAAAACTTTTAAAAAATAAACAAATAAACAATAAATGAATAAAAAATAAACAAACAAATAAAAAAACAAACAAACAAAAAACACTGGAAAGCCAGTCATTTATTTTGAGTTGTGAGGCTTTTTAGTTCACAAGCAGCAAGAGTTGCTCTTAGAACAGTCATTACAAATTGTCTTCTACAGCCAACAGTCATTGCTTATGGCCATAGCACTCTTAGGAATCCCGAGCTTGTGCGCTTAGTTAATACTTGGAATGGAGACTGCCAGGGAACACTAGGCGCTGTAAGCCATTGAGCTTAAGGCTCCGATTGTGAAGATTGTAGCTACAGTCATTTAAACACAAGAGGAGATCAAAACTTTTAAAAAATAAACAAATAAACAATAAATGAATAAAAAATAAACAAACAAATAAAAAAACAAATAAACAAAAAACACTGGAAAGCCAGTCATTTATTTTGAGTTGTGAGGCTTTTTAGTTCACAAGCAGCAAGAGTTGCTCTTAGAACAGTCATTACAAATTGTCTTCTACAGCCAACAGTCATTGCTTATGGCCGTAGCACTTTTAGGAATCCCGAGCTTGTGCGCTTAGTTAATACTTGGAATTGAGACTGCCAGGGAACACTAGGCGCTGTAAGCTTTTTAGCTTAGGGCTCCGATTGTGAAGATTGTAGCTACAGTCATTTAAACACAAGAGGAGATAAAACTTTTAAAAAATAAACAAATAAACAATAAATGAATAAAAAATAAACAAAGAAATAAAAAAACAAATAAACAAAAAACACTGGAAAGCCAGTCATTTATTTTGAGTTGTGAGGCTTTTTAGTTTACAAGCAGCTCTGTAACAAGAGTTACTCTTAGAACAGGCATTACAAATAGTCTTCTACAGCCAACAGTCATTGCTTATGGCCGTAGCACTCTTAGGAATCCCGAGCTTGTGCGCTTAGTTAATACTTGGAATTGAGACTGCCAGGGAACACTAGGCGCTGTAAGCTTTTTAGCTTAAGGCTCCGATTGTGAAGATTGTAGCTACAGTCATTTAAACACAAGAGGAGATCAAAACTTTTAAAAAAATAAACAAATAAACAATAAATGAATAAAAAATAAACAAACAAATAAAAAAAACAAACAAACAAAAAACACTGGAAAGCCAGTCATTTATTTTGAGTTGTGAGGCTTTTTAGTTCACAAGCAGCAAGAGTTGCTCTTAGAACAGTCATTACAAATTGTCTTCTACAGCCAACAGTCATTGCTTATGGCCGTAGCACTCTTAGGAATCCCGAGCTTGTGCGCTTAGTTAATACTTGGAATGGAGACTGCCAGGGAACACTAGGCGCTGTAAGCCATTGAGCTTAAGGCTCCGATTGTGAAGATTGTAGCTACAGTCATTTAAACACAAGAGGAGATCAAAACTTTTAAAAAATAAACAAATAAACAATAAATGAATAAAAAATAAACAAACAAATAAAAAACAAATAAACAAAAAACACTGGAAAGCCAGTCATTTATTTTGAGTTGTGAGGCTTTTTAGTTCACAAGCAGCAAGAGTTGCTCTTAGAACAGTCATTACAAATTGTCTTCTACAGCCAACAGTCATTGCTTATGGCCGTAGCACTCTTAGGAATCCCGAGCTTGTGCGCTTAGTTAATACTTGGAATGGAGACTGCCAGGGAACACTAGGCGCTGTAAGCCATTGAGCTTAAGGCTCCGATTGTGAAGATTGTAGCTACAGTCATTTAAACACAAGAGGAGATCAAAACTTTTAAAAAATAAACAAATAAACAATAAATGAATAAAAAATAAACAAACAAATAAAAAAACAAACAAACAAAAAACACTGGAAAGCCAGTCATTTATTTTGAGTTGTGAGGCTTTTTAGTTCACAAGCAGCAAGAGTTGCTCTTAGAACAGTCATTACAAATTGTCTTCTACAGCCAACAGTCATTGCTTATGGCCATAGCACTCTTAGGAATCCCGAGCTTGTGCGCTTAGTTAATACTTGGAATGGAGACTGCCAGGGAACACTAGGCGCTGTAAGCCATTGAGCTTAAGGCTCCGATTGTGAAGATTGTAGCTACAGTCATTTAAACACAAGAGGAGATCAAAACTTTTAAAAAATAAACAAATAAACAATAAATGAATAAAAAATAAACAAACAAATAAAAAAACAAACAAACAAAAAACACTGGAAAGCCAGTCATTTATTTTGAGTTGTGAGGCTTTTTAGTTCACAAGCAGCAAGAGTTGCTCTTAGAACAGTCATTACAAATTGTCTTCTACAGCCAACAGTCATTGCTTATGGCCGTAGCACTCTTAGGAATCCCGAGCTTGTGCGCTTAGTTAATACTTGGAATTGAGACTGCCAGGGAACACTAGGCGCTGTAAGCTTTTTAGCTTAGGGCTCCGATTGTGAAGATTGTAGCTACAGTCATTTAAACACAAGAGGAGATCAAAACTTTTAAAAAATAAACAAATAAACAATAAATGAATAAAAAATAAACAAACAAATAAAAAAACAAACAAACAAAAAACACTGGAAAGCCAGTCATTTATTTTGAGTTGTGAGGCTTTTTAGTTCACAAGCAGCAAGAGTTGCTCTTAGAACAGTCATTACAAATTGTCTTCTACAGCCAACAGTCATTGCTTATGGCCATAGCACTCTTAGGAATCCCGAGCTTGTGCGCTTAGTTAATACTTGGAATGGAGACTGCCAGGGAACACTAGGCGCTGTAAGCCATTGAGCTTAAGGCTCCGATTGTGAAGATTGTAGCTACAGTCATTTAAACACAAGAGGAGATCAAAACTTTTAAAAAATAAACAAATAAACAATAAATGAATAAAAAATAAACAAAGAAATAAAAAACAAATAAACAAAAAACACTGGAAAGCCAGTCATTTATTTTGAGTTTTGAGGCTTTTTAGTTTACAAGCAGCTCTGTAACAAGAGTTACTCTTAGAACAGGCATTACAAATAGTCTTCTACAGCCAACAGTCATTGCTTATGGCCGTAGCACTCTTAGGAATCCCGAGCTTGTGCGCTTAGTTAATACTTGGAATTGAGACTGCCAGGGAACACTAGGCGCTGTAAGCTTTTTAGCTTAAGGCTCCGATTGTGAAGATTGTAGCTACAGTCATTTAAACACAAGAGGAGATCAAAACTTTTAAAAAATAAACAAATAAACAATAAATGAATAAAAATAAACAAACAAATAAAAAAAACAAACAAACAAAAAACACTGGAAAGCCAGTCATTTATTTTGAGTTGTGAGGCTTTTTAGTTCACAAGCAGCAAGAGTTGCTCTTAGAACAGTCATTACAAATTGTCTTCTACAGCCAACAGTCATTGCTTATGGCCATAGCACTCTTAGGAATCCCGAGCTTGTGCGCTTAGTTAATACTTGGAATGGAGACTGCCAGGGAACACTAGGCGCTGTAAGCCATTGAGCTTAAGGCTCCGATTGTGAAGATTGTAGCTACAGTCATTTAAACACAAGAGGAGATCAAAACTAAAAAAAAATAAACAAATAAACAATAAATGAATAAAAAATAAACAAACAAATAAAAAACAAATAAACAAAAAACACTGGAAAGCCAGTCATTTATTTTGAGTTTTGAGGCTTTTTAGTTTACAAGCAGCTCTGTAACAAGAGTTACTCTTAGAACAGGCATTACAAATAGTCTTCTACAGCCAACAGTCATTGCTTATGGCCATAGCACTCTTAGGAATCCCGAGCTTGTGCGCTTAGTTAATACTTGGAATGGAGACTGCCAGGGAACACTAGGCGCTGTAAGCCATTGAGCTTAAGGCTCCGATTGTGAAGATTGTAGCTACAGTCATTTAAACACAAGAGGAGATCAAAACTTTTAAAAAATAAACAAATAAACAATAAATGAATAAAAAATAAACAAAGAAATAAAAAACAAATAAACAAAAAACACTGGAAAGCCAGTCATTTATTTTGAGTTTTGAGGCTTTTTAGTTTACAAGCAGCTCTGTAACAAGAGTTACTCTTAGAACAGGCATTACAAATAGTCTTCTACAGCCAACAGTCATTGCTTATGGCCGTAGCACTCTTAGGAATCCCGAGCTTGTGCGCTTAGTTAATACTTGGAATTGAGACTGCCAGGGAACACTAGGCGCTGTAAGCTTTTTAGCTTAAGGCTCCGATTGTGAAGATTGTAGCTACAGTCATTTAAACACAAGAGGGGATCAAAACTTTTAAAAAATAAACAAATAAACAATAAATGAAAAAAAAAATAAACAAACAAATAAAAAATCAAACAAACAAAAAACACTGGAAAGCCAGTCATTTATTTTGAGTTGTGAGGCTTTTTAGTTCACAAGCAGCAAGAGTTGCTCTTAGAACAGTCATTACAAATTGTCTTCTACAGCCAACAGTCATTGCTTATGGCCATAGCACTCTTAGGAATCCCGAGCTTGTGCGCTTAGTTAATACTTGGAATGGAGACTGCCAGGGAACACTAGGCGCTGTAAGCCATTGAGCTTAAGGCTCCGATTGTGAAGATTGTAGCTACAGTCATTTAAACACAAGAGGAGATCAAAACTTTTAAAAAATAAACAAATAAACAATAAATGAATAAAAAATAAACAAAGAAATAAAAAACAAATAAACAAAAAACACTGGAAAGCCAGTCATTTATTTTGAGTTTTGAGGCTTTTTAGTTTACAAGCAGCTCTGTAACAAGAGTTACTCTTAGAACAGGCATTACAAATAGTCTTCTACAGCCAACAGTCATTGCTTATGGCCGTAGCACTCTTAGGAATCCCGAGCTTGTGCGCTTAGTTAATACTTGGAATTGAGACTGCCAGGGAACACTAGGCGCTGTAAGCTTTTTAGCTTAAGGCTCCGATTGTGAAGATTGTAGCTACAGTCATTTAAACACAAGAGGAGATCAAAACTTTTAAAAAATAAACAAATAAACAATAAATGAATAAAAATAAACAAACAAATAAAAAAAACAAACAAACAAAAAACACTGGAAAGCCAGTCATTTATTTTGAGTTGTGAGGCTTTTTAGTTCACAAGCAGCAAGAGTTGCTCTTAGAACAGTCATTACAAATTGTCTTCTACAGCCAACAGTCATTGCTTATGGCCATAGCACTCTTAGGAATCCCGAGCTTGTGCGCTTAGTTAATACTTGGAATGGAGACTGCCAGGGAACACTAGGCGCTGTAAGCCATTGAGCTTAAGGCTCCGATTGTGAAGATTGTAGCTACAGTCATTTAAACACAAGAGGAGATCAAAACTAAAAAAAAATAAACAAATAAACAATAAATGAATAAAAAATAAACAAACAAATAAAAAACAAATAAACAAAAAACACTGGAAAGCCAGTCATTTATTTTGAGTTTTGAGGCTTTTTAGTTTACAAGCAGCTCTGTAACAAGAGTTACTCTTAGAACAGGCATTACAAATAGTCTTCTACAGCCAACAGTCATTGCTTATGGCCATAGCACTCTTAGGAATCCCGAGCTTGTGCGCTTAGTTAATACTTGGAATGGAGACTGCCAGGGAACACTAGGCGCTGTAAGCCATTGAGCTTAAGGCTCCGATTGTGAAGATTGTAGCTACAGTCATTTAAACACAAGAGGAGATCAAAACTTTTAAAAAATAAACAAATAAACAATAAATGAATAAAAAATAAACAAAGAAATAAAAAACAAATAAACAAAAAACACTGGAAAGCCAGTCATTTATTTTGAGTTTTGAGGCTTTTTAGTTTACAAGCAGCTCTGTAACAAGAGTTACTCTTAGAACAGGCATTACAAATAGTCTTCTACAGCCAACAGTCATTGCTTATGGCCGTAGCACTCTTAGGAATCCCGAGCTTGTGCGCTTAGTTAATACTTGGAATTGAGACTGCCAGGGAACACTAGGCGCTGTAAGCTTTTTAGCTTAAGGCTCCGATTGTGAAGATTGTAGCTACAGTCATTTAAACACAAGAGGGGATCAAAACTTTTAAAAAATAAACAAATAAACAATAAATGAAAAAAAAAATAAACAAACAAATAAAAAATCAAACAAACAAAAAACACTGGAAAGCCAGTCATTTATTTTGAGTTGTGAGGCTTTTTAGTTCACAAGCAGCAAGAGTTGCTCTTAGAACAGTCATTACAAATTGTCTTCTACAGCCAACAGTCATTGCTTATGGCCATAGCACTCTTAGGAATCCCGAGCTTGTGCGCTTAGTTAATACTTGGAATGGAGACTGCCAGGGAACACTAGGCGCTGTAAGCCATTGAGCTTAAGGCTCCGATTGTGAAGATTGTAGCTACAGTCATTTAAACACAAGAGGAGATCAAAACTTTTAAAAAAATAAACAAATAAACAATAAATGAATAAAAAATAAACAAACAAATAAAAAAACAAACAAACAAAAAACACTGGAAAGCCAGTCATTTATTTTGAGTTGTGAGGCTTTTTAGTTCACAAGCAGCAAGAGTTGCTCTTAGAACAGTCATTACAAATTGTCTTCTACAGCCAACAGTCATTGCTTATGGCCATAGCACTCTTAGGAATCCCGAGCTTGTGCGCTTAGTTAATACTTGGAATGGAGACTGCCAGGGAACACTAGGCGCTGTAAGCCATTGAGCTTAAGGCTCCGATTGTGAAGATTGTAGCTACAGTCATTTAAACACAAGAGGAGATCAAAACTTTTAAAAAATAAACAAATGAACAATAAATGAATAAAAAATAAACAAACAAATAAAAAAACAAACAAACAAAAAACACTGGAAAGCCAGTCATTTATTTTGAGTTGTGAGGCTTTTTAGTTCACAAGCAGCAAGAGTTGCTCTTAGAACAGTCATTACAAATTGTCTTCTACAGCCAACAGTCATTGCTTATGGCCATAGCACTCTTAGGAATCCCGAGCTTGTGCGCTTAGTTAATACTTGGAATGGAGACTGCCAGGGAACACTAGGCGCTGTAAGCCATTGAGCTTAAGGCTCCGATTGTGAAGATTGTAGCTACAGTCATTTAAACACAAGAGGAGATCAAAACTTTTAAAAAATAAACAAATGAACAATAAATGAATAAAAAATAAACAAAGAAATAAAAAACAAATAAACAAAAAACACTGGAAAGCCAGTCATTTATTTTGAGTTTTGAGGCTTTTTAGTTTACAAGCAGCTCTGTAACAAGAGTTACTCTTAGAACAGGCATTACAAATAGTCTTCTACAGCCAACAGTCATTGCTTATGGCCGTAGCACTCTTAGGAATCCCGAGCTTGTGCGCTTAGTTAATACTTGGAATTGAGACTGCCAGGGAACACTAGGCGCTGTAAGCTTTTTAGCTTAAGGCTCCGATTGTGAAGATTGTAGCTACAGTCATTTAAACACAAGAGGAGATCAAAACTTTTAAAAAATAAACAAATAAACAATAAATGAATAAAAAATAAACAAACAAATAAAAAAACAAACAAACAAAAAACACTGGAAAGCCAGTCATTTATTTTGAGTTGTGAGGCTTTTTAGTTCACAAGCAGCAAGAGTTGCTCTTAGAACAGTCATTACAAATTGTCTTCTACAGCCAACAGTCATTGCTTATGGCCGTAGCACTCTTAGGAATCCCGAGCTTGTGCGCTTAGTTAATACTTGGAATGGAGACTGCCAGGGAACACTAGGCGCTGTAAGCCATTGAGCTTAAGGCTCCGATTGTGAAGATTGTAGCTACAGTCATTTAAACACAAGAGGAGATCAAAACTTTTAAAAAATAAACAAATAAACAATAAATGAATAAAAAATAAACAAAGAAATAAAAAACAAATAAACAAAAAACACTGGAAAGCCAGTCATTTATTTTGAGTTTTGAGGCTTTTTAGTTTACAAGCAGCTCTGTAACAAGAGTTACTCTTAGAACAGGCATTACAAATAGTCTTCTACAGCCAACAGTCATTGCTTATGGCCGTAGCACTCTTAGGAATCCCGAGCTTGTGCGCTTAGTTAATACTTGGAATTGAGACTGCCAGGGAACACTAGGCGCTGTAAGCTTTTTAGCTTAAGGCTCCGATTGTGAAGATTGTAGCTACAGTCATTTAAACACAAGAGGAGATCAAAACTTTTAAAAAATAAACAAATAAACAATAAATGAATAAAAATAAACAAACAAATAAAAAAAACAAACAAACAAAAAACACTGGAAAGCCAGTCATTTATTTTGAGTTGTGAGGCTTTTTAGTTCACAAGCAGCAAGAGTTGCTCTTAGAACAGTCATTACAAATTGTCTTCTACAGCCAACAGTCATTGCTTATGGCCATAGCACTCTTAGGAATCCCGAGCTTGTGCGCTTAGTTAATACTTGGAATGGAGACTGCCAGGGAACACTAGGCGCTGTAAGCCATTGAGCTTAAGGCTCCGATTGTGAAGATTGTAGCTACAGTCATTTAAACACAAGAGGAGATCAAAACTAAAAAAAAATAAACAAATAAACAATAAATGAATAAAAAATAAACAAACAAATAAAAAACAAATAAACAAAAAACACTGGAAAGCCAGTCATTTATTTTGAGTTTTGAGGCTTTTTAGTTTACAAGCAGCTCTGTAACAAGAGTTACTCTTAGAACAGGCATTACAAATAGTCTTCTACAGCCAACAGTCATTGCTTATGGCCATAGCACTCTTAGGAATCCCGAGCTTGTGCGCTTAGTTAATACTTGGAATGGAGACTGCCAGGGAACACTAGGCGCTGTAAGCCATTGAGCTTAAGGCTCCGATTGTGAAGATTGTAGCTACAGTCATTTAAACACAAGAGGAGATCAAAACTTTTAAAAAATAAACAAATAAACAATAAATGAATAAAAAATAAACAAAGAAATAAAAAACAAATAAACAAAAAACACTGGAAAGCCAGTCATTTATTTTGAGTTTTGAGGCTTTTTAGTTTACAAGCAGCTCTGTAACAAGAGTTACTCTTAGAACAGGCATTACAAATAGTCTTCTACAGCCAACAGTCATTGCTTATGGCCGTAGCACTCTTAGGAATCCCGAGCTTGTGCGCTTAGTTAATACTTGGAATTGAGACTGCCAGGGAACACTAGGCGCTGTAAGCTTTTTAGCTTAAGGCTCCGATTGTGAAGATTGTAGCTACAGTCATTTAAACACAAGAGGGGATCAAAACTTTTAAAAAATAAACAAATAAACAATAAATGAAAAAAAAAATAAACAAACAAATAAAAAATCAAACAAACAAAAAACACTGGAAAGCCAGTCATTTATTTTGAGTTGTGAGGCTTTTTAGTTCACAAGCAGCAAGAGTTGCTCTTAGAACAGTCATTACAAATTGTCTTCTACAGCCAACAGTCATTGCTTATGGCCATAGCACTCTTAGGAATCCCGAGCTTGTGCGCTTAGTTAATACTTGGAATGGAGACTGCCAGGGAACACTAGGCGCTGTAAGCCATTGAGCTTAAGGCTCCGATTGTGAAGATTGTAGCTACAGTCATTTAAACACAAGAGGAGATCAAAACTTTTAAAAAAATAAACAAATAAACAATAAATGAATAAAAAATAAACAAACAAATAAAAAAACAAACAAACAAAAAACACTGGAAAGCCAGTCATTTATTTTGAGTTGTGAGGCTTTTTAGTTCACAAGCAGCAAGAGTTGCTCTTAGAACAGTCATTACAAATTGTCTTCTACAGCCAACAGTCATTGCTTATGGCCATAGCACTCTTAGGAATCCCGAGCTTGTGCGCTTAGTTAATACTTGGAATGGAGACTGCCAGGGAACACTAGGCGCTGTAAGCCATTGAGCTTAAGGCTCCGATTGTGAAGATTGTAGCTACAGTCATTTAAACACAAGAGGAGATCAAAACTTTTAAAAAATAAACAAATGAACAATAAATGAATAAAAAATAAACAAACAAATAAAAAAACAAACAAACAAAAAACACTGGAAAGCCAGTCATTTATTTTGAGTTGTGAGGCTTTTTAGTTCACAAGCAGCAAGAGTTGCTCTTAGAACAGTCATTAAAAATTGTCTTCTACAGCCAACAGTCATTGCTTATGGCCATAGCACTCTTAGGAATCCCGAGCTTGTGCGCTTAGTTAATACTTGGAATGGAGACTGCCAGGGAACACTAGGCGCTGTAAGCCATTGAGCTTAAGGCTCCGATTGTGAAGATTGTAGCTACAGTCATTTAAACACAAGAGGAGATCAAAACTTTTAAAAAATAAACAAATGAACAATAAATGAATAAAAAATAAACAAAGAAATAAAAAACAAATAAACAAAAAACACTGGAAAGCCAGTCATTTATTTTGAGTTTTGAGGCTTTTTAGTTTACAAGCAGCTCTGTAACAAGAGTTACTCTTAGAACAGGCATTACAAATAGTCTTCTACAGCCAACAGTCATTGCTTATGGCCGTAGCACTCTTAGGAATCCCGAGCTTGTGCGCTTAGTTAATACTTGGAATTGAGACTGCCAGGGAACACTAGGCGCTGTAAGCTTTTTAGCTTAAGGCTCCGATTGTGAAGATTGTAGCTACAGTCATTTAAACACAAGAGGAGATCAAAACTTTTAAAAAATAAACAAATAAACAATAAATGAATAAAAAATAAACAAACAAATAAAAAAACAAACAAACAAAAAACACTGGAAAGCCAGTCATTTATTTTGAGTTGTGAGGCTTTTTAGTTCACAAGCAGCAAGAGTTGCTCTTAGAACAGTCATTACAAATTGTCTTCTACAGCCAACAGTCATTGCTTATGGCCGTAGCACTCTTAGGAATCCCGAGCTTGTGCGCTTAGTTAATACTTGGAATTGAGACTGCCAGGGAACACTAGGCGCTGTAAGCTTTTTAGCTTAGGGCTCCGATTGTGAAGATTGTAGCTACAGTCATTTAAACACAAGAGGAGATCAAAACTTTTAAAAAATAAACAAATAAACAATAAATGAATAAAAAATAAACAAACAAATAAAAAAACAAACAAACAAAAAACACTGGAAAGCCAGTCATTTATTTTGAGTTGTGAGGCTTTTTAGTTCACAAGCAGCAAGAGTTGCTCTTAGAACAGTCATTACAAATTGTCTTCTACAGCCAACAGTCATTGCTTATGGCCATAGCACTCTTAGGAATCCCGAGCTTGTGCGCTTAGTTAATACTTGGAATGGAGACTGCCAGGGAACACTAGGCGCTGTAAGCCATTGAGCTTAAGGCTCCGATTGTGAAGATTGTAGCTACAGTCATTTAAACACAAGAGGAGATCAAAACTTTAAAAAAATAAACAAATAAACAATAAATGAATAAAAAATAAACAAAGAAATAAAAAAACAAATAAACAAAAAACACTGGAAAGCCAGTCATTTATTTTGAGTTTTGAGGCTTTTTAGTTTACAAGCAGCTCTGTAACAAGAGTTACTCTTAGAACAGGCATTACAAATAGTCTTCTACAGCCAACAGTCATTGCTTATGGCCGTAGCACTCTTAGGAATCCCGAGCTTGTGCGCTTAGTTAATACTTGGAATTGAGACTGCCAGGGAACACTAGGCGCTGTAAGCTTTTTAGCTTAAGGCTCCGATTGTGAAGATTGTAGCTACAGTCATTTAAACACAAGAGGAGATCAAAACTTTTAAAAAAATAAACAAATAAACAATAAATGAATAAAAAATAAACAAACAAATAAAAAAACAAACAAACAAAAAACACTGGAAAGCCAGTCATTTATTTTGAGTTGTGAGGCTTTTTAGTTCACAAGCAGCAAGAGTTGCTCTTAGAACAGTCATTACAAATTGTCTTCTACAGCCAACAGTCATTGCTTATGGCCATAGCACTCTTAGGAATCCCGAGCTTGTGCGCTTAGTTAATACTTGGAATGGAGACTGCCAGGGAACACTAGGCGCTGTAAGCCATTGAGCTTAAGGCTCCGATTGTGAAGATTGTAGCTACAGTCATTTAAACACAAGAGGAGATCAAAACTTTTAAAAAATAAACAAATGAACAATAAATGAATAAAAAATAAACAAAGAAATAAAAAACAAATAAACAAAAAACACTGGAAAGCCAGTCATTTATTTTGAGTTTTGAGGCTTTTTAGTTTACAAGCAGCTCTGTAACAAGAGTTACTCTTAGAACAGGCATTACAAATAGTCTTCTACAGCCAACAGTAATTGCTTATGGCCGTAGCACTCTTAGGAATCCCGAGCTTGTGCGCTTAGTTAATACTTGGAATTGAGACTGCCAGGGAACACTAGGCGCTGTAAGCTTTTTAGCTTAAGGCTCCGATTGTGAAGATTGTAGCTACAGTCATTTAAACACAAGAGGGGATCAAAACTTTTAAAAAATAAACAAATAAACAATAAATGAATAAAAAATAAACAAACAAATAAAAAAACAAACAAACAAAAAACACTGGAAAGCCAGTCATTTATTTTGAGTTGTGAGGCTTTTTAGTTCACAAGCAGCAAGAGTTGCTCTTAGAACAGTCATTACAAATTGTCTTCTACAGCCAACAGTCATTGCTTATGGCCATAGCACTCTTAGGAATCCCGAGCTTGTGCGCTTAGTTAATACTTGGAATTGAGACTGCCAGGGAACACTAGGCGCTGTAAGCTTTTTAGCTTAAGGCTCCGATTGTGAAGATTGTAGCTACAGTCATTTAAACACAAGAGGGGATCAAAACTTTTAAAAAATAAACAAATAAACAATAAATGAATAAAAAATAAACAAACAAATAAAAAAACAAACAAACAAAAAACACTGGAAAGCCAGTCATTTATTTTGAGTTGTGAGGCTTTTTAGTTCACAAGCAGCAAGAGTTGCTCTTAGAACAGTCATTACAAATTGTCTTCTACAGCCAACAGTCATTGCTTATGGCCATAGCACTCTTAGGAATCCCGAGCTTGTGCGCTTAGTTAATACTTGGAATTGAGACTGCCAGGGAACACTAGGCGCTGTAAGCTTTTTAGCTTAAGGCTCCGATTGTGAAGATTGTAGCTACAGTCATTTAAACACAAGAGGAGATCAAAACTTTTAAAAAAAATAAACAAATAAACAATAAATGAATAAAAAATAAACAAACAAATAAAAAAAACAAACAAATAAAAAACACTGGAAAGCCAGTCATTTATTTTGAGTTGTGAGGCTTTTTAGTTCACAAGCAGCAAGAGTTGCTCTTAGAACAGTCATTACAAATTGTCTTCTACAGCCAACAGTCATTGCTTATGGCCATAGCACTCTTAGGAATCCCGAGCTTGTGCGCTTAGTTAATACTTGGAATGGAGACTGCCAGGGAACACTAGGCGCTGTAAGCCATTGAGCTTAAGGCTCCGATTGTGAAGATTGTAGCTACAGTCATTTAAACACAAGAGGAGATCAAAACTTTTAAAAAATAAACAAATAAACAATAAATGAATAAAAAATAAACAAACAAATAAAAAAACAAACAAACAAAAAACACTGGAAAGCCAGTCATTTATTTTGAGTTGTGAGGCTTTTTAGTTTACAAGCAGCAAGAGTTGCTCTTAGAACAGTCATTACAAATTGTCTTCTACAGCCAACAGTCATTGCTTATGGCCGTAGCACTCTTAGGAATCCCGAGCTTGTGCGCTTAGTTAATACTTGGAATTGAGACTGCCAGGGAACACTAGGCGCTGTAAGCTTTTTATCTTAGGGCTCCGATTGTGAAGATTGTAGCTACAGTCATTTAAACACAAGAGGAGATCAAAACTTTTAAAAAATAAACAAATAAACAATAAATGAATAAAAAATAAACAAACAAATAAAAAAACAAACAAACAAAAAACACTGGAAAGCCAGTCATTTATTTTGAGTTGTGAGGCTTTTTAGTTCACAAGCAGCAAGAGTTGCTCTTAGAACAGTCATTACAAATTGTCTTCTACAGCCAACAGTCATTGCTTATGGCCATAGCACTCTTAGGAATCCCGAGCTTGTGCGCTTAGTTAATACTTGGAATGGAGACTGCCAGGGAACACTAGGCGCTGTAAGCCATTGAGCTTAAGGCTCCGATTGTGAAGATTGTAGCTACAGTCATTTAAACACAAGAGGAGATCAAAACTTTAAAAAAATAAACAAATAAACAATAAATGAATAAAAAATAAACAAAGAAATAAAAAAACAAATAAACAAAAAACACTGGAAAGCCAGTCATTTATTTTGAGTTTTGAGGCTTTTTAGTTTACAAGCAGCTCTGTAACAAGAGTTACTCTTAGAACAGGCATTACAAATAGTCTTCTACAGCCAACAGTCATTGCTTATGGCCGTAGCACTCTTAGGAATCCCGAGCTTGTGCGCTTAGTTAATACTTGGAATTGAGACTGCCAGGGAACACTAGGCGCTGTAAGCTTTTTAGCTTAAGGCTCCGATTGTGAAGATTGTAGCTACAGTCATTTAAACACAAGAGGAGATCAAAACTTTTAAAAAAAATAAACAAATAAACAATAAATGAATAAAAAATAAACAAACAAATAAAAAAAACAAACAAATAAAAAACACTGGAAAGCCAGTCATTTATTTTGAGTTGTGAGGCTTTTTAGTTCACAAGCAGCAAGAGTTGCTCTTAGAACAGTCATTACAAATTGTCTTCTACAGCCAACAGTCATTGCTTATGGCCATAGCACTCTTAGGAATCCCGAGCTTGTGCGCTTAGTTAATACTTGGAATGGAGACTGCCAGGGAACACTAGGCGCTGTAAGCCATTGAGCTTAAGGCTCCGATTGTGAAGATTGTAGCTACAGTCATTTAAACACAAGAGGAGATCAAAACTTTTAAAAAATAAACAAATAAACAATAAATGAATAAAAAATAAACAAACAAATAAAAAAACAAACAAACAAAAAACACTGGAAAGCCAGTCATTTATTTTGAGTTGTGAGGCTTTTTAGTTTACAAGCAGCAAGAGTTGCTCTTAGAACAGTCATTACAAATTGTCTTCTACAGCCAACAGTCATTGCTTATGGCCGTAGCACTCTTAGGAATCCCGAGCTTGTGCGCTTAGTTAATACTTGGAATTGAGACTGCCAGGGAACACTAGGCGCTGTAAGCTTTTTATCTTAGGGCTCCGATTGTGAAGATTGTAGCTACAGTCATTTAAACACAAGAGGAGATCAAAACTTTTAAAAAATAAACAAATAAACAATAAATGAATAAAAAATAAACAAACAAATAAAAAAACAAACAAACAAAAAACACTGGAAAGCCAGTCATTTATTTTGAGTTGTGAGGCTTTTTAGTTCACAAGCAGCAAGAGTTGCTCTTAGAACAGTCATTACAAATTGTCTTCTACAGCCAACAGTCATTGCTTATGGCCATAGCACTCTTAGGAATCCCGAGCTTGTGCGCTTAGTTAATACTTGGAATGGAGACTGCCAGGGAACACTAGGCGCTGTAAGCCATTGAGCTTAAGGCTCCGATTGTGAAGATTGTAGCTACAGTCATTTAAACACAAGAGGAGATCAAAACTTTAAAAAAATAAACAAATAAACAATAAATGAATAAAAAATAAACAAAGAAATAAAAAAACAAATAAACAAAAAACACTGGAAAGCCAGTCATTTATTTTGAGTTTTGAGGCTTTTTAGTTTACAAGCAGCTCTGTAACAAGAGTTACTCTTAGAACAGGCATTACAAATAGTCTTCTACAGCCAACAGTCATTGCTTATGGCCGTAGCACTCTTAGGAATCCCGAGCTTGTGCGCTTAGTTAATACTTGGAATTGAGACTGCCAGGGAACACTAGGCGCTGTAAGCTTTTTAGCTTAAGGCTCCGATTGTGAAGATTGTAGCTACAGTCATTTAAACACAAGAGGAGATCAAAACTTTAAAAAAAATAAACAAATAAACAATAAATGAATAAAAAATAAACAAAGAAATAAAAAAACAAATAAACAAAAAACACTGGAAAGCCAGTCATTTATTTTGAGTTGTGAGGCTTTTTAGTTTACAAGCAGCTCTGTAACAAGAGTTACTCTTAGAACAGGCATTACAAATAGTCTTCTACAGCCAACAGTCATTGCTTATGGCCGTAGCACTCTTAGGAATCCCGAGCTTGTGCGCTTAGTTAATACTTGGAATTGAGACTGCCAGGGAACACTAGGCGCTGTAAGCTTTTTAGCTTAAGGCTCCGATTGTGAAGATTGTAGCTACAGTCATTTAAACACAAGAGGAGATCAAAACTTTTAAAAAAAATAAACAAATAAACAATAAATGAATAAAAAATAAACAAACAAATAAAAAAAACAAACAAACAAAAAACACTGGAAAGCCAGTCATTTATTTTGAGTTGTGAGGCTTTTTAGTTCACAAGCAGCAAGAGTTGCTCTTAGAACAGTCATTACAAATTGTCTTCTACAGCCAACAGTCATTGCTTATGGCCGTAGCACTCTTAGGAATCCCGAGCTTGTGCGCTTAGTTAATACTTGGAATTGAGACTGCCAGGGAACACTAGGCGCTGTAAGCTTTTTAGCTTAGGGCTCCGATTGTGAAGATTGTAGCTACAGTCATTTAAACACAAGAGGAGATCAAAACTTTTAAAAAATAAACAAATAAACAATAAATGAATAAAAAATAAACAAACAAATAAAAAAACAAACAAACAAAAAACACTGGAAAGCCAGTCATTTATTTTGAGTTGTGAGGCTTTTTAGTTCACAAGCAGCAAGAGTTGCTCTTAGAACAGTCATTACAAATTGTCTTCTACAGCCAACAGTCATTGCTTATGGCCATAGCACTCTTAGGAATCCCGAGCTTGTGCGCTTAGTTAATACTTGGAATGGAGACTGCCAGGGAACACTAGGCGCTGTAAGCCATTGAGCTTAAGGCTCCGATTGTGAAGATTGTAGCTACAGTCATTTAAACACAAGAGGAGATCAAAACTTTAAAAAAATAAACAAATAAACAATAAATGAATAAAAAATAAACAAAGAAATAAAAAAACAAATAAACAAAAAACACTGGAAAGCCAGTCATTTATTTTGAGTTTTGAGGCTTTTTAGTTTACAAGCAGCTCTGTAACAAGAGTTACTCTTAGAACAGGCATTACAAATAGTCTTCTACAGCCAACAGTCATTGCTTATGGCCGTAGCACTCTTAGGAATCCCGAGCTTGTGCGCTTAGTTAATACTTGGAATTGAGACTGCCAGGGAACACTAGGCGCTGTAAGCTTTTTAGCTTAAGGCTCCGATTGTGAAGATTGTAGCTACAGTCATTTAAACACAAGAGGAGATCAAAACTTTTAAAAAAATAAACAAATAAACAATAAATGAATAAAAAATAAACAAACAAATAAAAAAACAAACAAACAAAAAACACTGGAAAGCCAGTCATTTATTTTGAGTTGTGAGGCTTTTTAGTTCACAAGCAGCAAGAGTTGCTCTTAGAACAGTCATTACAAATTGTCTTCTACAGCCAACAGTCATTGCTTATGGCCATAGCACTCTTAGGAATCCCGAGCTTGTGCGCTTAGTTAATACTTGGAATGGAGACTGCCAGGGAACACTAGGCGCTGTAAGCCATTGAGCTTAAGGCTCCGATTGTGAAGATTGTAGCTACAGTCATTTAAACACAAGAGGAGATCAAAACTTTTAAAAAATAAACAAATGAACAATAAATGAATAAAAAATAAACAAAGAAATAAAAAACAAATAAACAAAAAACACTGGAAAGCCAGTCATTTATTTTGAGTTTTGAGGCTTTTTAGTTTACAAGCAGCTCTGTAACAAGAGTTACTCTTAGAACAGGCATTACAAATAGTCTTCTACAGCCAACAGTAATTGCTTATGGCCGTAGCACTCTTAGGAATCCCGAGCTTGTGCGCTTAGTTAATACTTGGAATTGAGACTGCCAGGGAACACTAGGCGCTGTAAGCTTTTTAGCTTAAGGCTCCGATTGTGAAGATTGTAGCTACAGTCATTTAAACACAAGAGGAGATCAAAACTTTTAAAAAAAATAAACAAATAAACAATAAATGAATAAAAAATAAACAAACAAATAAAAAAAACAAACAAACAAAAAACACTGGAAAGCCAGTCATTTATTTTGAGTTGTGAGGCTTTTTAGTTCACAAGCAGCAAGAGTTGCTCTTAGAACAGTCATTACAAATTGTCTTCTACAGCCAACAGTCATTGCTTATGGCCGTAGCACTCTTAGGAATCCCGAGCTTGTGCGCTTAGTTAATACTTGGAATTGAGACTGCCAGGGAACACTAGGCGCTGTAAGCTTTTTAGCTTAAGGCTCCGATTGTGAAGATTGTAGCTACAGTCATTTAAACACAAGAGGAGATCAAAACTTTTAAAAAAAATAAACAAATAAACAATAAATGAATAAAAAATAAACAAACAAATAAAAAAAACAAACAAATAAAAAACACTGGAAAGCCAGTCATTTATTTTGAGTTGTGAGGCTTTTTAGTTCACAAGCAGCAAGAGTTGCTCTTAGAACAGTCATTACAAATTGTCTTCTACAGCCAACAGTCATTGCTTATGGCCATAGCACTCTTAGGAATCCCGAGCTTGTGCGCTTAGTTAATACTTGGAATGGAGACTGCCAGGGAACACTAGGCGCTGTAAGCCATTGAGCTTAAGGCTCCGATTGTGAAGATTGTAGCTACAGTCATTTAAACACAAGAGGAGATCAAAACTTTTAAAAAATAAACAAATAAACAATAAATGAATAAAAAATAAACAAACAAATAAAAAAACAAACAAACAAAAAACACTGGAAAGCCAGTCATTTATTTTGAGTTGTGAGGCTTTTTAGTTTACAAGCAGCAAGAGTTGCTCTTAGAACAGTCATTACAAATTGTCTTCTACAGCCAACAGTCATTGCTTATGGCCGTAGCACTCTTAGGAATCCCGAGCTTGTGCGCTTAGTTAATACTTGGAATTGAGACTGCCAGGGAACACTAGGCGCTGTAAGCTTTTTATCTTAGGGCTCCGATTGTGAAGATTGTAGCTACAGTCATTTAAACACAAGAGGAGATCAAAACTTTTAAAAAATAAACAAATAAACAATAAATGAATAAAAAATAAACAAACAAATAAAAAAACAAACAAACAAAAAACACTGGAAAGCCAGTCATTTATTTTGAGTTGTGAGGCTTTTTAGTTCACAAGCAGCAAGAGTTGCTCTTAGAACAGTCATTACAAATTGTCTTCTACAGCCAACAGTCATTGCTTATGGCCATAGCACTCTTAGGAATCCCGAGCTTGTGCGCTTAGTTAATACTTGGAATGGAGACTGCCAGGGAACACTAGGCGCTGTAAGCCATTGAGCTTAAGGCTCCGATTGTGAAGATTGTAGCTACAGTCATTTAAACACAAGAGGAGATCAAAACTTTAAAAAAATAAACAAATAAACAATAAATGAATAAAAAATAAACAAAGAAATAAAAAAACAAATAAACAAAAAACACTGGAAAGCCAGTCATTTATTTTGAGTTTTGAGGCTTTTTAGTTTACAAGCAGCTCTGTAACAAGAGTTACTCTTAGAACAGGCATTACAAATAGTCTTCTACAGCCAACAGTCATTGCTTATGGCCGTAGCACTCTTAGGAATCCCGAGCTTGTGCGCTTAGTTAATACTTGGAATTGAGACTGCCAGGGAACACTAGGCGCTGTAAGCTTTTTAGCTTAAGGCTCCGATTGTGAAGATTGTAGCTACAGTCATTTAAACACAAGAGGAGATCAAAACTTTAAAAAAAATAAACAAATAAACAATAAATGAATAAAAAATAAACAAAGAAATAAAAAAACAAATAAACAAAAAACACTGGAAAGCCAGTCATTTATTTTGAGTTGTGAGGCTTTTTAGTTTACAAGCAGCTCTGTAACAAGAGTTACTCTTAGAACAGGCATTACAAATAGTCTTCTACAGCCAACAGTCATTGCTTATGGCCGTAGCACTCTTAGGAATCCCGAGCTTGTGCGCTTAGTTAATACTTGGAATTGAGACTGCCAGGGAACACTAGGCGCTGTAAGCTTTTTAGCTTAAGGCTCCGATTGTGAAGATTGTAGCTACAGTCATTTAAACACAAGAGGAGATCAAAACTTTTAAAAAAAATAAACAAATAAACAATAAATGAATAAAAAATAAACAAACAAATAAAAAAAACAAACAAACAAAAAACACTGGAAAGCCAGTCATTTATTTTGAGTTGTGAGGCTTTTTAGTTCACAAGCAGCAAGAGTTGCTCTTAGAACAGTCATTACAAATTGTCTTCTACAGCCAACAGTCATTGCTTATGGCCGTAGCACTCTTAGGAATCCCGAGCTTGTGCGCTTAGTTAATACTTGGAATTGAGACTGCCAGGGAACACTAGGCGCTGTAAGCTTTTTAGCTTAGGGCTCCGATTGTGAAGATTGTAGCTACAGTCATTTAAACACAAGAGGAGATCAAAACTTTTAAAAAATAAACAAATAAACAATAAATGAATAAAAAATAAACAAACAAATAAAAAAACAAACAAACAAAAAACACTGGAAAGCCAGTCATTTATTTTGAGTTGTGAGGCTTTTTAGTTCACAAGCAGCAAGAGTTGCTCTTAGAACAGTCATTACAAATTGTCTTCTACAGCCAACAGTCATTGCTTATGGCCATAGCACTCTTAGGAATCCCGAGCTTGTGCGCTTAGTTAATACTTGGAATGGAGACTGCCAGGGAACACTAGGCGCTGTAAGCCATTGAGCTTAAGGCTCCGATTGTGAAGATTGTAGCTACAGTCATTTAAACACAAGAGGAGATCAAAACTTTAAAAAAATAAACAAATAAACAATAAATGAATAAAAAATAAACAAAGAAATAAAAAAACAAATAAACAAAAAACACTGGAAAGCCAGTCATTTATTTTGAGTTTTGAGGCTTTTTAGTTTACAAGCAGCTCTGTAACAAGAGTTACTCTTAGAACAGGCATTACAAATAGTCTTCTACAGCCAACAGTCATTGCTTATGGCCGTAGCACTCTTAGGAATCCCGAGCTTGTGCGCTTAGTTAATACTTGGAATTGAGACTGCCAGGGAACACTAGGCGCTGTAAGCTTTTTAGCTTAAGGCTCCGATTGTGAAGATTGTAGCTACAGTCATTTAAACACAAGAGGAGATCAAAACTTTTAAAAAAATAAACAAATAAACAATAAATGAATAAAAAATAAACAAACAAATAAAAAAACAAACAAACAAAAAACACTGGAAAGCCAGTCATTTATTTTGAGTTGTGAGGCTTTTTAGTTCACAAGCAGCAAGAGTTGCTCTTAGAACAGTCATTACAAATTGTCTTCTACAGCCAACAGTCATTGCTTATGGCCATAGCACTCTTAGGAATCCCGAGCTTGTGCGCTTAGTTAATACTTGGAATGGAGACTGCCAGGGAACACTAGGCGCTGTAAGCCATTGAGCTTAAGGCTCCGATTGTGAAGATTGTAGCTACAGTCATTTAAACACAAGAGGAGATCAAAACTTTTAAAAAATAAACAAATGAACAATAAATGAATAAAAAATAAACAAAGAAATAAAAAACAAATAAACAAAAAACACTGGAAAGCCAGTCATTTATTTTGAGTTTTGAGGCTTTTTAGTTTACAAGCAGCTCTGTAACAAGAGTTACTCTTAGAACAGGCATTACAAATAGTCTTCTACAGCCAACAGTAATTGCTTATGGCCGTAGCACTCTTAGGAATCCCGAGCTTGTGCGCTTAGTTAATACTTGGAATTGAGACTGCCAGGGAACACTAGGCGCTGTAAGCTTTTTAGCTTAAGGCTCCGATTGTGAAGATTGTAGCTACAGTCATTTAAACACAAGAGGGGATCAAAACTTTTAAAAAATAAACAAATAAACAATAAATGAATAAAAAATAAACAAACAAATAAAAAAACAAACAAACAAAAAACACTGGAAAGCCAGTCATTTATTTTGAGTTGTGAGGCTTTTTAGTTCACAAGCAGCAAGAGTTGCTCTTAGAACAGTCATTACAAATTGTCTTCTACAGCCAACAGTCATTGCTTATGGCCATAGCACTCTTAGGAATCCCGAGCTTGTGCGCTTAGTTAATACTTGGAATTGAGACTGCCAGGGAACACTAGGCGCTGTAAGCTTTTTAGCTTAAGGCTCCGATTGTGAAGATTGTAGCTACAGTCATTTAAACACAAGAGGAGATCAAAACTTTTAAAAAAAATAAACAAATAAACAATAAATGAATAAAAAATAAACAAACAAATAAAAAAAACAAACAAATAAAAAACACTGGAAAGCCAGTCATTTATTTTGAGTTGTGAGGCTTTTTAGTTCACAAGCAGCAAGAGTTGCTCTTAGAACAGTCATTACAAATTGTCTTCTACAGCCAACAGTCATTGCTTATGGCCATAGCACTCTTAGGAATCCCGAGCTTGTGCGCTTAGTTAATACTTGGAATGGAGACTGCCAGGGAACACTAGGCGCTGTAAGCCATTGAGCTTAAGGCTCCGATTGTGAAGATTGTAGCTACAGTCATTTAAACACAAGAGGAGATCAAAACTTTTAAAAAATAAACAAATAAACAATAAATGAATAAAAAATAAACAAACAAATAAAAAAACAAACAAACAAAAAACACTGGAAAGCCAGTCATTTATTTTGAGTTGTGAGGCTTTTTAGTTTACAAGCAGCAAGAGTTGCTCTTAGAACAGTCATTACAAATTGTCTTCTACAGCCAACAGTCATTGCTTATGGCCGTAGCACTCTTAGGAATCCCGAGCTTGTGCGCTTAGTTAATACTTGGAATTGAGACTGCCAGGGAACACTAGGCGCTGTAAGCTTTTTATCTTAGGGCTCCGATTGTGAAGATTGTAGCTACAGTCATTTAAACACAAGAGGAGATCAAAACTTTTAAAAAATAAACAAATAAACAATAAATGAATAAAAAATAAACAAACAAATAAAAAAACAAACAAACAAAAAACACTGGAAAGCCAGTCATTTATTTTGAGTTGTGAGGCTTTTTAGTTCACAAGCAGCAAGAGTTGCTCTTAGAACAGTCATTACAAATTGTCTTCTACAGCCAACAGTCATTGCTTATGGCCATAGCACTCTTAGGAATCCCGAGCTTGTGCGCTTAGTTAATACTTGGAATGGAGACTGCCAGGGAACACTAGGCGCTGTAAGCCATTGAGCTTAAGGCTCCGATTGTGAAGATTGTAGCTACAGTCATTTAAACACAAGAGGAGATCAAAACTTTAAAAAAATAAACAAATAAACAATAAATGAATAAAAAATAAACAAAGAAATAAAAAAACAAATAAACAAAAAACACTGGAAAGCCAGTCATTTATTTTGAGTTTTGAGGCTTTTTAGTTTACAAGCAGCTCTGTAACAAGAGTTACTCTTAGAACAGGCATTACAAATAGTCTTCTACAGCCAACAGTCATTGCTTATGGCCGTAGCACTCTTAGGAATCCCGAGCTTGTGCGCTTAGTTAATACTTGGAATTGAGACTGCCAGGGAACACTAGGCGCTGTAAGCTTTTTAGCTTAAGGCTCCGATTGTGAAGATTGTAGCTACAGTCATTTAAACACAAGAGGAGATCAAAACTTTAAAAAAAATAAACAAATAAACAATAAATGAATAAAAAATAAACAAAGAAATAAAAAAACAAATAAACAAAAAACACTGGAAAGCCAGTCATTTATTTTGAGTTGTGAGGCTTTTTAGTTTACAAGCAGCTCTGTAACAAGAGTTACTCTTAGAACAGGCATTACAAATAGTCTTCTACAGCCAACAGTCATTGCTTATGGCCGTAGCACTCTTAGGAATCCCGAGCTTGTGCGCTTAGTTAATACTTGGAATTGAGACTGCCAGGGAACACTAGGCGCTGTAAGCTTTTTAGCTTAAGGCTCCGATTGTGAAGATTGTAGCTACAGTCATTTAAACACAAGAGGAGATCAAAACTTTTAAAAAAAATAAACAAATAAACAATAAATGAATAAAAAATAAACAAACAAATAAAAAAAACAAACAAACAAAAAACACTGGAAAGCCAGTCATTTATTTTGAGTTGTGAGGCTTTTTAGTTCACAAGCAGCAAGAGTTGCTCTTAGAACAGTCATTACAAATTGTCTTCTACAGCCAACAGTCATTGCTTATGGCCATAGCACTCTTAGGAATCCCGAGCTTGTGCGCTTAGTTAATACTTGGAATGGAGACTGCCAGGGAACACTAGGCGCTGTAAGCTTTTTAGCTTAAGGCTCCGATTGTGAAGATTGTAGCTACAGTCATTTAAACACAAGAGGAGATCAAAACTTTTAAAAAATAAACAAATAAACAATAAATGAATAAAAAATAAACAAACAAATAAAAAAACAAACAAACAAAAAACACTGGAAAGCCAGTCATTTATTTTGAGTTGTGAGGCTTTTTAGTTCACAAGCAGCAAGAGTTGCTCTTAGAACAGTCATTACAAATTGTCTTCTACAGCCAACAGTCATTGCTTATGGCCGTAGCACTCTTAGGAATCCCGAGCTTGTGCGCTTAGTTAATACTTGGAATTGAGACTGCCAGGGAACACTAGGCGCTGTAAGCTTTTTAGCTTAGGGCTCCGATTGTGAAGATTGTAGCTACAGTCATTTAAACACAAGAGGAGATCAAAACTTTTAAAAAATAAACAAATAAACAATAAATGAATAAAAAATAAACAAACAAATAAAAAAACAAACAAACAAAAAACACTGGAAAGCCAGTCATTTATTTTGAGTTGTGAGGCTTTTTAGTTCACAAGCAGCAAGAGTTGCTCTTAGAACAGTCATTACAAATTGTCTTCTACAGCCAACAGTCATTGCTTATGGCCGTAGCACTCTTAGGAATCCCGAGCTTGTGCGCTTAGTTAATACTTGGAATTGAGACTGCCAGGGAACACTAGGCGCTGTAAGCTTTTTAGCTTAGGGCTCCGATTGTGAAGATTGTAGCTACAGTCATTTAAACACAAGAGGAGATCAAAACTTTTAAAAAATAAACAAATAAACAATAAATGAATAAAAAATAAACAAACAAATAAAAAAACAAACAAACAAAAAACACTGGAAAGCCAGTCATTTATTTTGAGTTGTGAGGCTTTTTAGTTCACAAGCAGCAAGAGTTGCTCTTAGAACAGTCATTACAAATTGTCTTCTACAGCCAACAGTCATTGCTTATGGCCATAGCACTCTTAGGAATCCCGAGCTTGTGCGCTTAGTTAATACTTGGAATGGAGACTGCCAGGGAACACTAGGCGCTGTAAGCCATTGAGCTTAAGGCTCCGATTGTGAAGATTGTAGCTACAGTCATTTAAACACAAGAGGAGATCAAAACTTTAAAAAAATAAACAAATAAACAATAAATGAATAAAAAATAAACAAAGAAATAAAAAAACAAATAAACAAAAAACACTGGAAAGCCAGTCATTTATTTTGAGTTTTGAGGCTTTTTAGTTTACAAGCAGCTCTGTAACAAGAGTTACTCTTAGAACAGGCATTACAAATAGTCTTCTACAGCCAACAGTAATTGCTTATGGCCGTAGCACTCTTAGGAATCCCGAGCTTGTGCGCTTAGTTAATACTTGGAATTGAGACTGCCAGGGAACACTAGGCGCTGTAAGCTTTTTAGCTTAAGGCTCCGATTGTGAAGATTGTAGCTACAGTCATTTAAACACAAGAGGGGATCAAAACTTTTAAAAAATAAACAAATAAACAATAAATGAATAAAAAATAAACAAACAAATAAAAAAACAAACAAACAAAAAACACTGGAAAGCCAGTCATTTATTTTGAGTTGTGAGGCTTTTTAGTTCACAAGCAGCAAGAGTTGCTCTTAGAACAGTCATTACAAATTGTCTTCTACAGCCAACAGTCATTGCTTATGGCCATAGCACTCTTAGGAATCCCGAGCTTGTGCGCTTAGTTAATACTTGGAATTGAGACTGCCAGGGAACACTAGGCGCTGTAAGCTTTTTAGCTTAAGGCTCCGATTGTGAAGATTGTAGCTACAGTCATTTAAACACAAGAGGAGATCAAAACTTTTAAAAAAAATAAACAAATAAACAATAAATGAATAAAAAATAAACAAACAAATAAAAAAAACAAACAAATAAAAAACACTGGAAAGCCAGTCATTTATTTTGAGTTGTGAGGCTTTTTAGTTCACAAGCAGCAAGAGTTGCTCTTAGAACAGTCATTACAAATTGTCTTCTACAGCCAACAGTCATTGCTTATGGCCATAGCACTCTTAGGAATCCCGAGCTTGTGCGCTTAGTTAATACTTGGAATGGAGACTGCCAGGGAACACTAGGCGCTGTAAGCCATTGAGCTTAAGGCTCCGATTGTGAAGATTGTAGCTACAGTCATTTAAACACAAGAGGAGATCAAAACTTTTAAAAAATAAACAAATAAACAATAAATGAATAAAAAATAAACAAACAAATAAAAAAACAAACAAACAAAAAACACTGGAAAGCCAGTCATTTATTTTGAGTTGTGAGGCTTTTTAGTTCACAAGCAGCAAGAGTTGCTCTTAGAACAGTCATTACAAATTGTCTTCTACAGCCAACAGTCATTGCTTATGGCCATAGCACTCTTAGGAATCCCGAGCTTGTGCGCTTAGTTAATACTTGGAATGGAGACTGCCAGGGAACACTAGGCGCTGTAAGCCATTGAGCTTAAGGCTCCGATTGTGAAGATTGTAGCTACAGTCATTTAAACACAAGAGGAGATCAAAACTTTAAAAAAATAAACAAATAAACAATAAATGAATAAAAAATAAACAAAGAAATAAAAAAACAAATAAACAAAAAACACTGGAAAGCCAGTCATTTATTTTGAGTTTTGAGGCTTTTTAGTTTACAAGCAGCTCTGTAACAAGAGTTACTCTTAGAACAGGCATTACAAATAGTCTTCTACAGCCAACAGTCATTGCTTATGGCCGTAGCACTCTTAGGAATCCCGAGCTTGTGCGCTTAGTTAATACTTGGAATTGAGACTGCCAGGGAACACTAGGCGCTGTAAGCTTTTTAGCTTAAGGCTCCGATTGTGAAGATTGTAGCTACAGTCATTTAAACACAAGAGGAGATCAAAACTTTTAAAAAAATAAACAAATAAACAATAAATGAATAAAAAATAAACAAAGAAATAAAAAAACAAATAAACAAAAAACACTGGAAAGCCAGTCATTTATTTTGAGTTGTGAGGCTTTTTAGTTTACAAGCAGCTCTGTAACAAGAGTTACTCTTAGAACAGGCATTACAAATAGTCTTCTACAGCCAACAGTCATTGCTTATGGCCGTAGCACTCTTAGGAATCCCGAGCTTGTGCGCTTAGTTAATACTTGGAATTGAGACTGCCAGGGAACACTAGGCGCTGTAAGCTTTTTAGCTTAAGGCTCCGATTGTGAAGATTGTAGCTACAGTCATTTAAACACAAGAGGAGATCAAAACTTTAAAAAAAAATAAACAAATAAACAATAAATGAATAAAAAATAAACAAACAAATAAAAAAAACAAACAAACAAAAAACACTGGAAAGCCAGTCATTTATTTTGAGTTGTGAGGCTTTTTAGTTCACAAGCAGCAAGAGTTGCTCTTAGAACAGTCATTACAAATTGTCTTCTACAGCCAACAGTCATTGCTTATGGCCATAGCACTCTTAGGAATCCCGAGCTTGTGCGCTTAGTTAATACTTGGAATGGAGACTGCCAGGGAACACTAGGCGCTGTAAGCCATTGAGCTTAAGGCTCCGATTGTGAAGATTGTAGCTACAGTCATTTATACACAAGAGGAGATCAAAACTTTAAAAAAATAAACAAATAAACAATAAATGAATAAAAAATAAACAAAGAAATAAAAAAACAAATAAACAAAAAACACTGGAAAGCCAGTCATTTATTTTGAGTTTTGAGGCTTTTTAGTTTACAAGCAGCTCTGTAACAAGAGTTACTCTTAGAACAGGCATTACAAATAGTCTTCTACAGCCAACAGTCATTGCTTATGGCCGTAACACTCTTAGGAATCCCGAGCTTGTGCGCTTAGTTAATACTTGGAATGGAGACTGCCAGGGAACACTAGGCGCTGTAAGCCATTGAGCTTAAGGCTCCGATTGTGAAGATTGTAGCTACAGTCATTTAAACACAAGAGGAGATCAAAACTTTAAAAAAATAAACAAATAAACAATAAATGAATAAAAAATAAACAAAGAAATAAAAAAACAAATAAACAAAAAACACTGGAAAGCCAGTCATTTATTTTGAGTTTTGAGGCTTTTTAGTTTACAAGCAGCTCTGTAACAAGAGTTACTCTTAGAACAGGCATTACAAATAGTCTTCTACAGCCAACAGTCATTGCTTATGGCCGTAGCACTCTTAGGAATCCCGAGCTTGTGCGCTTAGTTAATACTTGGAATTGAGACTGCCAGGGAACACTAGGCGCTGTAAGCTTTTTAGCTTAAGGCTCCGATTGTGAAGATTGTAGCTACAGTCATTTAAACACAAGAGGAGATCAAAACTTTTAAAAAAATAAACAAATAAACAATAAATGAATAAAAAATAAACAAACAAATAAAAAAAACAAACAAACAAAAAACACTGGAAAGCCAGTCATTTATTTTGAGTTGTGAGGCTTTTTAGTTCACAAGCAGCAAGAGTTGCTCTTAGAACAGTCATTACAAATTGTCTTCTACAGCCAACAGTCATTGCTTATGGCCGTAGCACTCTTAGGAATCCCGAGCTTGTGCGCTTAGTTAATACTTGGAATGGAGACTGCCAGGGAACACTAGGCGCTGTAAGCCATTGAGCTTAAGGCTCCGATTGTGAAGATTGTAGCTACAGTCATTTAAACACAAGAGGAGATCAAAACTTTTAAAAAATAAACAAATAAACAATAAATGAATAAAAAATAAACAAACAAATAAAAAAACAAACAAACAAAAAACACTGGAAAGCCAGTCATTTATTTTGAGTTGTGAGGCTTTTTAGTTCACAAGCAGCAAGAGTTGCTCTTAGAACAGTCATTACAAATTGTCTTCTACAGCCAACAGTCATTG
The DNA here is from genome assembly GCF_029633855.1 of Hoplias malabaricus. Classification (NCBI taxonomy): domain Eukaryota; kingdom Metazoa; phylum Chordata; class Actinopteri; order Characiformes; family Erythrinidae; genus Hoplias; species Hoplias malabaricus. The sequence goes on along the minus strand of NC_089811.1, from coordinate 17,410,839 downwards.
CTTATGGCCATAGCACTCTTAGGAATCCCGAGCTTGTGCGCTTAGTTAATACTTGGAATGGAGACTGCCAGGGAACACTAGGCGCTGTAAGCCATTGAGCTTAAGGCTCCGATTGTGAAGATTGTAGCTACAGTCATTTAAACACAAGAGGAGATCAAAACTTTTTAAAAAAATAAACAAATAAACAATAAATGAATAAAAAATAAACAAACAAATAAAAAAAACAAACAAATAAAAAACACTGGAAAGCCAGTCATTTATTTTGAGTTGTGAGGCTTTTTAGTTCACAAGCAGCAAGAGTTGCTCTTAGAACAGTCATTACAAATTGTCTTCTACAGCCAACAGTCATTGCTTATGGCCATAGCACTCTTAGGAATCCCGAGCTTGTGCGCTTAGTTAATACTTGGAATGGAGACTGCCAGGGAACACTAGGCGCTGTAAGCCATTGAGCTTAAGGCTCCGATTGTGAAGATTGTAGCTACAGTCATTTAAACACAAGAGGAGATCAAAACTTTTAAAAAATAAACAAATAAACAATAAATGAATAAAAAATAAACAAACAAATAAAAAAACAAACAAACAAAAAACACTGGAAAGCCAGTCATTTATTTTGAGTTGTGAGGCTTTTTAGTTCACAAGCAGCAAGAGTTGCTCTTAGAACAGTCATTACAAATTGTCTTCTACAGCCAACAGTCATTGCTTATGGCCGTAGCACTCTTAGGAATCCCGAGCTTGTGCGCTTAGTTAATACTTGGAATTGAGACTGCCAGGGAACACTAGGCGCTGTAAGCTTTTTAGCTTAGGGCTCCGATTGTGAAGATTGTAGCTACAGTCATTTAAACACAAGAGGAGATCAAAACTTTTAAAAAATAAACAAATAAACAATAAATGAATAAAAAATAAACAAACAAATAAAAAAACAAACAAACAAAAAACACTGGAAAGCCAGTCATTTATTTTGAGTTGTGAGGCTTTTTAGTTCACAAGCAGCAAGAGTTGCTCTTAGAACAGTCATTACAAATTGTCTTCTACAGCCAACAGTCATTGCTTATGGCCATAGCACTCTTAGGAATCCCGAGCTTGTGCGCTTAGTTAATACTTGGAATTGAGACTGCCAGGGAACACTAGGCGCTGTAAGCTTTTTAGCTTAAGGCTCCGATTGTGAAGATTGTAGCTACAGTCATTTAAACACAAGAGGAGATCAAAACTTTTAAAAAAATAAACAAATAAACAATAAATGAATAAAAAATAAACAAAGAAATAAAAAAACAAATAAACAAAAAACACTGGAAAGCCAGTCATTTATTTTGAGTTGTGAGGCTTTTTAGTTTACAAGCAGCTCTGTAACAAGAGTTACTCTTAGAACAGGCATTACAAATAGTCTTCTACAGCCAACAGTCATTGCTTATGGCCGTAGCACTCTTAGGAATCCCGAGCTTGTGCGCTTAGTTAATACTTGGAATTGAGACTGCCAGGGAACACTAGGCGCTGTAAGCTTTTTAGCTTAAGGCTCCGATTGTGAAGATTGTAGCTACAGTCATTTAAACACAAGAGGAGATCAAAACTTTTAAAAAATAAACAAATAAACAATAAATGAATAAAAAATAAACAAACAAATAAAAAAACAAACAAACAAAAAACACTGGAAAGCCAGTCATTTATTTTGAGTTGTGAGGCTTTTTAGTTCACAAGCAGCAAGAGTTGCTCTTAGAACAGTCATTACAAATTGTCTTCTACAGCCAACAGTCATTGCTTATGGCCATAGCACTCTTAGGAATCCCGAGCTTGTGCGCTTAGTTAATACTTGGAATGGAGACTGCCAGGGAACACTAGGCGCTGTAAGCCATTGAGCTTAAGGCTCCGATTGTGAAGATTGTAGCTACAGTCATTTAAACACAAGAGGAGATCAAAACTTTTTAAAAAAATAAACAAATAAACAATAAATGAATAAAAAATAAACAAACAAATAAAAAAAACAAACAAATAAAAAACACTGGAAAGCCAGTCATTTATTTTGAGTTGTGAGGCTTTTTAGTTCACAAGCAGCAAGAGTTGCTCTTAGAACAGTCATTACAAATTGTCTTCTACAGCCAACAGTCATTGCTTATGGCCATAGCACTCTTAGGAATCCCGAGCTTGTGCGCTTAGTTAATACTTGGAATGGAGACTGCCAGGGAACACTAGGCGCTGTAAGCCATTGAGCTTAAGGCTCCGATTGTGAAGATTGTAGCTACAGTCATTTAAACACAAGAGGAGATCAAAACTTTTAAAAAATAAACAAATAAACAATAAATGAATAAAAAATAAACAAACAAATAAAAAAACAAACAAACAAAAAACACTGGAAAGCCAGTCATTTATTTTGAGTTGTGAGGCTTTTTAGTTCACAAGCAGCAAGAGTTGCTCTTAGAACAGTCATTACAAATTGTCTTCTACAGCCAACAGTCATTGCTTATGGCCGTAGCACTCTTAGGAATCCCGAGCTTGTGCGCTTAGTTAATACTTGGAATTGAGACTGCCAGGGAACACTAGGCGCTGTAAGCTTTTTAGCTTAGGGCTCCGATTGTGAAGATTGTAGCTACAGTCATTTAAACACAAGAGGAGATCAAAACTTTTAAAAAATAAACAAATAAACAATAAATGAATAAAAAATAAACAAACAAATAAAAAAACAAACAAACAAAAAACACTGGAAAGCCAGTCATTTATTTTGAGTTGTGAGGCTTTTTAGTTCACAAGCAGCAAGAGTTGCTCTTAGAACAGTCATTACAAATTGTCTTCTACAGCCAACAGTCATTGCTTATGGCCATAGCACTCTTAGGAATCCCGAGCTTGTGCGCTTAGTTAATACTTGGAATTGAGACTGCCAGGGAACACTAGGCGCTGTAAGCTTTTTAGCTTAAGGCTCCGATTGTGAAGATTGTAGCTACAGTCATTTAAACACAAGAGGAGATCAAAACTTTTAAAAAAATAAACAAATAAACAATAAATGAATAAAAAATAAACAAAGAAATAAAAAAACAAATAAACAAAAAACACTGGAAAGCCAGTCATTTATTTTGAGTTGTGAGGCTTTTTAGTTTACAAGCAGCTCTGTAACAAGAGTTACTCTTAGAACAGGCATTACAAATAGTCTTCTACAGCCAACAGTCATTGCTTATGGCCGTAGCACTCTTAGGAATCCCGAGCTTGTGCGCTTAGTTAATACTTGGAATTGAGACTGCCAGGGAACACTAGGCGCTGTAAGCTTTTTAGCTTAAGGCTCCGATTGTGAAGATTGTAGCTACAGTCATTTAAACACAAGAGGAGATCAAAACTTTTTAAAAAAATAAACAAATAAACAATAAATGAATAAAAAATAAACAAACAAATAAAAAAAACAAACAAACAAAAAACACTGGAAAGCCAGTCATTTATTTTGAGTTGTGAGGCTTTTTAGTTCACAAGCAGCAAGAGTTGCTCTTAGAACAGTCATTACAAATTGTCTTCTACAGCCAACAGTCATTGCTTATGGCCATAGCACTCTTAGGAATCCCGAGCTTGTGCGCTTAGTTAATACTTGGAATGGAGACTGCCAGGGAACACTAGGCGCTGTAAGCCATTGAGCTTAAGGCTCCGATTGTGAAGATTGTAGCTACAGTCATTTAAACACAAGAGGAGATCAAAACTTTAAAAAAATAAACAAATAAACAATAAATGAATAAAAAATAAACAAAGAAATAAAAAAACAAATAAACAAAAAACACTGGAAAGCCAGTCATTTATTTTGAGTTTTGAGGCTTTTTAGTTTACAAGCAGCTCTGTAACAAGAGTTACTCTTAGAACAGGCATTACAAATAGTCTTCTACAGCCAACAGTCATTGCTTATGGCCGTAGCACTCTTAGGAATCCCGAGCTTGTGCGCTTAGTTAATACTTGGAATTGAGACTGCCAGGGAACACTAGGCGCTGTAAGCTTTTTAGCTTAAGGCTCCGATTGTGAAGATTGTAGCTACAGTCATTTAAACACAAGAGGAGATCAAAACTTTAAAAAAAATAAACAAATAAACAATAAATGAATAAAAAATAAACAAAGAAATAAAAAAACAAATAAACAAAAAACACTGGAAAGCCAGTCATTTATTTTGAGTTGTGAGGCTTTTTAGTTTACAAGCAGCTCTGTAACAAGAGTTACTCTTAGAACAGGCATTACAAATAGTCTTCTACAGCCAACAGTCATTGCTTATGGCCGTAGCACTCTTAGGAATCCCGAGCTTGTGCGCTTAGTTAATACTTGGAATTGAGACTGCCAGGGAACACTAGGCGCTGTAAGCTTTTTAGCTTAAGGCTCCGATTGTGAAGATTGTAGCTACAGTCATTTAAACACAAGAGGAGATCAAAACTTTTAAAAAAAATAAACAAATAAACAATAAATGAATAAAAAATAAACAAACAAATAAAAAAAACAAACAAACAAAAAACACTGGAAAGCCAGTCATTTATTTTGAGTTGTGAGGCTTTTTAGTTCACAAGCAGCAAGAGTTGCTCTTAGAACAGTCATTACAAATTGTCTTCTACAGCCAACAGTCATTGCTTATGGCCATAGCACTCTTAGGAATCCCGAGCTTGTGCGCTTAGTTAATACTTGGAATGGAGACTGCCAGGGAACACTAGGCGCTGTAAGCTTTTTAGCTTAAGGCTCCGATTGTGAAGATTGTAGCTACAGTCATTTAAACACAAGAGGAGATCAAAACTTTTAAAAAATAAACAAATAAACAATAAATGAATAAAAAATAAACAAACAAATAAAAAAACAAACAAACAAAAAACACTGGAAAGCCAGTCATTTATTTTGAGTTGTGAGGCTTTTTAGTTCACAAGCAGCAAGAGTTGCTCTTAGAACAGTCATTACAAATTGTCTTCTACAGCCAACAGTCATTGCTTATGGCCGTAGCACTCTTAGGAATCCCGAGCTTGTGCGCTTAGTTAATACTTGGAATTGAGACTGCCAGGGAACACTAGGCGCTGTAAGCTTTTTAGCTTAGGGCTCCGATTGTGAAGATTGTAGCTACAGTCATTTAAACACAAGAGGAGATCAAAACTTTTAAAAAATAAACAAATAAACAATAAATGAATAAAAAATAAACAAACAAATAAAAAAACAAACAAACAAAAAACACTGGAAAGCCAGTCATTTATTTTGAGTTGTGAGGCTTTTTAGTTCACAAGCAGCAAGAGTTGCTCTTAGAACAGTCATTACAAATTGTCTTCTACAGCCAACAGTCATTGCTTATGGCCATAGCACTCTTAGGAATCCCGAGCTTGTGCGCTTAGTTAATACTTGGAATGGAGACTGCCAGGGAACACTAGGCGCTGTAAGCCATTGAGCTTAAGGCTCCGATTGTGAAGATTGTAGCTACAGTCATTTAAACACAAGAGGAGATCAAAACTTTAAAAAAATAAACAAATAAACAATAAATGAATAAAAAATAAACAAAGAAATAAAAAAACAAATAAACAAAAAACACTGGAAAGCCAGTCATTTATTTTGAGTTTTGAGGCTTTTTAGTTTACAAGCAGCTCTGTAACAAGAGTTACTCTTAGAACAGGCATTACAAATAGTCTTCTACAGCCAACAGTAATTGCTTATGGCCGTAGCACTCTTAGGAATCCCGAGCTTGTGCGCTTAGTTAATACTTGGAATTGAGACTGCCAGGGAACACTAGGCGCTGTAAGCTTTTTAGCTTAAGGCTCCGATTGTGAAGATTGTAGCTACAGTCATTTAAACACAAGAGGGGATCAAAACTTTTAAAAAATAAACAAATAAACAATAAATGAATAAAAAATAAACAAACAAATAAAAAAACAAACAAACAAAAAACACTGGAAAGCCAGTCATTTATTTTGAGTTGTGAGGCTTTTTAGTTCACAAGCAGCAAGAGTTGCTCTTAGAACAGTCATTACAAATTGTCTTCTACAGCCAACAGTCATTGCTTATGGCCATAGCACTCTTAGGAATCCCGAGCTTGTGCGCTTAGTTAATACTTGGAATTGAGACTGCCAGGGAACACTAGGCGCTGTAAGCTTTTTAGCTTAAGGCTCCGATTGTGAAGATTGTAGCTACAGTCATTTAAACACAAGAGGAGATCAAAACTTTTAAAAAAAATAAACAAATAAACAATAAATGAATAAAAAATAAACAAACAAATAAAAAAAACAAACAAATAAAAAACACTGGAAAGCCAGTCATTTATTTTGAGTTGTGAGGCTTTTTAGTTCACAAGCAGCAAGAGTTGCTCTTAGAACAGTCATTACAAATTGTCTTCTACAGCCAACAGTCATTGCTTATGGCCATAGCACTCTTAGGAATCCCGAGCTTGTGCGCTTAGTTAATACTTGGAATTGAGACTGCCAGGGAACACTAGGCGCTGTAAGCTTTTTAGCTTAAGGCTCCGATTGTGAAGATTGTAGCTACAGTCATTTAAACACAAGAGGAGATCAAAACTTTTAAAAAAAATAAACAAATAAACAATAAATGAATAAAAAATAAACAAACAAATAAAAAAAACAAACAAATAAAAAACACTGGAAAGCCAGTCATTTATTTTGAGTTGTGAGGCTTTTTAGTTCACAAGCAGCAAGAGTTGCTCTTAGAACAGTCATTACAAATTGTCTTCTACAGCCAACAGTCATTGCTTATGGCCATAGCACTCTTAGGAATCCCGAGCTTGTGCGCTTAGTTAATACTTGGAATGGAGACTGCCAGGGAACACTAGGCGCTGTAAGCCATTGAGCTTAAGGCTCCGATTGTGAAGATTGTAGCTACAGTCATTTAAACACAAGAGGAGATCAAAACTTTTAAAAAATAAACAAATAAACAATAAATGAATAAAAAATAAACAAACAAATAAAAAAACAAACAAACAAAAAACACTGGAAAGCCAGTCATTTATTTTGAGTTGTGAGGCTTTTTAGTTTACAAGCAGCAAGAGTTGCTCTTAGAACAGTCATTACAAATTGTCTTCTACAGCCAACAGTCATTGCTTATGGCCGTAGCACTCTTAGGAATCCCGAGCTTGTGCGCTTAGTTAATACTTGGAATTGAGACTGCCAGGGAACACTAGGCGCTGTAAGCTTTTTAGCTTAGGGCTCCGATTGTGAAGATTGTAGCTACAGTCATTTAAACACAAGAGGAGATCAAAACTTTTAAAAAATAAACAAATAAACAATAAATGAATAAAAAATAAACAAAGAAATAAAAAAACAAACAAACAAAAAACACTGGAAAGCCAGTCATTTATTTTGAGTTGTGAGGCTTTTTAGTTCACAAGCAGCAAGAGTTGCTCTTAGAACAGTCATTACAAATTGTCTTCTACAGCCAACAGTCATTGCTTATGGCCATAGCACTCTTAGGAATCCCGAGCTTGTGCGCTTAGTTAATACTTGGAATGGAGACTGCCAGGGAACACTAGGCGCTGTAAGCCATTGAGCTTAAGGCTCCGATTGTGAAGATTGTAGCTACAGTCATTTAAACACAAGAGGAGATCAAAACTTTAAAAAAATAAACAAATAAACAATAAATGAATAAAAAATAAACAAACAAATAAAAAAACAAATAAACAAAAAACACTGGAAAGCCAGTCATTTATTTTGAGTTTTGAGGCTTTTTAGTTTACAAGCAGCTCTGTAACAAGAGTTACTCTTAGAACAGGCATTACAAATAGTCTTCTACAGCCAACAGTCATTGCTTATGGCCGTAGCACTCTTAGGAATCCCGAGCTTGTGCGCTTAGTTAATACTTGGAATTGAGACTGCCAGGGAACACTAGGCGCTGTAAGCTTTTTAGCTTAAGGCTCCGATTGTGAAGATTGTAGCTACAGTCATTTAAACACAAGAGGAGATCAAAACTTTTAAAAAAATAAACAAATAAACAATAAATGAATAAAAAATAAACAAAGAAATAAAAAAACAAATAAACAAAAAACACTGGAAAGCCAGTCATTTATTTTGAGTTGTGAGGCTTTTTAGTTTACAAGCAGCTCTGTAACAAGAGTTACTCTTAGAACAGGCATTACAAATAGTCTTCTACAGCCAACAGTCATTGCTTATGGCCGTAGCACTCTTAGGAATCCCGAGCTTGTGCGCTTAGTTAATACTTGGAATTGAGACTGCCAGGGAACACTAGGCGCTGTAAGCTTTTTAGCTTAAGGCTCCGATTGTGAAGATTGTAGCTACAGTCATTTAAACACAAGAGGAGATCAAAACTTTTAAAAAAAATAAACAAATAAACAATAAATGAATAAAAAATAAACAAACAAATAAAAAAAACAAACAAACAAAAAACACTGGAAAGCCAGTCATTTATTTTGAGTTGTGAGGCTTTTTAGTTCACAAGCAGCAAGAGTTGCTCTTAGAACAGTCATTACAAATTGTCTTCTACAGCCAACAGTCATTGCTTATGGCCATAGCACTCTTAGGAATCCCGAGCTTGTGCGCTTAGTTAATACTTGGAATGGAGACTGCCAGGGAACACTAGGCGCTGTAAGCCATTGAGCTTAAGGCTCCGATTGTGAAGATTGTAGCTACAGTCATTTATACACAAGAGGAGATCAAAACTTTAAAAAAATAAACAAATAAACAATAAATGAATAAAAAATAAACAAAGAAATAAAAAAACAAATAAACAAAAAACACTGGAAAGCCAGTCATTTATTTTGAGTTTTGAGGCTTTTTAGTTTACAAGCAGCTCTGTAACAAGAGTTACTCTTAGAACAGGCATTACAAATAGTCTTCTACAGCCAACAGTCATTGCTTATGGCCGTAACACTCTTAGGAATCCCGAGCTTGTGCGCTTAGTTAATACTTGGAATGGAGACTGCCAGGGAACACTAGGCGCTGTAAGCCATTGAGCTTAAGGCTCCGATTGTGAAGATTGTAGCTACAGTCATTTAAACACAAGAGGAGATCAAAACTTTAAAAAAATAAACAAATAAACAATAAATGAATAAAAAATAAACAAAGAAATAAAAAAACAAATAAACAAAAAACACTGGAAAGCCAGTCATTTATTTTGAGTTTTGAGGCTTTTTAGTTTACAAGCAGCTCTGTAACAAGAGTTACTCTTAGAACAGGCATTACAAATAGTCTTCTACAGCCAACAGTCATTGCTTATGGCCGTAGCACTCTTAGGAATCCCGAGCTTGTGCGCTTAGTTAATACTTGGAATTGAGACTGCCAGGGAACACTAGGCGCTGTAAGCTTTTTAGCTTAAGGCTCCGATTGTGAAGATTGTAGCTACAGTCATTTAAACACAAGAGGAGATCAAAACTTTTAAAAAAATAAACAAATAAACAATAAATGAATAAAAAATAAACAAACAAATAAAAAAAACAAACAAACAAAAAACACTGGAAAGCCAGTCATTTATTTTGAGTTGTGAGGCTTTTTAGTTCACAAGCAGCAAGAGTTGCTCTTAGAACAGTCATTACAAATTGTCTTCTACAGCCAACAGTCATTGCTTATGGCCGTAGCACTCTTAGGAATCCCGAGCTTGTGCGCTTAGTTAATACTTGGAATGGAGACTGCCAGGGAACACTAGGCGCTGTAAGCCATTGAGCTTAAGGCTCCGATTGTGAAGATTGTAGCTACAGTCATTTAAACACAAGAGGAGATCAAAACTTTTAAAAAATAAACAAATAAACAATAAATGAATAAAAAATAAACAAACAAATAAAAAAACAAACAAACAAAAAACACTGGAAAGCCAGTCATTTATTTTGAGTTGTGAGGCTTTTTAGTTCACAAGCAGCAAGAGTTGCTCTTAGAACAGTCATTACAAATTGTCTTCTACAGCCAACAGTCATTGCTTATGGCCATAGCACTCTTAGGAATCCCGAGCTTGTGCGCTTAGTTAATACTTGGAATGGAGACTGCCAGGGAACACTAGGCGCTGTAAGCCATTGAGCTTAAGGCTCCGATTGTGAAGATTGTAGCTACAGTCATTTAAACACAAGAGGAGATCAAAACTTTTAAAAAATAAACAAATAAACAATAAATGAATAAAAAATAAACAAACAAATAAAAAAACAAATAAACAAAAAACACTGGAAAGCCAGTCATTTATTTTGAGTTGTGAGGCTTTTTAGTTCACAAGCAGCAAGAGTTGCTCTTAGAACAGTCATTACAAATTGTCTTCTACAGCCAACAGTCATTGCTTATGGCCGTAGCACTCTTAGGAATCCCGAGCTTGTGCGCTTAGTTAATACTTGGAATGGAGACTGCCAGGGAACACTAGGCGCTGTAAGCCATTGAGCTTAAGGCTCCGATTGTGAAGATTGTAGCTACAGTCATTTAAACACAAGAGGAGATCAAAACTTTTAAAAAATAAACAAATAAACAATAAATGAATAAAAAATAAACAAACAAATAAAAAAACAAACAAACAAAAAACACTGGAAAGCCAGTCATTTATTTTGAGTTGTGAGGCTTTTTAGTTCACAAGCAGCAAGAGTTGCTCTTAGAACAGTCATTACAAATTGTCTTCTACAGCCAACAGTCATTGCTTATGGCCATAGCACTCTTAGGAATCCCGAGCTTGTGCGCTTAGTTAATACTTGGAATGGAGACTGCCAGGGAACACTAGGCGCTGTAAGCCATTGAGCTTAAGGCTCCGATTGTGAAGATTGTAGCTACAGTCATTTAAACACAAGAGGAGATCAAAACTTTTAAAAAATAAACAAATGAACAATAAATGAATAAAAAATAAACAAAGAAATAAAAAACAAATAAACAAAAAACACTGGAAAGCCAGTCATTTATTTTGAGTTTTGAGGCTTTTTAGTTTACAAGCAGCTCTGTAACAAGAGTTACTCTTAGAACAGGCATTACAAATAGTCTTCTACAGCCAACAGTAATTGCTTATGGCCGTAGCACTCTTAGGAATCCCGAGCTTGTGCGCTTAGTTAATACTTGGAATTGAGACTGCCAGGGAACACTAGGCGCTGTAAGCTTTTTAGCTTAAGGCTCCGATTGTGAAGATTGTAGCTACAGTCATTTAAACACAAGAGGGGATCAAAACTTTTAAAAAATAAACAAATAAACAATAAATGAATAAAAAATAAACAAACAAATAAAAAACAAACAAACAAAAAACACTGGAAAGCCAGTCATTTATTTTGAGTTGTGAGGCTTTTTAGTTCACAAGCAGCAAGAGTTGCTCTTAGAACAGTCATTACAAATTGTCTTCTACAGCCAACAGTCATTGCTTATGGCCATAGCACTCTTAGGAATCCCGAGCTTGTGCGCTTAGTTAATACTTGGAATTGAGACTGCCAGGGAACACTAGGCGCTGTAAGCTTTTTAGCTTAAGGCTCCGATTGTGAAGATTGTAGCTACAGTCATTTAAACACAAGAGGAGATCAAAACTTTTTAAAAAAATAAACAAATAAACAATAAATGAATAAAAAATAAACAAACAAATAAAAAAAACAAACAAATAAAAAACACTGGAAAGCCAGTCATTTATTTTGAGTTGTGAGGCTTTTTAGTTCACAAGCAGCAAGAGTTGCTCTTAGAACAGTCATTACAAATTGTCTTCTACAGCCAACAGTCATTGCTTATGGCCATAGCACTCTTAGGAATCCCGAGCTTGTGCGCTTAGTTAATACTTGGAATGGAGACTGCCAGGGAACACTAGGCGCTGTAAGCCATTGAGCTTAAGGCTCCGATTGTGAAGATTGTAGCTACAGTCATTTAAACACAAGAGGAGATCAAAACTTTTAAAAAATAAACAAATAAACAATAAATGAATAAAAAATAAACAAACAAATAAAAAAACAAACAAACAAAAAACACTGGAAAGCCAGTCATTTATTTTGAGTTTTGAGGCTTTTTAGTTTACAAGCAGCTCTGTAACAAGAGTTACTCTTAGAACAGGCATTACAAATAGTCTTCTACAGCCAACAGTCATTGCTTATGGCCATAGCACTCTTAGGAATCCCGAGCTTGTGCGCTTAGTTAATACTTGGAATGGAGACTGCCAGGGAACACTAGGCGCTGTAAGCCATTGAGCTTAAGGCTCCGATTGTGAAGATTGTAGCTACAGTCATTTAAACACAAGAGGAGATCAAAACTTTTAAAAAATAAACAAATAAACAATAAATGAATAAAAAATAAACAAACAAATAAAAAAACAAACAAACAAAAAACACTGGAAAGCCAGTCATTTATTTTGAGTTGTGAGGCTTTTTAGTTCACAAGCAGCAAGAGTTGCTCTTAGAACAGTCATTACAAATTGTCTTCTACAGCCAACAGTCATTGCTTATGGCCATAGCACTCTTAGGAATCCCGAGCTTGTGCGCTTAGTTAATACTTGGAATGGAGACTGCCAGGGAACACTAGGCGCTGTAAGCCATTGAGCTTAAGGCTCCGATTGTGAAGATTGTAGCTACAGTCATTTAAACACAAGAGGAGATCAAAACTTTTAAAAAATAAACAAATGAACAATAAATGAATAAAAAATAAACAAAGAAATAAAAAACAAATAAACAAAAAACACTGGAAAGCCAGTCATTTATTTTGAGTTTTGAGGCTTTTTAGTTTACAAGCAGCTCTGTAACAAGAGTTACTCTTAGAACAGGCATTACAAATAGTCTTCTACAGCCAACAGTAATTGCTTATGGCCGTAGCACTCTTAGGAATCCCGAGCTTGTGCGCTTAGTTAATACTTGGAATTGAGACTGCCAGGGAACACTAGGCGCTGTAAGCTTTTTAGCTTAAGGCTCCGATTGTGAAGATTGTAGCTACAGTCATTTAAACACAAGAGGGGATCAAAACTTTTAAAAAATAAACAAATAAACAATAAATGAATAAAAAATAAACAAACAAATAAAAAAACAAACAAACAAAAAACACTGGAAAGCCAGTCATTTATTTTGAGTTGTGAGGCTTTTTAGTTCACAAGCAGCAAGAGTTGCTCTTAGAACAGTCATTACAAATTGTCTTCTACAGCCAACAGTCATTGCTTATGGCCATAGCACTCTTAGGAATCCCGAGCTTGTGCGCTTAGTTAATACTTGGAATTGAGACTGCCAGGGAACACTAGGCGCTGTAAGCTTTTTAGCTTAAGGCTCCGATTGTGAAGATTGTAGCTACAGTCATTTAAACACAAGAGGAGATCAAAACTTTTTAAAAAAATAAACAAATAAACAATAAATGAATAAAAAATAAACAAACAAATAAAAAAAACAAACAAATAAAAAACACTGGAAAGCCAGTCATTTATTTTGAGTTGTGAGGCTTTTTAGTTCACAAGCAGCAAGAGTTGCTCTTAGAACAGTCATTACAAATTGTCTTCTACAGCCAACAGTCATTGCTTATGGCCATAGCACTCTTAGGAATCCCGAGCTTGTGCGCTTAGTTAATACTTGGAATGGAGACTGCCAGGGAACACTAGGCGCTGTAAGCCATTGAGCTTAAGGCTCCGATTGTGAAGATTGTAGCTACAGTCATTTAAACACAAGAGGAGATCAAAACTTTTAAAAAATAAACAAATAAACAATAAATGAATAAAAAATAAACAAACAAATAAAAAAACAAACAAACAAAAAACACTGGAAAGCCAGTCATTTATTTTGAGTTGTGAGGCTTTTTAGTTCACAAGCAGCAAGAGTTGCTCTTAGAACAGTCATTACAAATTGTCTTCTACAGCCAACAGTCATTGCTTATGGCCGTAGCACTCTTAGGAATCCCGAGCTTGTGCGCTTAGTTAATACTTGGAATTGAGACTGCCAGGGAACACTAGGCGCTGTAAGCTTTTTAGCTTAGGGCTCCGATTGTGAAGATTGTAGCTACAGTCATTTAAACACAAGAGGAGATCAAAACTTTTAAAAAATAAACAAATAAACAATAAATGAATAAAAAATAAACAAACAAATAAAAAAACAAACAAACAAAAAACACTGGAAAGCCAGTCATTTATTTTGAGTTGTGAGGCTTTTTAGTTCACAAGCAGCAAGAGTTGCTCTTAGAACAGTCATTACAAATTGTCTTCTACAGCCAACAGTCATTGCTTATGGCCATAGCACTCTTAGGAATCCCGAGCTTGTGCGCTTAGTTAATACTTGGAATGGAGACTGCCAGGGAACACTAGGCGCTGTAAGCCATTGAGCTTAAGGCTCCGATTGTGAAGATTGTAGCTACAGTCATTTAAACACAAGAGGAGATCAAAACTTTAAAAAAATAAACAAATAAACAATAAATGAATAAAAAATAAACAAAGAAATAAAAAAACAAATAAACAAAAAACACTGGAAAGCCAGTCATTTATTTTGAGTTTTGAGGCTTTTTAGTTTACAAGCAGCTCTGTAACAAGAGTTACTCTTAGAACAGGCATTACAAATAGTCTTCTACAGCCAACAGTCATTGCTTATGGCCGTAGCACTCTTAGGAATCCCGAGCTTGTGCGCTTAGTTAATACTTGGAATTGAGACTGCCAGGGAACACTAGGCGCTGTAAGCTTTTTAGCTTAAGGCTCCGATTGTGAAGATTGTAGCTACAGTCATTTAAACACAAGAGGAGATCAAAACTTTTAAAAAAATAAACAAATAAACAATAAATGAATAAAAAATAAACAAAGAAATAAAAAAACAAATAAACAAAAAACACTGGAAAGCCAGTCATTTATTTTGAGTTGTGAGGCTTTTTAGTTTACAAGCAGCTCTGTAACAAGAGTTACTCTTAGAACAGGCATTACAAATAGTCTTCTACAGCCAACAGTCATTGCTTATGGCCGTAGCACTCTTAGGAATCCCGAGCTTGTGCGCTTAGTTAATACTTGGAATTGAGACTGCCAGGGAACACTAGGCGCTGTAAGCTTTTTAGCTTAAGGCTCCGATTGTGAAGATTGTAGCTACAGTCATTTAAACACAAGAGGAGATCAAAACTTTTAAAAAAAATAAACAAATAAACAATAAATGAATAAAAAATAAACAAACAAATAAAAAAAACAAACAAACAAAAAACACTGGAAAGCCAGTCATTTATTTTGAGTTGTGAGGCTTTTTAGTTCACAAGCAGCAAGAGTTGCTCTTAGAACAGTCATTACAAATTGTCTTCTACAGCCAACAGTCATTGCTTATGGCCATAGCACTCTTAGGAATCCCGAGTTTGTGCGCTTAGTTAATACTTGGAATGGAGACTGCCAGGGAACACTAGGCGCTGTAAGCCATTGAGCTTAAGGCTCCGATTGTGAAGATTGTAGCTACAGTCATTTATACACAAGAGGAGATCAAAACTTTAAAAAAATAAACAAATAAACAATAAATGAATAAAAAATAAACAAAGAAATAAAAAAACAAATAAACAAAAAACACTGGAAAGCCAGTCATTTATTTTGAGTTTTGAGGCTTTTTAGTTTACAAGCAGCTCTGTAACAAGAGTTACTCTTAGAACAGGCATTACAAATAGTCTTCTACAGCCAACAGTCATTGCTTATGGCCGTAACACTCTTAGGAATCCCGAGCTTGTGCGCTTAGTTAATACTTGGAATGGAGACTGCCAGGGAACACTAGGCGCTGTAAGCCATTGAGCTTAAGGCTCCGATTGTGAAGATTGTAGCTACAGTCATTTAAACACAAGAGGAGATCAAAACTTTAAAAAAATAAACAAATAAACAATAAATGAATAAAAAATAAACAAAGAAATAAAAAAACAAATAAACAAAAAACACTGGAAAGCCAGTCATTTATTTTGAGTTTTGAGGCTTTTTAGTTTACAAGCAGCTCTGTAACAAGAGTTACTCTTAGAACAGGCATTACAAATAGTCTTCTACAGCCAACAGTCATTGCTTATGGCCGTAGCACTCTTAGGAATCCCGAGCTTGTGCGCTTAGTTAATACTTGGAATTGAGACTGCCAGGGAACACTAGGCGCTGTAAGCTTTTTAGCTTAAGGCTCCGATTGTGAAGATTGTAGCTACAGTCATTTAAACACAAGAGGAGATCAAAACTTTTAAAAAAATAAACAAATAAACAATAAATGAATAAAAAATAAACAAACAAATAAAAAAAACAAACAAACAAAAAACACTGGAAAGCCAGTCATTTATTTTGAGTTGTGAGGCTTTTTAGTTCACAAGCAGCAAGAGTTGCTCTTAGAACAGTCATTACAAATTGTCTTCTACAGCCAACAGTCATTGCTTATGGCCGTAGCACTCTTAGGAATCCCGAGCTTGTGCGCTTAGTTAATACTTGGAATGGAGACTGCCAGGGAACACTAGGCGCTGTAAGCCATTGAGCTTAAGGCTCCGATTGTGAAGATTGTAGCTACAGTCATTTAAACACAAGAGGAGATCAAAACTTTTAAAAAATAAACAAATAAACAATAAATGAATAAAAAATAAACAAACAAATAAAAAAACAAACAAACAAAAAACACTGGAAAGCCAGTCATTTATTTTGAGTTGTGAGGCTTTTTAGTTCACAAGCAGCAAGAGTTGCTCTTAGAACAGTCATTACAAATTGTCTTCTACAGCCAACAGTCATTGCTTATGGCCATAGCACTCTTAGGAATCCCGAGCTTGTGCGCTTAGTTAATACTTGGAATGGAGACTGCCAGGGAACACTAGGCGCTGTAAGCCATTGAGCTTAAGGCTCCGATTGTGAAGATTGTAGCTACAGTCATTTAAACACAAGAGGAGATCAAAACTTTTAAAAAATAAACAAATAAACAATAAATGAATAAAAAATAAACAAACAAATAAAAAAACAAATAAACAAAAAACACTGGAAAGCCAGTCATTTATTTTGAGTTGTGAGGCTTTTTAGTTCACAAGCAGCAAGAGTTGCTCTTAGAACAGTCATTACAAATTGTCTTCTACAGCCAACAGTCATTGCTTATGGCCGTAGCACTCTTAGGAATCCCGAGCTTGTGCGCTTAGTTAATACTTGGAATGGAGACTGCCAGGGAACACTAGGCGCTGTAAGCCATTGAGCTTAAGGCTCCGATTGTGAAGATTGTAGCTACAGTCATTTAAACACAAGAGGAGATCAAAACTTTTAAAAAATAAACAAATAAACAATAAATGAATAAAAAATAAACAAACAAATAAAAAAACAAACAAACAAAAAACACTGGAAAGCCAGTCATTTATTTTGAGTTGTGAGGCTTTTTAGTTCACAAGCAGCAAGAGTTGCTCTTAGAACAGTCATTACAAATTGTCTTCTACAGCCAACAGTCATTGCTTATGGCCATAGCACTCTTAGGAATCCCGAGCTTGTGCGCTTAGTTAATACTTGGAATGGAGACTGCCAGGGAACACTAGGCGCTGTAAGCCATTGAGCTTAAGGCTCCGATTGTGAAGATTGTAGCTACAGTCATTTAAACACAAGAGGAGATCAAAACTTTTAAAAAATAAACAAATAAACAATAAATGAATAAAAAATAAACAAAGAAATAAAAAACAAATAAACAAAAAACACTGGAAAGCCAGTCATTTATTTTGAGTTTTGAGGCTTTTTAGTTTACAAGCAGCTCTGTAACAAGAGTTACTCTTAGAACAGGCATTACAAATAGTCTTCTACAGCCAACAGTCATTGCTTATGGCCGTAGCACTCTTAGGAATCCCGAGCTTGTGCGCTTAGTTAATACTTGGAATTGAGACTGCCAGGGAACACTAGGCGCTGTAAGCTTTTTAGCTTAAGGCTCCGATTGTGAAGATTGTAGCTACAGTCATTTAAACACAAGAGGAGATCAAAACTTTTAAAAAATAAACAAATAAACAATAAATGAATAAAAATAAACAAAGAAATAAAAAAAACAAACAAACAAAAAACACTGGAAAGCCAGTCATTTATTTTGAGTTGTGAGGCTTTTTAGTTCACAAGCAGCAAGAGTTGCTCTTAGAACAGTCATTACAAATTGTCTTCTACAGCCAACAGTCATTGCTTATGGCCATAGCACTCTTAGGAATCCCGAGCTTGTGCGCTTAGTTAATACTTGGAATGGAGACTGCCAGGGAACACTAGGCGCTGTAAGCCATTGAGCTTAAGGCTCCGATTGTGAAGATTGTAGCTACAGTCATTTAAACACAAGAGGAGATCAAAACTAAAAAAAAATAAACAAATAAACAATAAATGAATAAAAAATAAACAAACAAATAAAAAACAAATAAACAAAAAACACTGGAAAGCCAGTCATTTATTTTGAGTTTTGAGGCTTTTTAGTTTACAAGCAGCTCTGTAACAAGAGTTACTCTTAGAACAGGCATTACAAATAGTCTTCTACAGCCAACAGTCATTGCTTATGGCCGTAACACTCTTAGGAATCCCGAGCTTGTGCGCTTAGTTAATACTTGGAATTGAGACTGCCAGGGAACACTAGGCGCTGTAAGCTTTTTAGCTTAAGGCTCCGATTGTGAAGATTGTAGCTACAGTCATTTAAACACAAGAGGAGATCAAAACTTTAAAAAAATAAACAAATAAACAATAAATGAATAAAAAATAAACAAACAAATAAAAAAACAAACAAACAAAAAACACTGGAAAGCCAGTCATTTATTTTGAGTTGTGAGGCTTTTTAGTTCACAAGCAGCAAGAGTTGCTCTTAGAACAGTCATTACAAATTGTCTTCTACAGCCAACAGTCATTGCTTATGGCCATAGCACTCTTAGGAATCCCGAGCTTGTGCGCTTAGTTAATACTTGGAATGGAGACTGCCAGGGAACACTAGGCGCTGTAAGCCATTGAGCTTAAGGCTCCGATTGTGAAGATTGTAGCTACAGTCATTTAAACACAAGAGGAGATCAAAACTAAAAAAAAATAAACAAATAAACAATAAATGAATAAAAAATAAACAAACAAATAAAAAACAAATAAACAAAAAACACTGGAAAGCCAGTCATTTATTTTGAGTTTTGAGGCTTTTTAGTTTACAAGCAGCTCTGTAACAAGAGTTACTCTTAGAACAGGCATTACAAATAGTCTTCTACAGCCAACAGTCATTGCTTATGGCCATAGCACTCTTAGGAATCCCGAGCTTGTGCGCTTAGTTAATACTTGGAATGGAGACTGCCAGGGAACACTAGGCGCTGTAAGCCATTGAGCTTAAGGCTCCGATTGTGAAGATTGTAGCTACAGTCATTTAAACACAAGAGGAGATCAAAACTTTTAAAAAATAAACAAATAAACAATAAATGAATAAAAAATAAACAAACAAATAAAAAAACAAACAAACAAAAAACACTGGAAAGCCAGTCATTTATTTTGAGTTGTGAGGCTTTTTAGTTCACAAGCAGCAAGAGTTGCTCTTAGAACAGTCATTACAAATTGTCTTCTACAGCCAACAGTCATTGCTTATGGCCGTAGCACTCTTAGGAATCCCGAGCTTGTGCGCTTAGTTAATACTTGGAATTGAGACTGCCAGGGAACACTAGGCGCTGTAAGCTTTTTAGCTTAGGGCTCCGATTGTGAAGATTGTAGCTACAGTCATTTAAACACAAGAGGAGATCAAAACTTTTAAAAAATAAACAAATAAACAATAAATGAATAAAAAATAAACAAACAAATAAAAAAACAAACAAACAAAAAACACTGGAAAGCCAGTCATTTATTTTAAGTTGTGAGGCTTTTTAGTTCACAAGCAGCAAGAGTTGCTCTTAGAACAGTCATTACAAATTGTCTTCTACAGCCAACAGTCATTGCTTATGGCCATAGCACTCTTAGGAATCCCGAGCTTGTGCGCTTAGTTAATACTTGGAATGGAGACTGCCAGGGAACACTAGGCGCTGTAAGCCATTGAGCTTAAGGCTCCGATTGTGAAGATTGTAGCTACAGTCATTTAAACACAAGAGGAGATCAAAACTTTTAAAAAATAAACAAATAAACAATAAATGAATAAAAAATAAACAAAGAAATAAAAAACAAATAAACAAAAAACACTGGAAAGCCAGTCATTTATTTTGAGTTTTGAGGCTTTTTAGTTTACAAGCAGCTCTGTAACAAGAGTTACTCTTAGAACAGGCATTACAAATAGTCTTCTACAGCCAACAGTCATTGCTTATGGCCGTAGCACTCTTAGGAATCCCGAGCTTGTGCGCTTAGTTAATACTTGGAATTGAGACTGCCAGGGAACACTAGGCGCTGTAAGCCATTGAGCTTAAGGCTCCGATTGTGAAGATTGTAGCTACAGTCATTTAAACACAAGAGGAGATCAAAACTTTTAAAAAATAAACAAATAAACAATAAATGAATAAAAAATAAACAAACAAATAAAAAAACAAACAAACAAAAAACACTGGAAAGCCAGTCATTTATTTTGAGTTGTGAGGCTTTTTAGTTCACAAGCAGCAAGAGTTGCTCTTAGAACAGTCATTACAAATTGTCTTCTACAGCCAACAGTCATTGCTTATGGCCGTAGCACTCTTAGGAATCCCGAGCTTGTGCGCTTAGTTAATACTTGGAATTGAGACTGCCAGGGAACACTAGGCGCTGTAAGCTTTTTAGCTTAGGGCTCCGATTGTGAAGATTGTAGCTACAGTCATTTAAACACAAGAGGAGATCAAAACTTTTAAAAAATAAACAAATAAACAATAAATGAATAAAAAATAAACAAACAAATAAAAAAACAAACAAACAAAAAACACTGGAAAGCCAGTCATTTATTTTAAGTTGTGAGGCTTTTTAGTTCACAAGCAGCAAGAGTTGCTCTTAGAACAGTCATTACAAATTGTCTTCTACAGCCAACAGTCATTGCTTATGGCCATAGCACTCTTAGGAATCCCGAGCTTGTGCGCTTAGTTAATACTTGGAATGGAGACTGCCAGGGAACACTAGGCGCTGTAAGCCATTGAGCTTAAGGCTCCGATTGTGAAGATTGTAGCTACAGTCATTTAAACACAAGAGGAGATCAAAACTTTTAAAAAATAAACAAATAAACAATAAATGAATAAAAAATAAACAAAGAAATAAAAAACAAATAAACAAAAAACACTGGAAAGCCAGTCATTTATTTTGAGTTTTGAGGCTTTTTAGTTTACAAGCAGCTCTGTAACAAGAGTTACTCTTAGAACAGGCATTACAAATAGTCTTCTACAGCCAACAGTCATTGCTTATGGCCGTAGCACTCTTAGGAATCCCGAGCTTGTGCGCTTAGTTAATACTTGGAATGGAGACTGCCAGGGAACACTAGGCGCTGTAAGCCATTGAGCTTAAGGCTCCGATTGTGAAGATTGTAGCTACAGTCATTTAAACACAAGAGGAGATCAAAACTTTTAAAAAAATAAACAAATAAAAAATAAATGAATAAAAAATAAACAAAGAAATAAAAAAACAAATAAACAAAAAACACTGGAAAGCCAGTCATTTATTTTGAGTTTTGAGGCTTTTTAGTTTACAAGCAGCTCTGTAACAAGAGTTACTCTTAGAACAGGCATTACAAATAGTCTTCTACAGCCAACAGTCATTGCTTATGGCCGTAGCACTCTTAGGAATCCCGAGCTTGTGCGCTTAGTTAATACTTGGAATTGAGACTGCCAGGGAACACTAGGCGCTGTAAGCTTTTTAGCTTAAGGCTCCGATTGTGAAGGTTGTAGCTACAGTCATTTAAACACAAGAGGGGATCCAAACTTTTAAAAAATAAACAAATAAACAATAAATGAATAAAAAATAAACAAACAAATAAAAAAACAAACAAACAAAAAACACTGGAAAGCCAGTCATTTATTTTGAGTTGTGAGGCTTTTTAGTTCACAAGCAGCAAGAGTTGCTCTTAGAACAGTCATTACAAATTGTCTTCTACAGCCAACAGTCATTGCTTATGGCCATAGCACTCTTAGGAATCCCGAGCTTGTGCGCTTAGTTAATACTTGGAATGGAGACTGCCAGGGAACACTAGGCGCTGTAAGCCATTGAGCTTAAGGCTCCGATTGTGAAGATTGTAGCTACAGTCATTTAAACACAAGAGGAGATCAAAACTTTTAAAAAATAAACAAATAAACAATAAATGAATAAAAAATAAACAAAGAAATAAAAAAACAAATAAACAAAAAACACTGGAAAGCCAGTCATTTATTTTGAGTTTTGAGGCTTTTTAGTTTACAAGCAGCTCTGTAACAAGAGTTACTCTTAGAACAGGCATTACAAATAGTCTTCTACAGCCAACAGTCATTGCTTATGGCCGTAGCACTCTTAGGAATCCCGAGCTTGTGCGCTTAGTTAATACTTGGAATTGAGACTGCCAGGGAACACTAGGCGCTGTAAGCTTTTTAGCTTAAGGCTCCGATTGTGAAGATTGTAGCTACAGTCATTTAAACACAAGAGGGGATCCAAACTTTTAAAAAATAAACAAATAAACAATAAATGAATAAAAAATAAACAAACAAATAAAAAAACAAACAAACAAAAAACACTGGAAAGCCAGTCATTTATTTTGAGTTGTGAGGCTTTTTAGTTCACAAGCAGCAAGAGTTGCTCTTAGAACAGTCATTACAAATTGTCTTCTACAGCCAACAGTCATTGCTTATGGCCATAGCACTCTTAGGAATCCCGAGCTTGTGCGCTTAGTTAATACTTGGAATGGAGACTGCCAGGGAACACTAGGCGCTGTAAGCCATTGAGCTTAAGGCTCCGATTGTGAAGATTGTAGCTACAGTCATTTAAACACAAGAGGAGATCAAAACTAAAAAAAAATAAACAAATAAACAATAAATGAATAAAAAATAAACAAACAAATAAAAAACAAATAAACAAAAAACACTGGAAAGCCAGTCATTTATTTTGAGTTTTGAGGCTTTTTAGTTTACAAGCAGCTCTGTAACAAGAGTTACTCTTAGAACAGGCATTACAAATAGTCTTCTACAGCCAACAGTCATTGCTTATGGCCATAGCACTCTTAGGAATCCCGAGCTTGTGCGCTTAGTTAATACTTGGAATGGAGACTGCCAGGGAACACTAGGCGCTGTAAGCCATTGAGCTTAAGGCTCCGATTGTGAAGATTGTAGCTACAGTCATTTAAACACAAGAGGAGATCAAAACTTTTAAAAAATAAACAAATAAACAATAAATGAATAAAAAATAAACAAACAAATAAAAAAACAAACAAACAAAAAACACTGGAAAGCCAGTCATTTATTTTGAGTTGTGAGGCTTTTTAGTTCACAAGCAGCAAGAGTTGCTCTTAGAACAGTCATTACAAATTGTCTTCTACAGCCAACAGTCATTGCTTATGGCCGTAGCACTCTTAGGAATCCCGAGCTTGTGCGCTTAGTTAATACTTGGAATTGAGACTGCCAGGGAACACTAGGCGCTGTAAGCTTTTTAGCTTAGGGCTCCGATTGTGAAGATTGTAGCTACAGTCATTTAAACACAAGAGGAGATCAAAACTTTTAAAAAATAAACAAATAAACAATAAATGAATAAAAAATAAACAAACAAATAAAAAAACAAACAAACAAAAAACACTGGAAAGCCAGTCATTTATTTTAAGTTGTGAGGCTTTTTAGTTCACAAGCAGCAAGAGTTGCTCTTAGAACAGTCATTACAAATTGTCTTCTACAGCCAACAGTCATTGCTTATGGCCATAGCACTCTTAGGAATCCCGAGCTTGTGCGCTTAGTTAATACTTGGAATGGAGACTGCCAGGGAACACTAGGCGCTGTAAGCCATTGAGCTTAAGGCTCCGATTGTGAAGATTGTAGCTACAGTCATTTAAACACAAGAGGAGATCAAAACTTTTAAAAAATAAACAAATAAACAATAAATGAATAAAAAATAAACAAAGAAATAAAAAACAAATAAACAAAAAACACTGGAAAGCCAGTCATTTATTTTGAGTTTTGAGGCTTTTTAGTTTACAAGCAGCTCTGTAACAAGAGTTACTCTTAGAACAGGCATTACAAATAGTCTTCTACAGCCAACAGTCATTGCTTATGGCCGTAGCACTCTTAGGAATCCCGAGCTTGTGCGCTTAGTTAATACTTGGAATTGAGACTGCCAGGGAACACTAGGCGCTGTAAGCTTTTTAGCTTAAGGCTCCGATTGTGAAGATTGTAGCTACAGTCATTTAAACACAAGAGGAGATCAAAACTTTTAAAAAATAAACAAATAAACAATAAATGAATAAAAAATAAACAAACAAATAAAAAAACAAACAAACAAAAAACACTGGAAAGCCAGTCATTTATTTTGAGTTGTGAGGCTTTTTAGTTCACAAGCAGCAAGAGTTGCTCTTAGAACAGTCATTACAAATTGTCTTCTACAGCCAACAGTCATTGCTTATGGCCATAGCACTCTTAGGAATCCCGAGCTTGTGCGCTTAGTTAATACTTGGAATGGAGACTGCCAGGGAACACTAGGCGCTGTAAGCCATTGAGCTTAAGGCTCCGATTGTGAAGATTGTAGCTACAGTCATTTAAACACAAGAGGAGATCAAAACTTTAAAAAAATAAACAAATAAACAATAAATGAATAAAAAATAAACAAAGAAATAAAAAAACAAATAAACAAAAAACACTGGAAAGCCAGTCATTTATTTTGAGTTTTGAGGCTTTTTAGTTTACAAGCAGCTCTGTAACAAGAGTTACTCTTAGAACAGGCATTACAAATAGTCTTCTACAGCCAACAGTCATTGCTTATGGCCGTAGCACTCTTAGGAATCCCGAGCTTGTGCGCTTAGTTAATACTTGGAATTGAGACTGCCAGGGAACACTAGGCGCTGTAAGCTTTTTAGCTTAAGGCTCCGATTGTGAAGATTGTAGCTACAGTCATTTAAACACAAGAGGAGATCAAAACTTTTAAAAAATAAACAAATAAACAATAAATGAATAAAAATAAAAAAAACAAATAAAAAAAACAAACAAACAAAAAACACTGGAAAGCCAGTCATTTATTTTGAGTTGTGAGGCTTTTTAGTTCACAAGCAGCAAGAGTTGCTCTTAGAACAGTCATTACAAATTGTCTTCTACAGCCAACAGTCATTGCTTATGGCCATAGCACTCTTAGGAATCCCGAGCTTGTGCGCTTAGTTAATACTTGGAATGGAGACTGCCAGGGAACACTAGGCGCTGTAAGCCATTGAGCTTAAGGCTCCGATTGTGAAGATTGTAGCTACAGTCATTTAAACACAAGAGGAGATCAAAACTAAAAAAAAATAAACAAATAAACAATAAATGAATAAAAAATAAACAAACAAATAAAAAACAAATAAACAAAAAACACTGGAAAGCCAGTCATTTATTTTGAGTTTTGAGGCTTTTTAGTTTACAAGCAGCTCTGTAACAAGAGTTACTCTTAGAACAGGCATTACAAATAGTCTTCTACAGCCAACAGTCATTGCTTATGGCCGTAGCACTCTTAGGAATCCCGAGCTTGTGCGCTTAGTTAATACTTGGAATTGAGACTGCCAGGGAACACTAGGCGCTGTAAGCTTTTTAGCTTAAGGCTCCGATTGTGAAGATTGTAGCTACAGTCATTTAAACACAAGAGGAGATCAAAACTTTTAAAAAATAAACAAATAAACAATAAATGAATAAAAAATAAACAAACAAATAAAAAAACAAACAAACAAAAAACACTGGAAAGCCAGTCATTTATTTTGAGTTGTGAGGCTTTTTAGTTCACAAGCAGCAAGAGTTGCTCTTAGAACAGTCATTACAAATTGTCTTCTACAGCCAACAGTCATTGCTTATGGCCATAGCACTCTTAGGAATCCCGAGCTTGTGCGCTTAGTTAATACTTGGAATGGAGACTGCCAGGGAACACTAGGCGCTGTAAGCCATTGAGCTTAAGGCTCCGATTGTGAAGATTGTAGCTACAGTCATTTAAACACAAGAGGAGATCAAAACTTTAAAAAAATAAACAAATAAACAATAAATGAATAAAAAATAAACAAAGAAATAAAAAAACAAATAAACAAAAAACACTGGAAAGCCAGTCATTTATTTTGAGTTTTGAGGCTTTTTAGTTTACAAGCAGCTCTGTAACAAGAGTTACTCTTAGAACAGGCATTACAAATAGTCTTCTACAGCCAACAGTCATTGCTTATGGCCGTAGCACTCTTAGGAATCCCGAGCTTGTGCGCTTAGTTAATACTTGGAATTGAGACTGCCAGGGAACACTAGGCGCTGTAAGCTTTTTAGCTTAAGGCTCCGATTGTGAAGATTGTAGCTACAGTCATTTAAACACAAGAGGAGATCAAAACTTTTAAAAAATAAACAAATAAACAATAAATGAATAAAAATAAACAAACAAATAAAAAAAACAAACAAACAAAAAACACTGGAAAGCCAGTCATTTATTTTGAGTTGTGAGGCTTTTTAGTTCACAAGCAGCAAGAGTTGCTCTTAGAACAGTCATTACAAATTGTCTTCTACAGCCAACAGTCATTGCTTATGGCCGTAGCACTCTTAGGAATCCCGAGCTTGTGCGCTTAGTTAATACTTGGAATGGAGACTGCCAGAGAACACTAGGCGCTGTAAGCCATTGAGCTTAAGGCTCCGATTGTGAAGATTGTAGCTACAGTCATTTAAACACAAGAGGGGATCAAAACTTTTAAAAAATAAACAAATAAACAATAAATGAATAAAAAATAAACAAAGAAATAAAAAAACAAATAAACAAAAAACACTGGAAAGCCAGTCATTTATTTTGAGTTTTGAGGCTTTTTAGTTTACAAGCAGCTCTGTAACAAGAGTTACTCTTAGAACAGGCATTACAAATAGTCTTCTACAGCCAACAGTCATTGCTTATGGCCGTAGCACTCTTAGGAATCCCGAGCTTGTGCGCTTAGTTAATACTTGGAATTGAGACTGCCAGGGAACACTAGGCGCTGTAAGCCATTGAGCTTAAGGCTCCGATTGTGAAGATTGTAGCTACAGTCATTTAAACACAAGAGGAGATCAAAACTTTAAAAAAATAAACAAATAAACAATAAATGAATAAAAAATAAACAAAGAAATAAAAAAACAAATAAACAAAAAACACTGGAAAGCCAGTCATTTATTTTGAGTTTTGAGGCTTTTTAGTTTACAAGCAGCTCTGTAACAAGAGTTACTCTTAGAACAGGCATTACAAATAGTCTTCTACAGCCAACAGTCATTGCTTATGGCCGTAACACTCTTAGGAATCCCGAGCTTGTGCGCTTAGTTAATACTTGGAATTGAGACTGCCAGGGAACACTAGGCGCTGTAAGCTTTTTAGCTTAAGGCTCCGATTGTGAAGATTGTAGCTACAGTCATTTAAACACAAGAGGAGATCAAAACTTTTAAAAAATAAACAAATAAACAATAAATGAATAAAAAATAAACAAACAAATAAAAAAACAAACAAACAAAAAACACTGGAAAGCCAGTCATTTATTTTGAGTTGTGAGGCTTTTTAGTTCACAAGCAGCAAGAGTTGCTCTTAGAACAGTCATTACAAATTGTCTTCTACAGCCAACAGTCATTGCTTATGGCCATAGCACTCTTAGGAATCCCGAGCTTGTGCGCTTAGTTAATACTTGGAATGGAGACTGCCAGGGAACACTAGGCGCTGTAAGCTTTTTAGCTTAAGGCTCCGATTGTGAAGATTGTAGCTACAGTCATTTAAACACAAGAGGAGATCAAAACTTTTAAAAAATAAACAAATAAACAATAAATGAATAAAAAATAAACAAACAAATAAAAAAACAAACAAACAAAAAACACTGGAAAGCCAGTCATTTATTTTGAGTTGTGAGGCTTTTTAGTTCACAAGCAGCAAGAGTTACTCTTAGAACAGGCATTACAAATAGTCTTCTACAGCCAACAGTCATTGCTTATGGCCGTAGCACTCTTAGGAATCCCGAGCTTGTGCGCTTAGTTAATACTTGGAATGGAGACTGCCAGGGAACACTAGGCGCTGTAAGCCATTGAGCTTAAGGCTCCGATTGTGAAGATTGTAGCTACAGTCATTTAAACACAAGAGGAGATCAAAACTTTTAAAAAAATAAACAAATAAACAATAAATGAATAAAAAATAAACAAAGAAATAAAAAAACAAATAAACAAAAAACACTGGAAAGCCAGTCATTTATTTTGAGTTTTGAGGCTTTTTAGTTTACAAGCAGCTCTGTAACAAGAGTTACTCTTAGAACAGGCATTACAAATAGTCTTCTACAGCCAACAGTCATTGCTTATGGCCGTAGCACTCTTAGGAATCCCGAGCTTGTGCGCTTAGTTAATACTTGGAATTGAGACTGCCAGGGAACACTAGGCGCTGTAAGCTTTTTAGCTTAAGGCTCCGATTGTGAAGATTGTAGCTACAGTCATTTAAACACAAGAGGGGATCCAAACTTTTAAAAAATAAACAAATAAACAATAAATGAATAAAAAATAAACAAACAAATAAAAAAACAAACAAACAAAAAACACTGGAAAGCCAGTCATTTATTTTGAGTTGTGAGGCTTTTTAGTTCACAAGCAGCAAGAGTTGCTCTTAGAACAGTCATTACAAATTGTCTTCTACAGCCAACAGTCATTGCTTATGGCCATAGCACTCTTAGGAATCCCGAGCTTGTGCGCTTAGTTAATACTTGGAATGGAGACTGCCAGGGAACACTAGGCGCTGTAAGCCATTGAGCTTAAGGCTCCGATTGTGAAGATTGTAGCTACAGTCATTTAAACACAAGAGGAGATCAAAACTTTTAAAAAATAAACAAATAAACAATAAATGAATAAAAAATAAACAAAGAAATAAAAAAACAAATAAACAAAAAACACTGGAAAGCCAGTCATTTATTTTGAGTTTTGAGGCTTTTTAGTTTACAAGCAGCTCTGTAACAAGAGTTACTCTTAGAACAGGCATTACAAATAGTCTTCTACAGCCAACAGTCATTGCTTATGGCCGTAGCACTCTTAGGAATCCCGAGCTTGTGCGCTTAGTTAATACTTGGAATTGAGACTGCCAGGGAACACTAGGCGCTGTAAGCCATTGAGCTTAAGGCTCCGATTGTGAAGATTGTAGCTACAGTCATTTAAACACAAGAGGAGATCAAAACTTTAAAAAAATAAACAAATAAACAATAAATGAATAAAAAATAAACAAAGAAATAAAAAAACAAATAAACAAAAAACACTGGAAAGCCAGTCATTTATTTTGAGTTTTGAGGCTTTTTAGTTTACAAGCAGCTCTGTAACAAGAGTTACTCTTAGAACAGGCATTACAAATAGTCTTCTACAGCCAACAGTCATTGCTTATGGCCGTAACACTCTTAGGAATCCCGAGCTTGTGCGCTTAGTTAATACTTGGAATTGAGACTGCCAGGGAACACTAGGCGCTGTAAGCTTTTTAGCTTAAGGCTCCGATTGTGAAGATTGTAGCTACAGTCATTTAAACACAAGAGGAGATCAAAACTTTTAAAAAATAAACAAATAAACAATAAATGAATAAAAAATAAACAAACAAATAAAAAAACAAACAAACAAAAAACACTGGAAAGCCAGTCATTTATTTTGAGTTGTGAGGCTTTTTAGTTCACAAGCAGCAAGAGTTGCTCTTAGAACAGTCATTACAAATTGTCTTCTACAGCCAACAGTCATTGCTTATGGCCATAGCACTCTTAGGAATCCCGAGCTTGTGCGCTTAGTTAATACTTGGAATGGAGACTGCCAGGGAACACTAGGCGCTGTAAGCTTTTTAGCTTAAGGCTCCGATTGTGAAGATTGTAGCTACAGTCATTTAAACACAAGAGGAGATCAAAACTTTTAAAAAATAAACAAATAAACAATAAATGAATAAAAAATAAACAAACAAATAAAAAAACAAACAAACAAAAAACACTGGAAAGCCAGTCATTTATTTTGAGTTGTGAGGCTTTTTAGTTCACAAGCAGCAAGAGTTACTCTTAGAACAGGCATTACAAATAGTCTTCTACAGCCAACAGTCATTGCTTATGGCCGTAGCACTCTTAGGAATCCCGAGCTTGTGCGCTTAGTTAATACTTGGAATGGAGACTGCCAGGGAACACTAGGCGCTGTAAGCCATTGAGCTTAAGGCTCCGATTGTGAAGATTGTAGCTACAGTCATTTAAACACAAGAGGAGATCAAAACTTTTAAAAAAATAAACAAATAAACAATAAATGAATAAAAAATAAACAAAGAAATAAAAAAACAAATAAACAAAAAACACTGGAAAGCCAGTCATTTATTTTGAGTTTTGAGGCTTTTTAGTTTACAAGCAGCTCTGTAACAAGAGTTACTCTTAGAACAGGCATTACAAATAGTCTTCTACAGCCAACAGTCATTGCTTATGGCCGTAGCACTCTTAGGAATCCCGAGCTTGTGCGCTTAGTTAATACTTGGAATTGAGACTGCCAGGGAACACTAGGCGCTGTAAGCTTTTTAGCTTAAGGCTCCGATTGTGAAGATTGTAGCTACAGTCATTTAAACACAAGAGGGGATCCAAACTTTTAAAAAATAAACAAATAAACAATAAATGAATAAAAAATAAACAAACAAATAAAAAAACAAACAAACAAAAAACACTGGAAAGCCAGTCATTTATTTTGAGTTGTGAGGCTTTTTAGTTCACAAGCAGCAAGAGTTGCTCTTAGAACAGTCATTACAAATTGTCTTCTACAGCCAACAGTCATTGCTTATGGCCATAGCACTCTTAGGAATCCCGAGCTTGTGCGCTTAGTTAATACTTGGAATGGAGACTGCCAGGGAACACTAGGCGCTGTAAGCCATTGAGCTTAAGGCTCCGATTGTGAAGATTGTAGCTACAGTCATTTAAACACAAGAGGAGATCAAAACTTTTAAAAAATAAACAAATAAACAATAAATGAATAAAAAATAAACAAAGAAATAAAAAAACAAATAAACAAAAAACACTGGAAAGCCAGTCATTTATTTTGAGTTTTGAGGCTTTTTAGTTTACAAGCAGCTCTGTAACAAGAGTTACTCTTAGAACAGGCATTACAAATAGTCTTCTACAGCCAACAGTCATTGCTTATGGCCGTAGCACTCTTAGGAATCCCGAGCTTGTGCGCTTAGTTAATACTTGGAATTGAGACTGCCAGGGAACACTAGGCGCTGTAAGCTTTTTAGCTTAAGGCTCCGATTGTGAAGATTGTAGCTACAGTCATTTAAACACAAGAGGAGATCAAAACTTTTAAAAAATAAACAAATAAACAATAAATGAATAAAAATAAACAAAGAAATAAAAAAAACAAACAAACAAAAAACACTGGAAAGCCAGTCATTTATTTTGAGTTGTGAGGCTTTTTAGTTCACAAGCAGCAAGAGTTGCTCTTAGAACAGTCATTACAAATTGTCTTCTACAGCCAACAGTCATTGCTTATGGCCATAGCACTCTTAGGAATCCCGAGCTTGTGCGCTTAGTTAATACTTGGAATGGAGACTGCCAGGGAACACTAGGCGCTGTAAGCCATTGAGCTTAAGGCTCCGATTGTGAAGATTGTAGCTACAGTCATTTAAACACAAGAGGAGATCAAAACTAAAAAAAAATAAACAAATAAACAATAAATGAATAAAAAATAAACAAACAAATAAAAAACAAATAAACAAAAAACACTGGAAAGCCAGTCATTTATTTTGAGTTTTGAGGCTTTTTAGTTTACAAGCAGCTCTGTAACAAGAGTTACTCTTAGAACAGGCATTACAAATAGTCTTCTACAGCCAACAGTCATTGCTTATGGCCGTAACACTCTTAGGAATCCCGAGCTTGTGCGCTTAGTTAATACTTGGAATTGAGACTGCCAGGGAACACTAGGCGCTGTAAGCTTTTTAGCTTAAGGCTCCGATTGTGAAGATTGTAGCTACAGTCATTTAAACACAAGAGGAGATCAAAACTTTAAAAAAATAAACAAATAAACAATAAATGAATAAAAAATAAACAAACAAATAAAAAAACAAACAAACAAAAAACACTGGAAAGCCAGTCATTTATTTTGAGTTGTGAGGCTTTTTAGTTCACAAGCAGCAAGAGTTGCTCTTAGAACAGTCATTACAAATTGTCTTCTACAGCCAACAGTCATTGCTTATGGCCATAGCACTCTTAGGAATCCCGAGCTTGTGCGCTTAGTTAATACTTGGAATGGAGACTGCCAGGGAACACTAGGCGCTGTAAGCCATTGAGCTTAAGGCTCCGATTGTGAAGATTGTAGCTACAGTCATTTAAACACAAGAGGAGATCAAAACTAAAAAAAAATAAACAAATAAACAATAAATGAATAAAAAATAAACAAACAAATAAAAAACAAATAAACAAAAAACACTGGAAAGCCAGTCATTTATTTTGAGTTTTGAGGCTTTTTAGTTTACAAGCAGCTCTGTAACAAGAGTTACTCTTAGAACAGGCATTACAAATAGTCTTCTACAGCCAACAGTCATTGCTTATGGCCATAGCACTCTTAGGAATCCCGAGCTTGTGCGCTTAGTTAATACTTGGAATGGAGACTGCCAGGGAACACTAGGCGCTGTAAGCCATTGAGCTTAAGGCTCCGATTGTGAAGATTGTAGCTACAGTCATTTAAACACAAGAGGAGATCAAAACTTTTAAAAAATAAACAAATAAACAATAAATGAATAAAAAATAAACAAACAAATAAAAAAACAAACAAACAAAAAACACTGGAAAGCCAGTCATTTATTTTGAGTTGTGAGGCTTTTTAGTTCACAAGCAGCAAGAGTTGCTCTTAGAACAGTCATTACAAATTGTCTTCTACAGCCAACAGTCATTGCTTATGGCCGTAGCACTCTTAGGAATCCCGAGCTTGTGCGCTTAGTTAATACTTGGAATTGAGACTGCCAGGGAACACTAGGCGCTGTAAGCTTTTTAGCTTAGGGCTCCGATTGTGAAGATTGTAGCTACAGTCATTTAAACACAAGAGGAGATCAAAACTTTTAAAAAATAAACAAATAAACAATAAATGAATAAAAAATAAACAAACAAATAAAAAAACAAACAAACAAAAAACACTGGAAAGCCAGTCATTTATTTTAAGTTGTGAGGCTTTTTAGTTCACAAGCAGCAAGAGTTGCTCTTAGAACAGTCATTACAAATTGTCTTCTACAGCCAACAGTCATTGCTTATGGCCATAGCACTCTTAGGAATCCCGAGCTTGTGCGCTTAGTTAATACTTGGAATGGAGACTGCCAGGGAACACTAGGCGCTGTAAGCCATTGAGCTTAAGGCTCCGATTGTGAAGATTGTAGCTACAGTCATTTAAACACAAGAGGAGATCAAAACTTTTAAAAAATAAACAAATAAACAATAAATGAATAAAAAATAAACAAAGAAATAAAAAACAAATAAACAAAAAACACTGGAAAGCCAGTCATTTATTTTGAGTTTTGAGGCTTTTTAGTTTACAAGCAGCTCTGTAACAAGAGTTACTCTTAGAACAGGCATTACAAATAGTCTTCTACAGCCAACAGTCATTGCTTATGGCCGTAGCACTCTTAGGAATCCCGAGCTTGTGCGCTTAGTTAATACTTGGAATTGAGACTGCCAGGGAACACTAGGCGCTGTAAGCTTTTTAGCTTAAGGCTCCGATTGTGAAGATTGTAGCTACAGTCATTTAAACACAAGAGGAGATCAAAACTTTTAAAAAATAAACAAATAAACAATAAATGAATAAAAATAAACAAACAAATAAAAAAAACAAACAAACAAAAAACACTGGAAAGCCAGTCATTTATTTTGAGTTGTGAGGCTTTTTAGTTCACAAGCAGCAAGAGTTGCTCTTAGAACAGTCATTACAAATTGTCTTCTACAGCCAACAGTCATTGCTTATGGCCATAGCACTCTTAGGAATCCCGAGCTTGTGCGCTTAGTTAATACTTGGAATGGAGACTGCCAGGGAACACTAGGCGCTGTAAGCCATTGAGCTTAAGGCTCCGATTGTGAAGATTGTAGCTACAGTCATTTAAACACAAGAGGAGATCAAAACTAAAAAAAAATAAACAAATAAACAATAAATGAATAAAAAATAAACAAACAAATAAAAAACAAATAAACAAAAAACACTGGAAAGCCAGTCATTTATTTTGAGTTTTGAGGCTTTTTAGTTTACAAGCAGCTCTGTAACAAGAGTTACTCTTAGAACAGGCATTACAAATAGTCTTCTACAGCCAACAGTCATTGCTTATGGCCGTAACACTCTTAGGAATCCCGAGCTTGTGCGCTTAGTTAATACTTGGAATTGAGACTGCCAGGGAACACTAGGCGCTGTAAGCCTTTTAGCTTAAGGCTCCGATTGTGAAGATTGTAGCTACAGTCATTTAAACACAAGAGGAGATCAAAACTTTAAAAAAATAAACAAATAAACAATAAATGAATAAAAAATAAACAAACAAATAAAAAAACAAACAAACAAAAAACACTGGAAAGCCAGTCATTTATTTTGAGTTGTGAGGCTTTTTAGTTCACAAGCAGCAAGAGTTGCTCTTAGAACAGTCATTACAAATTGTCTTCTACAGCCAACAGTCATTGCTTATGGCCATAGCACTCTTAGGAATCCCGAGCTTGTGCGCTTAGTTAATACTTGGAATGGAGACTGCCAGGGAACACTAGGCGCTGTAAGCCATTGAGCTTAAGGCTCCGATTGTGAAGATTGTAGCTACAGTCATTTAAACACAAGAGGAGATCAAAACTAAAAAAAAATAAACAAATAAACAATAAATGAATAAAAAATAAACAAACAAATAAAAAACAAATAAACAAAAAACACTGGAAAGCCAGTCATTTATTTTGAGTTTTGAGGCTTTTTAGTTTACAAGCAGCTCTGTAACAAGAGTTACTCTTAGAACAGGCATTACAAATAGTCTTCTACAGCCAACAGTCATTGCTTATGGCCATAGCACTCTTAGGAATCCCGAGCTTGTGCGCTTAGTTAATACTTGGAATGGAGACTGCCAGGGAACACTAGGCGCTGTAAGCCATTGAGCTTAAGGCTCCGATTGTGAAGATTGTAGCTACAGTCATTTAAACACAAGAGGAGATCAAAACTTTTAAAAAATAAACAAATAAACAATAAATGAATAAAAAATAAACAAAGAAATAAAAAACAAATAAACAAAAAACACTGGAAAGCCAGTCATTTATTTTGAGTTTTGAGGCTTTTTAGTTTACAAGCAGCTCTGTAACAAGAGTTACTCTTAGAACAGGCATTACAAATAGTCTTCTACAGCCAACAGTCATTGCTTATGGCCGTAGCACTCTTAGGAATCCCGAGCTTGTGCGCTTAGTTAATACTTGGAATGGAGACTGCCAGGGAACACTAGGCGCTGTAAGCCATTGAGCTTAAGGCTCCGATTGTGAAGATTGTAGCTACAGTCATTTAAACACAAGAGGAGATCAAAACTTTTAAAAAAATAAACAAATAAAAAATAAATGAATAAAAAATAAACAAAGAAATAAAAAAACAAATAAACAAAAAACACTGGAAAGCCAGTCATTTATTTTGAGTTTTGAGGCTTTTTAGTTTACAAGCAGCTCTGTAACAAGAGTTACTCTTAGAACAGGCATTACAAATAGTCTTCTACAGCCAACAGTCATTGCTTATGGCCGTAGCACTCTTAGGAATCCCGAGCTTGTGCGCTTAGTTAATACTTGGAATTGAGACTGCCAGGGAACACTAGGCGCTGTAAGCTTTTTAGCTTAAGGCTCCGATTGTGAAGATTGTAGCTACAGTCATTTAAACACAAGAGGGGATCCAAACTTTTAAAAAATAAACAAATAAACAATAAATGAATAAAAAATAAACAAACAAATAAAAAAACAAACAAACAAAAAACACTGGAAAGCCAGTCATTTATTTTGAGTTGTGAGGCTTTTTAGTTCACAAGCAGCAAGAGTTGCTCTTAGAACAGTCATTACAAATTGTCTTCTACAGCCAACAGTCATTGCTTATGGCCATAGCACTCTTAGGAATCCCGAGCTTGTGCGCTTAGTTAATACTTGGAATGGAGACTGCCAGGGAACACTAGGCGCTGTAAGCCATTGAGCTTAAGGCTCCGATTGTGAAGATTGTAGCTACAGTCATTTAAACACAAGAGGAGATCAAAACTTTTAAAAAATAAACAAATAAACAATAAATGAATAAAAAATAAACAAAGAAATAAAAAAACAAATAAACAAAAAACACTGGAAAGCCAGTCATTTATTTTGAGTTTTGAGGCTTTTTAGTTTACAAGCAGCTCTGTAACAAGAGTTACTCTTAGAACAGGCATTACAAATAGTCTTCTACAGCCAACAGTCATTGCTTATGGCCGTAGCACTCTTAGGAATCCCGAGCTTGTGCGCTTAGTTAATACTTGGAATTGAGACTGCCAGGGAACACTAGGCGCTGTAAGCTTTTTAGCTTAAGGCTCCGATTGTGAAGATTGTAGCTACAGTCATTTAAACACAAGAGGAGATCAAAACTTTTAAAAAATAAACAAATAAACAATAAATGAATAAAAATAAACAAACAAATAAAAAAAACAAACAAACAAAAAACACTGGAAAGCCAGTCATTTATTTTGAGTTGTGAGGCTTTTTAGTTCACAAGCAGCAAGAGTTGCTCTTAGAACAGTCATTACAAATTGTCTTCTACAGCCAACAGTCATTGCTTATGGCCATAGCACTCTTAGGAATCCCGAGCTTGTGCGCTTAGTTAATACTTGGAATGGAGACTGCCAGGGAACACTAGGCGCTGTAAGCCATTGAGCTTAAGGCTCCGATTGTGAAGATTGTAGCTACAGTCATTTAAACACAAGAGGAGATCAAAACTTTAAAAAAATAAACAAATAAACAATAAATGAATAAAAAATAAACAAAGAAATAAAAAAACAAATAAACAAAAAACACTGGAAAGCCAGTCATTTATTTTGAGTTTTGAGGCTTTTTAGTTTACAAGCAGCTCTGTAACAAGAGTTACTCTTAGAACAGGCATTACAAATAGTCTTCTACAGCCAACAGTCATTGCTTATGGCCGTAGCACTCTTAGGAATCCCGAGCTTGTGCGCTTAGTTAATACTTGGAATTGAGACTGCCAGGGAACACTAGGCGCTGTAAGCTTTTTAGCTTAAGGCTCCGATTGTGAAGATTGTAGCTACAGTCATTTAAACACAAGAGGAGATCAAAACTTTTAAAAAATAAACAAATAAACAATAAATGAATAAAAATAAACAAACAAATAAAAAAAACAAACAAACAAAAAACACTGGAAAGCCAGTCATTTATTTTGAGTTGTGAGGCTTTTTAGTTCACAAGCAGCAAGAGTTGCTCTTAGAACAGTCATTACAAATTGTCTTCTACAGCCAACAGTCATTGCTTATGGCCGTAGCACTCTTAGGAATCCCGAGCTTGTGCGCTTAGTTAATACTTGGAATGGAGACTGCCAGAGAACACTAGGCGCTGTAAGCCATTGAGCTTAAGGCTCCGATTGTGAAGATTGTAGCTACAGTCATTTAAACACAAGAGGAGATCAAAACTAAAAAAAAATAAACAAATAAACAATAAATGAATAAAAAATAAACAAACAAATAAAAAACAAATAAACAAAAAACACTGGAAAGCCAGTCATTTATTTTGAGTTTTGAGGCTTTTTAGTTTACAAGCAGCTCTGTAACAAGAGTTACTCTTAGAACAGGCATTACAAATAGTCTTCTACAGCCAACAGTCATTGCTTATGGCCGTAGCACTCTTAGGAATCCCGAGCTTGTGCGCTTAGTTAATACTTGGAATTGAGACTGCCAGGGAACACTAGGCGCTGTAAGCTTTTTAGCTTAAGGCTCCGATTGTGAAGATTGTAGCTACAGTCATTTAAACACAAGAGGAGATCAAAACTTTTAAAAAATAAACAAATAAACAATAAATGAATAAAAAATAAACAAACAAATAAAAAAACAAACAAACAAAAAACACTGGAAAGCCAGTCATTTATTTTGAGTTGTGAGGCTTTTTAGTTCACAAGCAGCAAGAGTTGCTCTTAGAACAGGCATTACAAATTGTCTTCTACAGCCAACAGTCATTGCTTATGGCCATAGCACTCTTAGGAATCCCGAGCTTGTGCGCTTAGTTAATACTTGGAATGGAGACTGCCAGGGAACACTAGGCGCTGTAAGCCATTGAGCTTAAGGCTCCGATTGTGAAGATTGTAGCTACAGTCATTTAAACACAAGAGGAGATCAAAACTTTTAAAAAATAAACAAATAAACAATAAATGAATAAAAAATAAACAAAGAAATAAAAAACAAATAAACAAAAAACACTGGAAAGCCAGTCATTTATTTTGAGTTTTGAGGCTTTTTAGTTTACAAGCAGCTCTGTAACAAGAGTTACTCTTAGAACAGGCATTACAAATAGTCTTCTACAGCCAACAGTCATTGCTTATGGCCGTAGCACTCTTAGGAATCCCGAGCTTGTGCGCTTAGTTAATACTTGGAATTGAGACTGCCAGGGAACACTAGGCGCTGTAAGCTTTTTAGCTTAAGGCTCCGATTGTGAAGATTGTAGCTACAGTCATTTAAACACAAGAGGAGATCAAAACTTTTAAAAAATAAACAAATAAACAATAAATGAATAAAAAATAAACAAACAAATAAAAAAACAAACAAACAAAAAACACTGGAAAGCCAGTCATTTATTTTGAGTTGTGAGGCTTTTTAGTTCACAAGCAGCAAGAGTTGCTCTTAGAACAGTCATTACAAATTGTCTTCTACAGCCAACAGTCATTGCTTATGGCCATAGCACTCTTAGGAATCCCGAGCTTGTGCGCTTAGTTAATACTTGGAATGGAGACTGCCAGGGAACACTAGGCGCTGTAAGCCATTGAGCTTAAGGCTCCGATTGTGAAGATTGTAGCTACAGTCATTTAAACACAAGAGGAGATCAAAACTTTAAAAAAATAAACAAATAAACAATAAATGAATAAAAAATAAACAAAGAAATAAAAAAACAAATAAACAAAAAACACTGGAAAGCCAGTCATTTATTTTGAGTTTTGAGGCTTTTTAGTTTACAAGCAGCTCTGTAACAAGAGTTACTCTTAGAACAGGCATTACAAATAGTCTTCTACAGCCAACAGTCATTGCTTATGGCCGTAGCACTCTTAGGAATCCCGAGCTTGTGCGCTTAGTTAATACTTGGAATTGAGACTGCCAGGGAACACTAGGCGCTGTAAGCTTTTTAGCTTAAGGCTCCGATTGTGAAGATTGTAGCTACAGTCATTTAAACACAAGAGGAGATCAAAACTTTTAAAAAATAAACAAATAAACAATAAATGAATAAAAATAAACAAACAAATAAAAAAAACAAACAAACAAAAAACACTGGAAAGCCAGTCATTTATTTTGAGTTGTGAGGCTTTTTAGTTCACAAGCAGCAAGAGTTGCTCTTAGAACAGTCATTACAAATTGTCTTCTACAGCCAACAGTCATTGCTTATGGCCGTAGCACTCTTAGGAATCCCGAGCTTGTGCGCTTAGTTAATACTTGGAATGGAGACTGCCAGAGAACACTAGGCGCTGTAAGCCATTGAGCTTAAGGCTCCGATTGTGAAGATTGTAGCTACAGTCATTTAAACACAAGAGGGGATCAAAACTTTTAAAAAATAAACAAATAAACAATAAATGAATAAAAAATAAACAAAGAAATAAAAAAACAAATAAACAAAAAACACTGGAAAGCCAGTCATTTATTTTGAGTTTTGAGGCTTTTTAGTTTACAAGCAGCTCTGTAACAAGAGTTACTCTTAGAACAGGCATTACAAATAGTCTTCTACAGCCAACAGTCATTGCTTATGGCCGTAGCACTCTTAGGAATCCCGAGCTTGTGCGCTTAGTTAATACTTGGAATTGAGACTGCCAGGGAACACTAGGCGCTGTAAGCCATTGAGCTTAAGGCTCCGATTGTGAAGATTGTAGCTACAGTCATTTAAACACAAGAGGAGATCAAAACTTTAAAAAAATAAACAAATAAACAATAAATGAATAAAAAATAAACAAAGAAATAAAAAAACAAATAAACAAAAAACACTGGAAAGCCAGTCATTTATTTTGAGTTTTGAGGCTTTTTAGTTTACAAGCAGCTCTGTAACAAGAGTTACTCTTAGAACAGGCATTACAAATAGTCTTCTACAGCCAACAGTCATTGCTTATGGCCGTAACACTCTTAGGAATCCCGAGCTTGTGCGCTTAGTTAATACTTGGAATTGAGACTGCCAGGGAACACTAGGCGCTGTAAGCTTTTTAGCTTAAGGCTCCGATTGTGAAGATTGTAGCTACAGTCATTTAAACACAAGAGGAGATCAAAACTTTTAAAAAATAAACAAATAAACAATAAATGAATAAAAAATAAACAAACAAATAAAAAAACAAACAAACAAAAAACACTGGAAAGCCAGTCATTTATTTTGAGTTGTGAGGCTTTTTAGTTCACAAGCAGCAAGAGTTGCTCTTAGAACAGTCATTACAAATTGTCTTCTACAGCCAACAGTCATTGCTTATGGCCATAGCACTCTTAGGAATCCCGAGCTTGTGCGCTTAGTTAATACTTGGAATGGAGACTGCCAGGGAACACTAGGCGCTGTAAGCTTTTTAGCTTAAGGCTCCGATTGTGAAGATTGTAGCTACAGTCATTTAAACACAAGAGGAGATCAAAACTTTTAAAAAATAAACAAATAAACAATAAATGAATAAAAAATAAACAAACAAATAAAAAAACAAACAAACAAAAAACACTGGAAAGCCAGTCATTTATTTTGAGTTGTGAGGCTTTTTAGTTCACAAGCAGCAAGAGTTACTCTTAGAACAGGCATTACAAATAGTCTTCTACAGCCAACAGTCATTGCTTATGGCCGTAGCACTCTTAGGAATCCCGAGCTTGTGCGGTTAGTTAATACTTGGAATGGAGACTGCCAGGGAACACTAGGCGCTGTAAGCCATTGAGCTTAAGGCTCCGATTGTGAAGATTGTAGCTACAGTCATTTAAACACAAGAGGAGATCAAAACTTTTAAAAAAATAAACAAATAAACAATAAATGAATAAAAAATAAACAAAGAAATAAAAAAACAAATAAAGAAAAAACACTGGAAAGCCAGTCATTTATTTTGAGTTTTGAGGCTTTTTAGTTTACAAGCAGCTCTGTAACAAGAGTTACTCTTAGAACAGGCATTACAAATAGTCTTCTACAGCCAACAGTCATTGCTTATGGCCGTAGCACTCTTAGGAATCCCGAGCTTGTGCGCTTAGTTAATACTTGGAATTGAGACTGCCAGGGAACACTAGGCGCTGTAAGCTTTTTAGCTTAAGGCTCCGATTGTGAAGATTGTAGCTACAGTCATTTAAACACAAGAGGGGATCCAAACTTTTAAAAAATAAACAAATAAACAATAAATGAATAAAAAATAAACAAACAAATAAAAAAACAAACAAACAAAAAACACTGGAAAGCCAGTCATTTATTTTGAGTTGTGAGGCTTTTTAGTTCACAAGCAGCAAGAGTTGCTCTTAGAACAGTCATTACAAATTGTCTTCTACAGCCAACAGTCATTGCTTATGGCCATAGCACTCTTAGGAATCCCGAGCTTGTGCGCTTAGTTAATACTTGGAATGGAGACTGCCAGGGAACACTAGGCGCTGTAAGCCATTGAGCTTAAGGCTCCGATTGTGAAGATTGTAGCTACAGTCATTTAAACACAAGAGGAGATCAAAACTTTTAAAAAATAAACAAATAAACAATAAATGAATAAAAAATAAACAAAGAAATAAAAAAACAAATAAACAAAAAACACTGGAAAGCCAGTCATTTATTTTGAGTTTTGAGGCTTTTTAGTTTACAAGCAGCTCTGTAACAAGAGTTACTCTTAGAACAGGCATTACAAATAGTCTTCTACAGCCAACAGTCATTGCTTATGGCCGTAGCACTCTTAGGAATCCCGAGCTTGTGCGCTTAGTTAATACTTGGAATTGAGACTGCCAGGGAACACTAGGCGCTGTAAGCTTTTTAGCTTAAGGCTCCGATTGTGAAGATTGTAGCTACAGTCATTTAAACACAAGAGGAGATCAAAACTTTTAAAAAATAAACAAATAAACAATAAATGAATAAAAATAAACAAACAAATAAAAAAAACAAACAAACAAAAAACACTGGAAAGCCAGTCATTTATTTTGAGTTGTGAGGCTTTTTAGTTCACAAGCAGCAAGAGTTGCTCTTAGAACAGTCATTACAAATTGTCTTCTACAGCCAACAGTCATTGCTTATGGCCATAGCACTCTTAGGAATCCCGAGCTTGTGCGCTTAGTTAATACTTGGAATGGAGACTGCCAGGGAACACTAGGCGCTGTAAGCCATTGAGCTTAAGGCTCCGATTGTGAAGATTGTAGCTACAGTCATTTAAACACAAGAGGAGATCAAAACTAAAAAAAAATAAACAAATAAACAATAAATGAATAAAAAATAAACAAACAAATAAAAAACAAATAAACAAAAAACACTGGAAAGCCAGTCATTTATTTTGAGTTTTGAGGCTTTTTAGTTTACAAGCAGCTCTGTAACAAGAGTTACTCTTAGAACAGGCATTACAAATAGTCTTCTACAGCCAACAGTCATTGCTTATGGCCGTAGCACTCTTAGGAATCCCGAGCTTGTGCGCTTAGTTAATACTTGGAATTGAGACTGCCAGGGAACACTAGGCGCTGTAAGCTTTTTAGCTTAAGGCTCCGATTGTGAAGATTGTAGCTACAGTCATTTAAACACAAGAGGAGATCAAAACTTTTAAAAAATAAACAAATAAACAATAAATGAATAAAAAATAAACAAACAAATAAAAAAACAAACAAACAAAAAGCACTGGAAAGCCAGTCATTTATTTTGAGTTGTGAGGCTTTTTAGTTCACAAGCAGCAAGAGTTGCTCTTAGAACAGTCATTACAAATTGTCTTCTACAGCCAACAGTCATTGCTTATGGCCATAGCACTCTTAGGAATCCCGAGCTTGTGCGCTTAGTTAATACTTGGAATGGAGACTGCCAGGGAACACTAGGCGCTGTAAGCCATTGAGCTTAAGGCTCCGATTGTGAAGATTGTAGCTACAGTCATTTAAACACAAGAGGAGATCAAAACTTTAAAAAAATAAACAAATAAACAATAAATGAATAAAAAATAAACAAAGAAATAAAAAAACAAATAAACAAAAAACACTGGAAAGCCAGTCATTTATTTTGAGTTTTGAGGCTTTTTAGTTTACAAGCAGCTCTGTAACAAGAGTTACTCTTAGAACAGGCATTACAAATAGTCTTCTACAGCCAACAGTCATTGCTTATGGCCGTAGCACTCTTAGGAATCCCGAGCTTGTGCGCTTAGTTAATACTTGGAATTGAGACTGCCAGGGAACACTAGGCGCTGTAAGCTTTTTAGCTTAAGGCTCCGATTGTGAAGATTGTAGCTACAGTCATTTAAACACAAGAGGAGATCAAAACTTTTAAAAAATAAACAAATAAACAATAAATGAATAAAAAATAAACAAACAAATAAAAAAACAAACAAACAAAAAACACTGGAAAGCCAGTCATTTATTTTGAGTTGTGAGGCTTTTTAGTTCACAAGCAGCAAGAGTTGCTCTTAGAACAGTCATTACAAATTGTCTTCTACAGCCAACAGTCATTGCTTATGGCCATAGCACTCTTAGGAATCCCGAGCTTGTGCGCTTAGTTAATACTTGGAATGGAGACTGCCAGGGAACACTAGGCGCTGTAAGCCATTGAGCTTAAGGCTCCGATTGTGAAGATTGTAGCTACAGTCATTTAAACACAAGAGGAGATCAAAAC
The DNA here is from genome assembly GCF_029633855.1 of Hoplias malabaricus. Classification (NCBI taxonomy): domain Eukaryota; kingdom Metazoa; phylum Chordata; class Actinopteri; order Characiformes; family Erythrinidae; genus Hoplias; species Hoplias malabaricus. The sequence goes on along the minus strand of NC_089811.1, from coordinate 17,367,077 downwards.
TTTTAAAAAATAAACAAATAAACAATAAATGAATAAAAAATAAACAAAGAAATAAAAAACAAATAAACAAAAAACACTGGAAAGCCAGTCATTTATTTTGAGTTTTGAGGCTTTTTAGTTTACAAGCAGCTCTGTAACAAGAGTTACTCTTAGAACAGGCATTACAAATAGTCTTCTACAGCCAACAGTCATTGCTTATGGCCGTAGCACTCTTAGGAATCCCGAGCTTGTGCGCTTAGTTAATACTTGGAATGGAGACTGCCAGGGAACACTAGGCGCTGTAAGCCATTGAGCTTAAGGCTCCGATTGTGAAGATTGTAGCTACAGTCATTTAAACACAAGAGGAGATCAAAACTTTTAAAAAAATAAACAAATAAACAGTAAATGAATAAAAAATAAACAAAGAAATAAAAAAACAAATAAACAAAAAACACTGGAAAGCCAGTCATTTATTTTGAGTTTTGAGGCTTTTTAGTTTACAAGCAGCTCTGTAACAAGAGTTACTCTTAGAACAGGCATTACAAATAGTCTTCTACAGCCAACAGTCATTGCTTATGGCCGTAGCACTCTTAGGAATCCCGAGCTTGTGCGCTTAGTTAATACTTGGAATTGAGACTGCCAGGGAACACTAGGCGCTGTAAGCTTTTTAGCTTAAGGCTCCGATTGTGAAGATTGTAGCTACAGTCATTTAAACACAAGAGGGGATCCAATCTTTTAAAAAATAAACAAATAAACAATAAATGAATAAAAAATAAACAAACAAATAAAAAAACAAACAAACAAAAAACACTGGAAAGCCAGTCATTTATTTTGAGTTGTGAGGCTTTTTAGTTCACAAGCAGCAAGAGTTGCTCTTAGAACAGTCATTACAAATTGTCTTCTACAGCCAACAGTCATTGCTTATGGCCATAGCACTCTTAGGAATCCCGAGCTTGTGCGCTTAGTTAATACTTGGAATGGAGACTGCCAGGGAACACTAGGCGCTGTAAGCTTTTTAGCTTAAGGCTCCGATTGTGAAGATTGTAGCTACAGTCATTTAAACACAAGAGGGGATCAAAACTTTTAAAAAATAAACAAATAAACAATAAATGAATAAAAAATAAACAAAGAAATAAAAAAACAAATAAACAAAAAACACTGGAAAGCCAGTCATTTATTTTGAGTTTTGAGGCTTTTTAGTTTACAAGCAGCTCTGTAACAAGAGTTACTCTTAGAACAGGCATTACAAATAGTCTTCTACAGCCAACAGTCATTGCTTATGGCCGTAGCACTCTTAGGAATCCCGAGCTTGTGCGCTTAGTTAATACTTGGAATTGAGACTGCCAGGGAACACTAGGCGCTGTAAGCTTTTTAGCTTAAGGCTCCGATTGTGAAGATTGTAGCTACAGTCATTTAAACACAAGAGGAGATCAAAACTTTTAAAAAATAAACAAATAAACAATAAATGAATAAAAAATAAACAAACAAATAAAAAAACAAACAAACAAAAAACACTGGAAAGCCAGTCATTTATTTTGAGTTGTGAGGCTTTTTAGTTCACAAGCAGCAAGAGTTGCTCTTAGAACAGTCATTACAAATTGTCTTCTACAGCCAACAGTCATTGCTTATGGCCATAGCACTCTTAGGAATCCCGAGCTTGTGCGCTTAGTTAATACTTGGAATGGAGACTGCCAGGGAACACTAGGCGCTGTAAGCCATTGAGCTTAAGGCTCCGATTGTGAAGATTGTAGCTACAGTCATTTAAACACAAGAGGAGATCAAAACTTTTAAAAAATAAACAAATAAACAATAAATGAATAAAAAATAAACAAAGAAATAAAAAACAAATAAACAAAAAACACTGGAAAGCCAGTCATTTATTTTGAGTTTTGAGGCTTTTTAGTTTACAAGCAGCTCTGTAACAAGAGTTACTCTTAGAACAGGCATTACAAATAGTCTTCTACAGCCAACAGTCATTGCTTATGGCCGTAGCACTCTTAGGAATCCCGAGCTTGTGCGCTTAGTTAATACTTGGAATGGAGACTGCCAGGGAACACTAGGCGCTGTAAGCCATTGAGCTTAAGGCTCCGATTGTGAAGATTGTAGCTACAGTCATTTAAACACAAGAGGAGATCAAAACTTTTAAAAAAATAAACAAATAAACAGTAAATGAATAAAAAATAAACAAAGAAATAAAAAAACAAATAAACAAAAAACACTGGAAAGCCAGTCATTTATTTTGAGTTTTGAGGCTTTTTAGTTTACAAGCAGCTCTGTAACAAGAGTTACTCTTAGAACAGGCATTACAAATAGTCTTCTACAGCCAACAGTCATTGCTTATGGCCGTAGCACTCTTAGGAATCCCGAGCTTGTGCGCTTAGTTAATACTTGGAATTGAGACTGCCAGGGAACACTAGGCGCTGTAAGCTTTTTAGCTTAAGGCTCCGATTGTGAAGATTGTAGCTACAGTCATTTAAACACAAGAGGGGATCCAATCTTTTAAAAAATAAACAAATAAACAATAAATGAATAAAAAATAAACAAACAAATAAAAAAACAAACAAACAAAAAACACTGGAAAGCCAGTCATTTATTTTGAGTTGTGAGGCTTTTTAGTTCACAAGCAGCAAGAGTTGCTCTTAGAACAGTCATTACAAATTGTCTTCTACAGCCAACAGTCATTGCTTATGGCCATAGCACTCTTAGGAATCCCGAGCTTGTGCGCTTAGTTAATACTTGGAATGGAGACTGCCAGGGAACACTAGGCGCTGTAAGCCATTGAGCTTAAGGCTCCGATTGTGAAGATTGTAGCTACAGTCATTTAAACACAAGAGGAGATCAAAACTTTTAAAAATTAAACAAATAAACAATAAATGAATAAAAAATAAACAAACAAATAAAAAAACAAATAAACAAAAAACACTGGAAAGCCAGTCATTTATTTTGAGTTTTGAGGCTTTTTAGTTTACAAGCAGCTCTGTAACAAGAGTTACTCTTAGAACAGGCATTACAAATAGTCTTCTACAGCCAACAGTCATTGCTTATGGCCGTAGCACTCTTAGGAATCCCGAGCTTGTGCGCTTAGTTAATACTTGGAATTGAGACTGCCAGGGAACACTAGGCGCTGTAAGCTTTTTAGCTTAAGGCTCCGATTGTGAAGATTGTAGCTACAGTCATTTAAACACAAGAGGGGATCAAAACTTTTAAAAAATAAACAAATAAACAATAAATGAATAAAAAATAAACAAACAAATAAAAAAACAAATAAACAAAAAACACTGGAAAGCCAGTCATTTATTTTGAGTTTTGAGGCTTTTTAGTTTACAAGCAGCTCTGTAACAAGAGTTACTCTTAGAACAGGCATTACAAATAGTCTTCTACAGCCAACAGTCATTGCTTATGGCCGTAGCACTCTTAGGAATCCCGAGCTTGTGCGCTTAGTTAATACTTGGAATTGAGACTGCCAGGGAACACTAGGCGCTGTAAGCTTTTTAGCTTAAGGCTCCGATTGTGAAGATTGTAGCTACAGTCATTTAAACACAAGAGGAGATCAAAACTTTTAAAAAAATAAACAAATAAACAATAAATGAATAAAAAATAAACAAACAAATAAAAAAAAACAAACAAACAAAAAACACTGGAAAGCCAGTCATTTATTTTGAGTTGTGAGGCTTTTTAGTTCACAAGCAGCAAGAGTTGCTCTTAGAACAGTCATTACAAATTGTCTTCTACAGCCAACAGTCATTGCTTATGGCCGTAGCACTCTTAGGAATCCCGAGCTTGTGCGCTTAGTTAATACTTGGAATGGAGACTGCCAGGGAACACTAGGCGCTGTAAGCCATTGAGCTTAAGGCTCCGATTGTGAAGATTGTAGCTACAGTCATTTAAACACAAGAGGAGATCAAAACTTTTAAAAAATAAACAAATAAACAATAAATGAATAAAAAATAAACAAAGAAATAAAAAAACAAATAAACAAAAAACACTGGAAAGCCAGTCATTTATTTTGAGTTTTGAGGCTTTTTAGTTTACAAGCAGCTCTGTAACAAGAGTTACTCTTAGAACAGGCATTACAAATAGTCTTCTACAGCCAACAGTCATTGCTTATGGCCGTAGCACTCTTAGGAATCCCGAGCTTGTGCGCTTAGTTAATACTTGGAATGGAGACTGCCAGAGAACACTAGGCGCTGTAAGCCATTGAGCTTAAGGCTCCGATTGTGAAGATTGTAGCTACAGTCATTTAAACACAAGAGGAGATCAAAACTTTTAAAAATTAAACAAATAAACAATAAATGAATAAAAAATAAACAAACAAATAAAAAAACAAATAAACAAAAAACACTGGAAAGCCAGTCATTTATTTTGAGTTTTGAGGCTTTTTAGTTTACAAGCAGCTCTGTAACAAGAGTTACTCTTAGAACAGGCATTACAAATAGTCTTCTACAGCCAACAGTCATTGCTTATGGCCGTAGCACTCTTAGGAATCCCGAGCTTGTGCGCTTAGTTAATACTTGGAATTGAGACTGCCAGGGAACACTAGGCGCTGTAAGCTTTTTAGCTTAAGGCTCCGATTGTGAAGATTGTAGCTACAGTCATTTAAACACAAGAGGGGATCAAAACTTTTAAAAAATAAACAAATAAACAATAAATGAATAAAAAATAAACAAACAAATAAAAAAACAAATAAACAAAAAACACTGGAAAGCCAGTCATTTATTTTGAGTTGTGAGGCTTTTTAGTTTACAAGCAGCTCTGTAACAAGAGTTACTCTTAGAACAGGCATTACAAATAGTCTTCTACAGCCAACAGTCATTGCTTATGGCCGTAGCACTCTTAGGAATCCCGAGCTTGTGCGCTTAGTTAATACTTGGAATTGAGACTGCCAGGGAACACTAGGCGCTGTAAGCTTTTTAGCTTAAGGCTCCGATTGTGAAGATTGTAGCTACAGTCATTTAAACACAAGAGGAGATCAAAACTTTTAAAAAAATAAACAAATAAACAATAAATGAATAAAAAATAAACAAACAAATAAAAAAACAAATAAACAAAAAACACTGGAAAGCCAGTCATTTATTTTGAGTTGTGAGGCTTTTTAGTTTACAAGCAGCTCTGTAACAAGAGTTACTCTTAGAACAGGCATTACAAATAGTCTTCTACAGCCAACAGTCATTGCTTATGGCCGTAGCACTCTTAGGAATCCCGAGCTTGTGCGCTTAGTTAATACTTGGAATTGAGACTGCCAGGGAACACTAGGCGCTGTAAGCTTTTTAGCTTAAGGCTCCGATTGTGAAGATTGTAGCTACAGTCATTTAAACACAAGAGGAGATCAAAACTTTTAAAAAAATAAACAAATAAACAATAAATGAATAAAAAATAAACAAACAAATAAAAAAAACAAACAAACAAAAAACACTGGAAAGCCAGTCATTTATTTTGAGTTGTGAGGCTTTTTAGTTCACAAGCAGCAAGAGTTGCTCTTAGAACAGTCATTACAAATTGTCTTCTACAGCCAACAGTCATTGCTTATGGCCGTAGCACTCTTAGGAATCCCGAGCTTGTGCGCTTAGTTAATACTTGGAATGGAGACTGCCAGGGAACACTAGGCGCTGTAAGCCATTGAGCTTAAGGCTCCGATTGTGAAGATTGTAGCTACAGTCATTTAAACACAAGAGGAGATCAAAACTTTTAAAAAATAAACAAATAAACAATAAATGAATAAAAAATAAACAAACAAATAAAAAAACAAACAAACAAAAAACACTGGAAAGCCAGTCATTTATTTTGAGTTGTGAGGCTTTTTAGTTCACAAGCAGCAAGAGTTGCTCTTAGAACAGGCATTACAAATTGTCTTCTACAGCCAACAGTCATTGCTTATGGCCATAGCACTCTTAGGAATCCCGAGCTTGTGCGCTTAGTTAATACTTGGAATGGAGACTGCCAGGGAACACTAGGCGCTGTAAGCCATTGAGCTTAAGGCTCCGATTGTGAAGATTGTAGCTACAGTCATTTAAACACAAGAGGAGATCAAAACTTTTAAAAAATAAACAAATAAACAATAAATGAATAAAAAATAAACAAAGAAATAAAAAACAAATAAACAAAAAACACTGGAAAGCCAGTCATTTATTTTGAGTTTTGAGGCTTTTTAGTTTACAAGCAGCTCTGTAACAAGAGTTACTCTTAGAACAGGCATTACAAATAGTCTTCTACAGCCAACAGTCATTGCTTATGGCCGTAGCACTCTTAGGAATCCCGAGCTTGTGCGCTTAGTTAATACTTGGAATTGAGACTGCCAGGGAACACTAGGCGCTGTAAGCTTTTTAGCTTAAGGCTCCGATTGTGAAGATTGTAGCTACAGTCATTTAAACACAAGAGGAGATCAAAACTTTTAAAAAATAAACAAATAAACAATAAATGAATAAAAAATAAACAAACAAATAAAAAAACAAACAAACAAAAAACACTGGAAAGCCAGTCATTTATTTTGAGTTGTGAGGCTTTTTAGTTCACAAGCAGCAAGAGTTGCTCTTAGAACAGTCATTACAAATTGTCTTCTACAGCCAACAGTCATTGCTTATGGCCATAGCACTCTTAGGAATCCCGAGCTTGTGCGCTTAGTTAATACTTGGAATGGAGACTGCCAGGGAACACTAGGCGCTGTAAGCCATTGAGCTTAAGGCTCCGATTGTGAAGATTGTAGCTACAGTCATTTAAACACAAGAGGAGATCAAAACTTTTAAAAAAATAAACAAATAAACAATAAATGAATAAAAAATAAACAAACAAATAAAAAAAAACAAACAAACAAAAAACACTGGAAAGCCAGTCATTTATTTTGAGTTGTGAGGCTTTTTAGTTCACAAGCAGCAAGAGTTGCTCTTAGAACAGTCATTACAAATTGTCTTCTACAGCCAACAGTCATTGCTTATGGCCGTAGCACTCTTAGGAATCCCGAGCTTGTGCGCTTAGTTAATACTTGGAATGGAGACTGCCAGGGAACACTAGGCGCTGTAAGCCATTGAGCTTAAGGCTCCGATTGTGAAGATTGTAGCTACAGTCATTTAAACACAAGAGGAGATCAAAACTTTTAAAAAATAAACAAATAAACAATAAATGAATAAAAAATAAACAAAGAAATAAAAAAACAAATAAACAAAAAACACTGGAAAGCCAGTCATTTATTTTGAGTTTTGAGGCTTTTTAGTTTACAAGCAGCTCTGTAACAAGAGTTACTCTTAGAACAGGCATTACAAATAGTCTTCTACAGCCAACAGTCATTGCTTATGGCCGTAGCACTCTTAGGAATCCCGAGCTTGTGCGCTTAGTTAATACTTGGAATGGAGACTGCCAGAGAACACTAGGCGCTGTAAGCCATTGAGCTTAAGGCTCCGATTGTGAAGATTGTAGCTACAGTCATTTAAACACAAGAGGAGATCAAAACTTTTAAAAATTAAACAAATAAACAATAAATGAATAAAAAATAAACAAACAAATAAAAAAACAAATAAACAAAAAACACTGGAAAGCCAGTCATTTATTTTGAGTTTTGAGGCTTTTTAGTTTACAAGCAGCTCTGTAACAAGAGTTACTCTTAGAACAGGCATTACAAATAGTCTTCTACAGCCAACAGTCATTGCTTATGGCCGTAGCACTCTTAGGAATCCCGAGCTTGTGCGCTTAGTTAATACTTGGAATTGAGACTGCCAGGGAACACTAGGCGCTGTAAGCTTTTTAGCTTAAGGCTCCGATTGTGAAGATTGTAGCTACAGTCATTTAAACACAAGAGGGGATCAAAACTTTTAAAAAATAAACAAATAAACAATAAATGAATAAAAAATAAACAAACAAATAAAAAAACAAATAAACAAAAAACACTGGAAAGCCAGTCATTTATTTTGAGTTGTGAGGCTTTTTAGTTTACAAGCAGCTCTGTAACAAGAGTTACTCTTAGAACAGGCATTACAAATAGTCTTCTACAGCCAACAGTCATTGCTTATGGCCGTAGCACTCTTAGGAATCCCGAGCTTGTGCGCTTAGTTAATACTTGGAATTGAGACTGCCAGGGAACACTAGGCGCTGTAAGCCATTGAGCTTAAGGCTCCGATTGTGAAGATTGTAGCTACAGTCATTTAAACACAAGAGGAGATCAAAACTTTTAAAAAATAAACAAATAAACAATAAATGAATAAAAAATAAACAAACAAATAAAAAAACAAACAAACAAAAAACACTGGAAAGCCAGTCATTTATTTTGAGTTGTGAGGCTTTTTAGTTCACAAGCAGCAAGAGTTGCTCTTAGAACAGGCATTACAAATTGTCTTCTACAGCCAACAGTCATTGCTTATGGCCATAGCACTCTTAGGAATCCCGAGCTTGTGCGCTTAGTTAATACTTGGAATGGAGACTGCCAGGGAACACTAGGCGCTGTAAGCCATTGAGCTTAAGGCTCCGATTGTGAAGATTGTAGCTACAGTCATTTAAACACAAGAGGAGATCAAAACTTTTAAAAAATAAACAAATAAACAATAAATGAATAAAAAATAAACAAAGAAATAAAAAACAAATAAACAAAAAACACTGGAAAGCCAGTCATTTATTTTGAGTTTTGAGGCTTTTTAGTTTACAAGCAGCTCTGTAACAAGAGTTACTCTTAGAACAGGCATTACAAATAGTCTTCTACAGCCAACAGTCATTGCTTATGGCCGTAGCACTCTTAGGAATCCCGAGCTTGTGCGCTTAGTTAATACTTGGAATTGAGACTGCCAGGGAACACTAGGCGCTGTAAGCTTTTTAGCTTAAGGCTCCGATTGTGAAGATTGTAGCTACAGTCATTTAAACACAAGAGGAGATCAAAACTTTTAAAAAATAAACAAATAAACAATAAATGAATAAAAAATAAACAAACAAATAAAAAAACAAACAAACAAAAAACACTGGAAAGCCAGTCATTTATTTTGAGTTGTGAGGCTTTTTAGTTCACAAGCAGCAAGAGTTGCTCTTAGAACAGTCATTACAAATTGTCTTCTACAGCCAACAGTCATTGCTTATGGCCATAGCACTCTTAGGAATCCCGAGCTTGTGCGCTTAGTTAATACTTGGAATGGAGACTGCCAGGGAACACTAGGCGCTGTAAGCCATTGAGCTTAAGGCTCCGATTGTGAAGATTGTAGCTACAGTCATTTAAACACAAGAGGAGATCAAAACTTTTAAAAAAATAAACAAATAAACAATAAATGAATAAAAAATAAACAAACAAATAAAAAAAAACAAACAAACAAAAAACACTGGAAAGCCAGTCATTTATTTTGAGTTGTGAGGCTTTTTAGTTCACAAGCAGCAAGAGTTGCTCTTAGAACAGTCATTACAAATTGTCTTCTACAGCCAACAGTCATTGCTTATGGCCGTAGCACTCTTAGGAATCCCGAGCTTGTGCGCTTAGTTAATACTTGGAATGGAGACTGCCAGGGAACACTAGGCGCTGTAAGCCATTGAGCTTAAGGCTCCGATTGTGAAGATTGTAGCTACAGTCATTTAAACACAAGAGGAGATCAAAACTTTTAAAAAATAAACAAATAAACAATAAATGAATAAAAAATAAACAAAGAAATAAAAAAACAAATAAACAAAAAACACTGGAAAGCCAGTCATTTATTTTGAGTTTTGAGGCTTTTTAGTTTACAAGCAGCTCTGTAACAAGAGTTACTCTTAGAACAGGCATTACAAATAGTCTTCTACAGCCAACAGTCATTGCTTATGGCCGTAGCACTCTTAGGAATCCCGAGCTTGTGCGCTTAGTTAATACTTGGAATGGAGACTGCCAGAGAACACTAGGCGCTGTAAGCCATTGAGCTTAAGGCTCCGATTGTGAAGATTGTAGCTACAGTCATTTAAACACAAGAGGAGATCAAAACTTTTAAAAATTAAACAAATAAACAATAAATGAATAAAAAATAAACAAACAAATAAAAAAACAAATAAACAAAAAACACTGGAAAGCCAGTCATTTATTTTGAGTTTTGAGGCTTTTTAGTTTACAAGCAGCTCTGTAACAAGAGTTACTCTTAGAACAGGCATTACAAATAGTCTTCTACAGCCAACAGTCATTGCTTATGGCCGTAGCACTCTTAGGAATCCCGAGCTTGTGCGCTTAGTTAATACTTGGAATTGAGACTGCCAGGGAACACTAGGCGCTGTAAGCTTTTTAGCTTAAGGCTCCGATTGTGAAGATTGTAGCTACAGTCATTTAAACACAAGAGGGGATCAAAACTTTTAAAAAATAAACAAATAAACAATAAATGAATAAAAAATAAACAAACAAATAAAAAAACAAATAAACAAAAAACACTGGAAAGCCAGTCATTTATTTTGAGTTGTGAGGCTTTTTAGTTTACAAGCAGCTCTGTAACAAGAGTTACTCTTAGAACAGGCATTACAAATAGTCTTCTACAGCCAACAGTCATTGCTTATGGCCGTAGCACTCTTAGGAATCCCGAGCTTGTGCGCTTAGTTAATACTTGGAATTGAGACTGCCAGGGAACACTAGGCGCTGTAAGCTTTTTAGCTTAAGGCTCCGATTGTGAAGATTGTAGCTACAGTCATTTAAACACAAGAGGAGATCAAAACTTTTAAAAAAATAAACAAATAAACAATAAATGAATAAAAAATAAACAAACAAATAAAAAAACAAATAAACAAAAAACACTGGAAAGCCAGTCATTTATTTTGAGTTGTGAGGCTTTTTAGTTTACAAGCAGCTCTGTAACAAGAGTTACTCTTAGAACAGGCATTACAAATAGTCTTCTACAGCCAACAGTCATTGCTTATGGCCGTAGCACTCTTAGGAATCCCGAGCTTGTGCGCTTAGTTAATACTTGGAATTGAGACTGCCAGGGAACACTAGGCGCTGTAAGCTTTTTAGCTTAAGGCTCCGATTGTGAAGATTGTAGCTACAGTCATTTAAACACAAGAGGAGATCAAAACTTTTAAAAAAATAAACAAATAAACAATAAATGAATAAAAAATAAACAAACAAATAAAAAAAACAAACAAACAAAAAACACTGGAAAGCCAGTCATTTATTTTGAGTTGTGAGGCTTTTTAGTTCACAAGCAGCAAGAGTTGCTCTTAGAACAGTCATTACAAATTGTCTTCTACAGCCAACAGTCATTGCTTATGGCCGTAGCACTCTTAGGAATCCCGAGCTTGTGCGCTTAGTTAATACTTGGAATGGAGACTGCCAGGGAACACTAGGCGCTGTAAGCCATTGAGCTTAAGGCTCCGATTGTGAAGATTGTAGCTACAGTCATTTAAACACAAGAGGAGATCAAAACTTTTAAAAAATAAACAAATAAACAATAAATGAATAAAAAATAAACAAACAAATAAAAAAACAAACAAACAAAAAACACTGGAAAGCCAGTCATTTATTTTGAGTTGTGAGGCTTTTTAGTTCACAAGCAGCAAGAGTTGCTCTTAGAACAGTCATTACAAATTGTCTTCTACAGCCAACAGTCATTGCTTATGGCCATAGCACTCTTAGGAATCCCGAGCTTGTGCGCTTAGTTAATACTTGGAATGGAGACTGCCAGGGAACACTAGGCGCTGTAAGCCATTGAGCTTAAGGCTCCGATTGTGAAGATTGTAGCTACAGTCATTTAAACACAAGAGGAGATCAAAACTTTTAAAAAATAAACAAATAAACAATAAATGAATAAAAAATAAACAAAGAAATAAAAAACAAATAAACAAAAAACACTGGAAAGCCAGTCATTTATTTTGAGTTTTGAGGCTTTTTAGTTTACAAGCAGCTCTGTAACAAGAGTTACTCTTAGAACAGGCATTACAAATAGTCTTCTACAGCCAACAGTCATTGCTTATGGCCGTAGCACTCTTAGGAATCCCGAGCTTGTGCGCTTAGTTAATACTTGGAATTGAGACTGCCAGGGAACACTAGGCGCTGTAAGCTTTTTAGCTTAAGGCTCCGATTGTGAAGATTGTAGCTACAGTCATTTAAACACAAGAGGAGATCAAAACTTTTAAAAAATAAACAAATAAACAATAAATGAATAAAAAATAAACAAACAAATAAAAAAACAAACAAACAAAAAACACTGGAAAGCCAGTCATTTATTTTGAGTTGTGAGGCTTTTTAGTTCACAAGCAGCAAGAGTTGCTCTTAGAACAGTCATTACAAATTGTCTTCTACAGCCAACAGTCATTGCTTATGGCCATAGCACTCTTAGGAATCCCGAGCTTGTGCGCTTAGTTAATACTTGGAATGGAGACTGCCAGGGAACACTAGGCGCTGTAAGCCATTGAGCTTAAGGCTCCGATTGTGAAGATTGTAGCTACAGTCATTTAAACACAAGAGGAGATCAAAACTTTAAAAAAATAAACAAATAAACAATAAATGAATAAAAAATAAACAAAGAAATAAAAAAACAAATAAACAAAAAACACTGGAAAGCCAGTCATTTATTTTGAGTTGTGAGGCTTTTTAGTTCACAAGCAGCAAGAGTTGCTCTTAGAACAGTCATTACAAATTGTCTTCTAAAGCCAACAGTCATTGCTTATGGCCGTAGCACTCTTAGGAATCCCGAGCTTGTGCGCTTAGTTAATACTTGGAATGGAGACTGCCAGGGAACACTAGGCGCTGTAAGCCATTGAGCTTAAGGCTCCGATTGTGAAGATTGTAGCTACAGTCATTTAAACACAAGAGGAGATCAAAACTTTTAAAAAATAAACAAATTAACAATAAATGAATAAAAAATAAACAAAGAAATAAAAAACAAATAAACAAAAAACACTGGAAAGCCAGTCATTTATTTTGAGTTTTGAGGCTTTTTAGTTTACAAGCAGCTCTGTAACAAGAGTTACTCTTAGAACAGGCATTACAAATAGTCTTCTACAGCCAACAGTCATTGCTTATGGCCGTAGCACTCTTAGGAATCCCGAGCTTGTGCGCTTAGTTAATACTTGGAATTGAGACTGCCAGGGAACACTAGGCGCTGTAAGCTTTTTAGCTTAAGGCTCCGATTGTGAAGATTGTAGCTACAGTCATTTAAACACAAGAGGGGATCAAAACTTTTAAAAAATAAACAAATAAACAATAAATGAATAAAAAATAAACAAACAAATAAAAAATCAAACAAACAAAAAACACTGGAAAGCCAGTCATTTATTTTGAGTTGTGAGGCTTTTTAGTTCACAAGCAGCAAGAGTTGCTCTTAGAACAGTCATTACAAATTGTCTTCTACAGCCAACAGTCATTGCTTATGGCCGTAGCACTCTTAGGAATCCCGAGCTTGTGCGCTTAGTTAATACTTGGAATGGAGACTGCCAGGGAACACTAGGCGCTGTAAGCCATTGAGCTTAAGGCTCCGATTGTGAAGATTGTAGCTACAGTCATTTAAACACAAGAGGAGATCAAAACTTTTAAAAAATAAACAAATTAACAATAAATGAATAAAAAATAAACAAAGAAATAAAAAACAAATAAACAAAAAACACTGGAAAGCCAGTCATTTATTTTGAGTTTTGAGGCTTTTTAGTTTACAAGCAGCTCTGTAACAAGAGTTACTCTTAGAACAGGCATTACAAATAGTCTTCTACAGCCAACAGTCATTGCTTATGGCCGTAGCACTCTTAGGAATCCCGAGCTTGTGCGCTTAGTTAATACTTGGAATTGAGACTGCCAGGGAACACTAGGCGCTGTAAGCTTTTTAGCTTAAGGCTCCGATTGTGAAGATTGTAGCTACAGTCATTTAAACACAAGAGGGGATCAAAACTTTTAAAAAATAAACAAATAAACAATAAATGAATAAAAAATAAACAAACAAATAAAAAATCAAACAAACAAAAAACACTGGAAAGCCAGTCATTTATTTTGAGTTGTGAGGCTTTTTAGTTCACAAGCAGCAAGAGTTGCTCTTAGAACAGTCATTACAAATTGTCTTCTACAGCCAACAGTCATTGCTTATGGCCATAGCACTCTTAGGAATCCCGAGCTTGTGCGCTTAGTTAATACTTGGAATGGAGACTGCCAGGGAACACTAGGCGCTGTAAGCCATTGAGCTTAAGACTCCGATTGTGAAGATTGTAGCTACAGTCATTTAAACACAAGAGGAGATCAAAACTTTTAAAAAATAAACAAATAAACAATAAATGAATAAAAAATAAACAAAGAAATAAAAAACAAATAAACAAAAAACACTGGAAAGCCAGTCATTTATTTTGAGTTTTGAGGCTTTTTAGTTTACAAGCAGCTCTGTAACAAGAGTTACTCTTAGAACAGGCATTACAAATAGTCTTCTACAGCCAACAGTCATTGCTTATGGCCGTAGCACTCTTAGGAATCCCGAGCTTGTGCGCTTAGTTAATACTTGGAATTGAGACTGCCAGGGAACACTAGGCGCTGTAAGCTTTTTAGCTTAAGGCTCCGATTGTGAAGATTGTAGCTACAGTCATTTAAACACAAGAGGAGATCAAAACTTTTAAAAAATAAACAAATAAACAATAAATGAATAAAAAATAAACAAACAAATAAAAAAACAAACAAACAAAAAGCACTGGAAAGCCAGTCATTTATTTTGAGTTGTGAGGCTTTTTAGTTCACAAGCAGCAAGAGTTGCTCTTAGAACAGTCATTACAAATTGTCTTCTACAGCCAACAGTCATTGCTTATGGCCATAGCACTCTTAGGAATCCCGAGCTTGTGCGCTTAGTTAATACTTGGAATGGAGACTGCCAGGGAACACTAGGCGCTGTAAGCCATTGAGCTTAAGGCTCCGATTGTGAAGATTGTAGCTACAGTCATTTAAACACAAGAGGAGATCAAAACTTTAAAAAAATAAACAAATAAACAATAAATGAATAAAAAATAAACAAAGAAATAAAAAAACAAATAAACAAAAAACACTGGAAAGCCAGTCATTTATTTTGAGTTTTGAGGCTTTTTAGTTTACAAGCAGCTCTGTAACAAGAGTTACTCTTAGAACAGGCATTACAAATAGTCTTCTACAGCCAACAGTCATTGCTTATGGCCGTAGCACTCTTAGGAATCCCGAGCTTGTGCGCTTAGTTAATACTTGGAATTGAGACTGCCAGGGAACACTAGGCGCTGTAAGCTTTTTAGCTTAAGGCTCCGATTGTGAAGATTGTAGCTACAGTCATTTAAACACAAGAGGAGATCAAAACTTTTAAAAAATAAACAAATAAACAATAAATGAATAAAAAATAAACAAACAAATAAAAAAACAAACAAACAAAAAACACTGGAAAGCCAGTCATTTATTTTGAGTTGTGAGGCTTTTTAGTTCACAAGCAGCAAGAGTTGCTCTTAGAACAGTCATTACAAATTGTCTTCTACAGCCAACAGTCATTGCTTATGGCCATAGCACTCTTAGGAATCCCGAGCTTGTGCGCTTAGTTAATACTTGGAATGGAGACTGCCAGGGAACACTAGGCGCTGTAAGCCATTGAGCTTAAGGCTCCGATTGTGAAGATTGTAGCTACAGTCATTTAAACACAAGAGGAGATCAAAACTAAAAAAAAATAAACAAATAAACAATAAATGAATAAAAAATAAACAAACAAATAAAAAACAAATAAACAAAAAACACTGGAAAGCCAGTCATTTATTTTGAGTTTTGAGGCTTTTTAGTTTACAAGCAGCTCTGTAACAAGAGTTACTCTTAGAACAGTCATTACAAATTGTCTTCTACAGCCAACAGTCATTGCTTATGGCCATAGCACTCTTAGGAATCCCGAGCTTGTGCGCTTAGTTAATACTTGGAATGGAGACTGCCAGGGAACACTAGGCGCTGTAAGCCATTGAGCTTAAGGCTCCGATTGTGAAGATTGTAGCTACAGTCATTTAAACACAAGAGGAGATCAAAACTTTTAAAAAAATAAACAAATAAACAATAAATGAATAAAAAATAAACAAACAAATAAAAAAAAACAAACAAACAAAAAACACTGGAAAGCCAGTCATTTATTTTGAGTTGTGAGGCTTTTTAGTTCACAAGCAGCAAGAGTTGCTCTTAGAACAGTCATTACAAATTGTCTTCTACAGCCAACAGTCATTGCTTATGGCCGTAGCACTCTTAGGAATCCCGAGCTTGTGCGCTTAGTTAATACTTGGAATGGAGACTGCCAGGGAACACTAGGCGCTGTAAGCCATTGAGCTTAAGGCTCCGATTGTGAAGATTGTAGCTACAGTCATTTAAACACAAGAGGAGATCAAAACTTTTAAAAAATAAACAAATAAACAATAAATGAATAAAAAATAAACAAAGAAATAAAAAAACAAATAAACAAAAAACACTGGAAAGCCAGTCATTTATTTTGAGTTTTGAGGCTTTTTAGTTTACAAGCAGCTCTGTAACAAGAGTTACTCTTAGAACAGGCATTACAAATAGTCTTCTACAGCCAACAGTCATTGCTTATGGCCGTAGCACTCTTAGGAATCCCGAGCTTGTGCGCTTAGTTAATACTTGGAATGGAGACTGCCAGAGAACACTAGGCGCTGTAAGCCATTGAGCTTAAGGCTCCGATTGTGAAGATTGTAGCTACAGTCATTTAAACACAAGAGGAGATCAAAACTTTTAAAAATTAAACAAATAAACAATAAATGAATAAAAAATAAACAAACAAATAAAAAAACAAATAAACAAAAAACACTGGAAAGCCAGTCATTTATTTTGAGTTTTGAGGCTTTTTAGTTTACAAGCAGCTCTGTAACAAGAGTTACTCTTAGAACAGGCATTACAAATAGTCTTCTACAGCCAACAGTCATTGCTTATGGCCGTAGCACTCTTAGGAATCCCGAGCTTGTGCGCTTAGTTAATACTTGGAATTGAGACTGCCAGGGAACACTAGGCGCTGTAAGCTTTTTAGCTTAAGGCTCCGATTGTGAAGATTGTAGCTACAGTCATTTAAACACAAGAGGGGATCAAAACTTTTAAAAAATAAACAAATAAACAATAAATGAATAAAAAATAAACAAACAAATAAAAAAACAAATAAACAAAAAACACTGGAAAGCCAGTCATTTATTTTGAGTTGTGAGGCTTTTTAGTTTACAAGCAGCTCTGTAACAAGAGTTACTCTTAGAACAGGCATTACAAATAGTCTTCTACAGCCAACAGTCATTGCTTATGGCCGTAGCACTCTTAGGAATCCCGAGCTTGTGCGCTTAGTTAATACTTGGAATTGAGACTGCCAGGGAACACTAGGCGCTGTAAGCTTTTTAGCTTAAGGCTCCGATTGTGAAGATTGTAGCTACAGTCATTTAAACACAAGAGGAGATCAAAACTTTTAAAAAAATAAACAAATAAACAATAAATGAATAAAAAATAAACAAACAAATAAAAAAAACAAACAAACAAAAAACACTGGAAAGCCAGTCATTTATTTTGAGTTGTGAGGCTTTTTAGTTCACAAGCAGCAAGAGTTGCTCTTAGAACAGTCATTACAAATTGTCTTCTACAGCCAACAGTCATTGCTTATGGCCGTAGCACTCTTAGGAATCCCGAGCTTGTGCGCTTAGTTAATACTTGGAATGGAGACTGCCAGGGAACACTAGGCGCTGTAAGCCATTGAGCTTAAGGCTCCGATTGTGAAGATTGTAGCTACAGTCATTTAAACACAAGAGGAGATCAAAACTTTTAAAAAATAAACAAATAAACAATAAATGAATAAAAAATAAACAAACAAATAAAAAAACAAACAAACAAAAAACACTGGAAAGCCAGTCATTTATTTTGAGTTGTGAGGCTTTTTAGTTCACAAGCAGCAAGAGTTGCTCTTAGAACAGTCATTACAAATTGTCTTCTACAGCCAACAGTCATTGCTTATGGCCATAGCACTCTTAGGAATCCCGAGCTTGTGCGCTTAGTTAATACTTGGAATGGAGACTGCCAGGGAACACTAGGCGCTGTAAGCCATTGAGCTTAAGGCTCCGATTGTGAAGATTGTAGCTACAGTCATTTAAACACAAGAGGAGATCAAAACTTTTAAAAAATAAACAAATAAACAATAAATGAATAAAAAATAAACAAAGAAATAAAAAACAAATAAACAAAAAACACTGGAAAGCCAGTCATTTATTTTGAGTTTTGAGGCTTTTTAGTTTACAAGCAGCTCTGTAACAAGAGTTACTCTTAGAACAGGCATTACAAATAGTCTTCTACAGCCAACAGTCATTGCTTATGGCCGTAGCACTCTTAGGAATCCCGAGCTTGTGCGCTTAGTTAATACTTGGAATTGAGACTGCCAGGGAACACTAGGCGCTGTAAGCTTTTTAGCTTAAGGCTCCGATTGTGAAGATTGTAGCTACAGTCATTTAAACACAAGAGGAGATCAAAACTTTTAAAAAATAAACAAATAAACAATAAATGAATAAAAAATAAACAAACAAATAAAAAAACAAACAAACAAAAAACACTGGAAAGCCAGTCATTTATTTTGAGTTGTGAGGCTTTTTAGTTCACAAGCAGCAAGAGTTGCTCTTAGAACAGTCATTACAAATTGTCTTCTACAGCCAACAGTCATTGCTTATGGCCATAGCACTCTTAGGAATCCCGAGCTTGTGCGCTTAGTTAATACTTGGAATGGAGACTGCCAGGGAACACTAGGCGCTGTAAGCCATTGAGCTTAAGGCTCCGATTGTGAAGATTGTAGCTACAGTCATTTAAACACAAGAGGAGATCAAAACTTTAAAAAAATAAACAAATAAACAATAAATGAATAAAAAATAAACAAAGAAATAAAAAAACAAATAAACAAAAAACACTGGAAAGCCAGTCATTTATTTTGAGTTGTGAGGCTTTTTAGTTCACAAGCAGCAAGAGTTGCTCTTAGAACAGTCATTACAAATTGTCTTCTAAAGCCAACAGTCATTGCTTATGGCCGTAGCACTCTTAGGAATCCCGAGCTTGTGCGCTTAGTTAATACTTGGAATGGAGACTGCCAGGGAACACTAGGCGCTGTAAGCCATTGAGCTTAAGGCTCCGATTGTGAAGATTGTAGCTACAGTCATTTAAACACAAGAGGAGATCAAAACTTTTAAAAAATAAACAAATTAACAATAAATGAATAAAAAATAAACAAAGAAATAAAAAACAAATAAACAAAAAACACTGGAAAGCCAGTCATTTATTTTGAGTTTTGAGGCTTTTTAGTTTACAAGCAGCTCTGTAACAAGAGTTACTCTTAGAACAGGCATTACAAATAGTCTTCTACAGCCAACAGTCATTGCTTATGGCCGTAGCACTCTTAGGAATCCCGAGCTTGTGCGCTTAGTTAATACTTGGAATTGAGACTGCCAGGGAACACTAGGCGCTGTAAGCTTTTTAGCTTAAGGCTCCGATTGTGAAGATTGTAGCTACAGTCATTTAAACACAAGAGGGGATCAAAACTTTTAAAAAATAAACAAATAAACAATAAATGAATAAAAAATAAACAAACAAATAAAAAATCAAACAAACAAAAAACACTGGAAAGCCAGTCATTTATTTTGAGTTGTGAGGCTTTTTAGTTCACAAGCAGCAAGAGTTGCTCTTAGAACAGTCATTACAAATTGTCTTCTACAGCCAACAGTCATTGCTTATGGCCGTAGCACTCTTAGGAATCCCGAGCTTGTGCGCTTAGTTAATACTTGGAATGGAGACTGCCAGGGAACACTAGGCGCTGTAAGCCATTGAGCTTAAGGCTCCGATTGTGAAGATTGTAGCTACAGTCATTTAAACACAAGAGGAGATCAAAACTTTTAAAAAATAAACAAATTAACAATAAATGAATAAAAAATAAACAAAGAAATAAAAAACAAATAAACAAAAAACACTGGAAAGCCAGTCATTTATTTTGAGTTTTGAGGCTTTTTAGTTTACAAGCAGCTCTGTAACAAGAGTTACTCTTAGAACAGGCATTACAAATAGTCTTCTACAGCCAACAGTCATTGCTTATGGCCGTAGCACTCTTAGGAATCCCGAGCTTGTGCGCTTAGTTAATACTTGGAATTGAGACTGCCAGGGAACACTAGGCGCTGTAAGCTTTTTAGCTTAAGGCTCCGATTGTGAAGATTGTAGCTACAGTCATTTAAACACAAGAGGGGATCAAAACTTTTAAAAAATAAACAAATAAACAATAAATGAATAAAAAATAAACAAACAAATAAAAAATCAAACAAACAAAAAACACTGGAAAGCCAGTCATTTATTTTGAGTTGTGAGGCTTTTTAGTTCACAAGCAGCAAGAGTTGCTCTTAGAACAGTCATTACAAATTGTCTTCTACAGCCAACAGTCATTGCTTATGGCCATAGCACTCTTAGGAATCCCGAGCTTGTGCGCTTAGTTAATACTTGGAATGGAGACTGCCAGGGAACACTAGGCGCTGTAAGCCATTGAGCTTAAGACTCCGATTGTGAAGATTGTAGCTACAGTCATTTAAACACAAGAGGAGATCAAAACTTTTAAAAAATAAACAAATAAACAATAAATGAATAAAAAATAAACAAAGAAATAAAAAACAAATAAACAAAAAACACTGGAAAGCCAGTCATTTATTTTGAGTTTTGAGGCTTTTTAGTTTACAAGCAGCTCTGTAACAAGAGTTACTCTTAGAACAGGCATTACAAATAGTCTTCTACAGCCAACAGTCATTGCTTATGGCCGTAGCACTCTTAGGAATCCCGAGCTTGTGCGCTTAGTTAATACTTGGAATTGAGACTGCCAGGGAACACTAGGCGCTGTAAGCTTTTTAGCTTAAGGCTCCGATTGTGAAGATTGTAGCTACAGTCATTTAAACACAAGAGGAGATCAAAACTTTTAAAAAATAAACAAATAAACAATAAATGAATAAAAAATAAACAAACAAATAAAAAAACAAACAAACAAAAAACACTGGAAAGCCAGTCATTTATTTTGAGTTGTGAGGCTTTTTAGTTCACAAGCAGCAAGAGTTGCTCTTAGAACAGTCATTACAAATTGTCTTCTACAGCCAACAGTCATTGCTTATGGCCATAGCACTCTTAGGAATCCCGAGCTTGTGCGCTTAGTTAATACTTGGAATGGAGACTGCCAGGGAACACTAGGCGCTGTAAGCCATTGAGCTTAAGGCTCCGATTGTGAAGATTGTAGCTACAGTCATTTAAACACAAGAGGAGATCAAAACTAAAAAAAAATAAACAAATAAACAATAAATGAATAAAAAATAAACAAACAAATAAAAAACAAATAAACAAAAAACACTGGAAAGCCAGTCATTTATTTTGAGTTTTGAGGCTTTTTAGTTTACAAGCAGCTCTGTAACAAGAGTTACTCTTAGAACAGGCATTACAAATAGTCTTCTACAGCCAACAGTCATTGCTTATGGCCGTAGCACTCTTAGGAATCCCGAGCTTGTGCGCTTAGTTAATACTTGGAATTGAGACTGCCAGGGAACACTAGGCGCTGTAAGCTTTTTAGCTTAAGGCTCCGATTGTGAAGATTGTAGCTACAGTCATTTAAACACAAGAGGAGATCAAAACTTTTAAAAAATAAACAAATAAACAATAAATGAATAAAAAATAAACAAACAAATAAAAAAACAAACAAACAAAAAGCACTGGAAAGCCAGTCATTTATTTTGAGTTGTGAGGCTTTTTAGTTCACAAGCAGCAAGAGTTGCTCTTAGAACAGTCATTACAAATTGTCTTCTACAGCCAACAGTCATTGCTTATGGCCATAGCACTCTTAGGAATCCCGAGCTTGTGCGCTTAGTTAATACTTGGAATGGAGACTGCCAGGGAACACTAGGCGCTGTAAGCCATTGAGCTTAAGGCTCCGATTGTGAAGATTGTAGCTACAGTCATTTAAACACAAGAGGAGATCAAAACTTTAAAAAAATAAACAAATAAACAATAAATGAATAAAAAATAAACAAAGAAATAAAAAAACAAATAAACAAAAAACACTGGAAAGCCAGTCATTTATTTTGAGTTTTGAGGCTTTTTAGTTTACAAGCAGCTCTGTAACAAGAGTTACTCTTAGAACAGGCATTACAAATATTCTTCTACAGCCAACAGTCATTGCTTATGGCCGTAGCACTCTTAGGAATCCCGAGCTTGTGCGCTTAGTTAATACTTGGAATTGAGACTGCCAGGGAACACTAGGCGCTGTAAGCTTTTTAGCTTAAGGCTCCGATTGTGAAGATTGTAGCTACAGTCATTTAAACACAAGAGGAGATCAAAACTTTTAAAAAATAAACAAATAAACAATAAATGAATAAAAAATAAACAAACAAATAAAAAAACAAACAAACAAAAAACACTGGAAAGCCAGTCATTTATTTTGAGTTGTGAGGCTTTTTAGTTCACAAGCAGCAAGAGTTGCTCTTAGAACAGTCATTACAAATTGTCTTCTACAGCCAACAGTCATTGCTTATGGCCATAGCACTCTTAGGAATCCCGAGCTTGTGCGCTTAGTTAATACTTGGAATGGAGACTGCCAGGGAACACTAGGCGCTGTAAGCCATTGAGCTTAAGGCTCCGATTGTGAAGATTGTAGCTACAGTCATTTAAACACAAGAGGAGATCAAAACTAAAAAAAAATAAACAAATAAACAATAAATGAATAAAAAATAAACAAACAAATAAAAAACAAATAAACAAAAAACACTGGAAAGCCAGTCATTTATTTTGAGTTTTGAGGCTTTTTAGTTTACAAGCAGCTCTGTAACAAGAGTTACTCTTAGAACAGGCATTACAAATAGTCTTCTACAGCCAACAGTCATTGCTTATGGCCGTAGCACTCTTAGGAATCCCGAGCTTGTGCGCTTAGTTAATACTTGGAATTGAGACTGCCAGGGAACACTAGGCGCTGTAAGCTTTTTAGCTTAAGGCTCCGATTGTGAAGATTGTAGCTACAGTCATTTAAACACAAGAGGAGATCAAAACTTTTAAAAAATAAACAAATAAACAATAAATGAATAAAAAATAAACAAACAAATAAAAAAACAAACAAACAAAAAGCACTGGAAAGCCAGTCATTTATTTTGAGTTGTGAGGCTTTTTAGTTCACAAGCAGCAAGAGTTGCTCTTAGAACAGTCATTACAAATTGTCTTCTACAGCCAACAGTCATTGCTTATGGCCATAGCACTCTTAGGAATCCCGAGCTTGTGCGCTTAGTTAATACTTGGAATGGAGACTGCCAGGGAACACTAGGCGCTGTAAGCCATTGAGCTTAAGGCTCCGATTGTGAAGATTGTAGCTACAGTCATTTAAACACAAGAGGAGATCAAAACTTTAAAAAAATAAACAAATAAACAATAAATGAATAAAAAATAAACAAAGAAATAAAAAAACAAATAAACAAAAAACACTGGAAAGCCAGTCATTTATTTTGAGTTTTGAGGCTTTTTAGTTTACAAGCAGCTCTGTAACAAGAGTTACTCTTAGAACAGAAATTACAAATAGTCTTCTACAGCCAACAGTCATTGCTTATGGCCGTAGCACTCTTAGGAATCCCGAGCTTGTGCGCTTAGTTAATACTTGGAATTGAGACTGCCAGGGAACACTAGGCGCTGTAAGCTTTTTAGCTTAAGGCTCCGATTGTGAAGATTGTAGCTACAGTCATTTAAACACAAGAGGAGATCAAAACTTTTAAAAAATAAACAAATAAACAATAAATGAATAAAAAATAAACAAACAAATAAAAAAACAAACAAACAAAAAACACTGGAAAGCCAGTCATTTATTTTGAGTTGTGAGGCTTTTTAGTTCACAAGCAGCAAGAGTTGCTCTTAGAACAGTCATTACAAATTGTCTTCTACAGCCAACAGTCATTGCTTATGGCCATAGCACTCTTAGGAATCCCGAGCTTGTGCGCTTAGTTAATACTTGGAATGGAGACTGCCAGGGAACACTAGGCGCTGTAAGCCATTGAGCTTAAGGCTCCGATTGTGAAGATTGTAGCTACAGTCATTTAAACACAAGAGGAGATCAAAACTTTTAAAAAATAAACAAATAAACAATAAATGAATAAAAAATAAACAAAGAAATAAAAAACAAATAAACAAAAAACACTGGAAAGCCAGTCATTTATTTTGAGTTTTGAGGCTTTTTAGTTTACAAGCAGCTCTGTAACAAGAGTTACTCTTAGAACAGGCATTACAAATAGTCTTCTACAGCCAACAGTCATTGCTTATGGCCGTAGCACTCTTAGGAATCCCGAGCTTGTGCGCTTAGTTAATACTTGGAATGGAGACTGCCAGGGAACACTAGGCGCTGTAAGCCATTGAGCTTAAGGCTCCGATTGTGAAGATTGTAGCTACAGTCATTTAAACACAAGAGGAGATCAAAACTTTTAAAAAAATAAACAAATAAACAGTAAATGAATAAAAAATAAACAAAGAAATAAAAAAACAAATAAACAAAAAACACTGGAAAGCCAGTCATTTATTTTGAGTTTTGAGGCTTTTTAGTTTACAAGCAGCTCTGTAACAAGAGTTACTCTTAGAACAGGCATTACAAATAGTCTTCTACAGCCAACAGTCATTGCTTATGGCCGTAGCACTCTTAGGAATCCCGAGCTTGTGCGCTTAGTTAATACTTGGAATTGAGACTGCCAGGGAACACTAGGCGCTGTAAGCTTTTTAGCTTAAGGCTCCGATTGTGAAGATTGTAGCTACAGTCATTTAAACACAAGAGGGGATCCAATCTTTTAAAAAATAAACAAATAAACAATAAATGAATAAAAAATAAACAAACAAATAAAAAAACAAACAAACAAAAAACACTGGAAAGCCAGTCATTTATTTTGAGTTGTGAGGCTTTTTAGTTCACAAGCAGCAAGAGTTGCTCTTAGAACAGTCATTACAAATTGTCTTCTACAGCCAACAGTCATTGCTTATGGCCATAGCACTCTTAGGAATCCCGAGCTTGTGCGCTTAGTTAATACTTGGAATGGAGACTGCCAGGGAACACTAGGCGCTGTAAGCCATTGAGCTTAAGGCTCCGATTGTGAAGATTGTAGCTACAGTCATTTAAACACAAGAGGAGATCAAAACTTTTAAAAAATAAACAAATAAACAATAAATGAATAAAAAATAAACAAAGAAATAAAAAAACAAATAAACAAAAAACACTGGAAAGCCAGTCATTTATTTTGAGTTTTGAGGCTTTTTAGTTTACAAGCAGCTCTGTAACAAGAGTTACTCTTAGAACAGGCATTACAAATAGTCTTCTACAGCCAACAGTCATTGCTTATGGCCGTAGCACTCTTAGGAATCCCGAGCTTGTGCGCTTAGTTAATACTTGGAATGGAGACTGCCAGAGAACACTAGGCGCTGTAAGCCATTGAGCTTAAGGCTCCGATTGTGAAGATTGTAGCTACAGTCATTTAAACACAAGAGGAGATCAAAACTTTTAAAAATTAAACAAATAAACAATAAATGAATAAAAAATAAACAAACAAATAAAAAAACAAATAAACAAAAAACACTGGAAAGCCAGTCATTTATTTTGAGTTTTGAGGCTTTTTAGTTTACAAGCAGCTCTGTAACAAGAGTTACTCTTAGAACAGGCATTACAAATAGTCTTCTACAGCCAACAGTCATTGCTTATGGCCGTAGCACTCTTAGGAATCCCGAGCTTGTGCGCTTAGTTAATACTTGGAATTGAGACTGCCAGGGAACACTAGGCGCTGTAAGCTTTTTAGCTTAAGGCTCCGATTGTGAAGATTGTAGCTACAGTCATTTAAACACAAGAGGGGATCAAAACTTTTAAAAAATAAACAAATAAACAATAAATGAATAAAAAATAAACAAACAAATAAAAAAACAAATAAACAAAAAACACTGGAAAGCCAGTCATTTATTTTGAGTTTTGAGGCTTTTTAGTTTACAAGCAGCTCTGTAACAAGAGTTACTCTTAGAACAGGCATTACAAATAGTCTTCTACAGCCAACAGTCATTGCTTATGGCCGTAGCACTCTTAGGAATCCCGAGCTTGTGCGCTTAGTTAATACTTGGAATTGAGACTGCCAGGGAACACTAGGCGCTGTAAGCTTTTTAGCTTAAGGCTCCGATTGTGAAGATTGTAGCTACAGTCATTTAAACACAAGAGGAGATCAAAACTTTTAAAAAAATAAACAAATAAACAATAAATGAATAAAAAATAAACAAACAAATAAAAAAAAACAAACAAACAAAAAACACTGGAAAGCCAGTCATTTATTTTGAGTTGTGAGGCTTTTTAGTTCACAAGCAGCAAGAGTTGCTCTTAGAACAGTCATTACAAATTGTCTTCTACAGCCAACAGTCATTGCTTATGGCCGTAGCACTCTTAGGAATCCCGAGCTTGTGCGCTTAGTTAATACTTGGAATTGAGACTGCCAGGGAACACTAGGCGCTGTAAGCCATTGAGCTTAAGGCTCCGATTGTGAAGATTGTAGCTACAGTCATTTAAACACAAGAGGAGATCAAAACTTTTAAAAAATAAACAAATAAACAATAAATGAATAAAAAATAAACAAAGAAATAAAAAAACAAATAAACAAAAAACACTGGAAAGCCAGTCATTTATTTTGAGTTTTGAGGCTTTTTAGTTTACAAGCAGCTCTGTAACAAGAGTTACTCTTAGAACAGGCATTACAAATAGTCTTCTACAGCCAACAGTCATTGCTTATGGCCGTAGCACTCTTAGGAATCCCGAGCTTGTGCGCTTAGTTAATACTTGGAATTGAGACTGCCAGGGAACACTAGGCGCTGTAAGCTTTTTAGCTTAAGGCTCCGATTGTGAAGATTGTAGCTACAGTCATTTAAACACAAGAGGGGATCAAAACTTTTAAAAAATAAACAAATAAACAATAAATGAATAAAAAATAAACAAACAAATAAAAAAACAAATAAACAAAAAACACTGGAAAGCCAGTCATTTATTTTGAGTTTTGAGGCTTTTTAGTTTACAAGCAGCTCTGTAACAAGAGTTACTCTTAGAACAGGCATTACAAATAGTCTTCTACAGCCAACAGTCATTGCTTATGGCCGTAGCACTCTTAGGAATCCCGAGCTTGTGCGCTTAGTTAATACTTGGAATTGAGACTGCCAGGGAACACTAGGCGCTGTAAGCTTTTTAGCTTAAGGCTCCGATTGTGAAGATTGTAGCTACAGTCATTTAAACACAAGAGGAGATCAAAACTTTTAAAAAATAAACAAATAAACAATAAATGAATAAAAAATAAACAAACAAATAAAAAAACAAACAAACAAAAAACACTGGAAAGCCAGTCATTTATTTTGAGTTGTGAGGCTTTTTAGTTCACAAGCAGCAAGAGTTGCTCTTAGAACAGTCATTACAAATTGTCTTCTACAGCCAACAGTCATTGCTTATGGCCATAGCACTCTTAGGAATCCCGAGCTTGTGCGCTTAGTTAATACTTGGAATGGAGACTGCCAGGGAACACTAGGCGCTGTAAGCCATTGAGCTTAAGGCTCCGATTGTGAAGATTGTAGCTACAGTCATTTAAACACAAGAGGAGATCAAAACTAAAAAAAAATAAACAAATAAACAATAAATGAATAAAAAATAAACAAACAAATAAAAAACAAATAAACAAAAAACACTGGAAAGCCAGTCATTTATTTTGAGTTTTGAGGCTTTTTAGTTTACAAGCAGCTCTGTAACAAGAGTTACTCTTAGAACAGGCATTACAAATAGTCTTCTACAGCCAACAGTCATTGCTTATGGCCGTAGCACTCTTAGGAATCCCGAGCTTGTGCGCTTAGTTAATACTTGGAATTGAGACTGCCAGGGAACACTAGGCGCTGTAAGCTTTTTAGCTTAAGGCTCCGATTGTGAAGATTGTAGCTACAGTCATTTAAACACAAGAGGAGATCAAAACTTTTAAAAAATAAACAAATAAACAATAAATGAATAAAAAATAAACAAACAAATAAAAAAACAAACAAACAAAAAACACTGGAAAGCCAGTCATTTATTTTGAGTTGTGAGGCTTTTTAGTTCACAAGCAGCAAGAGTTGCTCTTAGAACAGTCATTACAAATTGTCTTCTACAGCCAACAGTCATTGCTTATGGCCATAGCACTCTTAGGAATCCCGAGCTTGTGCGCTTAGTTAATACTTGGAATGGAGACTGCCAGGGAACACTAGGCGCTGTAAGCCATTGAGCTTAAGGCTCCGATTGTGAAGATTGTAGCTACAGTCATTTAAACACAAGAGGAGATCAAAACTTTTAAAAAATAAACAAATAAACAATAAATGAATAAAAAATAAACAAAGAAATAAAAAAACAAATAAACAAAAAACACTGGAAAGCCAGTCATTTATTTTGAGTTTTGAGGCTTTTTAGTTTACAAGCAGCTCTGTAACAAGAGTTACTCTTAGAACAGGCATTACAAATAGTCTTCTACAGCCAACAGTCATTGCTTATGGCCGTAGCACTCTTAGGAATCCCGAGCTTGTGCGCTTAGTTAATACTTGGAATGGAGACTGCCAGAGAACACTAGGCGCTGTAAGCCATTGAGCTTAAGGCTCCGATTGTGAAGATTGTAGCTACAGTCATTTAAACACAAGAGGAGATCAAAACTTTTAAAAATTAAACAAATAAACAATAAATGAATAAAAAATAAACAAACAAATAAAAAAACAAATAAACAAAAAACACTGGAAAGCCAGTCATTTATTTTGAGTTTTGAGGCTTTTTAGTTTACAAGCAGCTCTGTAACAAGAGTTACTCTTAGAACAGGCATTACAAATAGTCTTCTACAGCCAACAGTCATTGCTTATGGCCGTAGCACTCTTAGGAATCCCGAGCTTGTGCGCTTAGTTAATACTTGGAATTGAGACTGCCAGGGAACACTAGGCGCTGTAAGCTTTTTAGCTTAAGGCTCCGATTGTGAAGATTGTAGCTACAGTCATTTAAACACAAGAGGGGATCAAAACTTTTAAAAAATAAACAAATAAACAATAAATGAATAAAAAATAAACAAACAAATAAAAAAACAAATAAACAAAAAACACTGGAAAGCCAGTCATTTATTTTGAGTTTTGAGGCTTTTTAGTTTACAAGCAGCTCTGTAACAAGAGTTACTCTTAGAACAGGCATTACAAATAGTCTTCTACAGCCAACAGTCATTGCTTATGGCCGTAGCACTCTTAGGAATCCCGAGCTTGTGCGCTTAGTTAATACTTGGAATTGAGACTGCCAGGGAACACTAGGCGCTGTAAGCTTTTTAGCTTAAGGCTCCGATTGTGAAGATTGTAGCTACAGTCATTTAAACACAAGAGGAGATCAAAACTTTTAAAAAATAAACAAATAAACAATAAATGAATAAAAAATAAACAAACAAATAAAAAAACAAACAAACAAAAAACACTGGAAAGCCAGTCATTTATTTTGAGTTGTGAGGCTTTTTAGTTCACAAGCAGCAAGAGTTGCTCTTAGAACAGTCATTACAAATTGTCTTCTACAGCCAACAGTCATTGCTTATGGCCATAGCACTCTTAGGAATCCCGAGCTTGTGCGCTTAGTTAATACTTGGAATGGAGACTGCCAGGGAACACTAGGCGCTGTAAGCCATTGAGCTTAAGGCTCCGATTGTGAAGATTGTAGCTACAGTCATTTAAACACAAGAGGAGATCAAAACTAAAAAAAAATAAACAAATAAACAATAAATGAATAAAAAATAAACAAACAAATAAAAAACAAATAAACAAAAAACACTGGAAAGCCAGTCATTTATTTTGAGTTTTGAGGCTTTTTAGTTTACAAGCAGCTCTGTAACAAGAGTTACTCTTAGAACAGGCATTACAAATAGTCTTCTACAGCCAACAGTCATTGCTTATGGCCGTAGCACTCTTAGGAATCCCGAGCTTGTGCGCTTAGTTAATACTTGGAATTGAGACTGCCAGGGAACACTAGGCGCTGTAAGCTTTTTAGCTTAAGGCTCCGATTGTGAAGATTGTAGCTACAGTCATTTAAACACAAGAGGAGATCAAAACTTTTAAAAAATAAACAAATAAACAATAAATGAATAAAAAATAAACAAACAAATAAAAAAACAAACAAACAAAAAACACTGGAAAGCCAGTCATTTATTTTGAGTTGTGAGGCTTTTTAGTTCACAAGGAGCAAGAGTTGCTCTTAGAACAGTCATTACAAATTGTCTTCTACAGCCAACAGTCATTGCTTATGGCCATAGCACTCTTAGGAATCCCGAGCTTGTGCGCTTAGTTAATACTTGGAATGGAGACTGCCAGGGAACACTAGGCGCTGTAAGCCATTGAGCTTAAGGCTCCGATTGTGAAGATTGTAGCTACAGTCATTTAAACACAAGAGGAGATCAAAACTTTTAAAAAATAAACAAATAAACAATAAATGAATAAAAAATAAACAAAGAAATAAAAAAACAAATAAACAAAAAACACTGGAAAGCCAGTCATTTATTTTGAGTTTTGAGGCTTTTTAGTTTACAAGCAGCTCTGTAACAAGAGTTACTCTTAGAACAGGCATTACAAATAGTCTTCTACAGCCAACAGTCATTGCTTATGGCCGTAGCACTCTTAGGAATCCCGAGCTTGTGCGCTTAGTTAATACTTGGAATGGAGACTGCCAGAGAACACTAGGCGCTGTAAGCCATTGAGCTTAAGGCTCCGATTGTGAAGATTGTAGCTACAGTCATTTAAACACAAGAGGAGATCAAAACTTTTAAAAATTAAACAAATAAACAATAAATGAATAAAAAATAAACAAACAAATAAAAAAACAAATAAACAAAAAACACTGGAAAGCCAGTCATTTATTTTGAGTTTTGAGGCTTTTTAGTTTACAAGCAGCTCTGTAACAAGAGTTACTCTTAGAACAGGCATTACAAATAGTCTTCTACAGCCAACAGTCATTGCTTATGGCCGTAGCACTCTTAGGAATCCCGAGCTTGTGCGCTTAGTTAATACTTGGAATTGAGACTGCCAGGGAACACTAGGCGCTGTAAGCTTTTTAGCTTAAGGCTCCGATTGTGAAGATTGTAGCTACAGTCATTTAAACACAAGAGGGGATCAAAACTTTTAAAAAATAAACAAATAAACAATAAATGAATAAAAAATAAACAAACAAATAAAAAAACAAATAAACAAAAAACACTGGAAAGCCAGTCATTTATTTTGAGTTTTGAGGCTTTTTAGTTTACAAGCAGCTCTGTAACAAGAGTTACTCTTAGAACAGGCATTACAAATAGTCTTCTACAGCCAACAGTCATTGCTTATGGCCGTAGCACTCTTAGGAATCCCGAGCTTGTGCGCTTAGTTAATACTTGGAATTGAGACTGCCAGGGAACACTAGGCGCTGTAAGCTTTTTAGCTTAAGGCTCCGATTGTGAAGATTGTAGCTACAGTCATTTAAACACAAGAGGAGATCAAAACTTTTAAAAAATAAACAAATAAACAATAAATGAATAAAAAATAAACAAACAAATAAAAAAACAAACAAACAAAAAACACTGGAAAGCCAGTCATTTATTTTGAGTTGTGAGGCTTTTTAGTTCACAAGCAGCAAGAGTTGCTCTTAGAACAGTCATTACAAATTGTCTTCTACAGCCAACAGTCATTGCTTATGGCCATAGCACTCTTAGGAATCCCGAGCTTGTGCGCTTAGTTAATACTTGGAATGGAGACTGCCAGGGAACACTAGGCGCTGTAAGCCATTGAGCTTAAGGCTCCGATTGTGAAGATTGTAGCTACAGTCATTTAAACACAAGAGGAGATCAAAACTAAAAAAAAATAAACAAATAAACAATAAATGAATAAAAAATAAACAAACAAATAAAAAACAAATAAACAAAAAACACTGGAAAGCCAGTCATTTATTTTGAGTTTTGAGGCTTTTTAGTTTACAAGCAGCTCTGTAACAAGAGTTACTCTTAGAACAGGCATTACAAATAGTCTTCTACAGCCAACAGTCATTGCTTATGGCCGTAGCACTCTTAGGAATCCCGAGCTTGTGCGCTTAGTTAATACTTGGAATTGAGACTGCCAGGGAACACTAGGCGCTGTAAGCTTTTTAGCTTAAGGCTCCGATTGTGAAGATTGTAGCTACAGTCATTTAAACACAAGAGGAGATCAAAACTTTTAAAAAATAAACAAATAAACAATAAATGAATAAAAAATAAACAAACAAATAAAAAAACAAACAAACAAAAAGCACTGGAAAGCCAGTCATTTATTTTGAGTTGTGAGGCTTTTTAGTTCACAAGCAGCAAGAGTTGCTCTTAGAACAGTCATTACAAATTGTCTTCTACAGCCAACAGTCATTGCTTATGGCCATAGCACTCTTAGGAATCCCGAGCTTGTGCGCTTAGTTAATACTTGGAATGGAGACTGCCAGGGAACACTAGGCGCTGTAAGCCATTGAGCTTAAGGCTCCGATTGTGAAGATTGTAGCTACAGTCATTTAAACACAAGAGGAGATCAAAACTTTAAAAAAATAAACAAATAAACAATAAATGAATAAAAAATAAACAAAGAAATAAAAAAACAAATAAACAAAAAACACTGGAAAGCCAGTCATTTATTTTGAGTTTTGAGGCTTTTTAGTTTACAAGCAGCTCTGTAACAAGAGTTACTCTTAGAACAGGCATTACAAATAGTCTTCTACAGCCAACAGTCATTGCTTATGGCCGTAGCACTCTTAGGAATCCCGAGCTTGTGCGCTTAGTTAATACTTGGAATTGAGACTGCCAGGGAACACTAGGCGCTGTAAGCTTTTTAGCTTAAGGCTCCGATTGTGAAGATTGTAGCTACAGTCATTTAAACACAAGAGGAGATCAAAACTTTTAAAAAATAAACAAATAAACAATAAATGAATAAAAAATAAACAAACAAATAAAAAAACAAACAAACAAAAAACACTGGAAAGCCAGTCATTTATTTTGAGTTGTGAGGCTTTTTAGTTCACAAGCAGCAAGAGTTGCTCTTAGAACAGTCATTACAAATTGTCTTCTACAGCCAACAGTCATTGCTTATGGCCATAGCACTCTTAGGAATCCCGAGCTTGTGCGCTTAGTTAATACTTGGAATGGAGACTGCCAGGGAACACTAGGCGCTGTAAGCCATTGAGCTTAAGGCTCCGATTGTGAAGATTGTAGCTACAGTCATTTAAACACAAGAGGAGATCAAAACTTTTAAAAAATAAACAAATAAACAATAAATGAATAAAAAATAAACAAAGAAATAAAAAACAAATAAACAAAAAACACTGGAAAGCCAGTCATTTATTTTGAGTTTTGAGGCTTTTTAGTTTACAAGCAGCTCTGTAACAAGAGTTACTCTTAGAACAGGCATTACAAATAGTCTTCTACAGCCAACAGTCATTGCTTATGGCCGTAGCACTCTTAGGAATCCCGAGCTTGTGCGCTTAGTTAATACTTGGAATGGAGACTGCCAGGGAACACTAGGCGCTGTAAGCCATTGAGCTTAAGGCTCCGATTGTGAAGATTGTAGCTACAGTCATTTAAACACAAGAGGAGATCAAAACTTTTAAAAAAATAAACAAATAAACAGTAAATGAATAAAAAATAAACAAAGAAATAAAAAAACAAATAAACAAAAAACACTGGAAAGCCAGTCATTTATTTTGAGTTTTGAGGCTTTTTAGTTTACAAGCAGCTCTGTAACAAGAGTTACTCTTAGAACAGGCATTACAAATAGTCTTCTACAGCCAACAGTCATTGCTTATGGCCGTAGCACTCTTAGGAATCCCGAGCTTGTGCGCTTAGTTAATACTTGGAATTGAGACTGCCAGGGAACACTAGGCGCTGTAAGCTTTTTAGCTTAAGGCTCCGATTGTGAAGATTGTAGCTACAGTCATTTAAACACAAGAGGGGATCCAATCTTTTAAAAAATAAACAAATAAACAATAAATGAATAAAAAATAAACAAACAAATAAAAAAACAAACAAACAAAAAACACTGGAAAGCCAGTCATTTATTTTGAGTTGTGAGGCTTTTTAGTTCACAAGCAGCAAGAGTTGCTCTTAGAACAGTCATTACAAATTGTCTTCTACAGCCAACAGTCATTGCTTATGGCCATAGCACTCTTAGGAATCCCGAGCTTGTGCGCTTAGTTAATACTTGGAATGGAGACTGCCAGGGAACACTAGGCGCTGTAAGCCA
Source organism: Hoplias malabaricus (assembly GCF_029633855.1). Taxonomy (NCBI): domain Eukaryota; kingdom Metazoa; phylum Chordata; class Actinopteri; order Characiformes; family Erythrinidae; genus Hoplias; species Hoplias malabaricus. Next base: position 17,332,933 of record NC_089811.1, on the reverse strand, counting down.
TTGAGCTTAAGGCTCCGATTGTGAAGATTGTAGCTACAGTCATTTAAACACAAGAGGAGATCAAAACTTTTAAAAAATAAACAAATAAACAATAAATGAATAAAAAATAAACAAAGAAATAAAAAAACAAATAAACAAAAAACACTGGAAAGCCAGTCATTTATTTTGAGTTTTGAGGCTTTTTAGTTTACAAGCAGCTCTGTAACAAGAGTTACTCTTAGAACAGGCATTACAAATAGTCTTCTACAGCCAACAGTCATTGCTTATGGCCGTAGCACTCTTAGGAATCCCGAGCTTGTGCGCTTAGTTAATACTTGGAATGGAGACTGCCAGAGAACACTAGGCGCTGTAAGCCATTGAGCTTAAGGCTCCGATTGTGAAGATTGTAGCTACAGTCATTTAAACACAAGAGGAGATCAAAACTTTTAAAAATTAAACAAATAAACAATAAATGAATAAAAAATAAACAAACAAATAAAAAAACAAATAAACAAAAAACACTGGAAAGCCAGTCATTTATTTTGAGTTTTGAGGCTTTTTAGTTTACAAGCAGCTCTGTAACAAGAGTTACTCTTAGAACAGGCATTACAAATAGTCTTCTACAGCCAACAGTCATTGCTTATGGCCGTAGCACTCTTAGGAATCCCGAGCTTGTGCGCTTAGTTAATACTTGGAATTGAGACTGCCAGGGAACACTAGGCGCTGTAAGCTTTTTAGCTTAAGGCTCCGATTGTGAAGATTGTAGCTACAGTCATTTAAACACAAGAGGGGATCAAAACTTTTAAAAAATAAACAAATAAACAATAAATGAATAAAAAATAAACAAACAAATAAAAAAACAAATAAACAAAAAACACTGGAAAGCCAGTCATTTATTTTGAGTTTTGAGGCTTTTTAGTTTACAAGCAGCTCTGTAACAAGAGTTACTCTTAGAACAGGCATTACAAATAGTCTTCTACAGCCAACAGTCATTGCTTATGGCCGTAGCACTCTTAGGAATCCCGAGCTTGTGCGCTTAGTTAATACTTGGAATTGAGACTGCCAGGGAACACTAGGCGCTGTAAGCTTTTTAGCTTAAGGCTCCGATTGTGAAGATTGTAGCTACAGTCATTTAAACACAAGAGGAGATCAAAACTTTTAAAAAAATAAACAAATAAACAATAAATGAATAAAAAATAAACAAACAAATAAAAAAAAACAAACAAACAAAAAACACTGGAAAGCCAGTCATTTATTTTGAGTTGTGAGGCTTTTTAGTTCACAAGCAGCAAGAGTTGCTCTTAGAACAGTCATTACAAATTGTCTTCTACAGCCAACAGTCATTGCTTATGGCCGTAGCACTCTTAGGAATCCCGAGCTTGTGCGCTTAGTTAATACTTGGAATGGAGACTGCCAGGGAACACTAGGCGCTGTAAGCCATTGAGCTTAAGGCTCCGATTGTGAAGATTGTAGCTACAGTCATTTAAACACAAGAGGAGATCAAAACTTTTAAAAAATAAACAAATAAACAATAAATGAATAAAAAATAAACAAAGAAATAAAAAAACAAATAAACAAAAAACACTGGAAAGCCAGTCATTTATTTTGAGTTTTGAGGCTTTTTAGTTTACAAGCAGCTCTGTAACAAGAGTTACTCTTAGAACAGGCATTACAAATAGTCTTCTACAGCCAACAGTCATTGCTTATGGCCGTAGCACTCTTAGGAATCCCGAGCTTGTGCGCTTAGTTAATACTTGGAATGGAGACTGCCAGAGAACACTAGGCGCTGTAAGCCATTGAGCTTAAGGCTCCGATTGTGAAGATTGTAGCTACAGTCATTTAAACACAAGAGGAGATCAAAACTTTTAAAAATTAAACAAATAAACAATAAATGAATAAAAAATAAACAAAGAAATAAAAAAACAAATAAACAAAAAACACTGGAAAGCCAGTCATTTATTTTGAGTTTTGAGGCTTTTTAGTTTACAAGCAGCTCTGTAACAAGAGTTACTCTTAGAACAGGCATTACAAATAGTCTTCTACAGCCAACAGTCATTGCTTATGGCCGTAGCACTCTTAGGAATCCCGAGCTTGTGCGCTTAGTTAATACTTGGAATTGAGACTGCCAGGGAACACTAGGCGCTGTAAGCTTTTTAGCTTAAGGCTCCGATTGTGAAGATTGTAGCTACAGTCATTTAAACACAAGAGGGGATCAAAACTTTTAAAAAATAAACAAATAAACAATAAATGAATAAAAAATAAACAAACAAATAAAAAAACAAATAAACAAAAAACACTGGAAAGCCAGTCATTTATTTTGAGTTTTGAGGCTTTTTAGTTTACAAGCAGCTCTGTAACAAGAGTTACTCTTAGAACAGGCATTACAAATAGTCTTCTACAGCCAACAGTCATTGCTTATGGCCGTAGCACTCTTAGGAATCCCGAGCTTGTGCGCTTAGTTAATACTTGGAATTGAGACTGCCAGGGAACACTAGGCGCTGTAAGCTTTTTAGCTTAAGGCTCCGATTGTGAAGATTGTAGCTACAGTCATTTAAACACAAGAGGAGATCAAAACTTTTTAAAAAATAAACAAATAAACAATAAATGAATAAAAAATAAACAAACAAATAAAAAAAACAAACAAACAAAAAACACTGGAAAGCCAGTCATTTATTTTGAGTTGTGAGGCTTTTTAGTTCACAAGCAGCAAGAGTTGCTCTTAGAACAGTCATTACAAATTGTCTTCTACAGCCAACAGTCATTGCTTATGGCCGTAGCACTCTTAGGAATCCCGAGCTTGTGCGCTTAGTTAATACTTGGAATGGAGACTGCCAGGGAACACTAGGCGCTGTAAGCCATTGAGCTTAAGGCTCCGATTGTGAAGATTGTAGCTACAGTCATTTAAACACAAGAGGAGATCAAAACTTTTAAAAAATAAACAAATAAACAATAAATGAATAAAAAATAAACAAACAAATAAAAAAACAAACAAACAAAAAACACTGGAAAGCCAGTCATTTATTTTGAGTTGTGAGGCTTTTTAGTTCACAAGCAGCAAGAGTTGCTCTTAGAACAGTCATTACAAATTGTCTTCTACAGCCAACAGTCATTGCTTATGGCCATAGCACTCTTAGGAATCCCGAGCTTGTGCGCTTAGTTAATACTTGGAATGGAGACTGCCAGGGAACACTAGGCGCTGTAAGCCATTGAGCTTAAGGCTCCGATTGTGAAGATTGTAGCTACAGTCATTTAAACACAAGAGGAGATCAAAACTTTTAAAAAATAAACAAATAAACAATAAATGAATAAAAAATAAACAAAGAAATAAAAAACAAATAAACAAAAAACACTGGAAAGCCAGTCATTTATTTTGAGTTTTGAGGCTTTTTAGTTTACAAGCAGCTCTGTAACAAGAGTTACTCTTAGAACAGGCATTACAAATAGTCTTCTACAGCCAACAGTCATTGCTTATGGCCGTAGCACTCTTAGGAATCCCGAGCTTGTGCGCTTAGTTAATACTTGGAATTGAGACTGCCAGGGAACACTAGGCGCTGTAAGCTTTTTAGCTTAAGGCTCCGATTGTGAAGATTGTAGCTACAGTCATTTAAACACAAGAGGGGATCAAAACTTTTAAAAAATAAACAAATAAACAATAAATGAATAAAAAATAAACAAACAAATAAAAAATCAAACAAACAAAAAACACTGGAAAGCCAGTCATTTATTTTGAGTTGTGAGGCTTTTTAGTTCACAAGCAGCAAGAGTTGCTCTTAGAACAGTCATTACAAATTGTCTTCTACAGCCAACAGTCATTGCTTATGGCCATAGCACTCTTAGGAATCCCGAGCTTGTGCGCTTAGTTAATACTTGGAATGGAGACTGCCAGGGAACACTAGGCGCTGTAAGCCATTGAGCTTAAGACTCCGATTGTGAAGATTGTAGCTACAGTCATTTAAACACAAGAGGAGATCAAAACTTTTAAAAAATAAACAAATAAACAATAAATGAATAAAAAATAAACAAAGAAATAAAAAACAAATAAACAAAAAACACTGGAAAGCCAGTCATTTATTTTGAGTTTTGAGGCTTTTTAGTTTACAAGCAGCTCTGTAACAAGAGTTACTCTTAGAACAGGCATTACAAATAGTCTTCTACAGCCAACAGTCATTGCTTATGGCCGTAGCACTCTTAGGAATCCCGAGCTTGTGCGCTTAGTTAATACTTGGAATTGAGACTGCCAGGGAACACTAGGCGCTGTAAGCTTTTTAGCTTAAGGCTCCGATTGTGAAGATTGTAGCTACAGTCATTTAAACACAAGAGGAGATCAAAACTTTTAAAAAATAAACAAATAAACAATAAATGAATAAAAAATAAACAAACAAATAAAAAAACAAACAAACAAAAAACACTGGAAAGCCAGTCATTTATTTTGAGTTGTGAGGCTTTTTAGTTCACAAGCAGCAAGAGTTGCTCTTAGAACAGTCATTACAAATTGTCTTCTACAGCCAACAGTCATTGCTTATGGCCATAGCACTCTTAGGAATCCCGAGCTTGTGCGCTTAGTTAATACTTGGAATGGAGACTGCCAGGGAACACTAGGCGCTGTAAGCCATTGAGCTTAAGGCTCCGATTGTGAAGATTGTAGCTACAGTCATTTAAACACAAGAGGAGATCAAAACTTTAAAAAAATAAACAAATAAACAATAAATGAATAAAAAATAAACAAAGAAATAAAAAAACAAATAAACAAAAAACACTGGAAAGCCAGTCATTTATTTTGAGTTTTGAGGCTTTTTAGTTTACAAGCAGCTCTGTAACAAGAGTTACTCTTAGAACAGGCATTACAAATAGTCTTCTACAGCCAACAGTCATTGCTTATGGCCGTAACACTCTTAGGAATCCCGAGCTTGTGCGCTTAGTTAATACTTGGAATTGAGACTGCCAGGGAACACTAGGCGCTGTAAGCTTTTTAGCTTAAGGCTCCGATTGTGAAGATTGTAGCTACAGTCATTTAAACACAAGAGGAGATCAAAACTTTTAAAAAATAAACAAATAAACAATAAATGAATAAAAAATAAACAAACAAATAAAAAAACAAACAAACAAAAAACACTGGAAAGCCAGTCATTTATTTTGAGTTGTGAGGCTTTTTAGTTCACAAGCAGCAAGAGTTGCTCTTAGAACAGTCATTACAAATTGTCTTCTACAGCCAACAGTCATTGCTTATGGCCATAGCACTCTTAGGAATCCCGAGCTTGTGCGCTTAGTTAATACTTGGAATGGAGACTGCCAGGGAACACTAGGCGCTGTAAGCCATTGAGCTTAAGGCTCCGATTGTGAAGATTGTAGCTACAGTCATTTAAACACAAGAGGAGATCAAAACTTTTAAAAAATAAACAAATAAACAATAAATGAATAAAAAATAAACAAAGAAATAAAAAACAAATAAACAAAAAACACTGGAAAGCCAGTCATTTATTTTGAGTTTTGAGGCTTTTTAGTTTACAAGCAGCTCTGTAACAAGAGTTACTCTTAGAACAGGCATTACAAATAGTCTTCTACAGCCAACAGTCATTGCTTATGGCCGTAGCACTCTTAGGAATCCCGAGCTTGTGCGCTTAGTTAATACTTGGAATTGAGACTGCCAGGGAACACTAGGCGCTGTAAGCTTTTTAGCTTAAGGCTCCGATTGTGAAGATTGTAGCTACAGTCATTTAAACACAAGAGGGGATCAAAACTTTTAAAAAATAAACAAATAAACAATAAATGAATAAAAAATAAACAAACAAATAAAAAATCAAACAAACAAAAAACACTGGAAAGCCAGTCATTTATTTTGAGTTGTGAGGCTTTTTAGTTCACAAGCAGCAAGAGTTGCTCTTAGAACAGTCATTACAAATTGTCTTCTACAGCCAACAGTCATTGCTTATGGCCATAGCACTCTTAGGAATCCCGAGCTTGTGCGCTTAGTTAATACTTGGAATGGAGACTGCCAGGGAACACTAGGCGCTGTAAGCCATTGAGCTTAAGGCTCCGATTGTGAAGATTGTAGCTACAGTCATTTAAACACAAGAGGAGATCAAAACTTTTAAAAAATAAACAAATAAACAATAAATGAATAAAAAATAAACAAAGAAATAAAAAACAAATAAACAAAAAACACTGGAAAGCCAGTCATTTATTTTGAGTTTTGAGGCTTTTTAGTTTACAAGCAGCTCTGTAACAAGAGTTACTCTTAGAACAGGCATTACAAATAGTCTTCTACAGCCAACAGTCATTGCTTATGGCCGTAGCACTCTTAGGAATCCCGAGCTTGTGCGCTTAGTTAATACTTGGAATTGAGACTGCCAGGGAACACTAGGCGCTGTAAGCTTTTTAGCTTAAGGCTCCGATTGTGAAGATTGTAGCTACAGTCATTTAAACACAAGAGGAGATCAAAACTTTTAAAAAATAAACAAATAAACAATAAATGAATAAAAAATAAACAAACAAATAAAAAAACAAACAAACAAAAAACACTGGAAAGCCAGTCATTTATTTTGAGTTGTGAGGCTTTTTAGTTCACAAGCAGCAAGAGTTGCTCTTAGAACAGTCATTACAAATTGTCTTCTACAGCCAACAGTCATTGCTTATGGCCATAGCACTCTTAGGAATCCCGAGCTTGTGCGCTTAGTTAATACTTGGAATGGAGACTGCCAGGGAACACTAGGCGCTGTAAGCCATTGAGCTTAAGGCTCCGATTGTGAAGATTGTAGCTACAGTCATTTAAACACAAGAGGAGATCAAAACTTTAAAAAAATAAACAAATAAACAATAAATGAATAAAAAATAAACAAAGAAATAAAAAAACAAATAAACAAAAAACACTGGAAAGCCAGTCATTTATTTTGAGTTTTGAGGCTTTTTAGTTTACAAGCAGCTCTGTAACAAGAGTTACTCTTAGAACAGGCATTACAAATAGTCTTCTACAGCCAACAGTCATTGCTTATGGCCGTAGCACTCTTAGGAATCCCGAGCTTGTGCGCTTAGTTAATACTTGGAATTGAGACTGCCAGGGAACACTAGGCGCTGTAAGCTTTTTAGCTTAAGGCTCCGATTGTGAAGATTGTAGCTACAGTCATTTAAACACAAGAGGAGATCAAAACTTTTAAAAAATAAACAAATAAACAATAAATGAATAAAAAATAAACAAAGAAATAAAAAACAAATAAACAAAAAACACTGGAAAGCCAGTCATTTATTTTGAGTTTTGAGGCTTTTTAGTTTACAAGCAGCTCTGTAACAAGAGTTACTCTTAGAACAGGCATTACAAATAGTCTTCTACAGCCAACAGTCATTGCTTATGGCCGTAGCACTCTTAGGAATCCCGAGCTTGTGCGCTTAGTTAATACTTGGAATTGAGACTGCCAGGGAACACTAGGCGCTGTAAGCTTTTTAGCTTAAGGCTCCGATTGTGAAGATTGTAGCTACAGTCATTTAAACACAAGAGGGGATCAAAACTTTTAAAAAATAAACAAATAAACAATAAATGAATAAAAAATAAACAAACAAATAAAAAATCAAACAAACAAAAAACACTGGAAAGCCAGTCATTTATTTTGAGTTGTGAGGCTTTTTAGTTCACAAGCAGCAAGAGTTGCTCTTAGAACAGTCATTACAAATTGTCTTCTACAGCCAACAGTCATTGCTTATGGCCATAGCACTCTTAGGAATCCCGAGCTTGTGCGCTTAGTTAATACTTGGAATGGAGACTGCCAGGGAACACTAGGCGCTGTAAGCCATTGAGCTTAAGACTCCGATTGTGAAGATTGTAGCTACAGTCATTTAAACACAAGAGGAGATCAAAACTTTTAAAAAATAAACAAATAAACAATAAATGAATAAAAAATAAACAAAGAAATAAAAAACAAATAAACAAAAAACACTGGAAAGCCAGTCATTTATTTTGAGTTTTGAGGCTTTTTAGTTTACAAGCAGCTCTGTAACAAGAGTTACTCTTAGAACAGGCATTACAAATAGTCTTCTACAGCCAACAGTCATTGCTTATGGCCGTAGCACTCTTAGGAATCCCGAGCTTGTGCGCTTAGTTAATACTTGGAATTGAGACTGCCAGGGAACACTAGGCGCTGTAAGCTTTTTAGCTTAAGGCTCCGATTGTGAAGATTGTAGCTACAGTCATTTAAACACAAGAGGAGATCAAAACTTTTAAAAAATAAACAAATAAACAATAAATGAATAAAAAATAAACAAACAAATAAAAAAACAAACAAACAAAAAACACTGGAAAGCCAGTCATTTATTTTGAGTTGTGAGGCTTTTTAGTTCACAAGCAGCAAGAGTTGCTCTTAGAACAGTCATTACAAATTGTCTTCTACAGCCAACAGTCATTGCTTATGGCCATAGCACTCTTAGGAATCCCGAGCTTGTGCGCTTAGTTAATACTTGGAATGGAGACTGCCAGGGAACACTAGGCGCTGTAAGCCATTGAGCTTAAGGCTCCGATTGTGAAGATTGTAGCTACAGTCATTTAAACACAAGAGGAGATCAAAACTTTAAAAAAATAAACAAATAAACAATAAATGAATAAAAAATAAACAAACAAATAAAAAAACAAATAAACAAAAAACACTGGAAAGCCAGTCATTTATTTTGAGTTTTGAGGCTTTTTAGTTTACAAGCAGCTCTGTAACAAGAGTTACTCTTAGAACAGGCATTACAAATAGTCTTCTACAGCCAACAGTCATTGCTTATGGCCGTAACACTCTTAGGAATCCCGAGCTTGTGCGCTTAGTTAATACTTGGAATTGAGACTGCCAGGGAACACTAGGCGCTGTAAGCTTTTTAGCTTAAGGCTCCGATTGTGAAGATTGTAGCTACAGTCATTTAAACACAAGAGGAGATCAAAACTTTTAAAAAATAAACAAATAAACAATAAATGAATAAAAAATAAACAAACAAATAAAAAAACAAACAAACAAAAAACACTGGAAAGCCAGTCATTTATTTTGAGTTGTGAGGCTTTTTAGTTCACAAGCAGCAAGAGTTGCTCTTAGAACAGTCATTACAAATTGTCTTCTACAGCCAACAGTCATTGCTTATGGCCATAGCACTCTTAGGAATCCCGAGCTTGTGCGCTTAGTTAATACTTGGAATGGAGACTGCCAGGGAACACTAGGCGCTGTAAGCCATTGAGCTTAAGGCTCCGATTGTGAAGATTGTAGCTACAGTCATTTAAACACAAGAGGAGATCAAAACTTTTAAAAAATAAACAAATAAACAATAAATGAATAAAAAATAAACAAAGAAATAAAAAACAAATAAACAAAAAACACTGGAAAGCCAGTCATTTATTTTGAGTTTTGAGGCTTTTTAGTTTACAAGCAGCTCTGTAACAAGAGTTACTCTTAGAACAGGCATTACAAATAGTCTTCTACAGCCAACAGTCATTGCTTATGGCCGTAGCACTCTTAGGAATCCCGAGCTTGTGCGCTTAGTTAATACTTGGAATGGAGACTGCCAGGGAACACTAGGCGCTGTAAGCTTTTTAGCTTAAGGCTCCGATTGTGAAGATTGTAGCTACAGTCATTTAAACACAAGAGGAGATCAAAACTTTTAAAAAATAAACAAATAAACAATAAATGAATAAAAAATAAACAAACAAATAAAAAAACAAACAAACAAAAAACACTGGAAAGCCAGTCATTTATTTTGAGTTGTGAGGCTTTTTAGTTCACAAGCAGCAAGAGTTGCTCTTAGAACAGTCATTACAAATTGTCTTCTACAGCCAACAGTCATTGCTTATGGCCATAGCACTCTTAGGAATCCCGAGCTTGTGCGCTTAGTTAATACTTGGAATGGAGACTGCCAGGGAACACTAGGCGCTGTAAGCCATTGAGCTTAAGGCTCCGATTGTGAAGATTGTAGCTACAGTCATTTAAACACAAGTGGAGATCAAAACTTTTAAAAAAATAAACAAATAAACAATAAATGAATAAAAAATAAACAAAGAAATAAAAAAACAAATAAACAAAAAACACTGGAAAGCCAGTCATTTATTTTGAGTTTTGAGGCTTTTTAGTTTACAAGCAGCTCTGTAACAAGAGTTACTCTTAGAACAGGCATTACAAATAGCCTTCTACAGCCAACAGTCATTGCTTATGGCCGTAGCACTCTTAGGAATCCCGAGCTTGTGCGCTTAGTTAATACTTGGAATTGAGACTGCCAGGGAACACTAGGCGCTGTAAGCTTTTTAGCTTAAGGCTCCGATTGTGAAGATTGTAGCTACAGTCATTTAAACACAAGAGGAGATCAAAACTTTTAAAAAATAAACAAATAAACAATAAATGAATAAAAAATAAACAAACAAATAAAAAAACAAACAAACAAAAAACACTGGAAAGCCAGTCATTTATTTTGAGTTGTGAGGCTTTTTAGTTCACAAGCAGCAAGAGTTGCTCTTAGAACAGTCATTACAAATTGTCTTCTACAGCCAACAGTCATTGCTTATGGCCATAGCACTCTTAGGAATCCCGAGCTTGTGCGCTTAGTTAATACTTGGAATGGAGACTGCCAGGGAACACTAGGCGCTGTAAGCCATTGAGCTTAAGGCTCCGATTGTGAAGATTGTAGCTACAGTCATTTAAACACAAGAGGAGATCAAAACTTTTAAAAAATAAACAAATAAACAATAGATGAATAAAAAATAAACAAAGAAATAAAAAACAAATAAACAAAAAACACTGGAAAGCCAGTCATTTATTTTGAGTTTTGAGGCTTTTTAGTTTACAAGCAGCTCTGTAACAAGAGTTACTCTTAGAACAGGCATTACAAATAGTCTTCTACAGCCAACAGTCATTGCTTATGGCCGTAGCACTCTTAGGAATCCCGAGCTTGTGCGCTTAGTTAATACTTGGAATTGAGACTGCCAGGGAACACTAGGCGCTGTAAGCTTTTTAGCTTAAGGCTCCGATTGTGAAGATTGTAGCTACAGTCATTTAAACACAAGAGGGGATCAAAACTTTTAAAAAATAAACAAATAAACAATAAATGAATAAAAAATAAACAAACAAATAAAAAATCAAACAAACAAAAAACACTGGAAAGCCAGTCATTTATTTTGAGTTGTGAGGCTTTTTAGTTCACAAGCAGCAAGAGTTGCTCTTAGAACAGTCATTACAAACTGTCTTCTACAGCCAACAGTCATTGCTTATGGCCATAGCACTCTTAGGAATCCTGAGCTTGTGCGCTTAGTTAATACTTGGAATGGAGACTGCCAGGGAACACTAGGCGCTGTAAGCCATTGAGCTTAAGACTCCGATTGTGAAGATTGTAGCTACAGTCATTTAAACACAAGAGGAGATCAAAACTTTTAAAAAATAAACAAATAAACAATAAATGAATAAAAAATAAACAAAGAAATAAAAAAACAAATAAACAAAAAACACTGGAAAGCCAGTCATTTATTTTGAGTTTTGAGGCTTTTTAGTTTACAAGCAGCTCTGTAACAAGAGTTACTCTTAGAACAGGCATTACAAATAGTCTTCTACAGCCAACAGTCATTGCTTATGGCCGTAGCACTCTTAGGAATCCCGAGCTTGTGCGCTTAGTTAATACTTGGAATGGAGACTGCCAGAGAACACTAGGCGCTGTAAGCCATTGAGCTTAAGGCTCCGATTGTGAAGATTGTAGCTACAGTCATTTAAACACAAGAGGAGATCAAAACTTTTAAAAATTAAACAAATAAACAATAAATGAATAAAAAATAAACAAACAAATAAAAAAACAAATAAACAAAAAACACTGGAAAGCCAGTCATTTATTTTGAGTTTTGAGGCTTTTTAGTTTACAAGCAGCTCTGTAACAAGAGTTACTCTTAGAACAGGCATTACAAATAGTCTTCTACAGCCAACAGTCATTGCTTATGGCCGTAGCACTCTTAGGAATCCCGAGCTTGTGCGCTTAGTTAATACTTGGAATTGAGACTGCCAGGGAACACTAGGCGCTGTAAGCTTTTTAGCTTAAGGCTCCGATTGTGAAGATTGTAGCTACAGTCATTTAAACACAAGAGGAGATCAAAACTTTTAAAAAATAAACAAATAAACAATAAATGAATAAAAAATAAACAAACAAATAAAAAAACAAACAAACAAAAAACACTGGAAAGCCAGTCATTTATTTTGAGTTGTGAGGCTTTTTAGTTCACAAGCAGCAAGAGTTGCTCTTAGAACAGTCATTACAAATTGTCTTCTACAGCCAACAGTCATTGCTTATGGCCATAGCACTCTTAGGAATCCTGAGCTTGTGCGCTTAGTTAATACTTGGAATGGAGACTGCCAGGGAACACTAGGCGCTGTAAGCCATTGAGCTTAAGACTCCGATTGTGAAGATTGTAGCTACAGTCATTTAAACACAAGAGGAGATCAAAACTTTTAAAAAATAAACAAATAAACAATAAATGAATAAAAAATAAACAAAGAAATAAAAAAACAAATAAACAAAAAACACTGGAAAGCCAGTCATTTATTTTGAGTTTTGAGGCTTTTTAGTTTACAAGCAGCTCTGTAACAAGAGTTACTCTTAGAACAGGCATTACAAATAGTCTTCTACAGCCAACAGTCATTGCTTATGGCCGTAGCACTCTTAGGAATCCCGAGCTTGTGCGCTTAGTTAATACTTGGAATGGAGACTGCCAGAGAACACTAGGCGCTGTAAGCCATTGAGCTTAAGGCTCCGATTGTGAAGATTGTAGCTACAGTCATTTAAACACAAGAGGAGATCAAAACTTTTAAAAATTAAACAAATAAACAATAAATGAATAAAAAATAAACAAACAAATAAAAAAACAAATAAACAAAAAACACTGGAAAGCCAGTCATTTATTTTGAGTTTTGAGGCTTTTTAGTTTACAAGCAGCTCTGTAACAAGAGTTACTCTTAGAACAGGCATTACAAATAGTCTTCTACAGCCAACAGTCATTGCTTATGGCCGTAGCACTCTTAGGAATCCCGAGCTTGTGCGCTTAGTTAATACTTGGAATTGAGACTGCCAGGGAACACTAGGCGCTGTAAGCTTTTTAGCTTAAGGCTCCGATTGTGAAGATTGTAGCTACAGTCATTTAAACACAAGAGGAGATCAAAACTTTTAAAAAATAAACAAATAAACAATAAATGAATAAAAAATAAACAAACAAATAAAAAAACAAACAAACAAAAAACACTGGAAAGCCAGTCATTTATTTTGAGTTGTGAGGCTTTTTAGTTCACAAGCAGCAAGAGTTGCTCTTAGAACAGTCATTACAAATTGTCTTCTACAGCCAACAGTCATTGCTTATGGCCATAGCACTCTTAGGAATCCCGAGCTTGTGCGCTTAGTTAATACTTGGAATGGAGACTGCCAGGGAACACTAGGCGCTGTAAGCCATTGAGCTTAAGGCTCCGATTGTGAAGATTGTAGCTACAGTCATTTAAACACAAGAGGAGATCAAAACTTTTAAAAAATAAACAAATAAACAATAAATGAATAAAAAATAAACAAAGAAATAAAAAACAAATAAACAAAAAACACTGGAAAGCCAGTCATTTATTTTGAGTTTTGAGGCTTTTTAGTTTACAAGCAGCTCTGTAACAAGAGTTACTCTTAGAACAGGCATTACAAATAGTCTTCTACAGCCAACAGTCATTGCTTATGGCCGTAGCACTCTTAGGAATCCCGAGCTTGTGCGCTTAGTTAATACTTGGAATTGAGACTGCCAGGGAACACTAGGCGCTGTAAGCTTTTTAGCTTAAGGCTCCGATTGTGAAGATTGTAGCTACAGTCATTTAAACACAAGAGGGGATCAAAACTTTTAAAAAATAAACAAATAAACAATAAATGAATAAAAAATAAACAAACAAATAAAAAATCAAACAAACAAAAAACACTGGAAAGCCAGTCATTTATTTTGAGTTGTGAGGCTTTTTAGTTCACAAGCAGCAAGAGTTGCTCTTAGAACAGTCATTACAAACTGTCTTCTACAGCCAACAGTCATTGCTTATGGCCATAGCACTCTTAGGAATCCTGAGCTTGTGCGCTTAGTTAATACTTGGAATGGAGACTGCCAGGGAACACTAGGCGCTGTAAGCCATTGAGCTTAAGACTCCGATTGTGAAGATTGTAGCTACAGTCATTTAAACACAAGAGGAGATCAAAACTTTTAAAAAATAAACAAATAAACAATAAATGAATAAAAAATAAACAAAGAAATAAAAAAACAAATAAACAAAAAACACTGGAAAGCCAGTCATTTATTTTGAGTTTTGAGGCTTTTTAGTTTACAAGCAGCTCTGTAACAAGAGTTACTCTTAGAACAGGCATTACAAATAGTCTTCTACAGCCAACAGTCATTGCTTATGGCCGTAGCACTCTTAGGAATCCCGAGCTTGTGCGCTTAGTTAATACTTGGAATGGAGACTGCCAGAGAACACTAGGCGCTGTAAGCCATTGAGCTTAAGGCTCCGATTGTGAAGATTGTAGCTACAGTCATTTAAACACAAGAGGAGATCAAAACTTTTAAAAATTAAACAAATAAACAATAAATGAATAAAAAATAAACAAACAAATAAAAAAACAAATAAACAAAAAACACTGGAAAGCCAGTCATTTATTTTGAGTTTTGAGGCTTTTTAGTTTACAAGCAGCTCTGTAACAAGAGTTACTCTTAGAACAGGCATTACAAATAGTCTTCTACAGCCAACAGTCATTGCTTATGGCCGTAGCACTCTTAGGAATCCCGAGCTTGTGCGCTTAGTTAATACTTGGAATTGAGACTGCCAGGGAACACTAGGCGCTGTAAGCTTTTTAGCTTAAGGCTCCGATTGTGAAGATTGTAGCTACAGTCATTTAAACACAAGAAGAGATCAAAACTTTTAAAAAAATAAACAAATAAACAATAAATGAATAAAAAATAAACAAACAAATAAAAAAAACAAACAAACAAAAAACACTGGAAAGCCAGTCATTTATTTTGAGTTGTGAGGCTTTTTAGTTCACAAGCAGCAAGAGTTGCTCTTAGAACAGTCATTACAAATTGTCTTCTACAGCCAACAGTCATTGCTTATGGCCGTAGCACTCTTAGGAATCCCGAGCTTGTGCGCTTAGTTAATACTTGGAATGGAGACTGCCAGGGAACACTAGGCGCTGTAAGCCATTGAGCTTAAGGCTCCGATTGTGAAGATTGTAGCTACAGTCATTTAAACACAAGAGGAGATCAAAACTTTTAAAAAATAAACAAATAAACAATAAATGAATAAAAAATAAACAAAGAAATAAAAAACAAATAAACAAAAAACACTGGAAAGCCAGTCATTTATTTTGAGTTTTGAGGCTTTTTAGTTTACAAGCAGCTCTGTAACAAGAGTTACTCTTAGAACAGGCATTACAAATAGTCTTCTACAGCCAACAGTCATTGCTTATGGCCGTAGCACTCTTAGGAATCCCGAGCTTGTGCACTTAGTTAATACTTGGAATGGAGACTGCCAGGGAACACTAGACGCTGTAAGCCATTGAGCTTAAGGCTCCGATTGTGAAGATTGTAGCTACAGTCATTTAAACACAAGAGGAGATCAAAACTTTTAAAAAATAAACAAATAAACAATAAATGAATAAAAAATAAACAAAGAAATAAAAAACAAATAAACAAAAAACACTGGAAAGCCAGTCATTTATTTTGAGTTTTGAGGCTTTTTAGTTTACAAGCAGCTCTGTAACAAGAGTTACTCTTAGAACAGGCATTACAAATAGTCTTCTACAGCCAACAGTCATTGCTTATGGCCGTAACACTCTTAGGAATCCCGAGCTTGTGCGCTTAGTTAATACTTGGAATTGAGACTGCCAGGGAACACTAGGCGCTGTAAGCTTTTTAGCTTAAGGCTCCGATTGTGAAGATTGTAGCTACAGTCATTTAAACACAAGAGGAGATCAAAACTTTTAAAAAATAAACAAATAAACAATAAATGAATAAAAAATAAACAAACAAATAAAAAAACAAACAAACAAAAAACACTGGAAAGCCAGTCATTTATTTTGAGTTGTGAGGCTTTTTAGTTCACAAGCAGCAAGAGTTGCTCTTAGAACAGTCATTACAAATTGTCTTCTACAGCCAACAGTCATTGCTTATGGCCATAGCACTCTTAGGAATCCCGAGCTTGTGCGCTTAGTTAATACTTGGAATGGAGACTGCCAGGGAACACTAGGCGCTGTAAGCCATTGAGCTTAAGGCTCCGATTGTGAAGATTGTAGCTACAGTCATTTAAACACAAGAGGAGATCAAAACTTTTAAAAAATAAACAAATAAACAATAAATGAATAAAAAATAAACAAAGAAATAAAAAACAAATAAACAAAAAACACTGGAAAGCCAGTCATTTATTTTGAGTTTTGAGGCTTTTTAGTTTACAAGCAGCTCTGTAACAAGAGTTACTCTTAGAACAGGCATTACAAATAGTCTTCTACAGCCAACAGTCATTGCTTATGGCCGTAGCACTCTTAGGAATCCCGAGCTTGTGCGCTTAGTTAATACTTGGAATGGAGACTGCCAGGGAACACTAGACGCTGTAAGCCATTGAGCTTAAGGCTCCGATTGTGAAGATTGTAGCTACAGTCATTTAAACACAAGAGGAGATCAAAACTTTTAAAAAATAAACAAATAAACAATAAATGAATAAAAAATAAACAAACAAATAAAAAAACAAATAAACAAAAAACACTGGAAAGCCAGTCATTTATTTTGAGTTGTGAGGCTTTTTAGTTCACAAGCAGCAAGAGTTGCTCTTAGAACAGTCATTACAAATTGTCTTCTACAGCCAACAGTCATTGCTTATGGCCATAGCACTCTTAGGAATCCCGAGCTTGTGCGCTTAGTTAATACTTGGAATGGAGACTGCCAGGGAACACTAGGCGCTGTAAGCCATTGAGCTTAAGGCTCCGATTGTGAAGATTGTAGCTACAGTCATTTAAACACAAGAGGAGATCAAAACTTTTAAAAAAATAAACAAATAAACAATAAATGAATAAAAAATAAACAAAGAAATAAAAAAACAAATAAACAAAAAACACTGGAAAGCCAGTCATTTATTTTGAGTTTTGAGGCTTTTTAGTTTACAAGCAGCTCTGTAACAAGAGTTACTCTTAGAACAGGCATTACAAATAGCCTTCTACAGCCAACAGTCATTGCTTATGGCCGTAGCACTCTTAGGAATCCCGAGCTTGTGCGCTTAGTTAATACTTGGAATTGAGACTGCCAGGGAACACTAGGCGCTGTAAGCTTTTTAGCTTAAGGCTCCGATTGTGAAGATTGTAGCTACAGTCATTTAAACACAAGAGGAGATCAAAACTTTTAAAAAATAAACAAATAAACAATAAATGAATAAAAAATAAACAAACAAATAAAAAATCAAACAAACAAAAAACACTGGAAAGCCAGTCATTTATTTTGAGTTGTGAGGCTTTTTAGTTCACAAGCAGCAAGAGTTGCTCTTAGAACAGTCATTACAAACTGTCTTCTACAGCCAACAGTCATTGCTTATGGCCATAGCACTCTTAGGAATCCTGAGCTTGTGCGCTTAGTTAATACTTGGAATGGAGACTGCCAGGGAACACTAGGCGCTGTAAGCCATTGAGCTTAAGACTCCGATTGTGAAGATTGTAGCTACAGTCATTTAAACACAAGAGGGGATCAAAACTTTTAAAAAATAAACAAATAAACAATAAATGAATAAAAAATAAACAAACAAATAAAAAATCAAACAAACAAAAAACACTGGAAAGCCAGTCATTTATTTTGAGTTGTGAGGCTTTTTAGTTCACAAGCAGCAAGGGTTGCTCTTAGAACAGTCATTACAAACTGTCTTCTACAGCCAACAGTCATTGCTTATGGCCATAGCACTCTTAGGAATCCTGAGCTTGTGCGCTTAGTTAATACTTGGAATGGAGACTGCCAGGGAACACTAGGCGCTGTAAGCCATTGAGCTTAAGACTCCGATTGTGAAGATTGTAGCTACAGTCATTTAAACACAAGAGGAGATCAAAACTTTTAAAAAATAAACAAATAAACAATAAATGAATAAAAAATAAACAAAGAAATAAAAAAACAAATAAACAAAAAACACTGGAAAGCCAGTCATTTATTTTGAGTTTTGAGGCTTTTTAGTTTACAAGCAGCTCTGTAACAAGAGTTACTCTTAGAACAGGCATTACAAATAGTCTTCTACAGCCAACAGTCATTGCTTATGGCCGTAGCACTCTTAGGAATCCCGAGCTTGTGCGCTTAGTTAATACTTGGAATGGAGACTGCCAGAGAACACTAGGCGCTGTAAGCCATTGAGCTTAAGGCTCCGATTGTGAAGATTGTAGCTACAGTCATTTAAACACAAGAGGAGATCAAAACTTTTAAAAATTAAACAAATAAACAATAAATGAATAAAAAATAAACAAACAAATAAAAAAACAAATAAACAAAAAACACTGGAAAGCCAGTCATTTATTTTGAGTTTTGAGGCTTTTTAGTTTACAAGCAGCTCTGTAACAAGAGTTACTCTTAGAACAGGCATTACAAATAGTCTTCTACAGCCAACAGTCATTGCTTATGGCCGTAGCACTCTTAGGAATCCCGAGCTTGTGCGCTTAGTTAATACTTGGAATTGAGACTGCCAGGGAACACTAGGCGCTGTAAGCTTTTTAGCTTAAGGCTCCGATTGTGAAGATTGTAGCTACAGTCATTTAAACACAAGAGGA
Source organism: Hoplias malabaricus (assembly GCF_029633855.1). NCBI lineage: Eukaryota > Metazoa > Chordata > Actinopteri > Characiformes > Erythrinidae > Hoplias > Hoplias malabaricus. The sequence continues at coordinate 17,314,186 of NC_089811.1, read as the reverse complement.
GATCAAAACTTTTAAAAAATAAACAAATAAACAATAAAGGAATAAAAAATAAACAAACAAACAAAAAACACTGGAAAGCCAGTCATTTATTTTGAGTTTTGAGGCTTTTTAGTTTACAAGCAGCTCTGTAACAAGAGTTACTCTTAGAACAGGCATTACAAATAGTCTTCTACAGCCAACAGTCATTGCTTATGGCCGTAGCACTCTTAGGAATCCCGAGCTTGTGCGCTTAGTTAATACTTGGAATGGAGACTGCCAGGGAACACTAGACGCTGTAAGCCATTGAGCTTAAGGCTCCGATTGTGAAGATTGTAGCTACAGTCATTTAAACACAAGAGGAGATCAAAACTTTTAAAAAATAAACAAATAAACAATAAATGAATAAAAAATAAACAAACAAATAAAAAAACAAATAAACAAAAAACACTGGAAAGCCAGTCATTTATTTTGAGTTGTGAGGCTTTTTAGTTCACAAGCAGCAAGAGTTGCTCTTAGAACAGTCATTACAAATTGTCTTCTACAGCCAACAGTCATTGCTTATGGCCATAGCACTCTTAGGAATCCCGAGCTTGTGCGCTTAGTTAATACTTGGAATGGAGACTGCCAGGGAACACTAGGCGCTGTAAGCCATTGAGCTTAAGGCTCCGATTGTGAAGATTGTAGCTACAGTCATTTAAACACAAGAGGAGATCAAAACTTTTAAAAAAATAAACAAATAAACAATAAATGAATAAAAAATAAACAAAGAAATAAAAAAACAAATAAACAAAAAACACTGGAAAGCCAGTCATTTATTTTGAGTTTTGAGGCTTTTTAGTTTACAAGCAGCTCTGTAACAAGAGTTACTCTTAGAACAGGCATTACAAATAGCCTTCTACAGCCAACAGTCATTGCTTATGGCCGTAGCACTCTTAGGAATCCCGAGCTTGTGCGCTTAGTTAATACTTGGAATTGAGACTGCCAGGGAACACTAGGCGCTGTAAGCTTTTTAGCTTAAGGCTCCGATTGTGAAGATTGTAGCTACAGTCATTTAAACACAAGAGGAGATCAAAACTTTTAAAAAATAAACAAATAAACAATAAATGAATAAAAAATAAACAAACAAATAAAAAAACAAACAAACAAAAAACACTGGAAAGCCAGTCATTTATTTTGAGTTGTGAGGCTTTTTAGTTCACAAGCAGCAAGAGTTGCTCTTAGAACAGTCATTACAAATTGTCTTCTACAGCCAACAGTCATTGCTTATGGCCATAGCACTCTTAGGAATCCCGAGCTTGTGCGCTTAGTTAATACTTGGAATGGAGACTGCCAGGGAACACTAGGCGCTGTAAGCCATTGAGCTTAAGGCTCCGATTGTGAAGATTGTAGCTACAGTCATTTAAACACAAGAGGAGATCAAAACTTTTAAAAAATAAACAAATAAACAATAAATGAATAAAAAATAAACAAAGAAATAAAAAACAAATAAACAAAAAACACTGGAAAGCCAGTCATTTATTTTGAGTTTTGAGGCTTTTTAGTTTACAAGCAGCTCTGTAACAAGAGTTACTCTTAGAACAGGCATTACAAATAGTCTTCTACAGCCAACAGTCATTGCTTATGGCCGTAGCACTCTTAGGAATCCCGAGCTTGTGCGCTTAGTTAATACTTGGAATTGAGACTGCCAGGGAACACTAGGCGCTGTAAGCTTTTTAGCTTAAGGCTCCGATTGTGAAGATTGTAGCTACAGTCATTTAAACACAAGAGGGGATCAAAACTTTTAAAAAATAAACAAATAAACAATAAATGAATAAAAAATAAACAAACAAATAAAAAATCAAACAAACAAAAAACACTGGAAAGCCAGTCATTTATTTTGAGTTGTGAGGCTTTTTAGTTCACAAGCAGCAAGAGTTGCTCTTAGAACAGTCATTACAAACTGTCTTCTACAGCCAACAGTCATTGCTTATGGCCATAGCACTCTTAGGAATCCTGAGCTTGTGCGCTTAGTTAATACTTGGAATGGAGACTGCCAGGGAACACTAGGCGCTGTAAGCCATTGAGCTTAAGACTCCGATTGTGAAGATTGTAGCTACAGTCATTTAAACACAAGAGGGGATCAAAACTTTTAAAAAATAAACAAATAAACAATAAATGAATAAAAAATAAACAAACAAATAAAAAATCAAACAAACAAAAAACACTGGAAAGCCAGTCATTTATTTTGAGTTGTGAGGCTTTTTAGTTCACAAGCAGCAAGAGTTGCTCTTAGAACAGTCATTACAAACTGTCTTCTACAGCCAACAGTCATTGCTTATGGCCATAGCACTCTTAGGAATCCTGAGCTTGTGCGCTTAGTTAATACTTGGAATGGAGACTGCCAGGGAACACTAGGCGCTGTAAGCCATTGAGCTTAAGACTCCGATTGTGAAGATTGTAGCTACAGTCATTTAAACACAAGAGGAGATCAAAACTTTTAAAAAATAAACAAATAAACAATAAATGAATAAAAAATAAACAAAGAAATAAAAAAACAAATAAACAAAAAACACTAGAAAGCCAGTCATTTATTTTGAGTTTTGAGGCTTTTTAGTTTACAAGCAGCTCTGTAACAAGAGTTACTCTTAGAACAGGCATTACAAATAGTCTTCTACAGCCAACAGTCATTGCTTATGGCCGTAGCACTCTTAGGAATCCCGAGCTTGTGCGCTTAGTTAATACTTGGAATGGAGACTGCCAGAGAACACTAGGCGCTGTAAGCCATTGAGCTTAAGGCTCCGATTGTGAAGATTGTAGCTACAGTCATTTAAACACAAGAGGAGATCAAAACTTTTAAAAATTAAACAAATAAACAATAAATGAATAAAAAATAAACAAACAAATAAAAAAACAAATAAACAAAAAACACTGGAAAGCCAGTCATTTATTTTGAGTTTTGAGGCTTTTTAGTTTACAAGCAGCTCTGTAACAAGAGTTACTCTTAGAACAGGCATTACAAATAGTCTTCTACAGCCAACAGTCATTGCTTATGGCCGTAGCACTCTTAGGAATCCCGAGCTTGTGCGCTTAGTTAATACTTGGAATGGAGACTGCCAGAGAACACTAGGCGCTGTAAGCCATTGAGCTTAAGGCTCCGATTGTGAAGATTGTAGCTACAGTCATTTAAACACAAGAGGAGATCAAAACTTTTAAAAATTAAACAAATAAACAATAAATGAATAAAAAATAAACAAACAAATAAAAAAACAAATAAATAAAAAACACTGGAAAGCCAGTCATTTATTTTGAGTTTTGAGGCTTTTTAGTTTACAAGCAGCTCTGTAACAAGAGTTACTCTTAGAACAGGCATTACAAATAGTCTTCTACAGCCAACAGTCATTGCTTATGGCCGTAGCACTCTTAGGAATCCCGAGCTTGTGCGCTTAGTTAATACTTGGAATGGAGACTGCCAGGGAACACTAGACGCTGTAAGCCATTGAGCTTAAGGCTCCGATTGTGAAGATTGTAGCTACAGTCATTTAAACACAAGAGGAGATCAAAACTTTTAAAAAATAAACAAATAAACAATAAATGAATAAAAAATAAACAAAGAAATAAAAAAACAAATAAACAAAAAACACTGGAAAGCCAGTCATTTATTTTGAGTTTTGAGGCTTTTTAGTTTACAAGCAGCTCTGTAACAAGAGTTACTCTTAGAACAGGCATTACAAATAGTCTTCTACAGCCAACAGTCATTGCTTATGGCCGTAGCACTCTTAGGAATCCCGAGCTTGTGCGCTTAGTTAATACTTGGAATGGAGACTGCCAGAGAACACTAGGCGCTGTAAGCCATTGAGCTTAAGGCTCCGATTGTGAAGATTGTAGCTACAGTCATTTAAACACAAGAGGAGATCAAAACTTTTAAAAATTAAACAAATAAACAATAAATGAATAAAAAATAAACAAACAAATAAAAAAACAAATAAATAAAAAACACTGGAAAGCCAGTCATTTATTTTGAGTTGTGAGGCTTTTTAGTTCACAAGCAGCAAGAGTTGCTCTTAGAACAGTCATTACAAATTGTCTTCTACAGCCAACAGTCATTGCTTATGGCCATAGCACTCTTAGGAATCCCGAGCTTGTGCGCTTAGTTAATACTTGGAATGGAGACTGCCAGGGAACACTAGGCGCTGTAAGCCATTGAGCTTAAGGCTCCGATTGTGAAGATTGTAGCTACAGTCATTTAAACACAAGAGGAGATCAAAACTTTTAAAAAATAAACAAATAAACAATAAATGAATAAAAAATAAACAAAGAAATAAAAAACAAATAAACAAAAAACACTGGAAAGCCAGTCATTTATTTTGAGTTTTGAGGCTTTTTAGTTTACAAGCAGCTCTGTAACAAGAGTTACTCTTAGAACAGGCATTACAAATAGTCTTCTACAGCCAACAGTCATTGCTTATGGCCGTAACACTCTTAGGAATCCCGAGCTTGTGCGCTTAGTTAATACTTGGAATTGAGACTGCCAGGGAACACTAGGCGCTGTAAGCTTTTTAGCTTAAGGCTCCGATTGTGAAGATTGTAGCTACAGTCATTAAAACACAAGAGGAGATCAAAACTTTTAAAAAATAAACAAATAAACAATAAATGAATAAAAAATAAACAAACAAATAAAAAAACAAACAAACAAAAAACACTGGAAAGCCAGTCATTAATTTTGAGTTGTGAGGCTTTTTAGTTCACAAGCAGCAAGAGTTGCTCTTAGAACAGTCATTACAAATTGTCTTCTACAGCCAACAGTCATTGCTTATGGCCATAGCACTCTTAGGAATCCCGAGCTTGTGCGCTTAGTTAATACTTGGAATGGAGACTGCCAGGGAACACTAGGCGCTGTAAGCCATTGAGCTTAAGGCTCCGATTGTGAAGATTGTAGCTACAGTCATTTAAACACAAGAGGAGATCAAAACTTTTAAAAAATAAACAAATAAACAATAAATGAATAAAAAATAAACAAAGAAATAAAAAACAAATAAACAAAAAACACTGGAAAGCCAGTCATTTATTTTGAGTTTTGAGGCTTTTTAGTTTACAAGCAGCTCTGTAACAAGAGTTACTCTTAGAACAGGCATTACAAATAGTCTTCTACAGCCAACAGTCATTGCTTATGGCCGTAGCACTCTTAGGAATCCCGAGCTTGTGCGCTTAGTTAATACTTGGAATTGAGACTGCCAGGGAACACTAGGCGCTGTAAGCTTTTTAGCTTAAGGCTCCGATTGTGAAGATTGTAGCTACAGTCATTTAAACACAAGAGGGGATCAAAACTTTTAAAAAATAAACAAATAAACAATAAATGAATAAAAAATAAACAAACAAATAAAAAATCAAACAAACAAAAAACACTGGAAAGCCAGTCATTTATTTTGAGTTGTGAGGCTTTTTAGTTCACAAGCAGCAAGAGTTGCTCTTAGAACAGTCATTACAAATTGTCTTCTACAGCCAACAGTCATTGCTTATGGCCATAGCACTCTTAGGAATCCTGAGCTTGTGCGCTTAGTTAATACTTGGAATGGAGACTGCCAGGGAACACTAGGCGCTGTAAGCCATTGAGCTTAAGACTCCGATTGTGAAGATTGTAGCTACAGTCATTTAAACACAAGAGGAGATCAAAACTTTTAAAAAATAAACAAATAAACAATAAATGAATAAAAAATAAACAAAGAAATAAAAAACAAATAAACAAAAAACACTGGAAAGCCAGTCATTTATTTTGAGTTTTGAGGCTTTTTAGTTTACAAGCAGCTCTGTAACAAGAGTTACTCTTAGAACAGGCATTACAAATAGTCTTCTACAGCCAACAGTCATTGCTTATGGCCGTAGCACTCTTAGGAATCCCGAGCTTGTGCGCTTAGTTAATACTTGGAATTGAGACTGCCAGGGAACACTAGGCGCTGTAAGCTTTTTAGCTTAAGGCTCCGATTGTGAAGATTGTAGCTACAGTCATTTAAACACAAGAGGAGATCAAAACTTTTAAAAAATAAACAAATAAACAATAAATGAATAAAAAATAAACAAACAAATAAAAAAACAAACAAACAAAAAACACTGGAAAGCCAGTCATTTATTTTGAGTTGTGAGGCTTTTTAGTTCACAAGCAGCAAGAGTTGCTCTTAGAACAGTCATTACAAATTGTCTTCTACAGCCAACAGTCATTGCTTATGGCCATAGCACTCTTAGGAATCCCGAGCTTGTGCGCTTAGTTAATACTTGGAATGGAGACTGCCAGGGAACACTAGGCGCTGTAAGCCATTGAGCTTAAGGCTCCGATTGTGAAGATTGTAGCTACAGTCATTTAAACACAAGAGGAGATCAAAACTTTTAAAAAATAAACAAATAAACAATAAATGAATAAAAAATAAACAAAGAAATAAAAAACAAATAAACAAAAAACACTGGAAAGCCAGTCATTTATTTTGAGTTTTGAGGCTTTTTAGTTCACAAGCAGCAAGAGTTGCTCTTAGAACAGTCATTACAAATTGTCTTCTACAGCCAACAGTCATTGCTTATGGCCATAGCACTCTTAGGAATCCCGAGCTTGTGCGCTTAGTTAATACTTGGAATGGAGACTGCCAGGGAACACTAGGCGCTGTAAGCCATTGAGCTTAAGGCTCCGATTGTGAAGATTGTAGCTACAGTCATTTAAACACAAGAGGAGATCAAAACTTTTAAAAAATAAACAAATAAACAATAAATGAATAAAAAATAAACAAAGAAATAAAAAACAAATAAACAAAAAACACTGGAAAGCCAGTCATTTATTTTGAGTTTTGAGGCTTTTTAGTTTACAAGCAGCTCTGTAACAAGAGTTACTCTTAGAACAGGCATTACAAATAGTCTTCTACAGCCAACAGTCATTGCTTATGGCCGTAACACTCTTAGGAATCCCGAGCTTGTGCGCTTAGTTAATACTTGGAATTGAGACTGCCAGGGAACACTAGGCGCTGTAAGCTTTTTAGCTTAAGGCTCCGATTGTGAAGATTGTAGCTACAGTCATTTAAACACAAGAGGAGATCAAAACTTTTAAAAAATAAACAAATAAACAATAAATGAATAAAAAATAAACAAACAAATAAAAAAACAAACAAACAAAAAACACTGGAAAGCCAGTCATTTATTTTGAGTTGTGAGGCTTTTTAGTTCACAAGCAGCAAGAGTTGCTCTTAGAACAGTCATTACAAATTGTCTTCTACAGCCAACAGTCATTGCTTATGGCCATAGCACTCTTAGGAATCCCGAGCTTGTGCGCTTAGTTAATACTTGGAATGGAGACTGCCAGGGAACACTAGGCGCTGTAAGCCATTGAGCTTAAGGCTCCGATTGTGAAGATTGTAGCTACAGTCATTTAAACACAAGAGGAGATCAAAACTTTTAAAAAATAAACAAATAAACAATAAATGAATAAAAAATAAACAAAGAAATAAAAAACAAATAAACAAAAAACACTGGAAAGCCAGTCATTTATTTTGAGTTTTGAGGCTTTTTAGTTTACAAGCAGCTCTGTAACAAGAGTTACTCTTAGAACAGGCATTACAAATAGTCTTCTACAGCCAACAGTCATTGCTTATGGCCGTAGCACTCTTAGGAATCCCGAGCTTGTGCGCTTAGTTAATACTTGGAATTGAGACTGCCAGGGAACACTAGGCGCTGTAAGCTTTTTAGCTTAAGGCTCCGATTGTGAAGATTGTAGCTACAGTCATTTAAACACAAGAGGAGATCAAAACTTTTAAAAAATAAACAAATAAACAATAAATGAATAAAAAATAAACAAACAAATAAAAAAACAAACAAACAAAAAACACTGGAAAGCCAGTCATTTATTTTGAGTTGTGAGGCTTTTTAGTTCACAAGCAGCAAGAGTTGCTCTTAGAACAGTCATTACAAATTGTCTTCTACAGCCAACAGTCATTGCTTATGGCCATAGCACTCTTAGGAATCCCGAGCTTGTGCGCTTAGTTAATACTTGGAATGGAGACTGCCAGGGAACACTAGGCGCTGTAAGCCATTGAGCTTAAGGCTCCGATTGTGAAGATTGTAGCTACAGTCATTTAAACACAAGAGGAGATCAAAACTTTTAAAAAATAAACAAATAAACAATAAATGAATAAAAAATAAACAAAGAAATAAAAAACAAATAAACAAAAAACACTGGAAAGCCAGTCATTTATTTTGAGTTTTGAGGCTTTTTAGTTTACAAGCAGCTCTGTAACAAGAGTTACTCTTAGAACAGGCATTACAAATAGTCTTCTACAGCCAACAGTCATTGCTTATGGCCGTAACACTCTTAGGAATCCCGAGCTTGTGCGCTTAGTTAATACTTGGAATTGAGACTGCCAGGGAACACTAGGCGCTGTAAGCTTTTTAGCTTAAGGCTCCGATTGTGAAGATTGTAGCTACAGTCATTTAAACACAAGAGGAGATCAAAACTTTTAAAAAATAAACAAATAAACAATAAATGAATAAAAAATAAACAAACGAATAAAAAAACAAACAAACAAAAAACACTGGAAAGCCAGTCATTTATTTTGAGTTGTGAGGCTTTTTAGTTCACAAGCAGCAAGAGTTGCTCTTAGAACAGTCATTACAAATTGTCTTCTACAGCCAACAGTCATTGCTTATGGCCATAGCACTCTTAGGAATCCCGAGCTTGTGCGCTTAGTTAATACTTGGAATGGAGACTGCCAGGGAACACTAGGCGCTGTAAGCCATTGAGCTTAAGGCTCCGATTGTGAAGATTGTAGCTACAGTCATTTAAACACAAGAGGAGATCAAAACTTTTAAAAAATAAACAAATAAACAATAAATGAATAAAAAATAAACAAAGAAATAAAAAACAAATAAACAAAAAACACTGGAAAGCCAGTCATTTATTTTGAGTTTTGAGGCTTTTTAGTTTACAAGCAGCTCTGTAACAAGAGTTACTCTTAGAACAGGCATTACAAATAGTCTTCTACAGCCAACAGTCATTGCTTATGGCCGTAGCACTCTTAGGAATCCCGAGCTTGTGCGCTTAGTTAATACTTGGAATTGAGACTGCCAGGGAACACTAGGCGCTGTAAGCTTTTTAGCTTAAGGCTCCGATTGTGAAGATTGTAGCTACAGTCATTTAAACACAAGAGGAGATCAAAACTTTTAAAAAATAAACAAATAAACAATAAATGAATAAAAAATAAACAAACAAATAAAAAAACAAACAAACAAAAAACACTGGAAAGCCAGTCATTTATTTTGAGTTGTGAGGCTTTTTAGTTCACAAGCAGCAAGAGTTGCTCTTAGAACAGTCATTACAAATTGTCTTCTACAGCCAACAGTCATTGCTTATGGCCATAGCACTCTTAGGAATCCCGAGCTTGTGCGCTTAGTTAATACTTGGAATGGAGACTGCCAGGGAACACTAGGCGCTGTAAGCCATTGAGCTTAAGGCTCCGATTGTGAAGATTGTAGCTACAGTCATTTAAACACAAGAGGAGATCAAAACTTTTAAAAAATAAACAAATAAACAATAAATGAATAAAAAATAAACAAAGAAATAAAAAACAAATAAACAAAAAACACTGGAAAGCCAGTCATTTATTTTGAGTTTTGAGGCTTTTTAGTTTACAAGCAGCTCTGTAACAAGAGTTACTCTTAGAACAGGCATTACAAATAGTCTTCTACAGCCAACAGTCATTGCTTATGGCCGTAGCACTCTTAGGAATCCCGAGCTTGTGCGCTTAGTTAATACTTGGAATTGAGACTGCCAGGGAACACTAGGCGCTGTAAGCTTTTTAGCTTAAGGCTCCGATTGTGAAGATTGTAGCTACAGTCATTTAAACACAAGAGGAGATCAAAACTTTTAAAAAATAAACAAATAAACAATAAATGAATAAAAAATAAACAAACAAATAAAAAAACAAACAAACAAAAAACACTGGAAAGCCAGTCATTTATTTTGAGTTGTGAGGCTTTTTAGTTCACAAGCAGCAAGAGTTGCTCTTAGAACAGTCATTACAAATTGTCTTCTACAGCCAACAGTCATTGCTTATGGCCATAGCACTCTTAGGAATCCCGAGCTTGTGCGCTTAGTTAATACTTGGAATGGAGACTGCCAGGGAACACTAGGCGCTGTAAGCCATTGAGCTTAAGGCTCCGATTGTGAAGATTGTAGCTACAGTCATTTAAACACAAGAGGAGATCAAAACTTTAAAAAAATAAACAAATAAACAATAAATGAATAAAAAATAAACAAAGAAATAAAAAAACAAATAAACAAAAAACACTGGAAAGCCAGTCATTTATTTTGAGTTTTGAGGCTTTTTAGTTTACAAGCAGCTCTGTAACAAGAGTTACTCTTAGAACAGGCATTACAAATAGTCTTCTACAGCCAACAGTCATTGCTTATGGCCGTAACACTCTTAGGAATCCCGAGCTTGTGCGCTTAGTTAATACTTGGAATTGAGACTGCCAGGGAACACTAGGCGCTGTAAGCTTTTTAGCTTAAGGCTCCGATTGTGAAGATTGTAGCTACAGTCATTTAAACACAAGAGGAGATCAAAACTTTTAAAAAATAAACAAATAAACAATAAATGAATAAAAAATAAACAAACAAATAAAAAAACAAACAAACAAAAAACACTGGAAAGCCAGTCATTTATTTTGAGTTGTGAGGCTTTTTAGTTCACAAGCAGCAAGAGTTGCTCTTAGAACAGTCATTACAAATTGTCTTCTACAGCCAACAGTCATTGCTTATGGCCATAGCACTCTTAGGAATCCCGAGCTTGTGCGCTTAGTTAATACTTGGAATGGAGACTGCCAGGGAACACTAGGCGCTGTAAGCCATTGAGCTTAAGGCTCCGATTGTGAAGATTGTAGCTACAGTCATTTAAACACAAGAGGAGATCAAAACTTTTAAAAAATAAACAAATAAACAATAAATGAATAAAAAATAAACAAAGAAATAAAAAACAAATAAACAAAAAACACTGGAAAGCCAGTCATTTATTTTGAGTTTTGAGGCTTTTTAGTTCACAAGCAGCAAGAGTTGCTCTTAGAACAGTCATTACAAATTGTCTTCTACAGCCAACAGTCATTGCTTATGGCCATAGCACTCTTAGGAATCCCGAGCTTGTGCGCTTAGTTAATACTTGGAATGGAGACTGCCAGGGAACACTAGGCGCTGTAAGCCATTGAGCTTAAGGCTCCGATTGTGAAGATTGTAGCTACAGTCATTTAAACACAAGAGGAGATCAAAACTTTTAAAAAATAAACAAATAAACAATAAATGAATAAAAAATAAACAAAGAAATAAAAAACAAATAAACAAAAAACACTGGAAAGCCAGTCATTTATTTTGAGTTTTGAGGCTTTTTAGTTTACAAGCAGCTCTGTAACAAGAGTTACTCTTAGAACAGGCATTACAAATAGTCTTCTACAGCCAACAGTCATTGCTTATGGCCGTAACACTCTTAGGAATCCCGAGCTTGTGCGCTTAGTTAATACTTGGAATTGAGACTGCCAGGGAACACTAGGCGCTGTAAGCTTTTTAGCTTAAGGCTCCGATTGTGAAGATTGTAGCTACAGTCATTTAAACACAAGAGGAGATCAAAACTTTTAAAAAATAAACAAATAAACAATAAATGAATAAAAAATAAACAAACAAATAAAAAAACAAACAAACAAAAAACACTGGAAAGCCAGTCATTTATTTTGAGTTGTGAGGCTTTTTAGTTCACAAGCAGCAAGAGTTGCTCTTAGAACAGTCATTACAAATTGTCTTCTACAGCCAACAGTCATTGCTTATGGCCATAGCACTCTTAGGAATCCCGAGCTTGTGCGCTTAGTTAATACTTGGAATGGAGACTGCCAGGGAACACTAGGCGCTGTAAGCCATTGAGCTTAAGGCTCCGATTGTGAAGATTGTAGCTACAGTCATTTAAACACAAGAGGAGATCAAAACTTTAAAAAAATAAACAAATAAACAATAAATGAATAAAAAATAAACAAAGAAATAAAAAACAAATAAACAAAAAACACTGGAAAGCCAGTCATTTATTTTGAGTTTTGAGGCTTTTTAGTTTACAAGCAGCTCTGTAACAAGAGTTACTCTTAGAACAGGCATTACAAATAGTCTTCTACAGCCAACAGTCATTGCTTATGGCCGTAACACTCTTAGGAATCCCGAGCTTGTGCGCTTAGTTAATACTTGGAATTGAGACTGCCAGGGAACACTAGGCGCTGTAAGCTTTTTAGCTTAAGGCTCCGATTGTGAAGATTGTAGCTACAGTCATTTAAACACAAGAGGAGATCAAAACTTTTAAAAAATAAACAAATAAACAATAAATGAATAAAAAATAAACAAACAAATAAAAAAACAAACAAACAAAAAACACTGGAAAGCCAGTCATTTATTTTGAGTTGTGAGGCTTTTTAGTTCACAAGCAGCAAGAGTTGCTCTTAGAACAGTCATTACAAATTGTCTTCTACAGCCAACAGTCATTGCTTATGGCCATAGCACTCTTAGGAATCCCGAGCTTGTGCGCTTAGTTAATACTTGGAATGGAGACTGCCAGGGAACACTAGGCGCTGTAAGCCATTGAGCTTAAGGCTCCGATTGTGAAGATTGTAGCTACAGTCATTTAAACACAAGAGGAGATCAAAACTTTTAAAAAATAAACAAATAAACAATAAATGAATAAAAAATAAACAAAGAAATAAAAAACAAATAAACAAAAAACACTGGAAAGCCAGTCATTTATTTTGAGTTTTGAGGCTTTTTAGTTTACAAGCAGCTCTGTAACAAGAGTTACTCTTAGAACAGGCATTACAAATAGTCTTCTACAGCCAACAGTCATTGCTTATGGCCGTAGCACTCTTAGGAATCCCGAGCTTGTGCGCTTAGTTAATACTTGGAATTGAGACTGCCAGGGAACACTAGGCGCTGTAAGCTTTTTAGCTTAAGGCTCCGATTGTGAAGATTGTAGCTACAGTCATTTAAACACAAGAGGGGATCAAAACTTTTAAAAAATAAACAAATAAACAATAAATGAATAAAAAATAAACAAACAAATAAAAAATCAAACAAACAAAAAACACTGGAAAGCCAGTCATTTATTTTGAGTTGTGAGGCTTTTTAGTTCACAAGCAGCAAGAGTTGCTCTTAGAACAGTCATTACAAATTGTCTTCTACAGCCAACAGTCATTGCTTATGGCCATAGCACTCTTAGGAATCCCGAGCTTGTGCGCTTAGTTAATACTTGGAATGGAGACTGCCAGGGAACACTAGGCGCTGTAAGCCATTGAGCTTAAGACTCCGATTGTGAAGATTGTAGCTACAGTCATTTAAACACAAGAGGAGATCAAAACTTTTAAAAAATAAACAAATAAACAATAAATGAATAAAAAATAAACAAAGAAATAAAAAACAAATAAACAAAAAACACTGGAAAGCCAGTCATTTATTTTGAGTTTTGAGGCTTTTTAGTTTACAAGCAGCTCTGTAACAAGAGTTACTCTTAGAACAGGCATTACAAATAGTCTTCTACAGCCAACAGTCATTGCTTATGGCCGTAGCACTCTTAGGAATCCCGAGCTTGTGCGCTTAGTTAATACTTGGAATTGAGACTGCCAGGGAACACTAGGCGCTGTAAGCTTTTTAGCTTAAGGCTCCGATTGTGAAGATTGTAGCTACAGTCATTTAAACACAAGAGGAGATCAAAACTTTTAAAAAATAAACAAATAAACAATAAATGAATAAAAAATAAACAAACAAATAAAAAAACAAACAAACAAAAAACACTGGAAAGCCAGTCATTTATTTTGAGTTGTGAGGCTTTTTAGTTCACAAGCAGCAAGAGTTGCTCTTAGAACAGTCATTACAAATTGTCTTCTACAGCCAACAGTCATTGCTTATGGCCATAGCACTCTTAGGAATCCCGAGCTTGTGCGCTTAGTTAATACTTGGAATGGAGACTGCCAGGGAACACTAGGCGCTGTAAGCCATTGAGCTTAAGGCTCCGATTGTGAAGATTGTAGCTACAGTCATTTAAACACAAGAGGAGATCAAAACTTTAAAAAAATAAACAAATAAACAATAAATGAATAAAAAATAAACAAAGAAATAAAAAAACAAATAAACAAAAAACACTGGAAAGCCAGTCATTTATTTTGAGTTTTGAGGCTTTTTAGTTTACAAGCAGCTCTGTAACGAGTTACTCTTAGAACAGGCATTACAAATAGTCTTCTACAGCCAACAGTCATTGCTTATGGCCGTAACACTCTTAGGAATCCCGAGCTTGTGCGCTTAGTTAATACTTGGAATTGAGACTGCCAGGGAACACTAGGCGCTGTAAGCTTTTTAGCTTAAGGCTCCGATTGTGAAGATTGTAGCTACAGTCATTTAAACACAAGAGGAGATCAAAACTTTTAAAAAATAAACAAATAAACAATAAATGAATAAAAAATAAACAAACAAATAAAAAAACAAACAAACAAAAAACACTGGAAAGCCAGTCATTTATTTTGAGTTGTGAGGCTTTTTAGTTCACAAGCAGCAAGAGTTGCTCTTAGAACAGTCATTACAAATTGTCTTCTACAGCCAACAGTCATTGCTTATGGCCATAGCACTCTTAGGAATCCCGAGCTTGTGCGCTTAGTTAATACTTGGAATGGAGACTGCCAGGGAACACTAGGCGCTGTAAGCCATTGAGCTTAAGGCTCCGATTGTGAAGATTGTAGCTACAGTCATTTAAACACAAGAGGAGATCAAAACTTTTAAAAAATAAACAAATAAACAATAAATGAATAAAAAATAAACAAAGAAATAAAAAAACAAATAAACAAAAAACACTGGAAAGCCAGTCATTTATTTTGAGTTTTGAGGCTTTTTAGTTTACAAGCAGCTCTGTAACAAGAGTTACTCTTAGAACAGGCATTACAAATAGTCTTCTACAGCCAACAGTCATTGCTTATGGCCGTAGCACTCTTAGGAATCCCGAGCTTGTGCGCTTAGTTAATACTTGGAATGGAGACTGCCAGGGAACACTAGGCGCTGTAAGCTTTTTAGCTTAAGGCTCCGATTGTGAAGATTGTAGCTACAGTCATTTAAACACAAGAGGGGATCAAAACTTTTAAAAAATAAACAAATAAACAATAAATGAATAAAAAATAAACAAACAAATAAAAAAACAAATAAACAAAAAACACTGGAAAGCCAGTCATTTACTTTGAGTTTTGAGGCTTTTTAGTTTACAAGCAGCTCTGTAACAAGAGTTACTCTTAGAACAGGCATTACAAATAGTCTTCTACAGCCAACAGTCATTGCTTATGGCCGTAGCACTCTTAGGAATCCCGAGCTTGTGCGCTTAGTTAATACTTGGAATTGAGACTGCCAGGGAACACTAGGCGCTGTAAGCTTTTTAGCTTAAGGCTCCGATTGTGAAGATTGTAGCTACAGTCATTTAAACACAAGAGGAGATCAAAACTTTTAAAAAAATAAACAAATAAACAATAAATGAATAAAAAATAAACAAACAAATAAAAAAAACAAACAAACAAAAAACACTGGAAAGCCAGTCATTTATTTTGAGTTGTGAGGCTTTTTAGTTCACAAGCAGCAAGAGTTGCTCTTAGAACAGTCATTACAAATTGTCTTCTACAGCCAACAGTCATTGCTTATGGCCATAGCACTCTTAGGAATCCCGAGCTTGTGCGCTTAGTTAATACTTGGAATGGAGACTGCCAGGGAACACTAGGCGCTGTAAGCCATTGAGCTTAAGGCTCCGATTGTGAAGATTGTAGCTACAGTCATTTAAACACAAGAGGAGATCAAAACTTTTAAAAAATAAACAAATAAACAATAAATGAATAAAAAATAAACAAAAAAAATAAAAAACAAATAAACAAAAAACACTGGAAAGCCAGTCATTTATTTTGAGTTTTGAGGCTTTTTAGTTTACAAGCAGCTCTGTAACAAGAGTTACTCTTAGAACAGGCATTACAAATAGTCTTCTACAGCCAACAGTCATTGCTTATGGCCGTAACACTCTTAGGAATCCCGAGCTTGTGCGCTTAGTTAATACTTGGAATGGAGACTGCCAGGGAACACTAGGCGCTGTAAGCTTTTTAGCTTAAGGCTCCGATTGTGAAGATTGTAGCTACAGTCATTTAAACACAAGAGGAGATCAAAACTTTTAAAAAATAAACAAATAAACAATAAATGAATAAAAAATAAACAAACAAATAAAAAAACAAACAAACAAAAAACACTGGAAAGCCAGTCATTTATTTTGAGTTGTGAGGCTTTTTAGTTCACAAGCAGCAAGAGTTGCTCTTAGAACAGTCATTACAAATTGTCTTCTACAGCCAACAGTCATTGCTTATGGCCATAGCACTCTTAGGAATCCCGAGCTTGTGCGCTTAGTTAATACTTGGAATGGAGACTGCCAGGGAACACTAGGCGCTGTAAGCCATTGAGCTTAAGGCTCCGATTGTGAAGATTGTAGCTACAGTCATTTAAACACAAGAGGAGATCAAAACTTTTAAAAAATAAACAAATAAACAATAAATGAATAAAAAATAAACAAAGAAATAAAAAACAAATAAACAAAAAACACTGGAAAGCCAGTCATTTATTTTGAGTTTTGAGGCTTTTTAGTTTACAAGCAGCTCTGTAACAAGAGTTACTCTTAGAACAGGCATTACAAATAGTCTTCTACAGCCAACAGTCATTGCTTATGGCCGTAGCACTCTTAGGAATCCCGAGCTTGTGCGCTTAGTTAATACTTGGAATTGAGACTGCCAGGGAACACTAGGCGCTGTAAGCTTTTTAGCTTAAGGCTCCGATTGTGAAGATTGTAGCTACAGTCATTTAAACACAAGAGGGGATCAAAACTTTTAAAAAATAAACAAATAAACAATAAATGAATAAAAAATAAACAAACAAATAAAAAATCAAACAAACAAAAAACACTGGAAAGCCAGTCATTTATTTTGAGTTGTGAGGCTTTTTAGTTCACAAGCAGCAAGAGTTGCTCTTAGAACAGTCATTACAAATTGTCTTCTACAGCCAACAGTCATTGCTTATGGCCATAGCACTCTTAGGAATCCCGAGCTTGTGCGCTTAGTTAATACTTGGAATGGAGACTGCCAGGGAACACTAGGCGCTGTAAGCCATTGAGCTTAAGACTCCGATTGTGAAGATTGTAGCTACAGTCATTTAAACACAAGAGGAGATCAAAACTTTTAAAAAATAAACAAATAAACAATAAATGAATAAAAAATAAACAAAGAAATAAAAAACAAATAAACAAAAAACATTGGAAAGCCAGTCATTTATTTTGAGTTTTGAGGCTTTTTAGTTTACAAGCAGCTCTGTAACAAGAGTTACTCTTAGAACAGGCATTACAAATAGTCTTCTACAGCCAACAGTCATTGCTTATGGCCGTAGCACTCTTAGGAATCCCGAGCTTGTGCGCTTAGTTAATACTTGGAATTGAGACTGCCAGGGAACACTAGGCGCTGTAAGCTTTTTAGCTTAAGGCTCCGATTGTGAAGATTGTAGCTACAGTCATTTAAACACAAGAGGAGATCAAAACTTTTAAAAAATAAACAAATAAACAATAAATGAATAAAAAATAAACAAACAAATAAAAAAACAAACAAACAAAAAACACTGGAAAGCCAGTCATTTATTTTGAGTTGTGAGGCTTTTTAGTTCACAAGCAGCAAGAGTTGCTCTTAGAACAGTCATTACAAATTGTCTTCTACAGCCAACAGTCATTGCTTATGGCCATAGCACTCTTAGGAATCCCGAGCTTGTGCGCTTAGTTAATACTTGGAATGGAGACTGCCAGGGAACACTAGGCGCTGTAAGCCATTGAGCTTAAGGCTCCGATTGTGAAGATTGTAGCTACAGTCATTTAAACACAAGAGGAGATCAAAACTTTAAAAAAATAAACAAATAAACAATAAATGAATAAAAAATAAACAAAGAAATAAAAAAACAAATAAACAAAAAACACTGGAAAGCCAGTCATTTATTTTGAGTTTTGAGGCTTTTTAGTTTACAAGCAGCTCTGTAACAAGAGTTACTCTTAGAACAGGCATTACAAATAGTCTTCTACAGCCAACAGTCATTGCTTATGGCCGTAACACTCTTAGGAATCCCGAGCTTGTGCGCTTAGTTAATACTTGGAATTGAGACTGCCAGGGAACACTAGGCGCTGTAAGCTTTTTAGCTTAAGGCTCCGATTGTGAAGATTGTAGCTACAGTCATTTAAACACAAGAGGAGATCAAAACTTTTAAAAAATAAACAAATAAACAATAAATGAATAAAAAATAAACAAACAAATAAAAAAACAAACAAACAAAAAACACTGGAAAGCCAGTCATTTATTTTGAGTTGTGAGGCTTTTTAGTTCACAAGCAGCAAGAGTTGCTCTTAGAACAGTCATTACAAATTGTCTTCTACAGCCAACAGTCATTGCTTATGGCCATAGCACTCTTAGGAATCCCGAGCTTGTGCGCTTAGTTAATACTTGGAATGGAGACTGCCAGGGAACACTAGGCGCTGTAAGCCATTGAGCTTAAGGCTCCGATTGTGAAGATTGTAGCTACAGTCATTTAAACACAAGAGGAGATCAAAACTTTTAAAAAATAAACAAATAAACAATAAATGAATAAAAAATAAACAAAGAAATAAAAAACAAATAAACAAAAAACACTGGAAAGCCAGTCATTTATTTTGAGTTTTGAGGCTTTTTAGTTTACAAGCAGCTCTGTAACAAGAGTTACTCTTAGAACAGGCATTACAAATAGTCTTCTACAGCCAACAGTCATTGCTTATGGCCGTAGCACTCTTAGGAATCCCGAGCTTGTGCGCTTAGTTAATACTTGGAATTGAGACTGCCAGGGAACACTAGGCGCTGTAAGCTTTTTAGCTAAAGGCTCCGATTGTGAAGATTGTAGCTACAGTCATTTAAACACAAGAGGGGATCAAAACTTTTAAAAAATAAACAAATAAACAATAAATGAATAAAAAATAAACAAACAAATAAAAAATCAAACAAACAAAAAACACTGGAAAGCCAGTCATTTATTTTGAGTTGTGAGGCTTTTTAGTTCACAAGCAGCAAGAGTTGCTCTTAGAACAGTCATTACAAATTGTCTTCTACAGCCAACAGTCATTGCTTATGGCCATAGCACTCTTAGGAATCCCGAGCTTGTGCGCTTAGTTAATACTTGGAATGGAGACTGCCAGGGAACACTAGGCGCTGTAAGCCATTGAGCTTAAGGCTCCGATTGTGAAGATTGTAGCTACAGTCATTTAAACACAAGAGGAGATCAAAACTTTTAAAAAATAAACAAATAAACAATAAATGAATAAAAAATAAACAAAGAAATAAAAAACAAATAAACAAAAAACACTGGAAAGCCAGTCATTTATTTTGAGTTTTGAGGCTTTTTAGTTTACAAGCAGCTCTGTAACAAGAGTTACTCTTAGAACAGGCATTACAAATAGTCTTCTACAGCCAACAGTCATTGCTTATGGCCGTAGCACTCTTAGGAATCCCGAGCTTGTGCGCTTAGTTAATACTTGGAATTGAGACTGCCAGGGAACACTAGGCGCTGTAAGCTTTTTAGCTTAAGGCTCCGATTGTGAAGATTGTAGCTACAGTCATTTAAACACAAGAGGAGATCAAAACTTTTAAAAAATAAACAAATAAACAATAAATGAATAAAAAATAAACAAACAAATAAAAAAACAAACAAACAAAAAACACTGGAAAGCCAGTCATTTATTTTGAGTTGTGAGGCTTTTTAGTTCACAAGCAGCAAGAGTTGCTCTTAGAACAGTCATTACAAATTGTCTTCTACAGCCAACAGTCATTGCTTATGGCCATAGCACTCTTAGGAATCCCGAGCTTGTGCGCTTAGTTAATACTTGGAATGGAGACTGCCAGGGAACACTAGGCGCTGTAAGCCATTGAGCTTAAGGCTCCGATTGTGAAGATTGTAGCTACAGTCATTTAAACACAAGAGGAGATCAAAACTTTAAAAAAATAAACAAATAAACAATAAATGAATAAAAAATAAACAAAGAAATAAAAAAACAAATAAACAAAAAACACTGGAAAGCCAGTCATTTATTTTGAGTTTTGAGGCTTTTTAGTTTACAAGCAGCTCTGTAACAAGAGTTACTCTTAGAACAGGCATTACAAATAGTCTTCTACAGCCAACAGTCATTGCTTATGGCCGTAACACTCTTAGGAATCCCGAGCTTGTGCGCTTAGTTAATACTTGGAATTGAGACTGCCAGGGAACACTAGGCGCTGTAAGCTTTTTAGCTTAAGGCTCCGATTGTGAAGATTGTAGCTACAGTCATTTAAACACAAGAGGAGATCAAAACTTTTAAAAAATAAACAAATAAACAATAAATGAATAAAAAATAAACAAACAAATAAAAAAACAAACAAACAAAAAACACTGGAAAGCCAGTCATTTATTTTGAGTTGTGAGGCTTTTTAGTTCACAAGCAGCAAGAGTTGCTCTTAGAACAGTCATTACAAATTGTCTTCTACAGCCAACAGTCATTGCTTATGGCCATAGCACTCTTAGGAATCCCGAGCTTGTGCGCTTAGTTAATACTTGGAATGGAGACTGCCAGGGAACACTAGGCGCTGTAAGCCATTGAGCTTAAGGTTCCGATTGTGAAGATTGTAGCTACAGTCATTTAAACACAAGAGGAGATCAAAACTTTTAAAAAATAAACAAATAAACAATAAATGAATAAAAAATAAACAAAGAAATAAAAAACAAATAAACAAAAAACACTGGAAAGCCAGTCATTTATTTTGAGTTTTGAGGCTTTTTAGTTTACAAGCAGCTCTGTAACAAGAGTTACTCTTAGAACAGGCATTACAAATAGTCTTCTACAGCCAACAGTCATTGCTTATGGCCGTAGCACTCTTAGGAATCCCGAGCTTGTGCGCTTAGTTAATACTTGGAATGGAGACTGCCAGGGAACACTAGGCGCTGTAAGCCATTGAGCTTAAGGCTCCGATTGTGAAGATTGTAGCTACAGTCATTTAAACACAAGAGGAGATCAAAACTTTTAAAAAAATAAACAAATAAACAATAAATGAATAAAAAATAAACAAAGAAATAAAAAAACAAATAAACAAAAAACACTGGAAAGCCAGTCATTTATTTTGAGTTTTGAGGCTTTTTAGTTTACAAGCAGCTCTGTAACAAGAGTTACTCTTAGAACAGGCATTACAAATAGTCTTCTACAGCCAACAGTCATTGCTTATGGCCGTAGCACTCTTAGGAATCCCGAGCTTGTGCGCTTAGTTAATACTTGGAATGGAGACTGCCAGGGAACACTAGGCGCTGTAAGCTTTTTAGCTTAAGGCTCCGATTGTGAAGATTGTAGCTACAGTCATTTAAACACAAGAGGGGATCAAAACTTTTAAAAAATAAACAAATAAACAATAAATGAATAAAAAATAAACAAACAAATAAAAAAACAAATAAACAAAAAACACTGGAAAGCCAGTCATTTATTTTGAGTTTTGAGGCTTTTTAGTTTACAAGCAGCTCTGTAACAAGAGTTACTCTTAGAACAGGCATTACAAATAGTCTTCTACAGCCAACAGTCATTGCTTATGGCCGTAGCACTCTTAGGAATCCCGAGCTTGTGCGCTTAGTTAATACTTGGAATTGAGACTGCCAGGGAACACTAGGCGCTGTAAGCTTTTTAGCTTAAGGCTCCGATTGTGAAGATTGTAGCTACAGTCATTTAAACACAAGAGGGGATCAAAACTTTTAAAAAATAAACAAATAAACAATAAATGAATAAAAAATAAACAAACAAATAAAAAATCAAACAAACAAAAAACACTGGAAAGCCAGTCATTTATTTTGAGTTGTGAGGCTTTTTAGTTCACAAGCAGCAAGAGTTGCTCTTAGAACAGTCATTACAAATCGTCTTCTACAGCCAACAGTCATTGCTTATGGCCATAGCACTCTTAGGAATCCCGAGCTTGTGCGCTTAGTTAATACTTGGAATGGAGACTGCCAGGGAACACTAGGCGCTGTAAGCCATTGAGCTTAAGGCTCCGATTGTGAAGATTGTAGCTACAGTCATTTAAACACAAGAGGAGATCAAAACTTTTAAAAAATAAACAAATAAACAATAAATGAATAAAAAATAAACAAAGAAATAAAAAACAAATAAACAAAAAACACTGGAAAGCCAGTCATTTATTTTGAGTTTTGAGGCTTTTTAGTTTACAAGCAGCTCTGTAACAAGAGTTACTCTTAGAACAGGCATTACAAATAGTCTTCTACAGCCAACAGTCATTGCTTATGGCCGTAGCACTCTTAGGAATCCCGAGCTTGTGCGCTTAGTTAATACTTGGAATTGAGACTGCCAGGGAACACTAGGCGCTGTAAGCTTTTTAGCTTAAGGCTCCGATTGTGAAGATTGTAGCTACAGTCATTTAAACACAAGAGGGGATCAAAACTTTTAAAAAATAAACAAATAAACAATAAATGAATAAAAAATAAACAAACAAATAAAAAATCAAACAAACAAAAAACACTGGAAAGCCAGTCATTTATTTTGAGTTGTGAGGCTTTTTAGTTCACAAGCAGCAAGAGTTGCTCTTAGAACAGTCATTACAAATTGTCTTCTACAGCCAACAGTCATTGCTTATGGCCATAGCACTCTTAGGAATCCCGAGCTTGTGCGCTTAGTTAATACTTGGAATGGAGACTGCCAGGGAACACTAGGCGCTGTAAGCCATTGAGCTTAAGGCTCCGATTGTGAAGATTGTAGCTACAGTCATTTAAACACAAGAGGAGATCAAAACTTTTAAAAAATAAACAAATAAACAATAAATGAATAAAAAATAAACAAAGAAATAAAAAACAAATAAACAAAAAACACTGGAAAGCCAGTCATTTATTTTGAGTTTTGAGGCTTTTTAGTTTACAAGCAGCTCTGTAACAAGAGTTACTCTTAGAACAGGCATTACAAATAGTCTTCTACAGCCAACAGTCATTGCTTATGGCCGTAGCACTCTTAGGAATCCCGAGCTTGTGCGCTTAGTTAATACTTGGAATTGAGACTGCCAGGGAACACTAGGCGCTGTAAGCTTTTTAGCTTAAGGCTCCGATTGTGAAGATTGTAGCTACAGTCATTTAAACACAAGAGGAGATCAAAACTTTTAAAAAATAAACAAATAAACAATAAATGAATAAAAAATAAACAAACAAATAAAAAAACAAACAAACAAAAAACACTGGAAAGCCAGTCATTTATTTTGAGTTGTGAGGCTTTTTAGTTCACAAGCAGCAAGAGTTGCTCTTAGAACAGTCATTACAAATTGTCTTCTACAGCCAACAGTCATTGCTTATGGCCATAGCACTCTTAGGAATCCCGAGCTTGTGCGCTTAGTTAATACTTGGAATGGAGACTGCCAGGGAACACTAGGCGCTGTAAGCCATTGAGCTTAAGGCTCCGATTGTGAAGATTGTAGCTACAGTCATTTAAACACAAGAGGAGATCAAAACTTTAAAAAAATAAACAAATAAACAATAAATGAATAAAAAATAAACAAAGAAATAAAAAAACAAATAAACAAAAAACACTGGAAAGCCAGTCATTTATTTTGAGTTTTGAGGCTTTTTAGTTTACAAGCAGCTCTGTAACAAGAGTTACTCTTAGAACAGGCATTACAAATAGTCTTCTACAGCCAACAGTCATTGCTTATGGCCGTAACACTCTTAGGAATCCCGAGCTTGTGCGCTTAGTTAATACTTGGAATTGAGACTGCCAGGGAACACTAGGCGCTGTAAGCTTTTTAGCTTAAGGCTCCGATTGTGAAGATTGTAGCTACAGTCATTTAAACACAAGAGGAGATCAAAACTTTTAAAAAATAAACAAATAAACAATAAATGAATAAAAAATAAACAAACAAATAAAAAAACAAACAAACAAAAAACACTGGAAAGCCAGTCATTTATTTTGAGTTTTGAGGCTTTTTAGTTCACAAGCAGCAAGAGTTGCTCTTAGAACAGTCATTACAAATTGTCTTCTACAGCCAACAGTCATTGCTTATGGCCATAGCACTCTTAGGAATCCCGAGCTTGTGCGCTTAGTTAATACTTGGAATGGAGACTGCCAGGGAACACTAGGCGCTGTAAGCCATTGAGCTTAAGGCTCCGATTGTGAAGATTGTAGCTACAGTCATTTAAACACAAGAGGAGATCAAAACTTTTAAAAAATAAACAAATAAACAATAAATGAATAAAAAATAAACAAAGAAATAAAAAACAAATAAACAAAAAACACTGGAAAGCCAGTCATTTATTTTGAGTTTTGAGGCTTTTTAGTTTACAAGCAGCTCTGTAACAAGAGTTACTCTTAGAACAGGCATTACAAATAGTCTTCTACAGCCAACAGTCATTGCTTATGGCCGTAGCACTCTTAGGAATCCCGAGCTTGTGCGCTTAGTTAATACTTGGAATGGAGACTGCCAGGGAACACTAGGCGCTGTAAGCCATTGAGCTTAAGGCTCCGATTGTGAAGATTGTAGCTACAGTCATTTAAACACAAGAGGAGATCAAAACTTTTAAAAAAATAAACAAATAAACAATAAATGAATAAAAAATAAACAAAGAAATAAAAAAACAAATAAACAAAAAACACTGGAAAGCCAGTCATTTATTTTGAGTTTTGAGGCTTTTTAGTTTACAAGCAGCTCTGTAACAAGAGTTACTCTTAGAACAGGCATTACAAATAGTCTTCTACAGCCAACAGTCATTGCTTATGGCCGTAGCACTCTTAGGAATCCCGAGCTTGTGCGCTTAGTTAATACTTGGAATGGAGACTGCCAGGGAACACTAGGCGCTGTAAGCTTTTTAGCTTAAGGCTCCGATTGTGAAGATTGTAGCTACAGTCATTTAAACACAAGAGGGGATCAAAACTTTTAAAAAATAAACAAATAAACAATAAATGAATAAAAAATAAACAAACAAATAAAAAAACAAATAAACAAAAAACACTGGAAAGCCAGTCATTTATTTTGAGTTTTGAGGCTTTTTAGTTTACAAGCAGCTCTGTAACAAGAGTTACTCTTAGAACAGGCATTACAAATAGTCTTCTACAGCCAACAGTCATTGCTTATGGCCGTAGCACTCTTAGGAATCCCGAGCTTGTGCGCTTAGTTAATACTTGGAATTGAGACTGCCAGGGAACACTAGGCGCTGTAAGCTTTTTAGCTTAAGGCTCCGATTGTGAAGATTGTAGCTACAGTCATTTAAACACAAGAGGAGATCAAAACTTTTAAAAAAATAAACAAATAAACAATAAATGAATAAAAAATAAACAAACAAATAAAAAAAACAAACAAACAAAAAACACTGGAAAGCCAGTCATTTATTTTGAGTTGTGAGGCTTTTTAGTTCACAAGCAGCAAGAGTTGCTCTTAGAACAGTCATTACAAATTGTCTTCTACAGCCAACAGTCATTGCTTATGGCCATAGCACTCTTAGGAATCCCGAGCTTGTGCGCTTAGTTAATACTTGGAATGGAGACTGCCAGGGAACACTAGGCGCTGTAAGCCATTGAGCTTAAGGCTCCGATTGTGAAGATTGTAGCTACAGTCATTTAAACACAAGAGGAGATCAAAACTTTCAAAAAATAAACAAATAAACAATAAATGAATAAAAAATAAACAAAGAAATAAAAAACAAATAAACAAAAAACACTGGAAAGCCAGTCATTTATTTTGAGTTTTGAGGCTTTTTAGTTTACAAGCAGCTCTGTAACAAGAGTTACTCTTAGAACAGGCATTACAAATAGTCTTCTACAGCCAACAGTCATTGCTTATGGCCGTAGCACTCTTAGGAATCCCGAGCTTGTGCGCTTAGTTAATACTTGGAATTGAGACTGCCAGGGAACACTAGGCGCTGTAAGCTTTTTAGCTTAAGGCTCCGATTGTGAAGATTGTAGCTACAGTCATTTAAACACAAGAGGAGATCAAAACTTTTAAAAAATAAACAAATAAACAATAAATGAATAAAAAATAAACAAACAAATAAAAAAACAAACAAACAAAAAACACTGGAAAGCCAGTCATTTATTTTGAGTTGTGAGGCTTTTTAGTTCACAAGCAGCAAGAGTTGCTCTTAGAACAGTCATTACAAATTGTCTTCTACAGCCAACAGTCATTGCTTATGGCCATAGCACTCTTAGGAATCCCGAGCTTGTGCGCTTAGTTAATACTTGGAATGGAGACTGCCAGGGAACACTAGGCGCTGTAAGCCATTGAGCTTAAGGCTCCGATTGTGAAGATTGTAGCTACAGTCATTTAAACACAAGAGGAGATCAAAACTTTTAAAAAAATAAACAAATAAACAATAAATGAATAAAAAATAAACAAAGAAATAAAAAAACAAAAATACAAAAAACACTGGAAAGCCAGTCATTTATTTTGAGTTTTGAGGCTTTTTAGTTTACAAGCAGCTCTGTAACAAG
Source organism: Hoplias malabaricus (assembly GCF_029633855.1). Lineage (NCBI taxonomy): Eukaryota > Metazoa > Chordata > Actinopteri > Characiformes > Erythrinidae > Hoplias > Hoplias malabaricus. Next base: position 17,287,649 of record NC_089811.1, on the reverse strand, counting down.
AGTTACTCTTAGAACAGGCATTACAAATAGTCTTCTACAGCCAACAGTCATTGCTTATGGCCGTAGCACTCTTAGGAATCCCGAGCTTGTGCGCTTAGTTAATACTTGGAATTGAGACTGCCAGGGAACACTAGGCGCTGTAAGCTTTTTAGCTTAAGGCTCCGATTGTGAAGATTGTAGCTACAGTCATTTAAACACAAGAGGAGATCAAAACTTTTAAAAAATAAACAAATAAACAATAAATGAATAAAAAATAAACAAACAAATAAAAAAACAAACAAACAAAAAACACTGGAAAGCCAGTCATTTATTTTGAGTTGTGAGGCTTTTTAGTTCACAAGCAGCAAGAGTTGCTCTTAGAACAGTCATTACAAATTGTCTTCTACAGCCAACAGTCATTGCTTATGGCCATAGCACTCTTAGGAATCCCGAGCTTGTGCGCTTAGTTAATACTTGGAATGGAGACTGCCAGGGAACACTAGGCGCTGTAAGCCATTGAGCTTAAGGCTCCGATTGTGAAGATTGTAGCTACAGTCATTTAAACACAAGAGGAGATCAAAACTTTTAAAAAAATAAACAAATAAACAATAAATGAATAAAAAATAAACAAAGAAATAAAAAAACAAATAAACAAAAAACACTGGAAAGCCAGTCATTTATTTTGAGTTTTGAGGCTTTTTAGTTTACAAGCAGCTCTGTAACAAGAGTTACTCTTAGAACAGGCATTACAAATAGTCTTCTACAGCCAACAGTCATTGCTTATGGCCGTAGCACTCTTAGGAATCCCGAGCTTGTGCGCTTAGTTAATACTTGGAATTGAGACTGCCAGGGAACACTAGGCGCTGTAAGCTTTTTAGCTTAAGGCTCCGATTGTGAAGATTGTAGCTACAGTCATTTAAACACAAGAGGAGATCAAAACTTTTAAAAAATAAACAAATAAACAATAAATGAATAAAAAATAAACAAACAAATAAAAAAACAAACAAACAAAAAACACTGGAAAGCCAGTCATTTATTTTGAGTTGTGAGGCTTTTTAGTTCACAAGCAGCAAGAGTTGCTCTTAGAACAGTCATTACAAATTGTCTTCTACAGCCAACAGTCATTGCTTATGGCCATAGCACTCTTAGGAATCCCGAGCTTGTGCGCTTAGTTAATACTTGGAATGGAGACTGCCAGGGAACACTAGGCGCTGTAAGCCATTGAGCTTAAGGCTCCGATTGTGAAGATTGTAGCTACAGTCATTTAAACACAAGAGGAGATCAAAACTTTTAAAAAATAAACAAATAAACAATAAATGAATAAAAAATAAACAAAGAAATAAAAAACAAATAAACAAAAAACACTGGAAAGCCAGTCATTTATTTTGAGTTTTGAGGCTTTTTAGTTTACAAGCAGCTCTGTAACAAGAGTTACTCTTAGAACAGGCATTACAAATAGTCTTCTACAGCCAACAGTCATTGCTTATGGCCGTAGCACTCTTAGGAATCCCGAGCTTGTGCGCTTAGTTAATACTTGGAATTGAGACTGCCAGGGAACACTAGGCGCTGTAAGCTTTTTAGCTTAAGGCTCCGATTGTGAAGATTGTAGCTACAGTCATTTAAACACAAGAGGAGATCAAAACTTTTAAAAAATAAACAAATAAACAATAAATGAATAAAAAATAAACAAACAAATAAAAAAACAAACAAACAAAAAACACTGGAAAGCCAGTCATTTATTTTGAGTTGTGAGGCTTTTTAGTTCACAAGCAGCAAGAGTTGCTCTTAGAACAGTCATTACAAATTGTCTTCTACAGCCAACAGTCATTGCTTATGGCCATAGCACTCTTAGGAATCCCGAGCTTGTGCGCTTAGTTAATACTTGGAATGGAGACTGCCAGGGAACACTAGGCGCTGTAAGCCATTGAGCTTAAGGCTCCGATTGTGAAGATTGTAGCTACAGTCATTTAAACACAAGAGGAGATCAAAACTTTTAAAAAATAAACAAATAAACAATAAATGAATAAAAAATAAACAAAGAAATAAAAAACAAATAAACAAAAAACACTGGAAAGCCAGTCATTTATTTTGAGTTTTGAGGCTTTTTAGTTTACAAGCAGCTCTGTAACAAGAGTTACTCTTAGAACAGGCATTACAAATAGTCTTCTACAGCCAACAGTCATTGCTTATGGCCGTAGCACTCTTAGGAATCCCGAGCTTGTGCGCTTAGTTAATACTTGGAATGGAGACTGCCAGGGAACACTAGGCGCTGTAAGCCATTGAGCTTAAGGCTCCGATTGTGAAGATTGTAGCTACAGTCATTTAAACACAAGAGGAGATCAAAACTTTTAAAAAAATAAACAAATAAACAATAAATGAATAAAAAATAAACAAAGAAATAAAAAAACAAATAAACAAAAAACACTGGAAAGCCAGTCATTTATTTTGAGTTTTGAGGCTTTTTAGTTTACAAGCAGCTCTGTAACAAGAGTTACTCTTAGAACAGGCATTACAAATAGTCTTCTACAGCCAACAGTCATTGCTTATGGCCGTAGCACTCTTAGGAATCCCGAGCTTGTGCGCTTAGTTAATACTTGGAATGGAGACTGCCAGGGAACACTAGGCGCTGTAAGCTTTTTAGCTTAAGGCTCCGATTGTGAAGATTGTAGCTACAGTCATTTAAACACAAGAGGGGATCAAAACTTTTAAAAAATAAACAAATAAACAATAAATGAATAAAAAATAAACAAACAAATAAAAAAACAAATAAACAAAAAACACTGGAAAGCCAGTCATTTATTTTGAGTTTTGAGGCTTTTTAGTTTACAAGCAGCTCTGTAACAAGAGTTACTCTTAGAACAGGCATTACAAATAGTCTTCTACAGCCAACAGTCATTGCTTATGGCCGTAGCACTCTTAGGAATCCCGAGCTTGTGCGCTTAGTTAATACTTGGAATTGAGACTGCCAGGGAACACTAGGCGCTGTAAGCTTTTTAGCTTAAGGCTCCGATTGTGAAGATTGTAGCTACAGTCATTTAAACACAAGAGGAGATCAAAACTTTTAAAAAATAAACAAATAAACAATAAATGAATAAAAAATAAACAAACAAATAAAAAAACAAACAAACAAAAAACACTGGAAAGCCAGTCATTTATTTTGAGTTGTGAGGCTTTTTAGTTCACAAGCAGCAAGAGTTGCTCTTAGAACAGTCATTACAAATTGTCTTCTACAGCCAACAGTCATTGCTTATGGCCATAGCACTCTTAGGAATCCCGAGCTTGTGCGCTTAGTTAATACTTGGAATGGAGACTGCCAGGGAACACTAGGCGCTGTAAGCCATTGAGCTTAAGGCTCCGATTGTGAAGATTGTAGCTACAGTCATTTAAACACAAGAGGAGATCAAAACTTTTAAAAAAATAAACAAATAAACAATAAATGAATAAAAAATAAACAAAGAAATAAAAAAACAAATAAACAAAAAACACTGGAAAGCCAGTCATTTATTTTGAGTTTTGAGGCTTTTTAGTTTACAAGCAGCTCTGTAACAAGAGTTACTCTTAGAACAGGCATTACAAATAGTCTTCTACAGCCAACAGTCATTGCTTATGGCCGTAGCACTCTTAGGAATCCCGAGCTTGTGCGCTTAGTTAATACTTGGAATTGAGACTGCCAGGGAACACTAGGCGCTGTAAGCTTTTTAGCTTAAGGCTCCGATTGTGAAGATTGTAGCTACAGTCATTTAAACACAAGAGGAGATCAAAACTTTTAAAAAATAAACAAATAAACAATAAATGAATAAAAAATAAACAAACAAATAAAAAAACAAACAAACAAAAAACACTGGAAAGCCAGTCATTTATTTTGAGTTGTGAGGCTTTTTAGTTCACAAGCAGCAAGAGTTGCTCTTAGAACAGTCATTACAAATTGTCTTCTACAGCCAACAGTCATTGCTTATGGCCATAGCACTCTTAGGAATCCCGAGCTTGTGCGCTTAGTTAATACTTGGAATGGAGACTGCCAGGGAACACTAGGCGCTGTAAGCCATTGAGCTTAAGGCTCCGATTGTGAAGATTGTAGCTACAGTCATTTAAACACAAGAGGAGATCAAAACTTTTAAAAAATAAACAAATAAACAATAAATGAATAAAAAATAAACAAAGAAATAAAAAACAAATAAACAAAAAACACTGGAAAGCCAGTCATTTATTTTGAGTTTTGAGGCTTTTTAGTTTACAAGCAGCTCTGTAACAAGAGTTACTCTTAGAACAGGCATTACAAATAGTCTTCTACAGCCAACAGTCATTGCTTATGGCCGTAGCACTCTTAGGAATCCCGAGCTTGTGCGCTTAGTTAATACTTGGAATTGAGACTGCCAGGGAACACTAGGCGCTGTAAGCTTTTTAGCTTAAGGCTCCGATTGTGAAGATTGTAGCTACAGTCATTTAAACACAAGAGGGGATCAAAACTTTAAAAAAATAAACAAATAAACAATAAATGAATAAAAAATAAACAAACAAATAAAAAATCAAACAAACAAAAAACACTGGAAAGCCAGTCATTTATTTTGAGTTGTGAGGCTTTTTAGTTCACAAGCAGCAAGAGTTGCTCTTAGAACAGTCATTACAAACTGTCTTCTACAGCCAACAGTCATTGCTTATGGCCATAGCACTCTTAGGAATCCTGAGCTTGTGCGCTTAGTTAATACTTGGAATGGAGACTGCCAGGGAACACTAGGCGCTGTAAGCCATTGAGCTTAAGACTCCGATTGTGAAGATTGTAGCTACAGTCATTTAAACACAAGAGGAGATCAAAACTTTTAAAAAATAAACAAATAAACAATAAATGAATAAAAAATAAACAAAGAAATAAAAAAACAAATAAACAAAAAACACTGGAAAGCCAGTCATTTATTTTGAGTTTTGAGGCTTTTTAGTTTACAAGCAGCTCTGTAACAAGAGTTACTCTTAGAACAGGCATTACAAATAGTCTTCTACAGCCAACAGTCATTGCTTATGGCCGTAGCACTCTTAGGAATCCCGAGCTTGTGCGCTTAGTTAATACTTGGAATGGAGACTGCCAGAGAACACTAGGCGCTGTAAGCCATTGAGCTTAAGGCTCCGATTGTGAAGATTGTAGCTACAGTCATTTAAACACAAGAGGAGATCAAAACTTTTAAAAATTAAACAAATAAACAATAAATGAATAAAAAATAAACAAACAAATAAAAAAACAAATAAACAAAAAACACTGGAAAGCCAGTCATTTATTTTGAGTTTTGAGGCTTTTTAGTTTACAAGCAGCTCTGTAACAAGAGTTACTCTTAGAACAGGCATTACAAATAGTCTTCTACAGCCAACAGTCATTGCTTATGGCCGTAGCACTCTTAGGAATCCCGAGCTTGTGCGCTTAGTTAATACTTGGAATTGAGACTGCCAGGGAACACTAGGCGCTGTAAGCCATTGAGCTTAAGGCTCCGATTGTGAAGATTGTAGCTACAGTCATTTAAACACAAGAGGAGATCAAAACTTTTAAAAAAATAAACAAATAAACAATAAATGAATAAAAAATAAACAAAGAAATAAAAAAACAAATAAACAAAAAACACTGGAAAGCCAGTCATTTATTTTGAGTTTTGAGGCTTTTTAGTTTACAAGCAGCTCTGTAACAAGAGTTACTCTTAGAACAGGCATTACAAATAGTCTTCTACAGCCAACAGTCATTGCTTATGGCCGTAGCACTCTTAGGAATCCCGAGCTTGTGCGCTTAGTTAATACTTGGAATTGAGACTGCCAGGGAACACTAGGCGCTGTAAGCTTTTTAGCTTAAGGCTCCGATTGTGAAGATTGTAGCTACAGTCATTTAAACACAAGAGGAGATCAAAACTTTTAAAAAATAAACAAATAAACAATAAATGAATAAAAAATAAACAAACAAATAAAAAAACAAACAAACAAAAAACACTGGAAAGCCAGTCATTTATTTTGAGTTGTGAGGCTTTTTAGTTCACAAGCAGCAAGAGTTGCTCTTAGAACAGTCATTACAAATTGTCTTCTACAGCCAACAGTCATTGCTTATGGCCATAGCACTCTTAGGAATCCCGAGCTTGTGCGCTTAGTTAATACTTGGAATTGAGACTGCCAGGGAACACTAGGCGCTGTAAGCTTTTTAGCTTAAGGCTCCGATTGTGAAGATTGTAGCTACAGTCATTTAAACACAAGAGGGGATCAAAACTTTTAAAAAATAAACAAATAAACAATAAATGAATAAAAAATAAACAAACAAATAAAAAATCAAACAAACAAAAAACACTGGAAAGCCAGTCATTTATTTTGAGTTGTGAGGCTTTTTAGTTCACAAGCAGCAAGAGTTGCTCTTAGAACAGTCATTACAAACTGTCTTCTACAGCCAACAGTCATTGCTTATGGCCATAGCACTCTTAGGAATCCTGAGCTTGTGCGCTTAGTTAATACTTGGAATGGAGACTGCCAGGGAACACTAGGCGCTGTAAGCCATTGAGCTTAAGACTCCGATTGTGAAGATTGTAGCTACAGTCATTTAAACACAAGAGGAGATCAAAACTTTTAAAAAATAAACAAATAAACAATAAATGAATAAAAAATAAACAAAGAAATAAAAAAACAAATAAACAAAAAACACTGGAAAGCCAGTCATTTATTTTGAGTTTTGAGGCTTTTTAGTTTACAAGCAGCTCTGTAACAAGAGTTACTCTTAGAACAGGCATTACAAATAGTCTTCTACAGCCAACAGTCATTGCTTATGGCCGTAGCACTCTTAGGAATCCCGAGCTTGTGCGCTTAGTTAATACTTGGAATGGAGACTGCCAGAGAACACTAGGCGCTGTAAGCCATTGAGCTTAAGGCTCCGATTGTGAAGATTGTAGCTACAGTCATTTAAACACAAGAGGAGATCAAAACTTTTAAAAATTAAACAAATAAACAATAAATGAATAAAAAATAAACAAACAAATAAAAAAACAAATAAACAAAAAACACTGGAAAGCCAGTCATTTATTTTGAGTTTTGAGGCTTTTTAGTTTACAAGCAGCTCTGTAACAAGAGTTACTCTTAGAACAGGCATTACAAATAGTCTTCTACAGCCAACAGTCATTGCTTATGGCCGTAGCACTCTTAGGAATCCCGAGCTTGTGCGCTTAGTTAATACTTGGAATTGAGACTGCCAGGGAACACTAGGCGCTGTAAGCTTTTTAGCTTAAGGCTCCGATTGTGAAGATTGTAGCTACAGTCATTTAAACACAAGAGGAGATCAAAACTTTTAAAAAAATAAACAAATAAACAATAAATGAATAAAAAATAAACAAACAAATAAAAAAAACAAACAAACAAAAAACACTGGAAAGCCAGTCATTTATTTTGAGTTGTGAGGCTTTTTAGTTCACAAGCAGCAAGAGTTGCTCTTAGAACAGTCATTACAAATTGTCTTCTACAGCCAACAGTCATTGCTTATGGCCGTAGCACTCTTAGGAATCCCGAGCTTGTGCGCTTAGTTAATACTTGGAATGGAGACTGCCAGGGAACACTAGGCGCTGTAAGCCATTGAGCTTAAGGCTCCGATTGTGAAGATTGTAGCTACAGTCATTTAAACACAAGAGGAGATCAAAACTTTTAAAAAATAAACAAATAAACAATAAATGAATAAAAAATAAACAAAGAAATAAAAAACAAATAAACAAAAAACACTGGAAAGCCAGTCATTTATTTTGAGTTTTGAGGCTTTTTAGTTTACAAGCAGCTCTGTAACAAGAGTTACTCTTAGAACAGGCATTACAAATAGTCTTCTACAGCCAACAGTCATTGCTTATGGCCGTAGCACTCTTAGGAATCCCGAGCTTGTGCGCTTAGTTAATACTTGGAATGGAGACTGCCAGGGAACACTAGACGCTGTAAGCCATTGAGCTTAAGGCTCCGATTGTGAAGATTGTAGCTACAGTCATTTAAACACAAGAGGAGATCAAAACTTTTAAAAAAATAAACAAATAAACAATAAATGAATAAAAAATAAACAAAGAAATAAAAAAACAAATAAACAAAAAACACTGGAAAGCCAGTCATTTATTTTGAGTTTTGAGGCTTTTTAGTTTACAAGCAGCTCTGTAACAAGAGTTACTCTTAGAACAGGCATTACAAATAGTCTTCTACAGCCAACAGTCATTGCTTATGGCCGTAGCACTCTTAGGAATCCCGAGCTTGTGCGCTTAGTTAATACTTGGAATTGAGACTGCCAGGGAACACTAGGCGCTGTAAGCTTTTTAGCTTAAGGCTCCGATTGTGAAGATTGTAGCTACAGTCATTTAAACACAAGAGGGGATCCAAACTTTTAAAAAATAAACAAATAAACAATAAATGAATAAAAAATAAACAAACAAATAAAAAAACAAACAAACAAAAAACACTGGAAAGCCAGTCATTTATTTTGAGTTGTGAGGCTTTTTAGTTCACAAGCAGCAAGAGTTGCTCTTAGAACAGTCATTACAAATTGTCTTCTACAGCCAACAGTCATTGCTTATGGCCATAGCACTCTTAGGAATCCCGAGCTTGTGCGCTTAGTTAATACTTGGAATTGAGACTGCCAGGGAACACTAGGCGCTGTAAGCTTTTTAGCTTAAGGCTCCGATTGTGAAGATTGTAGCTACAGTCATTTAAACACAAGAGGGGATCCAAACTTTTAAAAAATAAACAAATAAACAATAAATGAATAAAAAATAAACAAACAAATAAAAAAACAAACAAACAAAAAACACTGGAAAGCCAGTCATTTATTTTGAGTTGTGAGGCTTTTTAGTTCACAAGCAGCAAGAGTTGCTCTTAGAACAGTCATTACAAATTGTCTTCTACAGCCAACAGTCATTGCTTATGGCCATAGCACTCTTAGGAATCCCGAGCTTGTGCGCTCAGTTAATACTTGGAATGGAGACTGCCAGGGAACACTAGGCGCTGTAAGCCATTGAGCTTAAGGCTCCGATTGTGAAGATTGTAGCTACAGTCATTTAAACACAAGAGGAGATCAAAACTTTTAAAAAATAAACAAATAAACAATAAATGAATAAAAAATAAACAAAGAAATAAAAAAACAAATAAACAAAAAACACTGGAAAGCCAGTCATTTATTTTGAGTTTTGAGGCTTTTTAGTTTACAAGCAGCTCTGTAACAAGAGTTACTCTTAGAACAGGCATTACAAATAGTCTTCTACAGCCAACAGTCATTGCTTATGGCCGTAGCACTCTTAGGAATCCCGAGCTTGTGCGCTTAGTTAATACTTGGAATGGAGACTGCCAGAGAACACTAGGCGCTGTAAGCCATTGAGCTTAAGGCTCCGATTGTGAAGATTGTAGCTACAGTCATTTAAACACAAGAGGAGATCAAAACTTTTAAAAATTAAACAAATAAACAATAAATGAATAAAAAATAAACAAACAAATAAAAAAACAAATAAATAAAAAACACTGGAAAGCCAGTCATTTATTTTGAGTTTTGAGGCTTTTTAGTTTACAAGCAGCTCTGTAACAAGAGTTACTCTTAGAACAGGCATTACAAATAGTCTTCTACAGCCAACAGTCATTGCTTATGGCCGTAGCACTCTTAGGAATCCCGAGCTTGTGCGCTTAGTTAATACTTGGAATTGAGACTGCCAGGGAACACTAGGCGCTGTAAGCTTTTTAGCTTAAGGCTCCGATTGTGAAGATTGTAGCTACAGTCATTTAAACACAAGAGGGGATCAAAACTTTTAAAAAATAAACAAATAAACAATAAATGAATAAAAAATAAACAAACAAATAAAAAAACAAATAAACAAAAAACACTGGAAAGCCAGTCATTTATTTTGAGTTTTGAGGCTTTTTAGTTTACAAGCAGCTCTGTAACAAGAGTTACTCTTAGAACAGGCATTACAAATAGTCTTCTACAGCCAACAGTCATTGCTTATGGCCGTAGCACTCTTAGGAATCCCGAGCTTGTGCGCTTAGTTAATACTTGGAATTGAGACTGCCAGGGAACACTAGGCGCTGTAAGCTTTTTAGCTTAAGGCTCCGATTGTGAAGATTGTAGCTACAGTCATTTAAACACAAGAGGAGATCAAAACTTTTAAAAAAATAAACAAATAAACAATAAATGAATAAAAAATAAACAAACAAATAAAAAAAACAAACAAACAAAAAGCACTGGAAAGCCAGTCATTTATTTTGAGTTGTGAGGCTTTTTAGTTCACAAGCAGCAAGAGTTGCTCTTAGAACAGTCATTACAAATTGTCTTCTACAGCCAACAGTCATTGCTTATGGCCATAGCACTCTTAGGAATCCCGAGCTTGTGCGCTTAGTTAATACTTGGAATGGAGACTGCCAGGGAACACTAGGCGCTGTAAGCCATTGAGCTTAAGGCTCCGATTGTGAAGATTGTAGCTACAGTCATTTAAACACAAGAGGGGATCAAAACTTTTAAAAAATAAACAAATAAACAATAAATGAATAAAAAATAAACAAACAAATAAAAAAACAAATAAACAAAAAACACTGGAAAGCCAGTCATTTATTTTGAGTTTTGAGGCTTTTTAGTTTACAAGCAGCTCTGTAACAAGAGTTACTCTTAGAACAGGCATTACAAATAGTCTTCTACAGCCAACAGTCATTGCTTATGGCCGTAGCACTCTTAGGAATCCCGAGCTTGTGCGCTTAGTTAATACTTGGAATTGAGACTGCCAGGGAACACTAGGCGCTGTAAGCTTTTTAGCTTAAGGCTCCGATTGTGAAGATTGTAGCTACAGTCATTTAAACACAAGAGGAGATCAAAACTTTTAAAAAAATAAACAAATAAACAATAAATGAATAAAAAATAAACAAACAAATAAAAAAAACAAACAAACAAAAAGCACTGGAAAGCCAGTCATTTATTTTGAGTTGTGAGGCTTTTTAGTTCACAAGCAGCAAGAGTTGCTCTTAGAACAGTCATTACAAATTGTCTTCTACAGCCAACAGTCATTGCTTATGGCCATAGCACTCTTAGGAATCCCGAGCTTGTGCGCTTAGTTAATACTTGGAATGGAGACTGCCAGGGAACACTAGGCGCTGTAAGCCATTGAGCTTAAGGCTCCGATTGTGAAGATTGTAGCTACAGTCATTTAAACACAAGAGGGGATCAAAACTTTTAAAAAATAAACAAATAAACAATAAATGAATAAAAAATAAACAAACAAATAAAAAAACAAATAAACAAAAAACACTGGAAAGCCAGTCATTTATTTTGAGTTTTGAGGCTTTTTAGTTTACAAGCAGCTCTGTAACAAGAGTTACTCTTAGAACAGGCATTACAAATAGTCTTCTACAGCCAACAGTCATTGCTTATGGCCGTAGCACTCTTAGGAATCCCGAGCTTGTGCGCTTAGTTAATACTTGGAATTGAGACTGCCAGGGAACACTAGGCGCTGTAAGCTTTTTAGCTTAAGGCTCCGATTGTGAAGATTGTAGCTACAGTCATTTAAACACAAGAGGGGATCAAAACTTTTAAAAAATAAACAAATAAACAATAAATGAATAAAAAATAAACAAACAAATAAAAAAACAAATAAACAAAAAACACTGGAAAGCCAGTCATTTATTTTGAGTTTTGAGGCTTTTTAGTTTACAAGCAGCTCTGTAACAAGAGTTACTCTTAGAACAGGCATTACAAATAGTCTTCTACAGCCAACAGTCATTGCTTATGGCCGTAGCACTCTTAGGAATCCCGAGCTTGTGCGCTTAGTTAATACTTGGAATTGAGACTGCCAGGGAACACTAGGCGCTGTAAGCTTTTTAGCTTAAGGCTCCGATTGTGAAGATTGTAGCTACAGTCATTTAAACACAAGAGGAGATCAAAACTTTTAAAAAAATAAACAAATAAACAATAAATGAATAAAAAATAAACAAACAAATAAAAAAAACAAACAAACAAAAAGCACTGGAAAGCCAGTCATTTATTTTGAGTTGTGAGGCTTTTTAGTTCACAAGCAGCAAGAGTTGCTCTTAGAACAGTCATTACAAATTGTCTTCTACAGCCAACAGTCATTGCTTATGGCCATAGCACTCTTAGGAATCCCGAGCTTGTGCGCTTAGTTAATACTTGGAATGGAGACTGCCAGGGAACACTAGGCGCTGTAAGCCATTGAGCTTAAGGCTCCGATTGTGAAGATTGTAGCTACAGTCATTTAAACACAAGAGGGGATCAAAACTTTTAAAAAATAAACAAATAAACAATAAATGAATAAAAAATAAACAAACAAATAAAAAAACAAATAAACAAAAAACACTGGAAAGCCAGTCATTTATTTTGAGTTTTGAGGCTTTTTAGTTTACAAGCAGCTCTGTAACAAGAGTTACTCTTAGAACAGGCATTACAAATAGTCTTCTACAGCCAACAGTCATTGCTTATGGCCGTAGCACTCTTAGGAATCCCGAGCTTGTGCGCTTAGTTAATACTTGGAATTGAGACTGCCAGGGAACACTAGGCGCTGTAAGCTTTTTAGCTTAAGGCTCCGATTGTGAAGATTGTAGCTACAGTCATTTAAACACAAGAGGAGATCAAAACTTTTAAAAAAATAAACAAATAAACAATAAATGAATAAAAAATAAACAAACAAATAAAAAAAACAAACAAACAAAAAGCACTGGAAAGCCAGTCATTTATTTTGAGTTGTGAGGCTTTTTAGTTCACAAGCAGCAAGAGTTGCTCTTAGAACAGTCATTACAAATTGTCTTCTACAGCCAACAGTCATTGCTTATGGCCATAGCACTCTTAGGAATCCCGAGCTTGTGCGCTTAGTTAATACTTGGAATGGAGACTGCCAGGGAACACTAGGCGCTGTAAGCCATTGAGCTTAAGGCTCCGATTGTGAAGATTGTAGCTACAGTCATTTAAACACAAGAGGGGATCAAAACTTTTAAAAAATAAACAAATAAACAATAAATGAATAAAAAATAAACAAACAAATAAAAAAACAAATAAACAAAAAACACTGGAAAGCCAGTCATTTATTTTGAGTTGTGAGGCTTTTTAGTTCACAAGCAGCAAGAGTTGCTCTTAGAACAGTCATTACAAATTGTCTTCTACAGCCAACAGTCATTGCTTATGGCCATAGCACTCTTAGGAATCCCGAGCTTGTGCGCTTAGTTAATACTTGGAATGGAGACTGCCAGGGAACACTAGGCGCTGTAAGCCATTGAGCTTAAGGCTCCGATTGTGAAGATTGTAGCTACAGTCATTTAAACACAAGAGGAGATCAAAACTTTTAAAAAATAAACAAATAAACAATAAATGAATAAAAAATAAACAAAGAAATAAAAAACAAATAAACAAAAAACACTGGAAAGCCAGTCATTTATTTTGAGTTTTGAGGCTTTTTAGTTTACAAGCAGCTCTGTAACAAGAGTTACTCTTAGAACAGGCATTACAAATAGTCTTCTACAGCCAACAGTCATTGCTTATGGCCGTAACACTCTTAGGAATCCCGAGCTTGTGCGCTTAGTTAATACTTGGAATTGAGACTGCCAGGGAACACTAGGCGCTGTAAGCTTTTTAGCTTAAGGCTCCGATTGTGAAGATTGTAGCTACAGTCATTTAAACACAAGAGGAGATCAAAACTTTTAAAAAATAAACAAATAAACAATAAATGAATAAAAAATAAACAAACAAATAAAAAAACAAACAAACAAAAAACACTGGAAAGCCAGTCATTTATTTTGAGTTGTGAGGCTTTTTAGTTCACAAGCAGCAAGAGTTGCTCTTAGAACAGTCATTACAAATTGTCTTCTACAGCCAACAGTCATTGCTTATGGCCATAGCACTCTTAGGAATCCCGAGCTTGTGCGCTTAGTTAATACTTGGAATGGAGACTGCCAGGGAACACTAGGCGCTGTAAGCCATTGAGCTTAAGGCTCCGATTGTGAAGATTGTAGCTACAGTCATTTAAACACAAGAGGAGATCAAAACTTTTAAAAAATAAACAAATAAACAATAAATGAATAAAAAATAAACAAAGAAATAAAAAACAAATAAACAAAAAACACTGGAAAGCCAGTCATTTATTTTGAGTTTTGAGGCTTTTTAGTTTACAAGCAGCTCTGTAACAAGAGTTACTCTTAGAACAGGCATTACAAATAGTCTTCTACAGCCAACAGTCATTGCTTATGGCCGTAGCACTCTTAGGAATCCCGAGCTTGTGCGCTTAGTTAATACTTGGAATTGAGACTGCCAGGGAACACTAGGCGCTGTAAGCTTTTTAGCTTAAGGCTCCGATTGTGAAGATTGTAGCTACAGTCATTTAAACACAAGAGGAGATCAAAACTTTAAAAAAATAAACAAATAAACAATAAATGAATAAAAAATAAACAAACAAATAAAAAAACAAACAAACAAAAAACACTGGAAAGCCAGTCATTTATTTTGAGTTGTGAGGCTTTTTAGTTCACAAGCAGCAAGAGTTGCTCTTAGAACAGTCATTACAAATTGTCTTCTACAGCCAACAGTCATTGCTTATGGCCATAGCACTCTTAGGAATCCCGAGCTTGTGCGCTTAGTTAATACTTGGAATGGAGACTGCCAGGGAACACTAGGCGCTGTAAGCCATTGAGCTTAAGGCTCCGATTGTGAAGATTGTAGCTACAGTCATTTAAACACAAGAGGAGATCAAAACTTTTAAAAAATAAACAAATAAACAATAAATGAATAAAAAATAAACAAAGAAATAAAAAAACAAATAAACAAAAAACACTGGAAAGCCAGTCATTTATTTTGAGTTTTGAGGCTTTTTAGTTTACAAGCAGCTCTGTAACAAGAGTTACTCTTAGAACAGGCATTACAAATAGTCTTCTACAGCCAACAGTCATTGCTTATGGCCGTAGCACTCTTAGGAATCCCGAGCTTGTGCGCTTAGTTAATACTTGGAATGGAGACTGCCAGAGAACACTAGGCGCTGTAAGCCATTGAGCTTAAGGCTCCGATTGTGAAGATTGTAGCTACAGTCATTTAAACACAAGAGGAGATCAAAACTTTTAAAAATTAAACAAATAAACAATAAATGAATAAAAAATAAACAAACAAATAAAAAAACAAATAAATAAAAAACACTGGAAAGCCAGTCATTTATTTTGAGTTTTGAGGCTTTTTAGTTTACAAGCAGCTCTGTAACAAGAGTTACTCTTAGAACAGGCATTACAAATAGTCTTCTACAGCCAACAGTCATTGCTTATGGCCGTAGCACTCTTAGGAATCCCGAGCTTGTGCGCTTAGTTAATACTTGGAATTGAGACTGCCAGGGAACACTAGGCGCTGTAAGCTTTTTAGCTTAAGGCTCCGATTGTGAAGATTGTAGCTACAGTCATTTAAACACAAGAGGGGATCAAAACTTTTAAAAAATAAACAAATAAACAATAAATGAATAAAAAATAAACAAACAAATAAAAAAACAAATAAACAAAAAACACTGGAAAGCCAGTCATTTATTTTGAGTTTTGAGGCTTTTTAGTTTACAAGCAGCTCTGTAACAAGAGTTACTCTTAGAACAGGCATTACAAATAGTCTTCTACAGCCAACAGTCATTGCTTATGGCCGTAGCACTCTTAGGAATCCCGAGCTTGTGCGCTTAGTTAATACTTGGAATTGAGACTGCCAGGGAACACTAGGCGCTGTAAGCTTTTTAGCTTAAGGCTCCGATTGTGAAGATTGTAGCTACAGTCATTTAAACACAAGAGGAGATCAAAACTTTTTAAAAAATAAACAAATAAACAATAAATGAATAAAAAATAAACAAACAAATAAAAAAAACAAACAAACAAAAAGCACTGGAAAGCCAGTCATTTATTTTGAGTTGTGAGGCTTTTTAGTTCACAAGCAGCAAGAGTTGCTCTTAGAACAGTCATTACAAATTGTCTTCTACAGCCAACAGTCATTGCTTATGGCCATAGCACTCTTAGGAATCCCGAGCTTGTGCGCTTAGTTAATACTTGGAATGGAGACTGCCAGGGAACACTAGGCGCTGTAAGCCATTGAGCTTAAGGCTCCGATTGTGAAGATTGTAGCTACAGTCATTTAAACACAAGAGGAGATCAAAACTTTAAAAAAATAAACAAATGAACAATAAATGAATAAAAAATAAACAAAGAAATAAAAAACAAATAAACAAAAAACACTGGAAAGCCAGTCATTTATTTTGAGTTTTGAGGCTTTTTAGTTTACAAGCAGCTCTGTAACAAGAGTTACTCTTAGAACAGGCATTACAAATAGTCTTCTACAGCCAACAGTCATTGCTTATGGCCGTAGCACTCTTAGGAATCCCGAGCTTGTGCGCTTAGTTAATACTTGGAATGGAGACTGCCAGAGAACACTAGGCGCTGTAAGCCATTGAGCTTAAGGCTCCGATTGTGAAGATTGTAGCTACAGTCATTTAAACACAAGAGGAGATCAAAACTTTTAAAAATTAAACAAATAAACAATAAATGAATAAAAAATAAACAAACAAATAAAAAAACAAATAAATAAAAAACACTGGAAAGCCAGTCATTTATTTTGAGTTTTGAGGCTTTTTAGTTTACAAGCAGCTCTGTAACAAGAGTTACTCTTAGAACAGGCATTACAAATAGTCTTCTACAGCCAACAGTCATTGCTTATGGCCGTAGCACTCTTAGGAATCCCGAGCTTGTGCGCTTAGTTAATACTTGGAATTGAGACTGCCAGGGAACACTAGGCGCTGTAAGCTTTTTAGCTTAAGGCTCCGATTGTGAAGATTGTAGCTACAGTCATTTAAACACAAGAGGGGATCAAAACTTTTAAAAAATAAACAAATAAACAATAAATGAATAAAAAATAAACAAACAAATAAAAAAACAAATAAACAAAAAACACTGGAAAGCCAGTCATTTATTTTGAGTTTTGAGGCTTTTTAGTTTACAAGCAGCTCTGTAACAAGAGTTACTCTTAGAACAGGCATTACAAATAGTCTTCTACAGCCAACAGTCATTGCTTATGGCCGTAGCACTCTTAGGAATCCCGAGCTTGTGCGCTTAGTTAATACTTGGAATTGAGACTGCCAGGGAACACTAGGCGCTGTAAGCTTTTTAGCTTAAGGCTCCGATTGTGAAGATTGTAGCTACAGTCATTTAAACACAAGAGGAGATCAAAACTTTTAAAAAAATAAACAAATAAACAATAAATGAATAAAAAATAAACAAACAAATAAAACAAACAAACAAACAAAAAGCACTGGAAAGCCAGTCATTTATTTTGAGTTGTGAGGCTTTTTAGTTCACAAGCAGCAAGAGTTGCTCTTAGAACAGTCATTACAAATTGTCTTCTACAGCCAACAGTCATTGCTTATGGCCATAGCACTCTTAGGAATCCCGAGCTTGTGCGCTTAGTTAATACTTGGAATGGAGACTGCCAGGGAACACTAGGCGCTGTAAGCCATTGAGCTTAAGGCTCCGATTGTGAAGATTGTAGCTACAGTCATTTAAACACAAGAGGAGATCAAAACTTTTAAAAAATAAACAAATAAACAATAAATGAATAAAAAATAAACAAAGAAATAAAAAACAAATAAACAAAAAACACTGGAAAGCCAGTCATTTATTTTGAGTTTTGAGGCTTTTTAGTTTACAAGCAGCTCTGTAACAAGAGTTACTCTTAGAACAGGCATTACAAATAGTCTTCTACAGCCAACAGTCATTGCTTATGGCCGTAGCACTCTTAGGAATCCCGAGCTTGTGCGCTTAGTTAATACTTGGAATTGAGACTGCCAGGGAACACTAGGCGCTGTAAGCTTTTTAGCTTAAGGCTCCGATTGTGAAGATTGTAGCTACAGTCATTTAAACACAAGAGGAGATCAAAACTTTTAAAAAAATAAACAAATAAACAATAAATGAATAAAAAATAAACAAACAAATAAAAAAAACAAACAAACAAAAAGCACTGGAAAGCCAGTCATTTATTTTGAGTTGTGAGGCTTTTTAGTTCACAAGCAGCAAGAGTTGCTCTTAGAACAGTCATTACAAATTGTCTTCTACAGCCAACAGTCATTGCTTATGGCCATAGCACTCTTAGGAATCCCGAGCTTGTGCGCTTAGTTAATACTTGGAATGGAGACTGCCAGGGAACACTAGGCGCTGTAAGCCATTGAGCTTAAGGCTCCGATTGTGAAGATTGTAGCTACAGTCATTTAAACACAAGAGGGGATCAAAACTTTTAAAAAATAAACAAATAAACAATAAATGAATAAAAAATAAACAAACAAATAAAAAAACAAATAAACAAAAAACACTGGAAAGCCAGTCATTTATTTTGAGTTTTGAGGCTTTTTAGTTTACAAGCAGCTCTGTAACAAGAGTTACTCTTAGAACAGGCATTACAAATAGTCTTCTACAGCCAACAGTCATTGCTTATGGCCGTAGCACTCTTAGGAATCCCGAGCTTGTGCGCTTAGTTAATACTTGGAATTGAGACTGCCAGGGAACACTAGGCGCTGTAAGCTTTTTAGCTTAAGGCTCCGATTGTGAAGATTGTAGCTACAGTCATTTAAACACAAGAGGAGATCAAAACTTTTAAAAAAATAAACAAATAAACAATAAATGAATAAAAAATAAACAAACAAATAAAACAAACAAACAAACAAAAAGCACTGGAAAGCCAGTCATTTATTTTGAGTTGTGAGGCTTTTTAGTTCACAAGCAGCAAGAGTTGCTCTTAGAACAGTCATTACAAATTGTCTTCTACAGCCAACAGTCATTGCTTATGGCCATAGCACTCTTAGGAATCCCGAGCTTGTGCGCTTAGTTAATACTTGGAATGGAGACTGCCAGGGAACACTAGGCGCTGTAAGCCATTGAGCTTAAGGCTCCGATTGTGAAGATTGTAGCTACAGTCATTTAAACACAAGAGGAGATCAAAACTTTTAAAAAATAAACAAATAAACAATAAATGAATAAAAAATAAACAAAGAAATAAAAAACAAATAAACAAAAAACACTGGAAAGCCAGTCATTTATTTTGAGTTTTGAGGCTTTTTAGTTTACAAGCAGCTCTGTAACAAGAGTTACTCTTAGAACAGGCATTACAAATAGTCTTCTACAGCCAACAGTCATTGCTTATGGCCGTAGCACTCTTAGGAATCCCGAGCTTGTGCGCTTAGTTAATACTTGGAATTGAGACTGCCAGGGAACACTAGGCGCTGTAAGCTTTTTAGCTTAAGGCTCCGATTGTGAAGATTGTAGCTACAGTCATTTAAACACAAGAGGAGATCAAAACTTTTAAAAAAATAAACAAATAAACAATAAATGAATAAAAAATAAACAAACAAATAAAAAAAACAAACAAACAAAAAGCACTGGAAAGCCAGTCATTTATTTTGAGTTGTGAGGCTTTTTAGTTCACAAGCAGCAAGAGTTGCTCTTAGAACAGTCATTACAAATTGTCTTCTACAGCCAACAGTCATTGCTTATGGCCATAGCACTCTTAGGAATCCCGAGCTTGTGCGCTTAGTTAATACTTGGAATGGAGACTGCCAGGGAACACTAGGCGCTGTAAGCCATTGAGCTTAAGGCTCCGATTGTGAAGATTGTAGCTACAGTCATTTAAACACAAGAGGGGATCAAAACTTTTAAAAAATAAACAAATAAACAATAAATGAATAAAAAATAAACAAACAAATAAAAAAACAAATAAACAAAAAACACTGGAAAGCCAGTCATTTATTTTGAGTTTTGAGGCTTTTTAGTTTACAAGCAGCTCTGTAACAAGAGTTACTCTTAGAACAGGCATTACAAATAGTCTTCTACAGCCAACAGTCATTGCTTATGGCCGTAGCACTCTTAGGAATCCCGAGCTTGTGCGCTTAGTTAATACTTGGAATTGAGACTGCCAGGGAACACTAGGCGCTGTAAGCTTTTTAGCTTAAGGCTCCGATTGTGAAGATTGTAGCTACAGTCATTTAAACACAAGAGGAGATCAAAACTTTTTAAAAAATAAACAAATAAACAATAAATGAATAAAAAATAAACAAACAAATAAAAAAAACAAACAAACAAAAAGCACTGGAAAGCCAGTCATTTATTTTGAGTTGTGAGGCTTTTTAGTTCACAAGCAGCAAGAGTTGCTCTTAGAACAGTCATTACAAATTGTCTTCTACAGCCAACAGTCATTGCTTATGGCCATAGCACTCTTAGGAATCCCGAGCTTGTGCGCTTAGTTAATACTTGGAATGGAGACTGCCAGGGAACACTAGGCGCTGTAAGCCATTGAGCTTAAGGCTCCGATTGTGAAGATTGTAGCTACAGTCATTTAAACACAAGAGGGGATCAAAACTTTTAAAAAATAAACAAATAAACAATAAATGAATAAAAAATAAACAAACAAATAAAAAAACAAATAAACAAAAAACACTGGAAAGCCAGTCATTTATTTTGAGTTGTGAGGCTTTTTAGTTCACAAGCAGCAAGAGTTGCTCTTAGAACAGTCATTACAAATTGTCTTCTACAGCCAACAGTCATTGCTTATGGCCATAGCACTCTTAGGAATCCCGAGCTTGTGCGCTTAGTTAATACTTGGAATGGAGACTGCCAGGGAACACTAGGCGCTGTAAGCCATTGAGCTTAAGGCTCCGATTGTGAAGATTGTAGCTACAGTCATTTAAACACAAGAGGAGATCAAAACTTTTAAAAAATAAACAAATAAACAATAAATGAATAAAAAATAAACAAAGAAATAAAAAACAAATAAACAAAAAACACTGGAAAGCCAGTCATTTATTTTGAGTTTTGAGGCTTTTTAGTTTACAAGCAGCTCTGTAACAAGAGTTACTCTTAGAACAGGCATTACAAATAGTCTTCTACAGCCAACAGTCATTGCTTATGGCCGTAACACTCTTAGGAATCCCGAGCTTGTGCGCTTAGTTAATACTTGGAATTGAGACTGCCAGGGAACACTAGGCGCTGTAAGCTTTTTAGCTTAAGGCTCCGATTGTGAAGATTGTAGCTACAGTCATTTAAACACAAGAGGAGATCAAAACTTTTAAAAAATAAACAAATAAACAATAAATGAATAAAAAATAAACAAACAAATAAAAAAACAAACAAACAAAAAACACTGGAAAGCCAGTCATTTATTTTGAGTTGTGAGGCTTTTTAGTTCACAAGCAGCAAGAGTTGCTCTTAGAACAGTCATTACAAATTGTCTTCTACAGCCAACAGTCATTGCTTATGGCCATAGCACTCTTAGGAATCCCGAGCTTGTGCGCTTAGTTAATACTTGGAATGGAGACTGCCAGGGAACACTAGGCGCTGTAAGCCATTGAGCTTAAGGCTCCGATTGTGAAGATTGTAGCTACAGTCATTTAAACACAAGAGGAGATCAAAACTTTTAAAAAATAAACAAATAAACAATAAATGAATAAAAAATAAACAAAGAAATAAAAAACAAATAAACAAAAAACACTGGAAAGCCAGTCATTTATTTTGAGTTTTGAGGCTTTTTAGTTTACAAGCAGCTCTGTAACAAGAGTTACTCTTAGAACAGGCATTACAAATAGTCTTCTACAGCCAACAGTCATTGCTTATGGCCGTAGCACTCTTAGGAATCCCGAGCTTGTGCGCTTAGTTAATACTTGGAATTGAGACTGCCAGGGAACACTAGGCGCTGTAAGCTTTTTAGCTTAAGGCTCCGATTGTGAAGATTGTAGCTACAGTCATTTAAACACAAGAGGA
The DNA here is from genome assembly GCF_029633855.1 of Hoplias malabaricus. Classification (NCBI taxonomy): domain Eukaryota; kingdom Metazoa; phylum Chordata; class Actinopteri; order Characiformes; family Erythrinidae; genus Hoplias; species Hoplias malabaricus. The sequence goes on along the minus strand of NC_089811.1, from coordinate 17,265,920 downwards.
GATCAAAACTTTAAAAAAATAAACAAATAAACAATAAATGAATAAAAAATAAACAAACAAATAAAAAAACAAACAAACAAAAAACACTGGAAAGCCAGTCATTTATTTTGAGTTGTGAGGCTTTTTAGTTCACAAGCAGCAAGAGTTGCTCTTAGAACAGTCATTACAAATTGTCTTCTACAGCCAACAGTCATTGCTTATGGCCATAGCACTCTTAGGAATCCCGAGCTTGTGCGCTTAGTTAATACTTGGAATGGAGACTGCCAGGGAACACTAGGCGCTGTAAGCCATTGAGCTTAAGGCTCCGATTGTGAAGATTGTAGCTACAGTCATTTAAACACAAGAGGAGATCAAAACTTTTAAAAAATAAACAAATAAACAATAAATGAATAAAAAATAAACAAAGAAATAAAAAAACAAATAAACAAAAAACACTGGAAAGCCAGTCATTTATTTTGAGTTTTGAGGCTTTTTAGTTTACAAGCAGCTCTGTAACAAGAGTTACTCTTAGAACAGGCATTACAAATAGTCTTCTACAGCCAACAGTCATTGCTTATGGCCGTAGCACTCTTAGGAATCCCGAGCTTGTGCGCTTAGTTAATACTTGGAATGGAGACTGCCAGAGAACACTAGGCGCTGTAAGCCATTGAGCTTAAGGCTCCGATTGTGAAGATTGTAGCTACAGTCATTTAAACACAAGAGGAGATCAAAACTTTTAAAAATTAAACAAATAAACAATAAATGAATAAAAAATAAACAAACAAATAAAAAAACAAATAAATAAAAAACACTGGAAAGCCAGTCATTTATTTTGAGTTTTGAGGCTTTTTAGTTTACAAGCAGCTCTGTAACAAGAGTTACTCTTAGAACAGGCATTACAAATAGTCTTCTACAGCCAACAGTCATTGCTTATGGCCGTAGCACTCTTAGGAATCCCGAGCTTGTGCGCTTAGTTAATACTTGGAATTGAGACTGCCAGGGAACACTAGGCGCTGTAAGCTTTTTAGCTTAAGGCTCCGATTGTGAAGATTGTAGCTACAGTCATTTAAACACAAGAGGGGATCAAAACTTTTAAAAAATAAACAAATAAACAATAAATGAATAAAAAATAAACAAACAAATAAAAAAACAAATAAACAAAAAACACTGGAAAGCCAGTCATTTATTTTGAGTTTTGAGGCTTTTTAGTTTACAAGCAGCTCTGTAACAAGAGTTACTCTTAGAACAGGCATTACAAATAGTCTTCTACAGCCAACAGTCATTGCTTATGGCCGTAGCACTCTTAGGAATCCCGAGCTTGTGCGCTTAGTTAATACTTGGAATTGAGACTGCCAGGGAACACTAGGCGCTGTAAGCTTTTTAGCTTAAGGCTCCGATTGTGAAGATTGTAGCTACAGTCATTTAAACACAAGAGGAGATCAAAACTTTTTAAAAAATAAACAAATAAACAATAAATGAATAAAAAATAAACAAACAAATAAAAAAAACAAACAAACAAAAAGCACTGGAAAGCCAGTCATTTATTTTGAGTTGTGAGGCTTTTTAGTTCACAAGCAGCAAGAGTTGCTCTTAGAACAGTCATTACAAATTGTCTTCTACAGCCAACAGTCATTGCTTATGGCCATAGCACTCTTAGGAATCCCGAGCTTGTGCGCTTAGTTAATACTTGGAATGGAGACTGCCAGGGAACACTAGGCGCTGTAAGCCATTGAGCTTAAGGCTCCGATTGTGAAGATTGTAGCTACAGTCATTTAAACACAAGAGGAGATCAAAACTTTAAAAAAATAAACAAATGAACAATAAATGAATAAAAAATAAACAAAGAAATAAAAAACAAATAAACAAAAAACACTGGAAAGCCAGTCATTTATTTTGAGTTTTGAGGCTTTTTAGTTTACAAGCAGCTCTGTAACAAGAGTTACTCTTAGAACAGGCATTACAAATAGTCTTCTACAGCCAACAGTCATTGCTTATGGCCGTAGCACTCTTAGGAATCCCGAGCTTGTGCGCTTAGTTAATACTTGGAATGGAGACTGCCAGAGAACACTAGGCGCTGTAAGCCATTGAGCTTAAGGCTCCGATTGTGAAGATTGTAGCTACAGTCATTTAAACACAAGAGGAGATCAAAACTTTTAAAAATTAAACAAATAAACAATAAATGAATAAAAAATAAACAAACAAATAAAAAAACAAATAAATAAAAAACACTGGAAAGCCAGTCATTTATTTTGAGTTTTGAGGCTTTTTAGTTTACAAGCAGCTCTGTAACAAGAGTTACTCTTAGAACAGGCATTACAAATAGTCTTCTACAGCCAACAGTCATTGCTTATGGCCGTAGCACTCTTAGGAATCCCGAGCTTGTGCGCTTAGTTAATACTTGGAATTGAGACTGCCAGGGAACACTAGGCGCTGTAAGCTTTTTAGCTTAAGGCTCCGATTGTGAAGATTGTAGCTACAGTCATTTAAACACAAGAGGGGATCAAAACTTTTAAAAAATAAACAAATAAACAATAAATGAATAAAAAATAAACAAACAAATAAAAAAACAAATAAACAAAAAACACTGGAAAGCCAGTCATTTATTTTGAGTTTTGAGGCTTTTTAGTTTACAAGCAGCTCTGTAACAAGAGTTACTCTTAGAACAGGCATTACAAATAGTCTTCTACAGCCAACAGTCATTGCTTATGGCCGTAGCACTCTTAGGAATCCCGAGCTTGTGCGCTTAGTTAATACTTGGAATTGAGACTGCCAGGGAACACTAGGCGCTGTAAGCTTTTTAGCTTAAGGCTCCGATTGTGAAGATTGTAGCTACAGTCATTTAAACACAAGAGGAGATCAAAACTTTTAAAAAAATAAACAAATAAACAATAAATGAATAAAAAATAAACAAACAAATAAAACAAACAAACAAACAAAAAGCACTGGAAAGCCAGTCATTTATTTTGAGTTGTGAGGCTTTTTAGTTCACAAGCAGCAAGAGTTGCTCTTAGAACAGTCATTACAAATTGTCTTCTACAGCCAACAGTCATTGCTTATGGCCATAGCACTCTTAGGAATCCCGAGCTTGTGCGCTTAGTTAATACTTGGAATGGAGACTGCCAGGGAACACTAGGCGCTGTAAGCCATTGAGCTTAAGGCTCCGATTGTGAAGATTGTAGCTACAGTCATTTAAACACAAGAGGAGATCAAAACTTTTAAAAAATAAACAAATAAACAATAAATGAATAAAAAATAAACAAAGAAATAAAAAACAAATAAACAAAAAACACTGGAAAGCCAGTCATTTATTTTGAGTTTTGAGGCTTTTTAGTTTACAAGCAGCTCTGTAACAAGAGTTACTCTTAGAACAGGCATTACAAATAGTCTTCTACAGCCAACAGTCATTGCTTATGGCCGTAACACTCTTAGGAATCCCGAGCTTGTGCGCTTAGTTAATACTTGGAATTGAGACTGCCAGGGAACACTAGGCGCTGTAAGCTTTTTAGCTTAAGGCTCCGATTGTGAAGATTGTAGCTACAGTCATTTAAACACAAGAGGAGATCAAAACTTTTAAAAAATAAACAAATAAACAATAAATGAATAAAAAATAAACAAACAAATAAAAAAACAAACAAACAAAAAACACTGGAAAGCCAGTCATTTATTTTGAGTTGTGAGGCTTTTTAGTTCACAAGCAGCAAGAGTTGCTCTTAGAACAGTCATTACAAATTGTCTTCTACAGCCAACAGTCATTGCTTATGGCCATAGCACTCTTAGGAATCCCGAGCTTGTGCGCTTAGTTAATACTTGGAATGGAGACTGCCAGGGAACACTAGGCGCTGTAAGCCATTGAGCTTAAGGCTCCGATTGTGAAGATTGTAGCTACAGTCATTTAAACACAAGAGGAGATCAAAACTTTTAAAAAATAAACAAATAAACAATAAATGAATAAAAAATAAACAAAGAAATAAAAAACAAATAAACAAAAAACACTGGAAAGCCAGTCATTTATTTTGAGTTTTGAGGCTTTTTAGTTTACAAGCAGCTCTGTAACAAGAGTTACTCTTAGAACAGGCATTACAAATAGTCTTCTACAGCCAACAGTCATTGCTTATGGCCGTAACACTCTTAGGAATCCCGAGCTTGTGCGCTTAGTTAATACTTGGAATTGAGACTGCCAGGGAACACTAGGCGCTGTAAGCTTTTTAGCTTAAGGCTCCGATTGTGAAGATTGTAGCTACAGTCATTTAAACACAAGAGGAGATCAAAACTTTTAAAAAATAAACAAATAAACAATAAATGAATAAAAAATAAACAAACAAATAAAAAAACAAACAAACAAAAAACACTGGAAAGCCAGTCATTTATTTTGAGTTGTGAGGCTTTTTAGTTCACAAGCAGCAAGAGTTGCTCTTAGAACAGTCATTACAAATTGTCTTCTACAGCCAACAGTCATTGCTTATGGCCATAGCACTCTTAGGAATCCCGAGCTTGTGCGCTTAGTTAATACTTGGAATGGAGACTGCCAGGGAACACTAGGCGCTGTAAGCCATTGAGCTTAAGGCTCCGATTGTGAAGATTGTAGCTACAGTCATTTAAACACAAGAGGAGATCAAAACTTTTAAAAAATAAACAAATAAACAATAAATGAATAAAAAATAAACAAAGAAATAAAAAACAAATAAACAAAAAACACTGGAAAGCCAGTCATTTATTTTGAGTTTTGAGGCTTTTTAGTTTACAAGCAGCTCTGTAACAAGAGTTACTCTTAGAACAGGCATTACAAATAGTCTTCTACAGCCAACAGTCATTGCTTATGGCCGTAGCACTCTTAGGAATCCCGAGCTTGTGCGCTTAGTTAATACTTGGAATTGAGACTGCCAGGGAACACTAGGCGCTGTAAGCTTTTTAGCTTAAGGCTCCGATTGTGAAGATTGTAGCTACAGTCATTTAAACACAAGAGGAGATCAAAACTTTTAAAAAAATAAACAAATAAACAATAAATGAATAAAAAATAAACAAACAAATAAAAAAAAAAAAACAAACAAAAAACACTGGAAAGCCAGTCATTTATTTTGAGTTGTGAGGCTTTTTAGTTCACAAGCAGCAAGAGTTGCTCTTAGAACAGTCATTACAAATTGTCTTCTACAGCCAACAGTCATTGCTTATGGCCATAGCACTCTTAGGAATCCCGAGCTTGTGCGCTTAGTTAATACTTGGAATGGAGACTGCCAGGGAACACTAGGCGCTGTAAGCCATTGAGCTTAAGGCTCCGATTGTGAAGATTGTAGCTACAGTCATTTAAACACAAGAGGAGATCAAAACTTTTAAAAAATAAACAAATAAACAATAAATGAATAAAAAATAAACAAAGAAATAAAAAACAAATAAACAAAAAACACTGGAAAGCCAGTCATTTATTTTGAGTTTTGAGGCTTTTTAGTTTACAAGCAGCTCTGTAACAAGAGTTACTCTTAGAACAGGCATTACAAATAGTCTTCTACAGCCAACAGTCATTGCTTATGGCCGTAGCACTCTTAGGAATCCCGAGCTTGTGCGCTTAGTTAATACTTGGAATTGAGACTGCCAGGGAACACTAGGCGCTGTAAGCTTTTTAGCTTAAGGCTCCGATTGTGAAGATTGTAGCTACAGTCATTTAAACACAAGAGGAGATCAAAACTTTTAAAAAATAAACAAATAAACAATAAATGAATAAAAAATAAACAAACAAATAAAAAAACAAACAAACAAAAAACACTGGAAAGCCAGTCATTTATTTTGAGTTGTGAGGCTTTTTAGTTCACAAGCAGCAAGAGTTGCTCTTAGAACAGTCATTACAAATTGTCTTCTACAGCCAACAGTCATTGCTTATGGCCATAGCACTCTTAGGAATCCCGAGCTTGTGCGCTTAGTTAATACTTGGAATGGAGACTGCCAGGGAACACTAGGCGCTGTAAGCCATTGAGCTTAAGGCTCCGATTGTGAAGATTGTAGCTACAGTCATTTAAACACAAGAGGAGATCAAAACTTTTAAAAAAATAAACAAATAAACAATAAATGAATAAAAAATAAACAAAGAAATAAAAAAACAAATAAACAAAAAACACTGGAAAGCCAGTCATTTATTTTGAGTTTTGAGGCTTTTTAGTTTACAAGCAGCTCTGTAACAAGAGTTACTCTTAGAACAGGCATTACAAATAGTCTTCTACAGCCAACAGTCATTGCTTATGGCCGTAGCACTCTTAGGAATCCCGAGCTTGTGCGCTTAGTTAATACTTGGAATTGAGACTGCCAGGGAACACTAGGCGCTGTAAGCTTTTTAGCTTAAGGCTCCGATTGTGAAGATTGTAGCTACAGTCATTTAAACACAAGAGGAGATCAAAACTTTTAAAAAATAAACAAATAAACAATAAATGAATAAAAAATAAACAAACAAATAAAAAAACAAACAAACAAAAAACACTGGAAAGCCAGCCATTTATTTTGAGTTGTGAGGCTTTTTAGTCCACAAGCAGCAAGAGTTGCTCTTAGAACAGTCATTACAAATTGTCTTCTACAGCCAACAGTCATTGCTTATGGCCATAGCACTCTTAGGAATCCCGAGCTTGTGCGCTTAGTTAATACTTGGAATGGAGACTGCCAGGGAACACTAGGCGCTGTAAGCCATTGAGCTTAAGGCTCCGATTGTGAAGATTGTAGCTACAGTCATTTAAACACAAGAGGAGATCAAAACTTTTAAAAAATAAACAAATAAACAATAAATGAATAAAAAATAAACAAAGAAATAAAAAACAAATAAACAAAAAACACTGGAAAGCCAGTCATTTATTTTGAGTTTTGAGGCTTTTTAGTTTACAAGCAGCTCTGTAACAAGAGTTACTCTTAGAACAGGCATTACAAATAGTCTTCTACAGCCAACAGTCATTGCTTATGGCCGTAGCACTCTTAGGAATCCCGAGCTTGTGCGCTTAGTTAATACTTGGAATTGAGACTGCCAGGGAACACTAGGCGCTGTAAGCTTTTTAGCTTAAGGCTCCGATTGTGAAGATTGTAGCTACAGTCATTTAAACACAAGAGGGGATCAAAACTTTTAAAAAATAAACAAATAAACAATAAATGAATAAAAAATAAACAAACAAATAAAAAATCAAACAAACAAAAAACACTGGAAAGCCAGTCATTTATTTTGAGTTGTGAGGCTTTTTAGTTCACAAGCAGCAAGAGTTGCTCTTAGAACAGTCATTACAAACTGTATTCTACAGCCAACAGTCATTGCTTATGGCCATAGCACTCTTAGGAATCCTGAGCTTGTGCGCTTAGTTAATACTTGGAATGGAGACTGCCAGGGAACACTAGGCGCTGTAAGCCATTGAGCTTAAGACTCCGATTGTGAAGATTGTAGCTACAGTCATTTAAACACAAGAGGAGATCAAAACTTTTAAAAAATAAACAAATAAACAATAAATGAATAAAAAATAAACAAAGAAATAAAAAAACAAATAAACAAAAAACACTGGAAAGCCAGTCATTTATTTTGAGTTTTGAGGCTTTTTAGTTTACAAGCAGCTCTGTAACAAGAGTTACTCTTAGAACAGGCATTACAAATAGTCTTCTACAGCCAACAGTCATTGCTTATGGCCGTAGCACTCTTAGGAATCCCGAGCTTGTGCGCTTAGTTAATACTTGGAATGGAGACTGCCAGAGAACACTAGGCGCTGTAAGCCATTGAGCTTAAGGCTCCGATTGTGAAGATTGTAGCTACAGTCATTTAAACACAAGAGGAGATCAAAACTTTTAAAAATTAAACAAATAAACAATAAATGAATAAAAAATAAACAAACAAATAAAAAAACAAATAAACAAAAAACACTGGAAAGCCAGTCATTTATTTTGAGTTTTGAGGCTTTTTAGTTTACAAGCAGCTCTGTAACAAGAGTTACTCTTAGAACAGGCATTACAAATAGTCTTCTACAGCCAACAGTCATTGCTTATGGCCGTAGCACTCTTAGGAATCCCGAGCTTGTGCGCTTAGTTAATACTTGGAATTGAGACTGCCAGGGAACACTAGGCGCTGTAAGCTTTTTAGCTTAAGGCTCCGATTGTGAAGATTGTAGCTACAGTCATTTAAACACAAGAGGGGATCAAAACTTTTAAAAAATAAACAAATAAACAATAAATGAATAAAAAATAAACAAACAAATAAAAAAACAAATAAACAAAAAACACTGGAAAGCCAGTCATTTATTTTGAGTTTTGAGGCTTTTTAGTTTACAAGCAGCTCTGTAACAAGAGTTACTCTTAGAACAGGCATTACAAATAGTCTTCTACAGCCAACAGTCATTGCTTATGGCCGTAGCACTCTTAGGAATCCCGAGCTTGTGCGCTTAGTTAATACTTGGAATTGAGACTGCCAGGGAACACTAGGCGCTGTAAGCTTTTTAGCTTAAGGCTCCGATTGTGAAGATTGTAGCTACAGTCATTTAAACACAAGAGGAGATCAAAACTTTTTAAAAAATAAACAAATAAACAATAAATGAATAAAAAATAAACAAACAAATAAAAAAAACAAACAAACAAAAAGCACTGGAAAGCCAGTCATTTATTTTGAGTTGTGAGGCTTTTTAGTTCACAAGCAGCAAGAGTTGCTCTTAGAACAGTCATTACAAATTGTCTTCTACAGCCAACAGTCATTGCTTATGGCCATAGCACTCTTAGGAATCCCGAGCTTGTGCGCTTAGTTAATACTTGGAATGGAGACTGCCAGGGAACACTAGGCGCTGTAAGCCATTGAGCTTAAGGCTCCGATTGTGAAGATTGTAGCTACAGTCATTTAAACACAAGAGGAGATCAAAACTTTAAAAAAATAAACAAATGAACAATAAATGAATAAAAAATAAACAAAGAAATAAAAAACAAATAAACAAAAAACACTGGAAAGCCAGTCATTTATTTTGAGTTTTGAGGCTTTTTAGTTTACAAGCAGCTCTGTAACAAGAGTTACTCTTAGAACAGGCATTACAAATAGTCTTCTACAGCCAACAGTCATTGCTTATGGCCGTAGCACTCTTAGGAATCCCGAGCTTGTGCGCTTAGTTAATACTTGGAATGGAGACTGCCAGAGAACACTAGGCGCTGTAAGCCATTGAGCTTAAGGCTCCGATTGTGAAGATTGTAGCTACAGTCATTTAAACACAAGAGGAGATCAAAACTTTTAAAAATTAAACAAATAAACAATAAATGAATAAAAAATAAACAAACAAATAAAAAAACAAATAAATAAAAAACACTGGAAAGCCAGTCATTTATTTTGAGTTTTGAGGCTTTTTAGTTTACAAGCAGCTCTGTAACAAGAGTTACTCTTAGAACAGGCATTACAAATAGTCTTCTACAGCCAACAGTCATTGCTTATGGCCGTAGCACTCTTAGGAATCCCGAGCTTGTGCGCTTAGTTAATACTTGGAATTGAGACTGCCAGGGAACACTAGGCGCTGTAAGCTTTTTAGCTTAAGGCTCCGATTGTGAAGATTGTAGCTACAGTCATTTAAACACAAGAGGGGATCAAAACTTTTAAAAAATAAACAAATAAACAATAAATGAATAAAAAATAAACAAACAAATAAAAAAACAAATAAACAAAAAACACTGGAAAGCCAGTCATTTATTTTGAGTTTTGAGGCTTTTTAGTTTACAAGCAGCTCTGTAACAAGAGTTACTCTTAGAACAGGCATTACAAATAGTCTTCTACAGCCAACAGTCATTGCTTATGGCCGTAGCACTCTTAGGAATCCCGAGCTTGTGCGCTTAGTTAATACTTGGAATTGAGACTGCCAGGGAACACTAGGCGCTGTAAGCTTTTTAGCTTAAGGCTCCGATTGTGAAGATTGTAGCTACAGTCATTTAAACACAAGAGGAGATCAAAACTTTTAAAAAATAAACAAATAAACAATAAATGAATAAAAAATAAACAAACAAATAAAAAAACAAACAAACAAAAAACACTGGAAAGCCAGTCATTTATTTTGAGTTGTGAGGCTTTTTAGTTCACAAGCAGCAAGAGTTGCTCTTAGAACAGTCATTACAAATTGTCTTCTACAGCCAACAGTCATTGCTTATGGCCATAGCACTCTTAGGAATCCCGAGCTTGTGCGCTTAGTTAATACTTGGAATGGAGACTGCCAGGGAACACTAGGCGCTGTAAGCCATTGAGCTTAAGGCTCCGATTGTGAAGATTGTAGCTACAGTCATTTAAACACAAGAGGAGATCAAAACTTTTAAAAAATAAACAAATAAACAATAAATGAATAAAAAATAAACAAAGAAATAAAAAACAAATAAACAAAAAACACTGGAAAGCCAGTCATTTATTTTGAGTTTTGAGGCTTTTTAGTTTACAAGCAGCTCTGTAACAAGAGTTACTCTTAGAACAGGCATTACAAATAGTCTTCTACAGCCAACAGTCATTGCTTATGGCCGTAGCACTCTTAGGAATCCCGAGCTTGTGCGCTTAGTTAATACTTGGAATTGAGACTGCCAGGGAACACTAGGCGCTGTAAGCTTTTTAGCTTAAGGCTCCGATTGTGAAGATTGTAGCTACAGTCATTTAAACACAAGAGGAGATCAAAACTTTTAAAAAAATAAACAAATAAACAATAAATGAATAAAAAATAAACAAACAAATAAAAAAAAAAAACAAACAAAAAACACTGGAAAGCCAGTCATTTATTTTGAGTTGTGAGGCTTTTTAGTTCACAAGCAGCAAGAGTTGCTCTTAGAACAGTCATTACAAATTGTCTTCTACAGCCAACAGTCATTGCTTATGGCCATAGCACTCTTAGGAATCCCGAGCTTGTGCGCTTAGTTAATACTTGGAATGGAGACTGCCAGGGAACACTAGGCGCTGTAAGCCATTGAGCTTAAGGCTCCGATTGTGAAGATTGTAGCTACAGTCATTTAAACACAAGAGGAGATCAAAACTTTTAAAAAATAAACAAATAAACAATAAATGAATAAAAAATAAACAAAGAAATAAAAAACAAATAAACAAAAAACACTGGAAAGCCAGTCATTTATTTTGAGTTTTGAGGCTTTTTAGTTTACAAGCAGCTCTGTAACAAGAGTTACTCTTAGAACAGGCATTACAAATAGTCTTCTACAGCCAACAGTCATTGCTTATGGCCGTAGCACTCTTAGGAATCCCGAGCTTGTGCGCTTAGTTAATACTTGGAATTGAGACTGCCAGGGAACACTAGGCGCTGTAAGCTTTTTAGCTTAAGGCTCCGATTGTGAAGATTGTAGCTACAGTCATTTAAACACAAGAGGAGATCAAAACTTTTAAAAAAATAAACAAATAAACAATAAATGAATAAAAAATAAACAAACAAATAAAAAAAAAAAACAAACAAAAAACACTGGAAAGCCAGTCATTTATTTTGAGTTGTGAGGCTTTTTAGTTCACAAGCAGCAAGAGTTGCTCTTAGAACAGTCATTACAAATTGTCTTCTACAGCCAACAGTCATTGCTTATGGCCATAGCACTCTTAGGAATCCCGAGCTTGTGCGCTTAGTTAATACTTGGAATGGAGACTGCCAGGGAACACTAGGCGCTGTAAGCCATTGAGCTTAAGGCTCCGATTGTGAAGATTGTAGCTACAGTCATTTAAACACAAGAGGAGATCAAAACTTTTAAAAAATAAACAAATAAACAATAAATGAATAAAAAATAAACAAAGAAATAAAAAACAAATAAACAAAAAACACTGGAAAGCCAGTCATTTATTTTGAGTTTTGAGGCTTTTTAGTTTACAAGCAGCTCTGTAACAAGAGTTACTCTTAGAACAGGCATTACAAATAGTCTTCTACAGCCAACAGTCATTGCTTATGGCCGTAGCACTCTTAGGAATCCCGAGCTTGTGCGCTTAGTTAATACTTGGAATTGAGACTGCCAGGGAACACTAGGCGCTGTAAGCTTTTTAGCTTAAGGCTCCGATTGTGAAGATTGTAGCTACAGTCATTTAAACACAAGAGGAGATCAAAACTTTTAAAAAATAAACAAATAAACAATAAATGAATAAAAAATAAACAAACAAATAAAAAAACAAACAAACAAAAAACACTGGAAAGCCAGTCATTTATTTTGAGTTGTGAGGCTTTTTAGTTCACAAGCAGCAAGAGTTGCTCTTAGAACAGTCATTACAAATTGTCTTCTACAGCCAACAGTCATTGCTTATGGCCATAGCACTCTTAGGAATCCCGAGCTTGTGCGCTTAGTTAATACTTGGAATGGAGACTGCCAGGGAACACTAGGCGCTGTAAGCCATTGAGCTTAAGGCTCCGATTGTGAAGATTGTAGCTACAGTCATTTAAACACAAGAGGAGATCAAAACTTTTAAAAAAATAAACAAATAAACAATAAATGAATAAAAAATAAACAAAGAAATAAAAAAACAAATAAACAAAAAACACTGGAAAGCCAGTCATTTATTTTGAGTTTTGAGGCTTTTTAGTTTACAAGCAGCTCTGTAACAAGAGTTACTCTTAGAACAGGCATTACAAATAGTCTTCTACAGCCAACAGTCATTGCTTATGGCCGTAGCACTCTTAGGAATCCCGAGCTTGTGCGCTTAGTTAATACTTGGAATTGAGACTGCCAGGGAACACTAGGCGCTGTAAGCTTTTTAGCTTAAGGCTCCGATTGTGAAGATTGTAGCTACAGTCATTTAAACACAAGAGGAGATCAAAACTTTTAAAAAATAAACAAATAAACAATAAATGAATAAAAAATAAACAAACAAATAAAAAAACAAACAAACAAAAAACACTGGAAAGCCAGCCATTTATTTTGAGTTGTGAGGCTTTTTAGTCCACAAGCAGCAAGAGTTGCTCTTAGAACAGTCATTACAAATTGTCTTCTACAGCCAACAGTCATTGCTTATGGCCATAGCACTCTTAGGAATCCCGAGCTTGTGCGCTTAGTTAATACTTGGAATGGAGACTGCCAGGGAACACTAGGCGCTGTAAGCCATTGAGCTTAAGGCTCCGATTGTGAAGATTGTAGCTACAGTCATTTAAACACAAGAGGAGATCAAAACTTTTAAAAAATAAACAAATAAACAATAAATGAATAAAAAATAAACAAAGAAATAAAAAAACAAATAAACAAAAAACACTGGAAAGCCAGTCATTTATTTTGAGTTTTGAGGCTTTTTAGTTTACAAGCAGCTCTGTAACAAGAGTTACTCTTAGAACAGGCATTACAAATAGTCTTCTACAGCCAACAGTCATTGCTTATGGCCGTAGCACTCTTAGGAATCCCGAGCTTGTGCGCTTAGTTAATACTTGGAATGGAGACTGCCAGAGAACACTAGGCGCTGTAAGCCATTGAGCTTAAGGCTCCGATTGTGAAGATTGTAGCTACAGTCATTTAAACACAAGAGGAGATCAAAACTTTTAAAAATTAAACAAATAAACAATAAATGAATAAAAAATAAACAAACAAATAAAAAAACAAATAAACAAAAAACACTGGAAAGCCAGTCATTTATTTTGAGTTTTGAGGCTTTTTAGTTTACAAGCAGCTCTGTAACAAGAGTTACTCTTAGAACAGGCATTACAAATAGTCTTCTACAGCCAACAGTCATTGCTTATGGCCGTAGCACTCTTAGGAATCCCGAGCTTGTGCGCTTAGTTAATACTTGGAATTGAGACTGCCAGGGAACACTAGGCGCTGTAAGCTTTTTAGCTTAAGGCTCCGATTGTGAAGATTGTAGCTACAGTCATTTAAACACAAGAGGGGATCAAAACTTTTAAAAAATAAACAAATAAACAATAAATGAATAAAAAATAAACAAACAAATAAAAAAACAAATAAACAAAAAACACTGGAAAGCCAGTCATTTATTTTGAGTTTTGAGGCTTTTTAGTTTACAAGCAGCTCTGTAACAAGAGTTACTCTTAGAACAGGCATTACAAATAGTCTTCTACAGCCAACAGTCATTGCTTATGGCCGTAGCACTCTTAGGAATCCCGAGCTTGTGCGCTTAGTTAATACTTGGAATTGAGACTGCCAGGGAACACTAGGCGCTGTAAGCTTTTTAGCTTAAGGCTCCGATTGTGAAGATTGTAGCTACAGTCATTTAAACACAAGAGGAGATCAAAACTTTTAAAAAAATAAACAAATAAACAATAAATGAATAAAAAATAAACAAACAATTAAAAAAAACAAACAAACAAAAAACACTGGAAAGCCAGTCATTTATTTTGAGTTGTGAGGCTTTTTAGTTCACAAGCAGCAAGAGTTGCTCTTAGAACAGTCATTACAAATTGTCTTCTACAGCCAACAGTCATTGCTTATGGCCGTAGCACTCTTAGGAATCCCGAGCTTGTGCGCTTAGTTAATACTTGGAATGGAGACTGCCAGGGAACACTAGGCGCTGTAAGCCATTGAGCTTAAGGCTCCGATTGTGAAGATTGTAGCTACAGTCATTTAAACACAAGAGGAGATCAAAACTTTTAAAAAATAAACAAATAAACAATAAATGAATAAAAAATAAACAAAGAAATAAAAAACAAATAAACAAAAAACACTGGAAAGCCAGTCATTTATTTTGAGTTTTGAGGCTTTTTAGTTTACAAGCAGCTCTGTAACAAGAGTTACTCTTAGAACAGGCATTACAAATAGTCTTCTACAGCCAACAGTCATTGCTTATGGCCGTAGCACTCTTAGGAATCCCGAGCTTGTGCGCTTAGTTAATACTTGGAATGGAGACTGCCAGGGAACACTAGACGCTGTAAGCCATTGAGCTTAAGGCTCCGATTGTGAAGATTGTAGCTACAGTCATTTAAACACAAGAGGAGATCAAAACTTTTAAAAAAATAAACAAATAAACAATAAATGAATAAAAAATAAACAAAGAAATAAAAAAACAAATAAACAAAAAACACTGGAAAGCCAGTCATTTATTTTGAGTTTTGAGGCTTTTTAGTTTACAAGCAGCTCTGTAACAAGAGTTACTCTTAGAACAGGCATTACAAATAGTCTTCTACAGCCAACAGTCATTGCTTATGGCCGTAGCACTCTTAGGAATCCCGAGCTTGTGCGCTTAGTTAATACTTGGAATTGAGACTGCCAGGGAACACTAGGCGCTGTAAGCTTTTTAGCTTAAGGCTCCGATTGTGAAGATTGTAGCTACAGTCATTTAAACACAAGAGGAGATCAAAACTTTTAAAAAAATAAACAAATAAACAATAAATGAATAAAAAATAAACAAAGAAATAAAAAAACAAATAAACAAAAAACACTGGAAAGCCAGTCATTTATTTTGAGTTTTGAGGCTTTTTAGTTTACAAGCAGCTCTGTAACAAGAGTTACTCTTAGAACAGGCATTACAAATAGTCTTCTACAGCCAACAGTCATTGCTTATGGCCGTAGCACTCTTAGGAATCCCGAGCTTGTGCGCTTAGTTAATACTTGGAATTGAGACTGCCAGGGAACACTAGGCGCTGTAAGCTTTTTAGCTTAAGGCTCCGATTGTGAAGATTGTAGCTACAGTCATTTAAACACAAGAGGGGATCCAAACTTTTAAAAAATAAACAAATAAACAATAAATGAATAAAAAATAAACAAACAAATAAAAAAACAAACAAACAAAAAACACTGGAAAGCCAGTCATTTATTTTGAGTTGTGAGGCTTTTTAGTTCACAAGCAGCAAGAGTTGCTCTTAGAACAGTCATTACAAATTGTCTTCTACAGCCAACAGTCATTGCTTATGGCCATAGCACTCTTAGGAATCCCGAGCTTGTGCGCTTAGTTAATACTTGGAATTGAGACTGCCAGGGAACACTAGGCGCTGTAAGCTTTTTAGCTTAAGGCTCCGATTGTGAAGATTGTAGCTACAGTCATTTAAACACAAGAGGGGATCCAAACTTTTAAAAAATAAACAAATAAACAATAAATGAATAAAAAATAAACAAACAAATAAAAAAACAAACAAACAAAAAACACTGGAAAGCCAGTCATTTATTTTGAGTTGTGAGGCTTTTTAGTTCACAAGCAGCAAGAGTTGCTCTTAGAACAGTCATTACAAATTGTCTTCTACAGCCAACAGTCATTGCTTATGGCCATAGCACTCTTAGGAATCCCGAGCTTGTGCGCTTAGTTAATACTTGGAATGGAGACTGCCAGGGAACACTAGGCGCTGTAAGCCATTGAGCTTAAGGCTCCGATTGTGAAGATTGTAGCTACAGTCATTTAAACACAAGAGGAGATCAAAACTTTTAAAAAATAAACAAATAAACAATAAATGAATAAAAAATAAACAAACAAATAAAAAAACAAATAAACAAAAAACACTGGAAAGCCAGTCATTTATTTTGAGTTTTGAGGCTTTTTAGTTTACAAGCAGCTCTGTAACAAGAGTTACTCTTAGAACAGGCATTACAAATAGTCTTCTACAGCCAACAGTCATTGCTTATGGCCGTAGCACTCTTAGGAATCCCGAGCTTGTGCGCTTAGTTAATACTTGGAATTGAGACTGCCAGGGAACACTAGGCGCTGTAAGCTTTTTAGCTTAAGGCTCCGATTGTGAAGATTGTAGCTACAGTCATTTAAACACAAGAGGAGATCAAAACTTTTAAAAAATAAACAAATAAACAATAAATGAATAAAAAATAAACAAACAAATAAAAAAACAAATAAACAAAAAACACTGGAAAGCCAGTCATTTATTTTGAGTTTTGAGGCTTTTTAGTTTACAAGCAGCTCTGTAACAAGAGTTACTCTTAGAACAGGCATTACAAATAGTCTTCTACAGCCAACAGTCATTGCTTATGGCCGTAGCACTCTTAGGAATCCCGAGCTTGTTCGCTTAGTTAATACTTGGAATTGAGACTGCCAGGGAACACTAGGCGCTGTAAGCTTTTTAGCTTAAGGCTCCGATTGTGAAGATTGTAGCTACAGTCATTTAAACACAAGAGGAGATCAAAACTTTTAAAAAAATAAACAAATAAACAATAAATGAATAAAAAATAAACAAAGAAATAAAAAATCAAATAAACAAAAAACACTGGAAAGCCAGTCATTTATTTTGAGTTTTGAGGCTTTTTAGTTTACAAGCAGCTCTGTAACAAGAGTTACTCTTAGAACAGGCATTACAAATAGTCTTCTACAGCCAACAGTCATTGCTTATGGCCGTAGCACTCTTAGGAATCCCGAGCTTGTGCGCTTAGTTAATACTTGGAATTGAGACTGCCAGGGAACACTAGGCGCTGTAAGCTTTTTAGCTTAAGGCTCCGATTGTGAAGATTGTAGCTACAGTCATTTAAACACAAGAGGGGATCCAAACTTTTAAAAAATAAACAAATAAACAATAAATGAATAAAAAATAAACAAACAAATAAAAAAACAAACAAACAAAAAACACTGGAAAGCCAGTCATTTATTTTGAGTTGTGAGGCTTTTTAGTTCACAAGCAGCAAGAGTTGCTCTTAGAACAGTCATTACAAATTGTCTTCTACAGCCAACAGTCATTGCTTATGGCCATAGCACTCTTAGGAATCCCGAGCTTGTGCGCTTAGTTAATACTTGGAATTGAGACTGCCAGGGAACACTAGGCGCTGTAAGCTTTTTAGCTTAAGGCTCCGATTGTGAAGATTGTAGCTACAGTCATTTAAACACAAGAGGGGATCCAAACTTTTAAAAAATAAACAAATAAACAATAAATGAATAAAAAATAAACAAACAAATAAAAAAACAAACAAACAAAAAACACTGGAAAGCCAGTCATTTATTTTGAGTTGTGAGGCTTTTTAGTTCACAAGCAGCAAGAGTTGCTCTTAGAACAGTCATTACAAATTGTCTTCTACAGCCAACAGTCATTGCTTATGGCCATAGCACTCTTAGGAATCCCGAGCTTGTGCGCTTAGTTAATACTTGGAATGGAGACTGCCAGGGAACACTAGGCGCTGTAAGCCATTGAGCTTAAGGCTCCGATTGTGAAGATTGTAGCTACAGTCATTTAAACACAAGAGGAGATCAAAACTTTTAAAAAATAAACAAATAAACAATAAATGAATAAAAAATAAACAAACAAATAAAAAAACAAATAAACAAAAAACACTGGAAAGCCAGTCATTTATTTTGAGTTTTGAGGCTTTTTAGTTTACAAGCAGCTCTGTAACAAGAGTTACTCTTAGAACAGGCATTACAAATAGTCTTCTACAGCCAACAGTCATTGCTTATGGCCGTAGCACTCTTAGGAATCCCGAGCTTGTGCGCTTAGTTAATACTTGGAATTGAGACTGCCAGGGAACACTAGGCGCTGTAAGCTTTTTAGCTTAAGGCTCCGATTGTGAAGATTGTAGCTACAGTCATTTAAACACAAGAGGAGATCAAAACTTTTAAAAAAATAAACAAATAAACAATAAATGAATAAAAAATAAACAAACAAATAAAAAAAACAAACAAACAAAAAGCACTGGAAAGCCAGTCATTTATTTTGAGTTGTGAGGCTTTTTAGTTCACAAGCAGCAAGAGTTGCTCTTAGAACAGTCATTACAAATTGTCTTCTACAGCCAACAGTCATTGCTTATGGCCATAGCACTCTTAGGAATCCCGAGCTTGTGCGCTTAGTTAATACTTGGAATGGAGACTGCCAGGGAACACTAGGCGCTGTAAGCCATTGAGCTTAAGGCTCCGATTGTGAAGATTGTAGCTACAGTCATTTAAACACAAGAGGAGATCAAAACTTTTAAAAAATAAACAAATAAACAATAAATGAATAAAAAATAAACAAAGAAATAAAAAACAAATAAACAAAAAACACTGGAAAGCCAGTCATTTATTTTGAGTTTTGAGGCTTTTTAGTTTACAAGCAGCTCTGTAACAAGAGTTACTCTTAGAACAGGCATTACAAATAGTCTTCTACAGCCAACAGTCATTGCTTATGGCCGTAACACTCTTAGGAATCCCGAGCTTGTGCGCTTAGTTAATACTTGGAATTGAGACTGCCAGGGAACACTAGGCGCTGTAAGCTTTTTAGCTTAAGGCTCCGATTGTGAAGATTGTAGCTACAGTCATTTAAACACAAGAGGAGATCAAAACTTTTAAAAAATAAACAAATAAACAATAAATGAATAAAAAATAAACAAACAAATAAAAAAACAAACAAACAAAAAACACTGGAAAGCCAGTCATTTATTTTGAGTTGTGAGGCTTTTTAGTTCACAAGCAGCAAGAGTTGCTCTTAGAACAGTCATTACAAATTGTCTTCTACAGCCAACAGTCATTGCTTATGGCCATAGCACTCTTAGGAATCCCGAGCTTGTGCGCTTAGTTAATACTTGGAATGGAGACTGCCAGGGAACACTAGGCGCTGTAAGCCATTGAGCTTAAGGCTCCGATTGTGAAGATTGTAGCTACAGTCATTTAAACACAAGAGGAGATCAAAACTTTTAAAAAATAAACAAATAAACAATAAATGAATAAAAAATAAACAAAGAAATAAAAAACAAATAAACAAAAAACACTGGAAAGCCAGTCATTTATTTTGAGTTTTGAGGCTTTTTAGTTTACAAGCAGCTCTGTAACAAGAGTTACTCTTAGAACAGGCATTACAAATAGTCTTCTACAGCCAACAGTCATTGCTTATGGCCGTAGCACTCTTAGGAATCCCGAGCTTGTGCGCTTAGTTAATACTTGGAATTGAGACTGCCAGGGAACACTAGGCGCTGTAAGCTTTTTAGCTTAAGGCTCCGATTGTGAAGATTGTAGCTACAGTCATTTAAACACAAGAGGGGATCAAAACTTTTAAAAAATAAACAAATAAACAATAAATGAATAAAAAATAAACAAACAAATAAAAAATCAAACAAACAAAAAACACTGGAAAGCCAGTCATTTATTTTGAGTTGTGAGGCTTTTTAGTTCACAAGCAGCAAGAGTTGCTCTTAGAACAGTCATTACAAATTGTCTTCTACAGCCAACAGTCATTGCTTATGGCCATAGCACTCTTAGGAATCCTGAGCTTGTGCGCTTAGTTAATACTTGGAATGGAGACTGCCAGGGAACACTAGGCGCTGTAAGCTTTTTAGCTTAAGGCTCCGATTGTGAAGATTGTAGCTACAGTCATTTAAACACAAGAGGAGATCAAAACTTTTAAAAAATAAACAAATAAACAATAAATGAATAAAAAATAAACAAACAAATAAAAAAACAAACAAACAAAAAACACTGGAAAGCCAGTCATTTATTTTGAGTTGTGAGGCTTTTTAGTTCACAAGCAGCAAGAGTTGCTCTTAGAACAGTCATTACAAATTGTCTTCTACAGCCAACAGTCATTGCTTATGGCCATAGCACTCTTAGGAATCCCGAGCTTGTGCGCTTAGTTAATACTTGGAATGGAGACTGCCAGGGAACACTAGGCGCTGTAAGCCATTGAGCTTAAGGCTCCGATTGTGAAGATTGTAGCTACAGTCATTTAAACACAAGAGGAGATCAAAACTTTTAAAAAATAAACAAATAAACAATAAATGAATAAAAAATAAACAAAGAAATAAAAAACAAATAAACAAAAAACACTGGAAAGCCAGTCATTTATTTTGAGTTTTGAGGCTTTTTAGTTTACAAGCAGCTCTGTAACAAGAGTTACTCTTAGAACAGGCATTACAAATAGTCTTCTACAGCCAACAGTCATTGCTTATGGCCGTAGCACTCTTAGGAATCCCGAGCTTGTGCGCTTAGTTAATACTTGGAATTGAGACTGCCAGGGAACACTAGGCGCTGTAAGCTTTTTAGCTTAAGGCTCCGATTGTGAAGATTGTAGCTACAGTCATTTAAACACAAGAGGGGATCAAAACTTTTAAAAAATAAACAAATAAACAATAAATGAATAAAAAATAAACAAACAAATAAAAAATCAAACAAACAAAAAACACTGGAAAGCCAGTCATTTATTTTGAGTTGTGAGGCTTTTTAGTTCACAAGCAGCAAGAGTTGCTCTTAGAACAGTCATTACAAATTGTCTTCTACAGCCAACAGTCATTGCTTATGGCCATAGCACTCTTAGGAATCCTGAGCTTGTGCGCTTAGTTAATACTTGGAATGGAGACTGCCAGGGAACACTAGGCGCTGTAAGCTTTTTAGCTTAAGGCTCCGATTGTGAAGATTGTAGCTACAGTCATTTAAACACAAGAGGAGATCAAAACTTTTAAAAAATAAACAAATAAACAATAAATGAATAAAAAATAAACAAACAAATAAAAAAACAAACAAACAAAAAACACTGGAAAGCCAGTCATTTATTTTGAGTTGTGAGGCTTTTTAGTTCACAAGCAGCAAGAGTTGCTCTTAGAACAGTCATTACAAATTGTCTTCTACAGCCAACAGTCATTGCTTATGGCCATAGCACTCTTAGGAATCCCGAGCTTGTGCGCTTAGTTAATACTTGGAATGGAGACTGCCAGGGAACACTAGGCGCTGTAAGCCATTGAGCTTAAGGCTCCGATTGTGAAGATTGTAGCTACAGTCATTTAAACACAAGAGGAGATCAAAACTTTTAAAAAATAAACAAATAAACAATAAATGAATAAAAAATAAACAAAGAAATAAAAAAACAAATAAACAAAAAACACTGGAAAGCCAGTCATTTATTTTGAGTTTTGAGGCTTTTTAGTTTACAAGCAGCTCTGTAACAAGAGTTACTCTTAGAACAGGCATTACAAATAGTCTTCTACAGCCAACAGTCATTGCTTATGGCCGTAGCACTCTTAGGAATCCCGAGCTTGTGCGCTTAGTTAATACTTGGAATGGAGACTGCCAGAGAACACTAGGCGCTGTAAGCCATTGAGCTTAAGGCTCCGATTGTGAAGATTGTAGCTACAGTCATTTAAACACAAGAGGAGATCAAAACTTTTAAAAATTAAACAAATGAACAATAAATGAATAAAAAATAAACAAACAAATAAAAAAACAAATAAATAAAAAACACTGGAAAGCCAGTCATTTATTTTGAGTTTTGAGGCTTTTTAGTTTACAAGCAGCTCTGTAACAAGAGTTACTCTTAGAACAGGCATTACAAATAGTCTTCTACAGCCAACAGTCATTGCTTATGGCCGTAGCACTCTTAGGAATCCCGAGCTTGTGCGCTTAGTTAATACTTGGAATTGAGACTGCCAGGGAACACTAGGCGCTGTAAGCTTTTTAGCTTAAGGCTCCGATTGTGAAGATTGTAGCTACAGTCATTTAAACACAAGAGGGGATCAAAACTTTTAAAAAATAAACAAATAAACAATAAATGAATAAAAAATAAACAAACAAATAAAAAAACAAATAAACAAAAAACACTGGAAAGCCAGTCATTTATTTTGAGTTTTGAGGCTTTTTAGTTTACAAGCAGCTCTGTAACAAGAGTTACTCTTAGAACAGGCATTACAAATAGTCTTCTACAGCCAACAGTCATTGCTTATGGCCGTAGCACTCTTAGGAATCCCGAGCTTGTGCGCTTAGTTAATACTTGGAATTGAGACTGCCAGGGAACACTAGGCGCTGTAAGCTTTTTAGCTTAAGGCTCCGATTGTGAAGATTGTAGCTACAGTCATTTAAACACAAGAGGAGATCAAAACTTTTAAAAAAATAAACAAATAAACAATAAATGAATAAAAAATAAACAAACAAATAAAAAAAACAAACAAACAAAAAGCACTGGAAAGCCAGTCATTTATTTTGAGTTGTGAGGCTTTTTAGTTCACAAGCAGCAAGAGTTGCTCTTAGAACAGTCATTACAAATTGTCTTCTACAGCCAACAGTCATTGCTTATGGCCATAGCACTCTTAGGAATCCCGAGCTTGTGCGCTTAGTTAATACTTGGAATGGAGACTGCCAGGGAACACTAGGCGCTGTAAGCCATTGAGCTTAAGGCTCCGATTGTGAAGATTGTAGCTACAGTCATTTAAACACAAGAGGAGATCAAAACTTTTAAAAAATAAACAAATAAACAATAAATGAATAAAAAATAAACAAAGAAATAAAAAACAAATAAACAAAAAACACTGGAAAGCCAGTCATTTATTTTGAGTTTTGAGGCTTTTTAGTTTACAAGCAGCTCTGTAACAAGAGTTACTCTTAGAACAGGCATTACAAATAGTGTTCTACAGCCAACAGTCATTGCTTATGGCCGTAACACTCTTAGGAATCCCGAGCTTGTGCGCTTAGTTAATACTTGGAATTGAGACTGCCAGGGAACACTAGGCGCTGTAAGCTTTTTAGCTTAAGGCTCCGATTGTGAAGATTGTAGCTACAGTCATTTAAACACAAGAGGAGATCAAAACTTTTAAAAAATAAACAAATAAACAATAAATGAATAAAAAATAAACAAACAAATAAAAAAACAAACAAACAAAAAACACTGGAAAGCCAGTCATTTATTTTGAGTTGTGAGGCTTTTTAGTTCACAAGCAGCAAGAGTTGCTCTTAGAACAGTCATTACAAATTGTCTTCTACAGCCAACAGTCATTGCTTATGGCCATAGCACTCTTAGGAATCCCGAGCTTGTGCGCTTAGTTAATACTTGGAATGGAGACTGCCAGGGAACACTAGGCGCTGTAAGCCATTGAGCTTAAGGCTCCGATTGTGAAGATTGTAGCTACAGTCATTTAAACACAAGAGGAGATCAAAACTTTTAAAAAATAAACAAATAAACAATAAATGAATAAAAAATAAACAAAGAAATAAAAAACAAATAAACAAAAAACACTGGAAAGCCAGTCATTTATTTTGAGTTTTGAGGCTTTTTAGTTTACAAGCAGCTCTGTAACAAGAGTTACTCTTAGAACAGGCATTACAAATAGTCTTCTACAGCCAACAGTCATTGCTTATGGCCGTAACACTCTTAGGAATCCCGAGCTTGTGCGCTTAGTTAATACTTGGAATTGAGACTGCCAGGGAACACTAGGCGCTGTAAGCTTTTTAGCTTAAGGCTCCGATTGTGAAGATTGTAGCTACAGTCATTTAAACACAAGAGGAGATCAAAACTTTTAAAAAATAAACAAATAAACAATAAATGAATAAAAAATAAACAAACAAATAAAAAAACAAACAAACAAAAAACACTGGAAAGCCAGTCATTTATTTTGAGTTGTGAGGCTTTTTAGTTCACAAGCAGCAAGAGTTGCTCTTAGAACAGTCATTACAAATTGTCTTCTACAGCCAACAGTCATTGCTTATGGCCATAGCACTCTTAGGAATCCCGAGCTTGTGCGCTTAGTTAATACTTGGAATGGAGACTGCCAGGGAACACTAGGCGCTGTAAGCCATTGAGCTTAAGGCTCCGATTGTGAAGATTGTAGCTACAGTCATTTAAACACAAGAGGAGATCAAAACTTTTAAAAAATAAACAAATAAACAATAAATGAATAAAAAATAAACAAAGAAATAAAAAACAAATAAACAAAAAACACTGGAAAGCCAGTCATTTATTTTGAGTTTTGAGGCTTTTTAGTTTACAAGCAGCTCTGTAACAAGAGTTACTCTTAGAACAGGCATTACAAATAGTCTTCTACAGCCAACAGTCATTGCTTATGGCCGTAGCACTCTTAGGAATCCTGAGCTTGTGCGCTTAGTTAATACTTGGAATGGAGACTGCCAGGGAACACTAGGCGCTGTAAGCTTTTTAGCTTAAGGCTCCGATTGTGAAGATTGTAGCTACAGTCATTTAAACACAAGAGGAGATCAAAACTTTTAAAAAATAAACAAATAAACAATAAATGAATAAAAAATAAACAAACAAATAAAAAAACAAACAAACAAAAAACACTGGAAAGCCAGTCATTTATTTTGAGTTGTGAGGCTTTTTAGTTCACAAGCAGCAAGAGTTGCTCTTAGAACAGTCATTACAAATTGTCTTCTACAGCCAACAGTCATTGCTTATGGCCATAGCACTCTTAGGAATCCCGAGCTTGTGCGCTTAGTTAATACTTGGAATGGAGACTGCCAGGGAACACTAGGCGCTGTAAGCCATTGAGCTTAAGGCTCCGATTGTGAAGATTGTAGCTACAGTCATTTAAACACAAGAGGAGATCAAAACTTTTAAAAAATAAACAAATAAACAATAAATGAATAAAAAATAAACAAAGAAATAAAAAAACAAATAAACAAAAAACACTGGAAAGCCAGTCATTTATTTTGAGTTTTGAGGCTTTTTAGTTTACAAGCAGCTCTGTAACAAGAGTTACTCTTAGAACAGGCATTACAAATAGTCTTCTACAGCCAACAGTCATTGCTTATGGCCGTAGCACTCTTAGGAATCCCGAGCTTGTGCGCTTAGTTAATACTTGGAATGGAGACTGCCAGAGAACACTAGGCGCTGTAAGCCATTGAGCTTAAGGCTCCGATTGTGAAGATTGTAGCTACAGTCATTTAAACACAAGAGGAGATCAAAACTTTTAAAAATTAAACAAATAAACAATAAATGAATAAAAAATAAACAAACAAATAAAAAAACAAATAAATAAAAAACACTGGAAAGCCAGTCATTTATTTTGAGTTTTGAGGCTTTTTAGTTTACAAGCAGCTCTGTAACAAGAGTTACTCTTAGAACAGGCATTACAAATAGTCTTCTACAGCCAACAGTCATTGCTTATGGCCGTAGCACTCTTAGGAATCCCGAGCTTGTGCGCTTAGTTAATACTTGGAATTGAGACTGCCAGGGAACACTAGGCGCTGTAAGCTTTTTAGCTTAAGGCTCCGATTGTGAAGATTGTAGCTACAGTCATTTAAACACAAGAGGGGATCAAAACTTTTAAAAAATAAACAAATAAACAATAAATGAATAAAAAATAAACAAACAAATAAAAAAACAAATAAACAAAAAACACTGGAAAGCCAGTCATTTATTTTGAGTTTTGAGGCTTTTTAGTTTACAAGCAGCTCTGTAACAAGAGTTACGCTTAGAACAGGCATTACAAATAGTCTTCTACAGCCAACAGTCATTGCTTATGGCCGTAGCACTCTTAGGAATCCCGAGCTTGTGCGCTTAGTTAATACTTGGAATTGAGACTGCCAGGGAACACTAGGCGCTGTAAGCTTTTTAGCTTAAGGCTCCGATTGTGAAGATTGTAGCTACAGTCATTTAAACACAAGAGGAGATCAAAACTTTTAAAAAAATAAACAAATAAACAATAAATGAATAAAAAATAAACAAACAAATAAAAAAAACAAACAAACAAAAAGCACTGGAAAGCCAGTCATTTATTTTGAGTTGTGAGGCTTTTTAGTTCACAAGCAGCAAGAGTTGCTCTTAGAACAGTCATTACAAATTGTCTTCTACAGCCAACAGTCATTGCTTATGGCCATAGCACTCTTAGGAATCCCGAGCTTGTGCGCTTAGTTAATACTTGGAATGGAGACTGCCAGGGAACACTAGGCGCTGTAAGCCATTGAGCTTAAGGCTCCGATTGTGAAGATTGTAGCTACAGTCATTTAAACACAAGAGGAGATCAAAACTTTTAAAAAATAAACAAATAAACAATAAATGAATAAAAAATAAACAAAGAAATAAAAAACAAATAAACAAAAAACACTGGAAAGCCAGTCATTTATTTTGAGTTTTGAGGCTTTTTAGTTTACAAGCAGCTCTGTAACAAGAGTTACTCTTAGAACAGGCATTACAAATAGTCTTCTACAGCCAACAGTCATTGCTTATGGCCGTAGCACTCTTAGGAATCCTGAGCTTGTGCGCTTAGTTAATACTTGGAATGGAGACTGCCAGGGAACACTAGGCGCTGTAAGCTTTTTAGCTTAAGGCTCCGATTGTGAAGATTGTAGCTACAGTCATTTAAACACAAGAGGAGATCAAAACTTTTAAAAAATAAACAAATAAACAATAAATGAATAAAAAATAAACAAACAAATAAAAAAACAAACAAACAAAAAACACTGGAAAGCCAGTCATTTATTTTGAGTTGTGAGGCTTTTTAGTTCACAAGCAGCAAGAGTTGCTCTTAGAACAGTCATTACAAATTGTCTTCTACAGCCAACAGTCATTGCTTATGGCCATAGCACTCTTAGGAATCCCGAGCTTGTGCGCTTAGTTAATACTTGGAATGGAGACTGCCAGGGAACACTAGGCGCTGTAAGCCATTGAGCTTAAGGCTCCGATTGTGAAGATTGTAGCTACAGTCATTTAAACACAAGAGGAGATCAAAACTTTTAAAAAATAAACAAATAAACAATAAATGAATAAAAAATAAACAAAGAAATAAAAAAACAAATAAACAAAAAACACTGGAAAGCCAGTCATTTATTTTGAGTTTTGAGGCTTTTTAGTTTACAAGCAGCTCTGTAACAAGAGTTACTCTTAGAACAGGCATTACAAATAGTCTTCTACAGCCAACAGTCATTGCTTATGGCCGTAGCACTCTTAGGAATCCCGAGCTTGTGCGCTTAGTTAATACTTGGAATGGAGACTGCCAGAGAACACTAGGCGCTGTAAGCCATTGAGCTTAAGGCTCCGATTGTGAAGATTGTAGCTACAGTCATTTAAACACAAGAGGAGATCAAAACTTTTAAAAATTAAACAAATAAACAATAAATGAATAAAAAATAAACAAACAAATAAAAAAACAAATAAATAAAAAACACTGGAAAGCCAGTCATTTATTTTGAGTTTTGAGGCTTTTTAGTTTACAAGCAGCTCTGTAACAAGAGTTACTCTTAGAACAGGCATTACAAATAGTCTTCTACAGCCAACAGTCATTGCTTATGGCCGTAGCACTCTTAGGAATCCCGAGCTTGTGCGCTTAGTTAATACTTGGAATTGAGACTGCCAGGGAACACTAGGCGCTGTAAGCTTTTTAGCTTAAGGCTCCGATTGTGAAGATTGTAGCTACAGTCATTTAAACACAAGAGGGGATCAAAACTTTTAAAAAATAAACAAATAAACAATAAATGAATAAAAAATAAACAAACAAATAAAAAAACAAATAAACAAAAAACACTGGAAAGCCAGTCATTTATTTTGAGTTTTGAGGCTTTTTAGTTTACAAGCAGCTCTGTAACAAGAGTTACGCTTAGAACAGGCATTACAAATAGTCTTCTACAGCCAACAGTCATTGCTTATGGCCGTAGCACTCTTAGGAATCCCGAGCTTGTGCGCTTAGTTAATACTTGGAATTGAGACTGCCAGGGAACACTAGGCGCTGTAAGCTTTTTAGCTTAAGGCTCCGATTGTGAAGATTGTAGCTACAGTCATTTAAACACAAGAGGAGATCAAAACTTTTAAAAAAATAAACAAATAAACAATAAATGAATAAAAAATAAACAAACAAATAAAAAAAACAAACAAACAAAAAGCACTGGAAAGCCAGTCATTTATTTTGAGTTGTGAGGCTTTTTAGTTCACAAGCAGCAAGAGTTGCTCTTAGAACAGTCATTACAAATTGTCTTCTACAGCCAACAGTCATTGCTTATGGCCATAGCACTCTTAGGAATCCCGAGCTTGTGCGCTTAGTTAATACTTGGAATGGAGACTGCCAGGGAACACTAGGCGCTGTAAGCCATTGAGCTTAAGGCTCCGATTGTGAAGATTGTAGCTACAGTCATTTAAACACAAGAGGAGATCAAAACTTTTAAAAAATAAACAAATAAACAATAAATGAATAAAAAATAAACAAAGAAATAAAAAACAAATAAACAAAAAACACTGGAAAGCCAGTCATTTATTTTGAGTTTTGAGGCTTTTTAGTTTACAAGCAGCTCTGTAACAAGAGTTACTCTTAGAACAGGCATTACAAATAGTCTTCTACAGCCAACAGTCATTGCTTATGGCCGTAACACTCTTAGGAATCCCGAGCTTGTGCGCTTAGTTAATACTTGGAATTGAGACTGCCAGGGAACACTAGGCGCTGTAAGCTTTTTAGCTTAAGGCTCCGATTGTGAAGATTGTAGCTACAGTCATTTAAACACAAGAGGAGATCAAAACTTTTAAAAAATAAACAAATAAACAATAAATGAATAAAAAATAAACAAACAAATAAAAAAACAAACAAACAAAAAACACTGGAAAGCCAGTCATTTATTTTGAGTTGTGAGGCTTTTTAGTTCACAAGCAGCAAGAGTTGCTCTTAGAACAGTCATTACAAATTGTCTTCTACAGCCAACAGTCATTGCTTATGGCCATAGCACTCTTAGGAATCCCGAGCTTGTGCGCTTAGTTAATACTTGGAATGGAGACTGCCAGGGAACACTAGGCGCTGTAAGCCATTGAGCTTAAGGCTCCGATTGTGAAGATTGTAGCTACAGTCATTTAAACACAAGAGGAGATCAAAACTTTTAAAAAATAAACAAATAAACAATAAATGAATAAAAAATAAACAAAGAAATAAAAAACAAATAAACAAAAAACACTGGAAAGCCAGTCATTTATTTTGAGTTTTGAGGCTTTTTAGTTTACAAGCAGCTCTGTAACAAGAGTTACTCTTAGAACAGGCATTACAAATAGTCTTCTACAGCCAACAGTCATTGCTTATGGCCGTAGCACTCTTAGGAATCCCGAGCTTGTGCGCTTAGTTAATACTTGGAATTGAGACTGCCAGGGAACACTAGGCGCTGTAAGCTTTTTAGCTTAAGGCTCCGATTGTGAAGATTGTAGCTACAGTCATTTAAACACAAGAGGGGATCAAAACTTTTAAAAAATAAACAAATAAACAATAAATGAATAAAAAATAAACAAACAAATAAAAAATCAAACAAACAAAAAACACTGGAAAGCCAGTCATTTATTTTGAGTTGTGAGGCTTTTTAGTTCACAAGCAGCAAGAGTTGCTCTTAGAACAGTCATTACAAATTGTCTTCTACAGCCAACAGTCATTGCTTATGGCCATAGCACTCTTAGGAATCCTGAGCTTGTGCGCTTAGTTAATACTTGGAATGGAGACTGCCAGGGAACACTAGGCGCTGTAAGCCATTGAGCTTAAGACTCCGATTGTGAAGATTGTAGCTACAGTCATTTAAACACAAGAGGAGATCAAAACTTTTAAAAAATAAACAAATAAACAATAAATGAATAAAAAATAAACAAAGAAATAAAAAAACAAATAAACAAAAAACACTGGAAAGCCAGTCATTTATTTTGAGTTTTGAGGCTTTTTAGTTTACAAGCAGCTCTGTAACAAGAGTTACTCTTAGAACAGGCATTACAAATAGTCTTCTACAGCCAACAGTCATTGCTTATGGCCGTAGCACTCTTAGGAATCCCGAGCTTGTGCGCTTAGTTAATACTTGGAATGGAGACTGCCAGAGAACACTAGGCGCTGTAAGCCATTGAGCTTAAGGCTCCGATTGTGAAGATTGTAGCTACAGTCATTTAAACACAAGAGGAGATCAAAACTTTTAAAAATTAAACAAATAAACAATAAATGAATAAAAAATAAACAAACAAATAAAAAAACAAATAAATAAAAAACACTGGAAAGCCAGTCATTTATTTTGAGTTTTGAGGCTTTTTAGTTTACAAGCAGCTCTGTAACAAGAGTTACTCTTAGAACAGGCATTACAAATAGTCTTCTACAGCCAACAGTCATTGCTTATGGCCGTAGCACTCTTAGGAATCCCGAGCTTGTGCGCTTAGTTAATACTTGGAATTGAGACTGCCAGGGAACACTAGGCGCTGTAAGCTTTTTAGCTTAAGGCTCCGATTGTGAAGATTGTAGCTACAGTCATTTAAACACAAGAGGGGATCAAAACTTTTAAAAAATAAACAAATAAACAATAAATGAATAAAAAATAAACAAACAAATAAAAAATCAAACAAACAAAAAACACTGGAAAGCCAGTCATTTATTTTGAGTTGTGAGGCTTTTTAGTTCACAAGCAGCAAGAGTTGCTCTTAGAACAGTCATTACAAATTGTCTTCTACAGCCAACAGTCATTGCTTATGGCCATAGCACTCTTAGGAATCCTGAGCTTGTGCGCTTAGTTAATACTTGGAATGGAGACTGCCAGGGAACACTAGGCGCTGTAAGCCATTGAGCTTAAGACTCCGATTGTGAAGATTGTAGCTACAGTCATTTAAACACAAGAGGAGATCAAAACTTTTAAAAAATAAACAAATAAACAATAAATGAATAAAAAATAAACAAAGAAATAAAAAACAAATAAACAAAAAACACTGGAAAGCCAGTCATTTATTTTGAGTTTTGAGGCTTTTTAGTTTACAAGCAGCTCTGTAACAAGAGTTACTCTTAGAACAGGCATTACAAATAGTCTTCTACAGCCAACAGTCATTGCTTATGGCCGTAGCACTCTTAGGAATCCCGAGCTTGTGCGCTTAGTTAATACTTGGAATTGAGACTGCCAGGGAACACTAGGCGCTGTAAGCTTTTTAGCTTAAGGCTCCGATTGTGAAGATTGTAGCTACAGTCATTTAAACACAAGAGGAGATCAAAACTTTTAAAAAATAAACAAATAAACAATAAATGAATAAAAAATAAACAAACAAATAAAAAAACAAACAAACAAAAAACACTGGAAAGCCAGTCATTTATTTTGAGTTGTGAGGCTTTTTAGTTCACAAGCAGCAAGAGTTGCTCTTAGAACAGTCATTACAAATTGTCTTCTACAGCCAACAGTCATTGCTTATGGCCATAGCACTCTTAGGAATCCCGAGCTTGTGCGCTTAGTTAATACTTGGAATGGAGACTGCCAGGGAACACTAGGCGCTGTAAGCCATTGAGCTTAAGGCTCCGATTGTGAAGATTGTAGCTACAGTCATTTAAACACAAGAGGAGATCAAAACTTTAAAAAAATAAACAAATAAACAATAAATGAATAAAAAATAAACAAAGAAATAAAAAAACAAATAAACAAAAAACACTGGAAAGCCAGTCATTTATTTTGAGTTTTGAGGCTTTTTAGTTTACAAGCAGCTCTGTAACAAGAGTTACTCTTAGAACAGGCATTACAAATAGTCTTCTACAGCCAACAGTCATTGCTTATGGCCGTAACACTCTTAGGAATCCCGAGCTTGTGCGCTTAGTTAATACTTGGAATTGAGACTGCCAGGGAACACTAGGCGCTGTAAGCTTTTTAGCTTAAGGCTCCGATTGTGAAGATTGTAGCTACAGTCATTTAAACACAAGAGGAGATCAAAACTTTTAAAAATTAAACAAATAAACAATAAATGAATAAAAAATAAACAAACAAATAAAAAAACAAACAAACAAAAAACACTGGAAAGCCAGTCATTTATTTTGAGTTGTGAGGCTTTTTAGTTCACAAGCAGCAAGAGTTGCTCTTAGAACAGTCATTACAAATTGTCTTCTACAGCCAACAGTCATTGCTTATGGCCATAGCACTCTTAGGAATCCCGAGCTTGTGCGCTTAGTTAATACTTGGAATGGAGACTGCCAGGGAACACTAGGCGCTGTAAGCCATTGAGCTTAAGGCTCCGATTGTGAAGATTGTAGCTACAGTCATTTAAACACAAGAGGAGATCAAAACTTTTAAAAAATAAACAAATAAACAATAAATGAATAAAAAATAAACAAAGAAATAAAAAACAAAAAAACAAAAAACACTGGAAAGCCAGTCATTTATTTTGAGTTTTGAGGCTTTTTAGTTTACAAGCAGCTCTGTAACAAGAGTTACTCTTAGAACAGGCATTACAAATAGTCTTCTACAGCCAACAGTCATTGCTTATGGCCGTAGCACTCTTAGGAATCCCGAGCTTGTGCGCTTAGTTAATACTTGGAATTGAGACTGCCAGGGAACACTAGGCGCTGTAAGCTTTTTAGCTTAAGGCTCCGATTGTGAAGATTGTAGCTACAGTCATTTAAACACAAGAGGGGATCAAAACTTTTAAAAAATAAACAAATAAACAATAAATGAATAAAAAATAAACAAACAAATAAAAAATCAAACAAACAAAAAACACTGGAAAGCCAGTCATTTATTTTGAGTTGTGAGGCTTTTTAGTTCACAAGCAGCAAGAGTTGCTCTTAGAACAGTCATTACAAATTGTCTTCTACAGCCAACAGTCATTGCTTATGGCCATAGCACTCTTAGGAATCCCGAGCTTGTGCGCTTAGTTAATACTTGGAATGGAGACTGCCAGGGAACACTAGGCGCTGTAAGCCATTGAGCTTAAGGCTCCGATTGTGAAGATTGTAGCTACAGTCATTTAAACACAAGAGGAGATCAAAACTTTTAAAAAATAAACAAATAAACAATAAATGAATAAAAAATAAACAAAGAAATAAAAAACAAATAAACAAAAAACACTGGAAAGCCAGTCATTTATTTTGAGTTTTGAGGCTTTTTAGTTTACAAGCAGCTCTGTAACAAGAGTTACTCTTAGAACAGGCATTACAAATAGTCTTCTACAGCCAACAGTCATTGCTTATGGCCGTAGCACTCTTAGGAATCCCGAGCTTGTGCGCTTAGTTAATACTTGGAATTGAGACTGCCAGGGAACACTAGGCGCTGTAAGCTTTTTAGCTTAAGGCTCCGATTGTGAAGATTGTAGCTACAGTCATTTAAACACAAGAGGGGATCAAAACTTTTAAAAAATAAACAAATAAACAATAAATGAATAAAAAATAAACAAACAAATAAAAAATCAAACAAACAAAAAACACTGGAAAGCCAGTCATTTATTTTGAGTTGTGAGGCTTTTTAGTTCACAAGCAGCAAGAGTTGCTCTTAGAACAGTCATTACAAATTGTCTTCTACAGCCAACAGTCATTGCTTATGGCCATAGCACTCTTAGGAATCCCGAGCTTGTGCGCTTAGTTAATACTTGGAATGGAGACTGCCAGGGAACACTAGGCGCTGTAAGCCATTGAGCTTAAGGCTCCGATTGTGAAGATTGTAGCTACAGTCATTTAAACACAAGAGGAGATCAAAACTTTTAAAAAATAAACAAATAAACAATAAATGAATAAAAAATAAACAAAGAAATAAAAAACAAATAAACAAAAAACACTGGAAAGCCAGTCATTTATTTTGAGTTTTGAGGCTTTTTAGTTTACAAGCAGCTCTGTAACAAGAGTTACTCTTAGAACAGGCATTACAAATAGTCTTCTACAGCCAACAGTCATTGCTTATGGCCGTAGCACTCTTAGGAATCCCGAGCTTGTGCGCTTAGTTAATACTTGGAATTGAGACTGCCAGGGAACACTAGGCGCTGTAAGCTTTTTAGCTTAAGGCTCCGATTGTGAAGATTGTAGCTACAGTCATTTAAACACAAGAGGGGATCAAAACTTTTAAAAAATAAACAAATAAACAATAAATGAATAAAAAATAAACAAACAAATAAAAAATCAAACAAACAAAAAACACTGGAAAGCCAGTCATTTATTTTGAGTTGTGAGGCTTTTTAGTTCACAAGCAGCAAGAGTTGCTCTTAGAACAGTCATTACAAATTGTCTTCTACAGCCAACAGTCATTGCTTATGGCCATAGCACTCTTAGGAATCCCGAGCTTGTGCGCTTAGTTAATACTTGGAATGGAGACTGCCAGGGAACACTAGGCGCTGTAAGCCATTGAGCTTAAGGCTCCGATTGTGAAGATTGTAGCTACAGTCATTTAAACACAAGAGGAGATCAAAACTTTTAAAAAATAAACAAATAAACAATAAATGAATAAAAAATAAACAAAGAAATAAAAAACAAATAAACAAAAAACACTGGAAAGCCAGTCATTTATTTTGAGTTTTGAGGCTTTTTAGTTTACAAGCAGCTCTGTAACAAGAGTTACTCTTAGAACAGGCATTACAAATAGTCTTATACAGCCAACAGTCATTGCTTATGGCCGTAGCACTCTTAGGAATCCCGAGCTTGTGCGCTTAGTTAATACTTGGAATTGAGACTGCCAGGGAACACTAGGCGCTGTAAGCTTTTTAGCTTAAGGCTCCGATTGTGAAGATTGTAGCTACAGTCATTTAAACACAAGAGGAGATCAAAACTTTTAAAAAATAAACAAATAAACAATAAATGAATAAAAAATAAACAAACAAATAAAAAAACAAACAAACAAAAAACACTGGAAAGCCAGTCATTTATTTTGAGTTGTGAGGCTTTTTAGTTCACAAGCAGCAAGAGTTGCTCTTAGAACAGTCATTACAAATTGTCTTCTACAGCCAACAGTCATTGCTTATGGCCATAGCACTCTTAGGAATCCCGAGCTTGTGCGCTTAGTTAATACTTGGAATGGAGACTGCCAGGGAACACTAGGCGCTGTAAGCCATTGAGCTTAAGGCTCCGATTGTGAAGATTGTAGCTACAGTCATTTAAACACAAGAGGAGATCAAAACTTTAAAAAAATAAACAAATAAACAATAAATGAATAAAAAATAAACAAACAAATAAAAAAACAAACAAACAAAAAACACTGGAAAGCCAGTCATTTATTTTGAGTTGTGAGGTTTTTTAGTTCACAAGCAGCAAGAGTTGCTCTTAGAACAGTCATTACAAATTGTCTTCTACAGCCAACAGTCATTGCTTATGGCCATAGCACTCTTAGGAATCCCGAGCTTGTGCGCTTAGTTAATACTTGGAATGGAGACTGCCAGGGAACACTAGGCGCTGTAAGCCATTGAGCTTAAGGCTCCGATTGTGAAGATTGTAGCTACAGTCATTTAAACACAAGAGGAGATCAAAACTTTTAAAAAATAAACAAATAAACAATAAATGAATAAAAAATAAACAAACAAATAAAAAAACAAATAAACAAAAAACACTGGAAAGCCAGTCATTTATTTTGAGTTGTGAGGCTTTTTAGTTCACAAGCAGCAAGAGTTGCTCTTAGAACAGTCATTACAAATTGTCTTCTACAGCCAACAGTCATTGCTTATGGCCGTAGCACTCTTAGGAATCCCGAGCTTGTGCGCTTAGTTAATACTTGGAATTGAGACTGCCAGGGAACACTAGGCGCTGTAAGCTTTTTAGCTTAGGGCTCCGATTGTGAAGATTGTAGCTACAGTCATTTAAACACAAGAGGAGATCAAAACTTTTAAAAAATAAACAAATAAACAATAAATGAATAAAAAATAAACAAACAAATAAAAAAACAAACAAACAAAAAACACTGGAAAGCCAGTCATTTATTTTGAGTTGTGAGGCTTTTTAGTTCACAAGCAGCAAGAGTTGCTCTTAGAACAGTCATTACAAATTGTCTTCTACAGCCAACAGTCATTGCTTATGGCCATAGCACTCTTAGGAATCCCGAGCTTGTGCGCTTAGTTAATACTTGGAATGGAGACTGCCAGGGAACACTAGGCGCTGTAAGCCATTGAGCTTAAGGCTCCGATTGTGAAGATTGTAGCTACAGTCATTTAAACACAAGAGGAGATCAAAACTTTAAAAAAATAAACAAATAAACAATAAATGAATAAAAAATAAACAAAGAAATAAAAAAACAAATAAACAAAAAACACTGGAAAGCCAGTCATTTATTTTGAGTTTTGAGGCTTTTTAGTTTACAAGCAGCTCTGTAACAAGAGTTACTCTTAGAACAGGCATTACAAATAGTCTTCTACAGCCAACAGTCATTGCTTATGGCCGTAGCACTCTTAGGAATCCCGAGCTTGTGCGCTTAGTTAATACTTGGAATTGAGACTGCCAGGGAACACTAGGCGCTGTAAGCTTTTTAGCTTAGGGCTCCGATTGTGAAGATTGTAGCTACAGTCATTTAAACACAAGAGGAGATCAAAACTTTTAAAAAATAAACAAATAAACAATAAATGAATAAAAAATAAACAAACAAATAAAAAAACAAACAAACAAAAAACACTGGAAAGCCAGTCATTTATTTTGAGTTGTGAGGTTTTTTAGTTCACAAGCAGCAAGAGTTGCTCTTAGAACAGTCATTACAAATTGTCTTCTACAGCCAACAGTCATTGCTTATGGCCATAGCACTCTTAGGAATCCCGAGCTTGTGCGCTTAGTTAATACTTGGAATGGAGACTGCCAGGGAACACTAGGCGCTGTAAGCCATTGAGCTTAAGGCTCCGATTGTGAAGATTGTAGCTACAGTCATTTAAACACAAGAGGAGATCAAAACTTTAAAAAAATAAACAAATAAACAATAAATGAATAAAAAATAAACAAAGAAATAAAAAAACAAATAAACAAAAAACACTGGAAAGCCAGTCATTTATTTTGAGTTTTGAGGCTTTTTAGTTTACAAGCAGCTCTGTAACAAGAGTTACTCTTAGAACAGGCATTACAAATAGTCTTCTACAGCCAACAGTCATTGCTTATGGCCGTAGCACTCTTAGGAATCCCGAGCTTGTGCGCTTAGTTAATACTTGGAATTGAGACTGCCAGGGAACACTAGGCGCTGTAAGCTTTTTAGCTTAGGGCTCCGATTGTGAAGATTGTAGCTACAGTCATTTAAACACAAGAGGAGATCAAAACTTTTAAAAAATAAACAAATAAACAATAAATGAATAAAAAATAAACAAACAAATAAAAAAACAAACAAACAAAAAACACTGGAAAGCCAGTCATTTATTTTGAGTTGTGAGGTTTTTTAGTTCACAAGCAGCAAGAGTTGCTCTTAGAACAGTCATTACAAATTGTCTTCTACAGCCAACAGTCATTGCTTATGGCCATAGCACTCTTAGGAATCCCGAGCTTGTGCGCTTAGTTAATACTTGGAATGGAGACTGCCAGGGAACACTAGGCGCTGTAAGCCATTGAGCTTAAGGCTCCGATTGTGAAGATTGTAGCTACAGTCATTTAAACACAAGAGGAGATCAAAACTTTTAAAAAATAAACAAATAAACAATAAATGAATAAAAAATAAACAAACAAATAAAAAAACAAATAAACAAAAAACACTGGAAAGCCAGTCATTTATTTTGAGTTGTGAGGCTTTTTAGTTCACAAGCAGCAAGAGTTGCTCTTAGAACAGTCATTACAAATTGTCTTCTACAGCCAACAGTCATTGCTTATGGCCGTAGCACTCTTAGGAATCCCGAGCTTGTGCGCTTAGTTAATACTTGGAATTGAGACTGCCAGGGAACACTAGGCGCTGTAAGCTTTTTAGCTTAGGGCTCCGATTGTGAAGATTGTAGCTACAGTCATTTAAACACAAGAGGAGATCAAAACTTTTAAAAAATAAACAAATAAACAATAAATGAATAAAAAATAAACAAACAAATAAAAAAACAAACAAACAAAAAACACTGGAAAGCCAGTCATTTATTTTGAGTTGTGAGGCTTTTTAGTTCACAAGCAGCAAGAGTTGCTCTTAGAACAGTCATTACAAATTGTCTTCTACAGCCAACAGTCATTGCTTATGGCCATAGCACTCTTAGGAATCCCGAGCTTGTGCGCTTAGTTAATACTTGGAATGGAGACTGCCAGGGAACACTAGGCGCTGTAAGCCATTGAGCTTAAGGCTCCGATTGTGAAGATTGTAGCTACAGTCATTTAAACACAAGAGGAGATCAAAACTTTAAAAAAATAAACAAATAAACAATAAATGAATAAAAAATAAACAAAGAAATAAAAAAACAAATAAACAAAAAACACTGGAAAGCCAGTCATTTATTTTGAGTTTTGAGGCTTTTTAGTTTACAAGCAGCTCTGTAACAAGAGTTACTCTTAGAACAGGCATTACAAATAGTCTTCTACAGCCAACAGTCATTGCTTATGGCCGTAGCACTCTTAGGAATCCCGAGCTTGTGCGCTTAGTTAATACTTGGAATTGAGACTGCCAGGGAACACTAGGCGCTGTAAGCTTTTTAGCTTAGGGCTCCGATTGTGAAGATTGTAGCTACAGTCATTTAAACACAAGAGGAGATCAAAACTTTTAAAAAATAAACAAATAAACAATAAATGAATAAAAAATAAACAAACAAATAAAAAAACAAACAAACAAAATACACTGGAAAGCCAGTCATTTATTTTGAGTTGTGAGGCTTTTTAGTTCACAAGCAGCAAGAGTTGCTCTTAGAACAGTCATTACAAATTGTCTTCTACAGCCAACAGTCATTGCTTATGGCCATAGCACTCTTAGGAATCCCGAGCTTGTGCGCTTAGTTAATACTTGGAATGGAGACTGCCAGGGAACACTAGGCGCTGTAAGCCATTGAGCTTAAGGCTCCGATTGTGAAGATTGTAGCTACAGTCATTTAAACACAAGAGGAGATCAAAACTTTTAAAAAATAAACAAATAAACAATAAATGAATAAAAAATAAACAAACAAATAAAAAAACAAATAAACAAAAAACACTGGAAAGCCAGTCATTTATTTTGAGTTGTGAGGCTTTTTAGTTCACAAGCAGCAAGAGTTGCTCTTAGAACAGTCATTACAAATTGTCTTCTACAGCCAACAGTCATTGCTTATGGCCGTAGCACTCTTAGGAATCCCGAGCTTGTGCGCTTAGTTAATACTTGGAATTGAGACTGCCAGGGAACACTAGGCGCTGTAAGCTTTTTAGCTTAAGGCTCCGATTGTGAAGATTGTAGCTACAGTCATTTAAACACAAGAGGAGATCAAAACTTTTAAAAAATAAACAAATAAACAATAAATGAATAAAAAATAAACAAACAAATAAAAAAACAAACAAACAAAAAACACTGGAAAGCCATCATTTATTTTGAGTTGTGAGGCTTTTTAGTTCACAAGCAGCAAGAGTTGCTCTTAGAACAGTCATTACAAATTGTCTTCTACAGCCAACAGTCATTGCTTATGGCCATAGCACTCTTAGGAATCCCGAGCTTGTGCGCTTAGTTAATACTTGGAATGGAGACTGCCAGGGAACACTAGGCGCTGTAAGCCATTGAGCTTAAGGCTCCGATTGTGAAGATTGTAGCTACAGTCATTTAAACACAAGAGGAGATCAAAACTAAAAAAAAATAAACAAATAAACAATAAATGAATAAAAAATAAACAAACAAATAAAAAACAAATAAACAAAAAACACTGGAAAGCCAGTCATTTATTTTGAGTTTTGAGGCTTTTTAGTTTACAAGCAGCTCTGTAACAAGAGTTACTCTTAGAACAGGCATTACAAATAGTCTTCTACAGCCAACAGTCATTGCTTATGGCCGTAGCACTCTTAGGAATCCCGAGCTTGTGCGCTTAGTTAATACTTGGAATTGAGACTGCCAGGGAACACTAGGCGCTGTAAGCTTTTTAGCTTAAGGCTCCGATTGTGAAGATTGTAGCTACAGTCATTTAAACACAAGAGGAGATCAAAACTTTTAAAAAATAAACAAATAAACAATAAATGAATAAAAAATAAACAAACAAATAAAAAAACAAACAAACAAAAAACACTGGAAAGCCAGTCATTTATTTTGAGTTGTGAGGCTTTTTAGTTCACAAGCAGCAAGAGTTGCTCTTAGAACAGTCATTACAAATTGTCTTCTACAGCCAACAGTCATTGCTTATGGCCATAGCACTCTTAGGAATCCCGAGCTTGTGCGCTTAGTTAATACTTGGAATGGAGACTGCCAGGGAACACTAGGCGCTGTAAGCCATTGAGCTTAAGGCTCCGATTGTGAAGATTGTAGCTACAGTCATTTAAACACAAGAGGAGATCAAAACTTTTAAAAAATAAACAAATAAACAATAAATGAATAAAAAATAAACAAACAAATAAAAAAACAAATAAACAAAAAACACTGGAAAGCCAGTCATTTATTTTGAGTTGTGAGGCTTTTTAGTTCACAAGCAGCAAGAGTTGCTCTTAGAACAGTCATTACAAATTGTCTTCTACAGCCAACAGTCATTGCTTATGGCCGTAGCACTCTTAGGAATCCCGAGCTTGTGCGCTTAGTTAATACTTGGAATTGAGACTGCCAGGGAACACTAGGCGCTGTAAGCTTTTTAGCTTAGGGCTCCGATTGTGAAGATTGTAGCTACAGTCATTTAAACACAAGAGGAGATCAAAACTTTTAAAAAATAAACAAATAAACAATAAATGAATAAAAAATAAACAAACAAATAAAAAAACAAACAAACAAAAAACACTGGAAAGCCAGTCATTTATTTTGAGTTGTGAGGTTTTTTAGTTCACAAGCAGCAAGAGTTGCTCTTAGAACAGTCATTACAAATTGTCTTCTACAGCCAACAGTCATTGCTTATGGCCATAGCACTCTTAGGAATCCCGAGCTTGTGCGCTTAGTTAATACTTGGAATGGAGACTGCCAGGGAACACTAGGCGCTGTAAGCCATTGAGCTTAAGGCTCCGATTGTGAAGATTGTAGCTACAGTCATTTAAACACAAGAGGAGATCAAAACTAAAAAAAAATAAACAAATAAACAATAAATGAATAAAAAATAAACAAACAAATAAAAAACAAATAAACAAAAAACACTGGAAAGCCAGTCATTTATTTTGAGTTTTGAGGCTTTTTAGTTTACAAGCAGCTCTGTAACAAGAGTTACTCTTAGAACAGGCATTACAAATAGTCTTCTACAGCCAACAGTCATTGCTTATGGCCGTAGCACTCTTAGGAATCCCGAGCTTGTGCGCTTAGTTAATACTTGGAATTGAGACTGCCAGGGAACACTAGGCGCTGTAAGCTTTTTAGCTTAAGGCTCCGATTGTGAAGATTGTAGCTACAGTCATTTAAACACAAGAGGAGATCAAAACTTTTAAAAAATAAACAAATAAACAATAAATGAATAAAAAATAAACAAACAAATAAAAAAACAAACAAACAAAAAACACTGGAAAGCCAGTCATTTATTTTGAGTTGTGAGGCTTTTTAGTTCACAAGCAGCAAGAGTTGCTCTTAGAACAGTCATTACAAATTGTCTTCTACAGCCAACAGTCATTGCTTATGGCCATAGCACTCTTAGGAATCCCGAGCTTGTGCGCTTAGTTAATACTTGGAATGGAGACTGCCAGGGAACAC
Source organism: Hoplias malabaricus (assembly GCF_029633855.1). NCBI lineage: Eukaryota > Metazoa > Chordata > Actinopteri > Characiformes > Erythrinidae > Hoplias > Hoplias malabaricus. The sequence continues at coordinate 17,224,078 of NC_089811.1, read as the reverse complement.
TAGGCGCTGTAAGCCATTGAGCTTAAGGCTCCGATTGTGAAGATTGTAGCTACAGTCATTTAAACACAAGAGGAGATCAAAACTTTTAAAAAATAAACAAATAAACAATAAATGAATAAAAAATAAACAAACAAATAAAAAAACAAATAAACAAAAAACACTGGAAAGCCAGTCATTTATTTTGAGTTGTGAGGCTTTTTAGTTCACAAGCAGCAAGAGTTGCTCTTAGAACAGTCATTACAAATTGTCTTCTACAGCCAACAGTCATTGCTTATGGCCGTAGCACTCTTAGGAATCCCGAGCTTGTGCGCTTAGTTAATACTTGGAATTGAGACTGCCAGGGAACACTAGGCGCTGTAAGCTTTTTAGCTTAGGGCTCCGATTGTGAAGATTGTAGCTACAGTCATTTAAACACAAGAGGAGATCAAAACTTTTAAAAAATAAACAAATAAACAATAAATGAATAAAAAATAAACAAACAAATAAAAAAACAAACAAACAAAAAACACTGGAAAGCCAGTCATTTATTTTGAGTTGTGAGGTTTTTTAGTTCACAAGCAGCAAGAGTTGCTCTTAGAACAGTCATTACAAATTGTCTTCTACAGCCAACAGTCATTGCTTATGGCCATAGCACTCTTAGGAATCCCGAGCTTGTGCGCTTAGTTAATACTTGGAATGGAGACTGCCAGGGAACACTAGGCGCTGTAAGCCATTGAGCTTAAGGCTCCGATTGTGAAGATTGTAGCTACAGTCATTTAAACACAAGAGGAGATCAAAACTTTTAAAAAATAAACAAATAAACAATAAATGAATAAAAAATAAACAAACAAATAAAAAAACAAATAAACAAAAAACACTGGAAAGCCAGTCATTTATTTTGAGTTGTGAGGCTTTTTAGTTCACAAGCAGCAAGAGTTGCTCTTAGAACAGTCATTACAAATTGTCTTCTACAGCCAACAGTCATTGCTTATGGCCGTAGCACTCTTAGGAATCCCGAGCTTGTGCGCTTAGTTAATACTTGGAATTGAGACTGCCAGGGAACACTAGGCGCTGTAAGCTTTTTAGCTTAGGGCTCCGATTGTGAAGATTGTAGCTACAGTCATTTAAACACAAGAGGAGATCAAAACTTTTAAAAAATAAACAAATAAACAATAAATGAATAAAAAATAAACAAACAAATAAAAAAACAAACAAACAAAAAACACTGGAAAGCCAGTCATTTATTTTGAGTTGTGAGGCTTTTTAGTTCACAAGCAGCAAGAGTTGCTCTTAGAACAGTCATTACAAATTGTCTTCTACAGCCAACAGTCATTGCTTATGGCCATAGCACTCTTAGGAATCCCGAGCTTGTGCGCTTAGTTAATACTTGGAATGGAGACTGCCAGGGAACACTAGGCGCTGTAAGCCATTGAGCTTAAGGCTCCGATTGTGAAGATTGTAGCTACAGTCATTTAAACACAAGAGGAGATCAAAACTTTAAAAAAATAAACAAATAAACAATAAATGAATAAAAAATAAACAAAGAAATAAAAAAACAAATAAACAAAAAACACTGGAAAGCCAGTCATTTATTTTGAGTTTTGAGGCTTTTTAGTTTACAAGCAGCTCTGTAACAAGAGTTACTCTTAGAACAGGCATTACAAATAGTCTTCTACAGCCAACAGTCATTGCTTATGGCCGTAGCACTCTTAGGAATCCCGAGCTTGTGCGCTTAGTTAATACTTGGAATTGAGACTGCCAGGGAACACTAGGCGCTGTAAGCTTTTTAGCTTAGGGCTCCGATTGTGAAGATTGTAGCTACAGTCATTTAAACACAAGAGGAGATCAAAACTTTTAAAAAATAAACAAATAAACAATAAATGAATAAAAAATAAACAAACAAATAAAAAAACAAACAAACAAAAAACACTGGAAAGCCAGTCATTTATTTTGAGTTGTGAGGTTTTTTAGTTCACAAGCAGCAAGAGTTGCTCTTAGAACAGTCATTACAAATTGTCTTCTACAGCCAACAGTCATTGCTTATGGCCATAGCACTCTTAGGAATCCCGAGCTTGTGCGCTTAGTTAATACTTGGAATGGAGACTGCCAGGGAACACTAGGCGCTGTAAGCCATTGAGCTTAAGGCTCCGATTGTGAAGATTGTAGCTACAGTCATTTAAACACAAGAGGAGATCAAAACTAAAAAAAAATAAACAAATAAACAATAAATGAATAAAAAATAAACAAACAAATAAAAAGCAAATAAACAAAAAACACTGGAAAGCCAGTCATTTATTTTGAGTTTTGAGGCTTTTTAGTTTACAAGCAGCTCTGTAACAAGAGTTACTCTTAGAACAGGCATTACAAATAGTCTTCTACAGCCAACAGTCATTGCTTATGGCCGTAGCACTCTTAGGAATCCCGAGCTTGTGCGCTTAGTTAATACTTGGAATTGAGACTGCCAGGGAACACTAGGCGCTGTAAGCTTTTTAGCTTAAGGCTCCGATTGTGAAGATTGTAGCTACAGTCATTTAAACACAAGAGGAGATCAAAACTTTTAAAAAATAAACAAATAAACAATAAATGAATAAAAAATAAACAAACAAATAAAAAAACAAACAAACAAAAAACACTGGAAAGCCAGTCATTTATTTTGAGTTGTGAGGCTTTTTAGTTCACAAGCAGCAAGAGTTGCTCTTAGAACAGTCATTACAAATTGTCTTCTACAGCCAACAGTCATTGCTTATGGCCATAGCACTCTTAGGAATCCCGAGCTTGTGCGCTTAGTTAATACTTGGAATGGAGACTGCCAGGGAACACTAGGCGCTGTAAGCCATTGAGCTTAAGGCTCCGATTGTGAAGATTGTAGCTACAGTCATTTAAACACAAGAGGAGATCAAAACTTTTAAAAAATAAACAAATAAACAATAAATGAATAAAAAATAAACAAACAAATAAAAAAACAAATAAACAAAAAACACTGGAAAGCCAGTCATTTATTTTGAGTTGTGAGGCTTTTTAGTTCACAAGCAGCAAGAGTTGCTCTTAGAACAGTCATTACAAATTGTCTTCTACAGCCAACAGTCATTGCTTATGGCCGTAGCACTCTTAGGAATCCCGAGCTTGTGCGCTTAGTTAATACTTGGAATTGAGACTGCCAGGGAACACTAGGCGCTGTAAGCTTTTTAGCTTAGGGCTCCGATTGTGAAGATTGTAGCTACAGTCATTTAAACACAAGAGGAGATCAAAACTTTTAAAAAATAAACAAATAAACAATAAATGAATAAAAAATAAACAAACAAATAAAAAAACAAACAAACAAAAAACACTGGAAAGCCATCATTTATTTTGAGTTGTGAGGCTTTTTAGTTCACAAGCAGCAAGAGTTGCTCTTAGAACAGTCATTACAAATTGTCTTCTACAGCCAACAGTCATTGCTTATGGCCATAGCACTCTTAGGAATCCCGAGCTTGTGCGCTTAGTTAATACTTGGAATGGAGACTGCCAGGGAACACTAGGCGCTGTAAGCCATTGAGCTTAAGGCTCCGATTGTGAAGATTGTAGCTACAGTCATTTAAACACAAGAGGAGATCAAAACTAAAAAAAAATAAACAAATAAACAATAAATGAATAAAAAATAAACAAACAAATAAAAAACAAATAAACAAAAAACACTGGAAAGCCAGTCATTTATTTTGAGTTTTGAGGCTTTTTAGTTTACAAGCAGCTCTGTAACAAGAGTTACTCTTAGAACAGGCATTACAAATAGTCTTCTACAGCCAACAGTCATTGCTTATGGCCGTAGCACTCTTAGGAATCCCGAGCTTGTGCGCTTAGTTAATACTTGGAATTGAGACTGCCAGGGAACACTAGGCGCTGTAAGCTTTTTAGCTTAAGGCTCCGATTGTGAAGATTGTAGCTACAGTCATTTAAACACAAGAGGAGATCAAAACTTTTAAAAAATAAACAAATAAACAATAAATGAATAAAAAATAAACAAACAAATAAAAAAACAAACAAACAAAAAACACTGGAAAGCCAGTCATTTATTTTGAGTTGTGAGGCTTTTTAGTTCACAAGCAGCAAGAGTTGCTCTTAGAACAGTCATTACAAATTGTCTTCTACAGCCAACAGTCATTGCTTATGGCCATAGCACTCTTAGGAATCCCGAGCTTGTGCGCTTAGTTAATACTTGGAATGGAGACTGCCAGGGAACACTAGGCGCTGTAAGCCATTGAGCTTAAGGCTCCGATTGTGAAGATTGTAGCTACAGTCATTTAAACACAAGAGGAGATCAAAACTTTTAAAAAATAAACAAATAAACAATAAATGAATAAAAAATAAACAAACAAATAAAAAAACAAATAAACAAAAAACACTGGAAAGCCAGTCATTTATTTTGAGTTGTGAGGCTTTTTAGTTCACAAGCAGCAAGAGTTGCTCTTAGAACAGTCATTACAAATTGTCTTCTACAGCCAACAGTCATTGCTTATGGCCGTAGCACTCTTAGGAATCCCGAGCTTGTGCGCTTAGTTAATACTTGGAATTGAGACTGCCAGGGAACACTAGGCGCTGTAAGCTTTTTAGCTTAGGGCTCCGATTGTGAAGATTGTAGCTACAGTCATTTAAACACAAGAGGAGATCAAAACTTTTAAAAAATAAACAAATAAACAATAAATGAATAAAAAATAAACAAACAAATAAAAAAACAAACAAACAAAAAACACTGGAAAGCCAGTCATTTATTTTGAGTTGTGAGGCTTTTTAGTTCACAAGCAGCAAGAGTTGCTCTTAGAACAGTCATTACAAATTGTCTTCTACAGCCAACAGTCATTGCTTATGGCCATAGCACTCTTAGGAATCCCGAGCTTGTGCGCTTAGTTAATACTTGGAATGGAGACTGCCAGGGAACACTAGGCGCTGTAAGCCATTGAGCTTAAGGCTCCGATTGTGAAGATTGTAGCTACAGTCATTTAAACACAAGAGGAGATCAAAACTTTAAAAAAATAAACAAATAAACAATAAATGAATAAAAAATAAACAAAGAAATAAAAAAACAAATAAACAAAAAACACTGGAAAGCCAGTCATTTATTTTGAGTTTTGAGGCTTTTTAGTTTACAAGCAGCTCTGTAACAAGAGTTACTCTTAGAACAGGCATTACAAATAGTCTTCTACAGCCAACAGTCATTGCTTATGGCCGTAGCACTCTTAGGAATCCCGAGCTTGTGCGCTTAGTTAATACTTGGAATTGAGACTGCCAGGGAACACTAGGCGCTGTAAGCTTTTTAGCTTAAGGCTCCGATTGTGAAGATTGTAGCTACAGTCATTTAAACACAAGAGGAGATCAAAACTTTTAAAAAAATAAACAAATAAACAATAAATGAATAAAAAATAAACAAACAAATAAAAAAACAAACAAACAAAAAACACTGGAAAGCCAGTCATTTATTTTGAGTTGTGAGGCTTTTTAGTTCACAAGCAGCAAGAGTTGCTCTTAGAACAGTCATTACAAATTGTCTTCTACAGCCAACAGTCATTGCTTATGGCCGTAGCACTCTTAGGAATCCCGAGCTTGTGCGCTTAGTTAATACTTGGAATTGAGACTGCCAGGGAACACTAGGCGCTGTAAGCTTTTTAGCTTAGGGCTCCGATTGTGAAGATTGTAGCTACAGTCATTTAAACACAAGAGGAGATCAAAACTTTTAAAAAATAAACAAATAAACAATAAATGAATAAAAAATAAACAAACAAATAAAAAAACAAACAAACAAAAAACACTGGAAAGCCAGTCATTTATTTTGAGTTGTGAGGCTTTTTAGTTCACAAGCAGCAAGAGTTGCTCTTAGAACAGTCATTACAAATTGTCTTCTACAGCCAACAGTCATTGCTTATGGCCATAGCACTCTTAGGAATCCCGAGCTTGTGCGCTTAGTTAATACTTGGAATGGAGACTGCCAGGGAACACTAGGCGCTGTAAGCCATTGAGCTTAAGGCTCCGATTGTGAAGATTGTAGCTACAGTCATTTAAACACAAGAGGAGATCAAAACTTTTAAAAAATAAACAAATAAACAATAAATGAATAAAAAATAAACAAACAAATAAAAAAACAAATAAACAAAAAACACTGGAAAGCCAGTCATTTATTTTGAGTTGTGAGGCTTTTTAGTTCACAAGCAGCAAGAGTTGCTCTTAGAACAGTCATTACAAATTGTCTTCTACAGCCAACAGTCATTGCTTATGGCCGTAGCACTCTTAGGAATCCCGAGCTTGTGCGCTTAGTTAATACTTGGAATTGAGACTGCCAGGGAACACTAGGCGCTGTAAGCTTTTTAGCTTAGGGCTCCGATTGTGAAGATTGTAGCTACAGTCATTTAAACACAAGAGGAGATCAAAACTTTTAAAAAATAAACAAATAAACAATAAATGAATAAAAAATAAACAAACAAATAAAAAAACAAACAAACAAAAAACACTGGAAAGCCAGTCATTTATTTTGAGTTGTGAGGCTTTTTAGTTCACAAGCAGCAAGAGTTGCTCTTAGAACAGTCATTACAAATTGTCTTCTACAGCCAACAGTCATTGCTTATGGCCATAGCACTCTTAGGAATCCCGAGCTTGTGCGCTTAGTTAATACTTGGAATGGAGACTGCCAGGGAACACTAGGCGCTGTAAGCCATTGAGCTTAAGGCTCCGATTGTGAAGATTGTAGCTACAGTCATTTAAACACAAGAGGAGATCAAAACTTTAAAAAAATAAACAAATAAACAATAAATGAATAAAAAATAAACAAAGAAATAAAAAAACAAATAAACAAAAAACACTGGAAAGCCAGTCATTTATTTTGAGTTTTGAGGCTTTTTAGTTTACAAGCAGCTCTGTAACAAGAGTTACTCTTAGAACAGGCATTACAAATAGTCTTCTACAGCCAACAGTCATTGCTTATGGCCGTAGCACTCTTAGGAATCCCGAGCTTGTGCGCTTAGTTAATACTTGGAATTGAGACTGCCAGGGAACACTAGGCGCTGTAAGCTTTTTAGCTTAAGGCTCCGATTGTGAAGATTGTAGCTACAGTCATTTAAACACAAGAGGAGATCAAAACTTTTAAAAAAATAAACAAATAAACAATAAATGAATAAAAAATAAACAAACAAATAAAAAAACAAACAAACAAAAAACACTGGAAAGCCAGTCATTTATTTTGAGTTGTGAGGCTTTTTAGTTCACAAGCAGCAAGAGTTGCTCTTAGAACAGTCATTACAAATTGTCTTCTACAGCCAACAGTCATTGCTTATGGCCGTAGCACTCTTAGGAATCCCGAGCTTGTGCGCTTAGTTAATACTTGGAATTGAGACTGCCAGGGAACACTAGGCGCTGTAAGCTTTTTAGCTTAGGGCTCCGATTGTGAAGATTGTAGCTACAGTCATTTAAACACAAGAGGAGATCAAAACTTTTAAAAAATAAACAAATAAACAATAAATGAATAAAAAATAAACAAACAAATAAAAAAACAAACAAACAAAAAACACTGGAAAGCCAGTCATTTATTTTGAGTTGTGAGGCTTTTTAGTTCACAAGCAGCAAGAGTTGCTCTTAGAACAGTCATTACAAATTGTCTTCTACAGCCAACAGTCATTGCTTATGGCCATAGCACTCTTAGGAATCCCGAGCTTGTGCGCTTAGTTAATACTTGGAATGGAGACTGCCAGGGAACACTAGGCGCTGTAAGCCATTGAGCTTAAGGCTCCGATTGTGAAGATTGTAGCTACAGTCATTTAAACACAAGAGGAGATCAAAACTTTTAAAAAATAAACAAATAAACAATAAATGAATAAAAAATAAACAAACAAATAAAAAAACAAATAAACAAAAAACACTGGAAAGCCAGTCATTTATTTTGAGTTGTGAGGCTTTTTAGTTCACAAGCAGCAAGAGTTGCTCTTAGAACAGTCATTACAAATTGTCTTCTACAGCCAACAGTCATTGCTTATGGCCGTAGCACTCTTAGGAATCCCGAGCTTGTGCGCTTAGTTAATACTTGGAATTGAGACTGCCAGGGAACACTAGGCGCTGTAAGCTTTTTAGCTTAGGGCTCCGATTGTGAAGATTGTAGCTACAGTCATTTAAACACAAGAGGAGATCAAAACTTTTAAAAAATAAACAAATAAACAATAAATGAATAAAAAATAAACAAACAAATAAAAAAACAAACAAACAAAAAACACTGGAAAGCCAGTCATTTATTTTGAGTTGTGAGGCTTTTTAGTTCACAAGCAGCAAGAGTTGCTCTTAGAACAGTCATTACAAATTGTCTTCTACAGCCAACAGTCATTGCTTATGGCCATAGCACTCTTAGGAATCCCGAGCTTGTGCACTTAGTTAATACTTGGAATGGAGACTGCCAGGGAACACTAGGCGCTGTAAGCCATTGAGCTTAAGGCTCCGATTGTGAAGATTGTAGCTACAGTCATTTAAACACAAGAGGAGATCAAAACTTTAAAAAAATAAACAAATAAACAATAAATGAATAAAAAATAAACAAAGAAATAAAAAAACAAATAAACAAAAAACACTGGAAAGCCAGTCATTTATTTTGAGTTTTGAGGCTTTTTAGTTTACAAGCAGCTCTGTAACAAGAGTTACTCTTAGAACAGGCATTACAAATAGTCTTCTACAGCCAACAGTCATTGCTTATGGCCGTAACACTCTTAGGAATCCCGAGCTTGTGCGCTTAGTTAATACTTGGAATTGAGACTGCCAGGGAACACTAGGCGCTGTAAGCTTTTTAGCTTAAGGCTCCGATTGTGAAGATTGTAGCTACAGTCATTTAAACACAAGAGGAGATCAAAACTTTTAAAAAATAAACAAATAAACAATAAATGAATAAAAAATAAACAAACAAATAAAAAAACAAACAAACAAAAAACACTGGAAAGCCAGTCATTTATTTTGAGTTGTGAGGCTTTTTAGTTCACAAGCAGCAAGAGTTGCTCTTAGAACAGTCATTACAAATTGTCTTCTACAGCCAACAGTCATTGCTTATGGCCATAGCACTCTTAGGAATCCCGAGCTTGTGCGCTTAGTTAATACTTGGAATGGAGACTGCCAGGGAACACTAGGCGCTGTAAGCCATTGAGCTTAAGGCTCCGATTGTGAAGATTGTAGCTACAGTCATTTAAACACAAGAGGAGATCAAAACTTTTAAAAAATAAACAAATAAACAATAAATGAATAAAAAATAAACAAAGAAATAAAAAACAAATAAACAAAAAACACTGGAAAGCCAGTCATTTATTTTGAGTTTTGAGGCTTTTTAGTTTACAAGCAGCTCTGTAACAAGAGTTACTCTTAGAACAGGCATTACAAATAGTCTTCTACAGCCAACAGTCATTGCTTATGGCCGTAGCACTCTTAGGAATCCCGAGCTTGTGCGCTTAGTTAATACTTGGAATTGAGACTGCCAGGGAACACTAGGCGCTGTAAGCTTTTTAGCTTAAGGCTCCGATTGTGAAGATTGTAGCTACAGTCATTTAAACACAAGAGGAGATCAAAACTTTTAAAAAATAAACAAATAAACAATAAATGAATAAAAAATAAACAAACAAATAAAAAAACAAACAAACAAAAAACACTGGAAAGCCAGTCATTTATTTTGAGTTGTGAGGCTTTTTAGTTCACAAGCAGCAAGAGTTGCTCTTAGAACAGTCATTACAAATTGTCTTCTACAGCCAACAGTCATTGCTTATGGCCATAGCACTCTTAGGAATCCCGAGCTTGTGCGCTTAGTTAATACTTGGAATGGAGACTGCCAGGGAACACTAGGCGCTGTAAGCCATTGAGCTTAAGGCTCCGATTGTGAAGATTGTAGCTACAGTCATTTAAACACAAGAGGAGATCAAAACTTTTAAAAAATAAACAAATAAACAATAAATGAATAAAAAATAAACAAACAAATAAAAAAACAAATAAACAAAAAACACTGGAAAGCCAGTCATTTATTTTGAGTTGTGAGGCTTTTTAGTTCACAAGCAGCAAGAGTTGCTCTTAGAACAGTCATTACAAATTGTCTTCTACAGCCAACAGTCATTGATTATGGCCGTAGCACTCTTAGGAATCCCGAGCTTGTGCGCTTAGTTAATACTTGGAATTGAGACTGCCAGGGAACACTAGGCGCTGTAAGCTTTTTAGCTTAGGGCTCCGATTGTGAAGATTGTAGCTACAGTCATTTAAACACAAGAGGAGATCAAAACTTTTAAAAAATAAACAAATAAACAATAAATGAATAAAAAATAAACAAACAAATAAAAAAACAAACAAACAAAAAACACTGGAAAGCCAGTCATTTATTTTGAGTTGTGAGGCTTTTTAGTTCACAAGCAGCAAGAGTTGCTCTTAGAACAGTCATTACAAATTGTCTTCTACAGCCAACAGTCATTGCTTATGGCCATAGCACTCTTAGGAATCCCGAGCTTGTGCGCTTAGTTAATACTTGGAATGGAGACTGCCAGGGAACACTAGGCGCTGTAAGCCATTGAGCTTAAGGCTCCGATTGTGAAGATTGTAGCTACAGTCATTTAAACACAAGAGGAGATCAAAACTTTAAAAAAATAAACAAATAAACAATAAATGAATAAAAAATAAACAAAGAAATAAAAAAACAAATAAACAAAAAACACTGGAAAGCCAGTCATTTATTTTGAGTTTTGAGGCTTTTTAGTTTACAAGCAGCTCTGTAACAAGAGTTACTCTTAGAACAGGCATTACAAATAGTCTTCTACAGCCAACAGTCATTGCTTATGGCCGTAACACTCTTAGGAATCCCGAGCTTGTGCGCTTAGTTAATACTTGGAATTGAGACTGCCAGGGAACACTAGGCGCTGTAAGCTTTTTAGCTTAAGGCTCCGATTGTGAAGATTGTAGCTACAGTCATTTAAACACAAGAGGAGATCAAAACTTTTAAAAAATAAACAAATAAACAATAAATGAATAAAAAATAAACAAACAAATAAAAAAACAAACAAACAAAAAACACTGGAAAGCCAGTCATTTATTTTGAGTTGTGAGGCTTTTTAGTTCACAAGCAGCAAGAGTTGCTCTTAGAACAGTCATTACAAATTGTCTTCTACAGCCAACAGTCATTGCTTATGGCCATAGCACTCTTAGGAATCCCGAGCTTGTGCGCTTAGTTAATACTTGGAATTGAGACTGCCAGGGAACACTAGGCGCTGTAAGCTTTTTAGCTTAAGGCTCCGATTGTGAAGATTGTAGCTACAGTCATTTAAACACAAGAGGAGATCAAAACTTTTAAAAAATAAACAAATAAACAATAAATGAATAAAAAATAAACAAACAAATAAAAAAACAAATAAACAAAAAACACTGGAAAGCCAGTCATTTATTTTGAGTTGTGAGGCTTTTTAGTTCACAAGCAGCAAGAGTTGCTCTTAGAACAGTCATTACAAATTGTCTTCTACAGCCAACAGTCATTGCTTATGGCCGTAGCACTCTTAGGAATCCCGAGCTTGTGCGCTTAGTTAATACTTGGAATTGAGACTGCCAGGGAACACTAGGCGCTGTAAGCTTTTTAGCTTAGGGCTCCGATTGTGAAGATTGTAGCTACAGTCATTTAAACACAAGAGGAGATCAAAACTTTTAAAAAATAAACAAATAAACAATAAATGAATAAAAAATAAACAAACAAATAAAACAAACAAACAAACAAAAAACACTGGAAAGCCAGTCATTTATTTTGAGTTGTGAGGCTTTTTAGTTCACAAGCAGCAAGAGTTGCTCTTAGAACAGTCATTACAAATTGTCTTCTACAGCCAACAGTCATTGCTTATGGCCATAGCACTCTTAGGAATCCCGAGCTTGTGCGCTTAGTTAATACTTGGAATGGAGACTGCCAGGGAACACTAGGCGCTGTAAGCCATTGAGCTTAAGGCTCCGATTGTGAAGATTGTAGCTACAGTCATTTAAACACAAGAGGAGATCAAAACTTTTAAAAAAATAAACAAATAAACAATAAATGAATAAAAAATAAACAAAGAAATAAAAAAACAAATAAACAAAAAACACTGGAAAGCCAGTCATTTATTTTGAGTTTTGAGGGTTTTTAGTTTACAAGCAGCTCTGTAACAAGAGTTACTCTTAGAACAGGCATTACAAATAGTCTTCTACAGCCAACAGTCATTGCTTATGGCCGTAGCACTCTTAGGAATCCCGAGCTTGTGCGCTTAGTTAATACTTGGAATTGAGACTGCCAGGGAACACTAGGCGCTGTAAGCTTTTTAGCTTAAGGCTCCGATTGTGAAGATTGTAGCTACAGTCATTTAAACACAAGAGGAGATCAAAACTTTTAAAAAATAAACAAATAAACAATAAATGAATAAAAAATAAACAAACAAATAAAAAAACAAACAAACAAAAAACACTGGAAAGCCAGTCATTTATTTTGAGTTGTGAGGCTTTTTAGTTCACAAGCAGCAAGAGTTGCTCTTAGAACAGTCATTACAAATTGTCTTCTACAGCCAACAGTCATTGCTTATGGCCATAGCACTCTTAGGAATCCCGAGCTTGTGCGCTTAGTTAATACTTGGAATGGAGACTGCCAGGGAACACTAGGCGCTGTAAGCCATTGAGCTTAAGGCTCCGATTGTGAAGATTGTAGCTACAGTCATTTAAACACAAGAGGAGATCAAAACTTTTAAAAATTAAACAAATAAACAATAAATGAATAAAAAATAAACAAACAAATAAAAAAACAAATAAACAAAAAACACTGGAAAGCCAGTCATTTATTTTGAGTTTTGAGGCTTTTTAGTTTACAAGCAGCTCTGTAACAAGAGTTACTCTTAGAACAGGCATTACAAATAGTCTTCTACAGCCAACAGTCATTGCTTATGGCCGTAGCACTCTTAGGAATCCCGAGCTTGTGCGCTTAGTTAATACTTGGAATTGAGACTGCCAGGGAACACTAGGCGCTGTAAGCTTTTTAGCTTAGGGCTCCGATTGTGAAGATTGTAGCTACAGTCATTTAAACACAAGAGGAGATCAAAACTTTTAAAAAAATAAACAAATAAACAATAAATGAATAAAAAATAAACAAACAAATAAAAAAAACAAACAAACAAAAAACACTGGAAAGCCAGTCATTTATTTTGAGTTGTGAGGCATTTTAGTTCACAAGCAGCAAGAGTTGCTCTTAGAACAGTCATTACAAATTGTCTTCTACAGCCAACAGTCATTGCTTATGGCCATAGCACTCTTAGGAATCCCGAGCTTGTGCGCTTAGTTAATACTTGGAATGGAGACTGCCAGGGAACACTAGGCGCTGTAAGCCATTGAGCTTAAGGCTCCGATTGTGAAGATTGTAGCTACAGTCATTTAAACACAAGAGGAGATCAAAACTTTTAAAAAATAAACAAATAAACAATAAATGAATAAAAAATAAACAAACAAATAAAAAAACAAACAAACAAAAAACACTGGAAAGCCAGTCATTTATTTTGAGTTGTGAGGCTTTTTAGTTCACAAGCAGCAAGAGTTGCTCTTAGAACAGTCATTACAAATTGTCTTCTACAGCCAACAGTCATTGCTTATGGCCATAGCACTCTTAGGAATCCCGAGCTTGTGCGCTTAGTTAATACTTGGAATGGAGACTGCCAGGGAACACTAGGCGCTGTAAGCCATTGAGCTTAAGGCTCCGATTGTGAAGATTGTAGCTACAGTCATTTAAACACAAGAGGAGATCAAAACTTTTAAAAAATAAACAAATAAACAATAAATGAATAAAAAATAAACAAAGAAATAAAAAACAAATAAACAAAAAACACTGGAAAGCCAGTCATTTATTTTGAGTTTTGAGGCTTTTTAGTTTACAAGCAGCTCTGTAACAAGAGTTACTCTTAGAACAGGCATTACAAATAGTCTTCTACAGCCAACAGTCATTGCTTATGGCCGTAGCACTCTTAGGAATCCCGAGCTTGTGCGCTTAGTTAATACTTGGAATTGAGACTGCCAGGGAACACTAGGCGCTGTAAGCTTTTTAGCTTAAGGCTCCGATTGTGAAGATTGTAGCTACAGTCATTTAAACACAAGAGGAGATCAAAACTTTTAAAAAATAAACAAATAAACAATAAATGAATAAAAAATAAACAAACAAATAAAAAAACAAACAAACAAAAAACACTGGAAAGCCAGTCATTTATTTTGAGTTGTGAGGCTTTTTAGTTCACAAGCAGCAAGAGTTGCTCTTAGAACAGTCATTACAAATTGTCTTCTACAGCCAACAGTCATTGCTTATGGCCATAGCACTCTTAGGAATCCCGAGCTTGTGCGCTTAGTTAATACTTGGAATGGAGACTGCCAGGGAACACTAGGCGCTGTAAGCCATTGAGCTTAAGGCTCCGATTGTGAAGATTGTAGCTACAGTCATTTAAACACAAGAGGAGATCAAAACTTTTAAAAAATAAACAAATAAACAATAAATGAATAAAAAATAAACAAAGAAATAAAAAACAAATAAACAAAAAACACTGGAAAGCCAGTCATTTATTTTGAGTTTTGAGGCTTTTTAGTTTACAAGCAGCTCTGTAACAAGAGTTACTCTTAGAACAGGCATTACAAATAGTCTTCTACAGCCAACAGTCATTGCTTATGGCCGTAGCACTCTTAGGAATCCCGAGCTTGTGCGCTTAGTTAATACTTGGAATTGAGACTGCCAGGGAACACTAGGCGCTGTAAGCTTTTTAGCTTAAGGCTCCGATTGTGAAGATTGTAGCTACAGTCATTTAAACACAAGAGGAGATCAAAACTTTTAAAAAAATAAACAAATAAACAATAAATGAATAAAAAATAAACAAACAAATAAAAAAAAACAAACAAACAAAAAACACTGGAAAGCCAGTCATTTATTTTGAGTTGTGAGGCTTTTTAGTTCACAAGCAGCAAGAGTTGCTCTTAGAACAGTCATTACAAATTGTCTTCTACAGCCAACAGTCATTGCTTATGGCCATAGCACTCTTAGGAATCCCGAGCTTGTGCGCTTAGTTAATACTTGGAATGGAGACTGCCAGGGAACACTAGGCGCTGTAAGCCATTGAGCTTAAGGCTCCGATTGTGAAGATTGTAGCTACAGTCATTTAAACACAAGAGGAGATCAAAACTTTTAAAAAATAAACAAATAAACAATAAATGAATAAAAAATAAACAAACAAATAAAAAAACAAACAAACAAAAAACACTGGAAAGCCAGTCATTTATTTTGAGTTGTGAGGCTTTTTAGTTCACAAGCAGCAAGAGTTGCTCTTAGAACAGTCATTACAAATTGTCTTCTACAGCCAACAGTCATTGCTTATGGCCATAGCACTCTTAGGAATCCCGAGCTTGTGCGCTTAGTTAATACTTGGAATGGAGACTGCCAGGGAACACTAGGCGCTGTAAGCCATTGAGCTTAAGGCTCCGATTGTGAAGATTGTAGCTACAGTCATTTAAACACAAGAGGAGATCAAAACTTTTAAAAAATAAACAAATAAACAATAAATGAATAAAAAATAAACAAAGAAATAAAAAACAAATAAACAAAAAACACTGGAAAGCCAGTCATTTATTTTGAGTTTTGAGGCTTTTTAGTTTACAAGCAGCTCTGTAACAAGAGTTACTCTTAGAACAGGCATTACAAATAGTCTTCTACAGCCAACAGTCATTGCTTATGGCCGTAGCACTCTTAGGAATCCCGAGCTTGTGCGCTTAGTTAATACTTGGAATTGAGACTGCCAGGGAACACTAGGCGCTGTAAGCTTTTTAGCTTAAGGCTCCGATTGTGAAGATTGTAGCTACAGTCATTTAAACACAAGAGGAGATCAACACTTTTAAAAAAATAAACAAATAAACAATAAATGAATAAAAAATAAACAAACAAATAAAAAAAACAAACAAACAAAAAACACTGGAAAGCCAGTCATTTATTTTGAGTTGTGAGGCTTTTTAGTTCACAAGCAGCAAGAGTTGCTCTTAGAACAGTCATTACAAATTGTCTTCTACAGCCAACAGTCATTGCTTATGGCCATAGCACTCTTAGGAATCCCGAGCTTGTGCGCTTAGTTAATACTTGGAATGGAGACTGCCAGGGAACACTAGGCGCTGTAAGCCATTGAGCTTAAGGCTCCGATTGTGAAGATTGTAGCTACAGTCATTTAAACACAAGAGGAGATCAAAACTTTTAAAAAATAAACAAATAAACAATAAATGAATAAAAAATAAACAAAGAAATATAAAACAAATAAACAAAAAACACTGGAAAGCCAGTCATTTATTTTGAGTTTTGAGGCTTTTTAGTTTACAAGCAGCTCTGTAACAAGAGTTACTCTTAGAACAGGCATTACAAATAGTCTTCTACAGCCAAAAGTAATTGCTTATGGCCGTAGCACTCTTAGGAATCCCGAGCTTGTGCGCTTAGTTAATACTTGGAATGGAGACTGCCAGGGAACACTAGGCGCTGTAAGCCATTGAGCTTAAGGCTCTGATTGTGAAGATTGTAGCTACAGTCATTTAAACACAAGAGGAGATCAAAACTTTTAAAAAATAAACAAATAAACAATAAATGAATAAAAATAAACAAACAAATAAAATAAACAAACAAACAAAAAACACTGGAAAGCCAGTCATTTATTTTGAGTTGTGAGGCTTTTTAGTTCACAAGCAGCAAGAGTTGCTCTTAGAACAGTCATTACAAATTGTCTTCTACAGCCAACAGTCATTGCTTATGGCCATAGCACTCTTAGGAATCCCGAGCTTGTGCGCTTAGTTAATACTTGGAATGGAGACTGCCAGGGAACACTAGGCGCTGTAAGCCATTGAGCTTAAGGCTCCGATTGTGAAGATTGTAGCTACAGTCATTTAAACACAAGAGGAGATCAAAACTTTTAAAAAATAAACAAATAAACAATAAATGAATAAAAAATAAACAAAGAAATATAAAACAAATAAACAAAAAACACTGGAAAGCCAGTCATTTATTTTGAGTTTTGAGGCTTTTTAGTTTACAAGCAGCTCTGTAACAAGAGTTACTCTTAGAACAGGCATTACAAATAGTCTTCTACAGCCAACAGTCATTGCTTATGGCCGTAGCACTCTTAGGAATCCCGAGCTTGTGCGCTTAGTTAATACTTGGAATTGAGACTGCCAGGGAACACTAGGCGCTGTAAGCTTTTTAGCTTAAGGCTCCGATTGTGAAGATTGTAGCTACAGTCATTTAAACACAAGAGGAGATCAAAACTTTTAAAAAAAATAAACAAATAAACAATAAATGAATAAAAAATAAACAAACAAATAAAAAAAACAAACAAACAAAAAACACTGGAAAGCCAGTCATTTATTTTGAGTTGTGAGGCTTTTTAGTTCACAAGCAGCAAGAGTTGCTCTTAGAACAGTCATTACAAATTGTCTTCTACAGCCAACAGTCATTGCTTATGGCCATAGCACTCTTAGGAATCCCGAGCTTGTGCGCTTAGTTAATACTTGGAATGGAGACTGCCAGGGAACACTAGGCGCTGTAAGCCATTGAGCTTAAGGCTCTGATTGTGAAGATTGTAGCTACAGTCATTTAAACACAAGAGGAGATCAAAACTTTTAAAAAATAAACAAATAAACAATAAATGAATAAAAATAAACAAACAAATAAAATAAACAAACAAACAAAAAACACTGGAAAGCCAGTCATTTATTTTGAGTTGTGAGGCTTTTTAGTTCACAAGCAGCAAGAGTTGCTCTTAGAACAGTCATTACAAATTGTCTTCTACAGCCAACAGTCATTGCTTATGGCCATAGCACTCTTAGGAATCCCGAGCTTGTGCGCTTAGTTAATACTTGGAATGGAGACTGCCAGGGAACACTAGGCGCTGTAAGCCATTGAGCTTAAGGCTCCGATTGTGAAGATTGTAGCTACAGTCATTTAAACACAAGAGGAGATCAAAACTAAAAAAAAATAAACAAATAAACAATAAATGAATAAAAAATAAACAAACAAATAAAAAACAAATAAACAAAAAACACTGGAAAGCCAGTCATTTATTTTGAGTTTTGAGGCTTTTTAGTTTACAAGCAGCTCTGTAACAAGAGTTACTCTTAGAACAGGCATTACAAATAGTCTTCTACAGCCAACAGTCATTGCTTATGGCCGTAGCACTCTTAGGAATCCCGAGCTTGTGCGCTTAGTTAATACTTGGAATTGAGACTGCCAGGGAACACTAGGCGCTGTAAGCTTTTTAGCTTAAGGCTCCGATTGTGAAGATTGTAGCTACAGTCATTTAAACACAAGAGGAGATCAAAACTTTTAAAAAATAAACAAATAAACAATAAATGAATAAAAAATAAACAAACAAATAAAAAAACAAACAAACAAAAAACACTGGAAAGCCAGTCATTTATTTTGAGTTGTGAGGCTTTTTAGTTCACAAGCAGCAAGAGTTGCTCTTAGAACAGTCATTACAAATTGTCTTCTACAGCCAACAGTCATTGCTTATGGCCATAGCACTCTTAGGAATCCCGAGCTTGTGCGCTTAGTTAATACTTGGAATGGAGACTGCCAGGGAACACTAGGCGCTGTAAGCCATTGAGCTTAAGGCTCCGATTGTGAAGATTGTAGCTACAGTCATTTAAACACAAGAGGAGATCAAAACTTTTAAAAAATAAACAAATAAACAATAAATGAATAAAAAATAAACAAAGAAATAAAAAAACAAACAAACAAAAAACACTGGAAAGCCAGTCATTTATTTTGAGTTTTGAGGCTTTTTAGTTTACAAGCAGCTCTGTAACAAGAGTTACTCTTAGAACAGGCATTACAAATAGTCTTCTACAGCCAACAGTCATTGCTTATGGCCGTAGCACTCTTAGGAATCCCGAGCTTGTGCGCTTAGTTAATACTTGGAATTGAGACTGCCAGGGAACACTAGGCGCTGTAAGCTTTTTAGCTTAGGGCTCCGATTGTGAAGATTGTAGCTACAGTCATTTAAACACAAGAGGAGATCAAAACTTTTAAAAAAATAAACAAATAAACAATAAATGAATAAAAAATAAACAAACAAATAAAAAAAACAAACAAACAAAAAACACTGGAAAGCCAGTCATTTATTTTGAGTTGTGAGGCTTTTTAGTTCACAAGCAGCAAGAGTTGCTCTTAGAACAGTCATTACAAATTGTCTTCTACAGCCAACAGTCATTGCTTATGGCCATAGCACTCTTAGGAATCCCGAGCTTGTGCGCTTAGTTAATACTTGGAATGGAGACTGCCAGGGAACACTAGGCGCTGTAAGCCATTGAGCTTAAGGCTCCGATTGTGAAGATTGTAGCTACAGTCATTTAAACACAAGAGGAGATCAAAACTTTTAAAAAATAAACAAATAAACAATAAATGAATAAAAAATAAACAAAGAAATATAAAACAAATAAACAAAAAACACTGGAAAGCCAGTCATTTATTTTGAGTTTTGAGGCTTTTTAGTTTACAAGCAGCTCTGTAACAAGAGTTACTCTTAGAACAGGCATTACAAATAGTCTTCTACAGCCAACAGTCATTGCTTATGGCCGTAGCACTCTTAGGAATCCCGAGCTTGTGCGCTTAGTTAATACTTGGAATTGAGACTGCCAGGGAACACTAGGCGCTGTAAGCTTTTTAGCTTAAGGCTCCGATTGTGAAGATTGTAGCTACAGTCATTTAAACACAAGAGGAGATCAAAACTTTTAAAAAAAATAAACAAATAAACAATAAATGAATAAAAAATAAACAAACAAATAAAAAAAACAAACAAACAAAAAACACTGGAAAGCCAGTCATTTATTTTGAGTTGTGAGGCTTTTTAGTTCACAAGCAGCAAGAGTTGCTCTTAGAACAGTCATTACAAATTGTCTTCTACAGCCAACAGTCATTGCTTATGGCCATAGCACTCTTAGGAATCCCGAGCTTGTGCGCTTAGTTAATACTTGGAATGGAGACTGCCAGGGAACACTAGGCGCTGTAAGCCATTGAGCTTAAGGCTCTGATTGTGAAGATTGTAGCTACAGTCATTTAAACACAAGAGGAGATCAAAACTTTTAAAAAATAAACAAATAAACAATAAATGAATAAAAATAAACAAACAAATAAAATAAACAAACAAACAAAAAACACTGGAAAGCCAGTCATTTATTTTGAGTTGTGAGGCTTTTTAGTTCACAAGCAGCAAGAGTTGCTCTTAGAACAGTCATTACAAATTGTCTTCTACAGCCAACAGTCATTGCTTATGGCCATAGCACTCTTAGGAATCCCGAGCTTGTGCGCTTAGTTAATACTTGGAATGGAGACTGCCAGGGAACACTAGGCGCTGTAAGCCATTGAGCTTAAGGCTCCGATTGTGAAGATTGTAGCTACAGTCATTTAAACACAAGAGGAGATCAAAACTAAAAAAAAATAAACAAATAAACAATAAATGAATAAAAAATAAACAAACAAATAAAAAACAAATAAACAAAAAACACTGGAAAGCCAGTCATTTATTTTGAGTTTTGAGGCTTTTTAGTTTACAAGCAGCTCTGTAACAAGAGTTACTCTTAGAACAGGCATTACAAATAGTCTTCTACAGCCAACAGTCATTGCTTATGGCCGTAGCACTCTTAGGAATCCCGAGCTTGTGCGCTTAGTTAATACTTGGAATTGAGACTGCCAGGGAACACTAGGCGCTGTAAGCTTTTTAGCTTAAGGCTCCGATTGTGAAGATTGTAGCTACAGTCATTTAAACACAAGAGGAGATCAAAACTTTTAAAAAATAAACAAATAAACAATAAATGAATAAAAAATAAACAAACAAATAAAAAAACAAACAAACAAAAAACACTGGAAAGCCAGTCATTTATTTTGAGTTGTGAGGCTTTTTAGTTCACAAGCAGCAAGAGTTGCTCTTAGAACAGTCATTACAAATTGTCTTCTACAGCCAACAGTCATTGCTTATGGCCATAGCACTCTTAGGAATCCCGAGCTTGTGCGCTTAGTTAATACTTGGAATGGAGACTGCCAGGGAACACTAGGCGCTGTAAGCCATTGAGCTTAAGGCTCCGATTGTGAAGATTGTAGCTACAGTCATTTAAACACAAGAGGAGATCAAAACTTTTAAAAAATAAACAAATAAACAATAAATGAATAAAAAATAAACAAAGAAATAAAAAAACAAACAAACAAAAAACACTGGAAAGCCAGTCATTTATTTTGAGTTTTGAGGCTTTTTAGTTTACAAGCAGCTCTGTAACAAGAGTTACTCTTAGAACAGGCATTACAAATAGTCTTCTACAGCCAACAGTCATTGCTTATGGCCGTAGCACTCTTAGGAATCCCGAGCTTGTGCGCTTAGTTAATACTTGGAATTGAGACTGCCAGGGAACACTAGGCGCTGTAAGCTTTTTAGCTTAGGGCTCCGATTGTGAAGATTGTAGCTACAGTCATTTAAACACAAGAGGAGATCAAAACTTTTTAAAAAATAAACAAATAAACAATAAATGAATAAAAAATAAACAAACAAATAAAAAAACAAACAAACAAAAAACACTGGAAAGCCAGTCATTTATTTTGAGTTGTGAGGCTTTTTAGTTCACAAGCAGCAAGAGTTGCTCTTAGAACAGTCATTACAAATTGTCTTCTACAGCCAACAGTCATTGCTTATGGCCATAGCACTCTTAGGAATCCCGAGCTTGTGCGCTTAGTTAATACTTGGAATGGAGACTGCCAGGGAACACTAGGCGCTGTAAGCCATTGAGCTTAAGGCTCCGATTGTGAAGATTGTAGCTACAGTCATTTAAACACAAGAGGAGATCAAAACTTTTAAAAAATAAACAAATAAACAATAAATGAATAAAAAATAAACAAAGAAATAAAAAAACAAATAAACAAAAAACACTGGAAAGCCAGTCATTTATTTTGAGTTTTGAGGCTTTTTAGTTTACAAGCAGCTCTGTAACAAGAGTTACTCTTAGAACAGGCATTACAAATAATCTTCTACAGCCAACAGTCATTGCTTATGGCCGTAGCACTCTTAGGAATCCCGAGCTTGTGCGCTTAGTTAATACTTGGAATTGAGACTGCCAGGGAACACTAGGCGCTGTAAGCCATTGAGCTTAAGGCTCCGATTGTGAAGATTGTAGCTACAGTCATTTAAACACAAGAGGAGATCAAAACTTTTAAAAAATAAACAAATAAACAATAAATGAATAAAAAATAAACAAACAAATAAAAAAACAAATAAACAAAAAACACTGGAAAGCCAGTCATTTATTTTGAGTTGTGAGGCTTTTTAGTTCACAAGCAGCAAGAGTTGCTCTTAGAACAGTCATTACAAATTGTCTTCTACAGCCAACAGTCATTGCTTATGGCCGTAGCACTCTTAGGAATCCCGAGCTTGTGCGCTTAGTTAATACTTGGAATTGAGACTGCCAGGGAACACTAGGCGCTGTAAGCTTTTTAGCTTAGGGCTCCGATTGTGAAGATTGTAGCTACAGTCATTTAAACACAAGAGGAGATCAAAACTTTTAAAAAATAAACAAATAAACAATAAATGAATAAAAAATAAACAAACAAATAAAAAAACAAACAAACAAAAAACACTGGAAAGCCAGTCATTTATTTTGAGTTGTGAGGCTTTTTAGTTCACAAGCAGCAAGAGTTGCTCTTAGAACAGTCATTACAAATTGTCTTCTACAGCCAACAGTCATTGCTTATGGCCATAGCACTCTTAGGAATCCCGAGCTTGTGCGCTTAGTTAATACTTGGAATGGAGACTGCCAGGGAACACTAGGCGCTGTAAGCCATTGAGCTTAAGGCTCCGATTGTGAAGATTGTAGCTACAGTCATTTAAACACAAGAGGAGATCAAAACTTTAAAAAAATAAACAAATAAACAATAAATGAATAAAAAATAAACAAAGAAATAAAAAAACAAATAAACAAAAAACACTGGAAAGCCAGTCATTTATTTTGAGTTTTGAGGCTTTTTAGTTTACAAGCAGCTCTGTAACAAGAGTTACTCTTAGAACAGGCATTACAAATAGTCTTCTACAGCCAACAGTCATTGCTTATGGCCGTAACACTCTTAGGAATCCCGAGCTTGTGCGCTTAGTTAATACTTGGAATTGAGACTGCCAGGGAACACTAGGCGCTGTAAGCTTTTTAGCTTAAGGCTCCGATTGTGAAGATTGTAGCTACAGTCATTTAAACACAAGAGGAGATCAAAACTTTTAAAAAATAAACAAATAAACAATAAATGAATAAAAAATAAACAAACAAATAAAAAAACAAACAAACAAAAAACACTGGAAAGCCAGTCATTTATTTTGAGTTGTGAGGCTTTTTAGTTCACAAGCAGCAAGAGTTGCTCTTAGAACAGTCATTACAAATTGTCTTCTACAGCCAACAGTCATTGCTTATGGCCATAGCACTCTTAGGAATCCCGAGCTTGTGCGCTTAGTTAATACTTGGAATTGAGACTGCCAGGGAACACTAGGCGCTGTAAGCTTTTTAGCTTAAGGCTCCGATTGTGAAGATTGTAGCTACAGTCATTTAAACACAAGAGGAGATCAAAACTTTTAAAAAATAAACAAATAAACAATAAATGAATAAAAAATAAACAAACAAATAAAAAAACAAATAAACAAAAAACACTGGAAAGCCAGTCATTTATTTTGAGTTGTGAGGCTTTTTAGTTCACAAGCAGCAAGAGTTGCTCTTAGAACAGTCATTACAAATTGTCTTCTACAGCCAACAGTCATTGCTTATGGCCGTAGCACTCTTAGGAATCCCGAGCTTGTGCGCTTAGTTAATACTTGGAATTGAGACTGCCAGGGAACACTAGGCGCTGTAAGCTTTTTAGCTTAGGGCTCCGATTGTGAAGATTGTAGCTACAGTCATTTAAACACAAGAGGAGATCAAAACTTTTAAAAAATAAACAAATAAACAATAAATGAATAAAAAATAAACAAACAAATAAAACAAACAAACAAACAAAAAACACTGGAAAGCCAGTCATTTATTTTGAGTTGTGAGGCTTTTTAGTTCACAAGCAGCAAGAGTTGCTCTTAGAACAGTCATTACAAATTGTCTTCTACAGCCAACAGTCATTGCTTATGGCCATAGCACTCTTAGGAATCCCGAGCTTGTGCGCTTAGTTAATACTTGGAATGGAGACTGCCAGGGAACACTAGGCGCTGTAAGCCATTGAGCTTAAGGCTCCGATTGTGAAGATTGTAGCTACAGTCATTTAAACACAAGAGGAGATCAAAACTTTTAAAAAAATAAACAAATAAACAATAAATGAATAAAAAATAAACAAAGAAATAAAAAAACAAATAAACAAAAAACACTGGAAAGCCAGTCATTTATTTTGAGTTTTGAGGGTTTTTAGTTTACAAGCAGCTCTGTAACAAGAGTTACTCTTAGAACAGGCATTACAAATAGTCTTCTACAGCCAACAGTCATTGCTTATGGCCGTAGCACTCTTAGGAATCCCGAGCTTGTGCGCTTAGTTAATACTTGGAATTGAGACTGCCAGGGAACACTAGGCGCTGTAAGCTTTTTAGCTTAAGGCTCCGATTGTGAAGATTGTAGCTACAGTCATTTAAACACAAGAGGAGATCAAAACTTTTAAAAAATAAACAAATAAACAATAAATGAATAAAAAATAAACAAACAAATAAAAAAACAAACAAACAAAAAACACTGGAAAGCCAGTCATTTATTTTGAGTTGTGAGGCTTTTTAGTTCACAAGCAGCAAGAGTTGCTCTTAGAACAGTCATTACAAATTGTCTTCTACAGCCAACAGTCATTGCTTATGGCCATAGCACTCTTAGGAATCCCGAGCTTGTGCGCTTAGTTAATACTTGGAATGGAGACTGCCAGGGAACACTAGGCGCTGTAAGCCATTGAGCTTAAGGCTCCGATTGTGAAGATTGTAGCTACAGTCATTTAAACACAAGAGGAGATCAAAACTTTAAAAAAATAAACAAATAAACAATAAATGAATAAAAAATAAACAAAGAAATAAAAAAACAAATAAACAAAAAACACTGGAAAGCCAGTCATTTATTTTGAGTTTTGAGGCTTTTTAGTTTACAAGCAGCTCTGTAACAAGAGTTACTCTTAGAACAGGCATTACAAATAGTCTTCTACAGCCAACAGTCATTGCTTATGGCCGTAACACTCTTAGGAATCCCGAGCTTGTGCGCTTAGTTAATACTTGGAATTGAGACTGCCAGGGAACACTAGGCGCTGTAAGCTTTTTAGCTTAAGGCTCCGATTGTGAAGATTGTAGCTACAGTCATTTAAACACAAGAGGAGATCAAAACTTTTAAAAAATAAACAAATAAACAATAAATGAATAAAAAATAAACAAACAAATAAAAAAACAAACAAACAAAAAACACTGGAAAGCCAGTCATTTATTTTGAGTTGTGAGGCTTTTTAGTTCACAAGCAGCAAGAGTTGCTCTTAGAACAGTCATTACAAATTGTCTTCTACAGCCAACAGTCATTGCTTATGGCCATAGCACTCTTAGGAATCCCGAGCTTGTGCGCTTAGTTAATACTTGGAATTGAGACTGCCAGGGAACACTAGGCGCTGTAAGCTTTTTAGCTTAAGGCTCCGATTGTGAAGATTGTAGCTACAGTCATTTAAACACAAGAGGAGATCAAAACTTTTAAAAAATAAACAAATAAACAATAAATGAATAAAAAATAAACAAACAAATAAAAAAACAAATAAACAAAAAACACTGGAAAGCCAGTCATTTATTTTGAGTTGTGAGGCTTTTTAGTTCACAAGCAGCAAGAGTTGCTCTTAGAACAGTCATTACAAATTGTCTTCTACAGCCAACAGTCATTGCTTATGGCCGTAGCACTCTTAGAATCCCGAGCTTGTGCGCTTAGTTAATACTTGGAATTGAGACTGCCAGGGAACACTAGGCGCTGTAAGCTTTTTAGCTTAGGGCTCCGATTGTGAAGATTGTAGCTACAGTCATTTAAACACAAGAGGAGATCAAAACTTTTAAAAAATAAACAAATAAACAATAAATGAATAAAAAATAAACAAACAAATAAAACAAACAAACAAACAAAAAACACTGGAAAGCCAGTCATTTATTTTGAGTTGTGAGGCTTTTTAGTTCACAAGCAGCAAGAGTTGCTCTTAGAACAGTCATTACAAATTGTCTTCTACAGCCAACAGTCATTGCTTATGGCCATAGCACTCTTAGGAATCCCGAGCTTGTGCGCTTAGTTAATACTTGGAATGGAGACTGCCAGGGAACACTAGGCGCTGTAAGCCATTGAGCTTAAGGCTCCGATTGTGAAGATTGTAGCTACAGTCATTTAAACACAAGAGGAGATCAAAACTTTTAAAAAAATAAACAAATAAACAATAAATGAATAAAAAATAAACAAAGAAATAAAAAAACAAATAAACAAAAAACACTGGAAAGCCAGTCATTTATTTTGAGTTTTGAGGGTTTTTAGTTTACAAGCAGCTCTGTAACAAGAGTTACTCTTAGAACAGGCATTACAAATAGTCTTCTACAGCCAACAGTCATTGCTTATGGCCGTAGCACTCTTAGGAATCCCGAGCTTGTGCGCTTAGTTAATACTTGGAATTGAGACTGCCAGGGAACACTAGGCGCTGTAAGCTTTTTAGCTTAAGGCTCCGATTGTGAAGATTGTAGCTACAGTCATTTAAACACAAGAGGAGATCAAAACTTTTAAAAAATAAACAAATAAACAATAAATGAATAAAAAATAAACAAACAAATAAAAAAACAAACAAACAAAAAACACTGGAAAGCCAGTCATTTATTTTGAGTTGTGAGGCTTTTTAGTTCACAAGCAGCAAGAGTTGCTCTTAGAACAGTCATTACAAATTGTCTTCTACAGCCAACAGTCATTGCTTATGGCCATAGCACTCTTAGGAATCCCGAGCTTGTGCGCTTAGTTAATACTTGGAATGGAGACTGCCAGGGAACACTAGGCGCTGTAAG
This sequence comes from Hoplias malabaricus, assembly GCF_029633855.1. Lineage (NCBI taxonomy): Eukaryota > Metazoa > Chordata > Actinopteri > Characiformes > Erythrinidae > Hoplias > Hoplias malabaricus. The sequence goes on along the minus strand of NC_089811.1, from coordinate 17,197,058 downwards.
CCATTGAGCTTAAGGCTCCGATTGTGAAGATTGTAGCTACAGTCATTTAAACACAAGAGGAGATCAAAACTTTTAAAAATTAAACAAATAAACAATAAATGAATAAAAAATAAACAAACAAATAAAAAAACAAATAAACAAAAAACACTGGAAAGCCAGTCATTTATTTTGAGTTTTGAGGCTTTTTAGTTTACAAGCAGCTCTGTAACAAGAGTTACTCTTAGAACAGGCATTACAAATAGTCTTCTACAGCCAACAGTCATTGCTTATGGCCGTAGCACTCTTAGGAATCCCGAGCTTGTGCGCTTAGTTAATACTTGGAATTGAGACTGCCAGGGAACACTAGGCGCTGTAAGCTTTTTAGCTTAGGGCTCCGATTGTGAAGATTGTAGCTACAGTCATTTAAACACAAGAGGAGATCAAAACTTTTAAAAAAATAAACAAATAAACAATAAATGAATAAAAAATAAACAAACAAATAAAAAAAACAAACAAACAAAAAACACTGGAAAGCCAGTCATTTATTTTGAGTTGTGAGGCTTTTTAGTTCACAAGCAGCAAGAGTTGCTCTTAGAACAGTCATTACAAATTGTCTTCTACAGCCAACAGTCATTGCTTATGGCCATAGCACTCTTAGGAATCCCGAGCTTGTGCGCTTAGTTAATACTTGGAATGGAGACTGCCAGGGAACACTAGGCGCTGTAAGCCATTGAGCTTAAGGCTCCGATTGTGAAGATTGTAGCTACAGTCATTTAAACACAAGAGGAGATCAAAACTTTTAAAAAATAAACAAATAAACAATAAATGAATAAAAAATAAACAAACAAATAAAAAAACAAACAAACAAAAAACACTGGAAAGCCAGTCATTTATTTTGAGTTGTGAGGCTTTTTAGTTCACAAGCAGCAAGAGTTGCTCTTAGAACAGTCATTACAAATTGTCTTCTACAGCCAACAGTCATTGCTTATGGCCATAGCACTCTTAGGAATCCCGAGCTTGTGCGCTTAGTTAATACTTGGAATGGAGACTGCCAGGGAACACTAGGCGCTGTAAGCCATTGAGCTTAAGGCTCCGATTGTGAAGATTGTAGCTACAGTCATTTAAACACAAGAGGAGATCAAAACTTTTAAAAAATAAACAAATAAACAATAAATGAATAAAAAATAAACAAAGAAATAAAAAACAAATAAACAAAAAACACTGGAAAGCCAGTCATTTATTTTGAGTTTTGAGGCTTTTTAGTTTACAAGCAGCTCTGTAACAAGAGTTACTCTTAGAACAGGCATTACAAATAGTCTTCTACAGCCAACAGTCATTGCTTATGGCCGTAGCACTCTTAGGAATCCCGAGCTTGTGCGCTTAGTTAATACTTGGAATTGAGACTGCCAGGGAACACTAGGCGCTGTAAGCTTTTTAGCTTAAGGCTCCGATTGTGAAGATTGTAGCTACAGTCATTTAAACACAAGAGGAGATCAAAACTTTTAAAAAATAAACAAATAAACAATAAATGAATAAAAAATAAACAAACAAATAAAAAAACAAACAAACAAAAAACACTGGAAAGCCAGTCATTTATTTTGAGTTGTGAGGCTTTTTAGTTCACAAGCAGCAAGAGTTGCTCTTAGAACAGTCATTACAAATTGTCTTCTACAGCCAACAGTCATTGCTTATGGCCATAGCACTCTTAGGAATCCCGAGCTTGTGCGCTTAGTTAATACTTGGAATGGAGACTGCCAGGGAACACTAGGCGCTGTAAGCCATTGAGCTTAAGGCTCCGATTGTGAAGATTGTAGCTACAGTCATTTAAACACAAGAGGAGATCAAAACTTTTAAAAAATAAACAAATAAACAATAAATGAATAAAAAATAAACAAAGAAATAAAAAACAAATAAACAAAAAACACTGGAAAGCCAGTCATTTATTTTGAGTTTTGAGGCTTTTTAGTTTACAAGCAGCTCTGTAACAAGAGTTACTCTTAGAACAGGCATTACAAATAGTCTTCTACAGCCAACAGTCATTGCTTATGGCCGTAGCACTCTTAGGAATCCCGAGCTTGTGCGCTTAGTTAATACTTGGAATTGAGACTGCCAGGGAACACTAGGCGCTGTAAGCTTTTTAGCTTAAGGCTCCGATTGTGAAGATTGTAGCTACAGTCATTTAAACACAAGAGGAGATCAAAACTTTTAAAAAAATAAACAAATAAACAATAAATGAATAAAAAATAAACAAACAAATAAAAAAAAACAAACAAACAAAAAACACTGGAAAGCCAGTCATTTATTTTGAGTTGTGAGGCTTTTTAGTTCACAAGCAGCAAGAGTTGCTCTTAGAACAGTCATTACAAATTGTCTTCTACAGCCAACAGTCATTGCTTATGGCCATAGCACTCTTAGGAATCCCGAGCTTGTGCGCTTAGTTAATACTTGGAATGGAGACTGCCAGGGAACACTAGGCGCTGTAAGCCATTGAGCTTAAGGCTCCGATTGTGAAGATTGTAGCTACAGTCATTTAAACACAAGAGGAGATCAAAACTTTTAAAAAATAAACAAATAAACAATAAATGAATAAAAAATAAACAAACAAATAAAAAAACAAACAAACAAAAAACACTGGAAAGCCAGTCATTTATTTTGAGTTGTGAGGCTTTTTAGTTCACAAGCAGCAAGAGTTGCTCTTAGAACAGTCATTACAAATTGTCTTCTACAGCCAACAGTCATTGCTTATGGCCATAGCACTCTTAGGAATCCCGAGCTTGTGCGCTTAGTTAATACTTGGAATGGAGACTGCCAGGGAACACTAGGCGCTGTAAGCCATTGAGCTTAAGGCTCCGATTGTGAAGATTGTAGCTACAGTCATTTAAACACAAGAGGAGATCAAAACTTTTAAAAAATAAACAAATAAACAATAAATGAATAAAAAATAAACAAAGAAATAAAAAACAAATAAACAAAAAACACTGGAAAGCCAGTCATTTATTTTGAGTTTTGAGGCTTTTTAGTTTACAAGCAGCTCTGTAACAAGAGTTACTCTTAGAACAGGCATTACAAATAGTCTTCTACAGCCAACAGTCATTGCTTATGGCCGTAGCACTCTTAGGAATCCCGAGCTTGTGCGCTTAGTTAATACTTGGAATTGAGACTGCCAGGGAACACTAGGCGCTGTAAGCTTTTTAGCTTAAGGCTCCGATTGTGAAGATTGTAGCTACAGTCATTTAAACACAAGAGGAGATCAACACTTTTAAAAAAATAAACAAATAAACAATAAATGAATAAAAAATAAACAAACAAATAAAAAAAACAAACAAACAAAAAACACTGGAAAGCCAGTCATTTATTTTGAGTTGTGAGGCTTTTTAGTTCACAAGCAGCAAGAGTTGCTCTTAGAACAGTCATTACAAATTGTCTTCTACAGCCAACAGTCATTGCTTATGGGCATAGCACTCTTAGGAATCCCGAGCTTGTGCGCTTAGTTAATACTTGGAATGGAGACTGCCAGGGAACACTAGGCGCTGTAAGCCATTGAGCTTAAGGCTCCGATTGTGAAGATTGTAGCTACAGTCATTTAAACACAAGAGGAGATCAAAACTTTTAAAAAATAAACAAATAAACAATAAATGAATAAAAAATAAACAAAGAAATATAAAACAAATAAACAAAAAACACTGGAAAGCCAGTCATTTATTTTGAGTTTTGAGGCTTTTTAGTTTACAAGCAGCTCTGTAACAAGAGTTACTCTTAGAACAGGCATTACAAATAGTCTTCTACAGCCAAAAGTAATTGCTTATGGCCGTAGCACTCTTAGGAATCCCGAGCTTGTGCGCTTAGTTAATACTTGGAATGGAGACTGCCAGGGAACACTAGGCGCTGTAAGCCATTGAGCTTAAGGCTCTGATTGTGAAGATTGTAGCTACAGTCATTTAAACACAAGAGGAGATCAAAACTTTTAAAAAATAAACAAATAAACAATAAATGAATAAAAATAAACAAACAAATAAAATAAACAAACAAACAAAAAACACTGGAAAGCCAGTCATTTATTTTGAGTTGTGAGGCTTTTTAGTTCACAAGCAGCAAGAGTTGCTCTTAGAACAGTCATTACAAATTGTCTTCTACAGCCAACAGTCATTGCTTATGGCCATAGCACTCTTAGGAATCCCGAGCTTGTGCGCTTAGTTAATACTTGGAATGGAGACTGCCAGGGAACACTAGGCGCTGTAAGCCATTGAGCTTAAGGCTCCGATTGTGAAGATTGTAGCTACAGTCATTTAAACACAAGAGGAGATCAAAACTTTTAAAAAATAAACAAATAAACAATAAATGAATAAAAAATAAACAAAGAAATATAAAACAAATAAACAAAAAACACTGGAAAGCCAGTCATTTATTTTGAGTTTTGAGGCTTTTTAGTTTACAAGCAGCTCTGTAACAAGAGTTACTCTTAGAACAGGCATTACAAATAGTCTTCTACAGCCAACAGTCATTGCTTATGGCCGTAGCACTCTTAGGAATCCCGAGCTTGTGCGCTTAGTTAATACTTGGAATTGAGACTGCCAGGGAACACTAGGCGCTGTAAGCTTTTTAGCTTAAGGCTCCGATTGTGAAGATTGTAGCTACAGTCATTTAAACACAAGAGGAGATCAAAACTTTTAAAAAAAATAAACAAATAAACAATAAATGAATAAAAAATAAACAAACAAATAAAAAAAACAAACAAACAAAAAACACTGGAAAGCCAGTCATTTATTTTGAGTTGTGAGGCTTTTTAGTTCACAAGCAGCAAGAGTTGCTCTTAGAACAGTCATTACAAATTGTCTTCTACAGCCAACAGTCATTGCTTATGGCCATAGCACTCTTAGGAATCCCGAGCTTGTGCGCTTAGTTAATACTTGGAATGGAGACTGCCAGGGAACACTAGGCGCTGTAAGCCATTGAGCTTAAGGCTCTGATTGTGAAGATTGTAGCTACAGTCATTTAAACACAAGAGGAGATCAAAACTTTTAAAAAATAAACAAATAAACAATAAATGAATAAAAATAAACAAACAAATAAAATAAACAAACAAACAAAAAACACTGGAAAGCCAGTCATTTATTTTGAGTTGTGAGGCTTTTTAGTTCACAAGCAGCAAGAGTTGCTCTTAGAACAGTCATTACAAATTGTCTTCTACAGCCAACAGTCATTGCTTATGGCCATAGCACTCTTAGGAATCCCGAGCTTGTGCGCTTAGTTAATACTTGGAATGGAGACTGCCAGGGAACACTAGGCGCTGTAAGCCATTGAGCTTAAGGCTCCGATTGTGAAGATTGTAGCTACAGTCATTTAAACACAAGAGGAGATCAAAACTAAAAAAAAATAAACAAATAAACAATAAATGAATAAAAAATAAACAAACAAATAAAAAACAAATAAACAAAAAACACTGGAAAGCCAGTCATTTATTTTGAGTTTTGAGGCTTTTTAGTTTACAAGCAGCTCTGTAACAAGAGTTACTCTTAGAACAGGCATTACAAATAGTCTTCTACAGCCAACAGTCATTGCTTATGGCCGTAGCACTCTTAGGAATCCCGAGCTTGTGCGCTTAGTTAATACTTGGAATTGAGACTGCCAGGGAACACTAGGCGCTGTAAGCTTTTTAGCTTAAGGCTCCGATTGTGAAGATTGTAGCTACAGTCATTTAAACACAAGAGGAGATCAAAACTTTTAAAAAATAAACAAATAAACAATAAATGAATAAAAAATAAACAAACAAATAAAAAAACAAACAAACAAAAAACACTGGAAAGCCAGTCATTTATTTTGAGTTGTGAGGCTTTTTAGTTCACAAGCAGCAAGAGTTGCTCTTAGAACAGTCATTACAAATTGTCTTCTACAGCCAACAGTCATTGCTTATGGCCATAGCACTCTTAGGAATCCCGAGCTTGTGCGCTTAGTTAATACTTGGAATGGAGACTGCCAGGGAACACTAGGCGCTGTAAGCCATTGAGCTTAAGGCTCCGATTGTGAAGATTGTAGCTACAGTCATTTAAACACAAGAGGAGATCAAAACTTTTAAAAAATAAACAAATAAACAATAAATGAATAAAAAATAAACAAAGAAATAAAAAAACAAACAAACAAAAAACACTGGAAAGCCAGTCATTTATTTTGAGTTTTGAGGCTTTTTAGTTTACAAGCAGCTCTGTAACAAGAGTTACTCTTAGAACAGGCATTACAAATAGTCTTCTACAGCCAACAGTCATTGCTTATGGCCGTAGCACTCTTAGGAATCCCGAGCTTGTGCGCTTAGTTAATACTTGGAATTGAGACTGCCAGGGAACACTAGGCGCTGTAAGCTTTTTAGCTTAAGGCTCCGATTGTGAAGATTGTAGCTACAGTCATTTAAACACAAGAGGAGATCAAAACTTTTAAAAAAATAAACAAATAAACAATAAATGAATAAAAAATAAACAAACAAATAAAAAAAACAAACAAACAAAAAACACTGGAAAGCCAGTCATTTATTTTGAGTTGTGAGGCTTTTTAGTTCACAAGCAGCAAGAGTTGCTCTTAGAACAGTCATTACAAATTGTCTTCTACAGCCAACAGTCATTGCTTATGGCCATAGCACTCTTAGGAATCCCGAGCTTGTGCGCTTAGTTAATACTTGGAATGGAGACTGCCAGGGAACACTAGGCGCTGTAAGCCATTGAGCTTAAGGCTCCGATTGTGAAGATTGTAGCTACAGTCATTTAAACACAAGAGGAGATCAAAACTTTTAAAAAATAAACAAATAAACAATAAATGAATAAAAAATAAACAAAAAAAATAAAAAACAAATAAACAAAAAACACTGGAAAGCCAGTCATTTATTTTGAGTTTTGAGGCTTTTTAGTTTACAAGCAGCTCTGTAACAAGAGTTACTCTTAGAACAGGCATTACAAATAGTCTTCTACAGCCAACAGTCATTGCTTATGGCCGTAACACTCTTAGGAATCCCGAGCTTGTGCGCTTAGTTAATACTTGGAATGGAGACTGCCAGGGAACACTAGGCGCTGTAAGCTTTTTAGCTTAAGGCTCCGATTGTGAAGATTGTAGCTACAGTCATTTAAACACAAGAGGAGATCAAAACTTTTAAAAAATAAACAAATAAACAATAAATGAATAAAAAATAAACAAACAAATAAAAAAACAAACAAACAAAAAACACTGGAAAGCCAGTCATTTATTTTGAGTTGTGAGGCTTTTTAGTTCACAAGCAGCAAGAGTTGCTCTTAGAACAGTCATTACAAATTGTCTTCTACAGCCAACAGTCATTGCTTATGGCCATAGCACTCTTAGGAATCCCGAGCTTGTGCGCTTAGTTAATACTTGGAATGGAGACTGCCAGGGAACACTAGGCGCTGTAAGCCATTGAGCTTAAGGCTCCGATTGTGAAGATTGTAGCTACAGTCATTTAAACACAAGAGGAGATCAAAACTTTTAAAAAATAAACAAATAAACAATAAATGAATAAAAAATAAACAAAGAAATAAAAAACAAATAAACAAAAAACACTGGAAAGCCAGTCATTTATTTTGAGTTTTGAGGCTTTTTAGTTTACAAGCAGCTCTGTAACAAGAGTTACTCTTAGAACAGGCATTACAAATAGTCTTCTACAGCCAACAGTCATTGCTTATGGCCGTAGCACTCTTAGGAATCCCGAGCTTGTGCGCTTAGTTAATACTTGGAATTGAGACTGCCAGGGAACACTAGGCGCTGTAAGCTTTTTAGCTTAAGGCTCCGATTGTGAAGATTGTAGCTACAGTCATTTAAACACAAGAGGGGATCAAAACTTTTAAAAAATAAACAAATAAACAATAAATGAATAAAAAATAAACAAACAAATAAAAAATCAAACAAACAAAAAACACTGGAAAGCCAGTCATTTATTTTGAGTTGTGAGGCTTTTTAGTTCACAAGCAGCAAGAGTTGCTCTTAGAACAGTCATTACAAATTGTCTTCTACAGCCAACAGTCATTGCTTATGGCCATAGCACTCTTAGGAATCCCGAGCTTGTGCGCTTAGTTAATACTTGGAATGGAGACTGCCAGGGAACACTAGGCGCTGTAAGCCATTGAGCTTAAGACTCCGATTGTGAAGATTGTAGCTACAGTCATTTAAACACAAGAGGAGATCAAAACTTTTAAAAAATAAACAAATAAACAATAAATGAATAAAAAATAAACAAAGAAATAAAAAACAAATAAACAAAAAACATTGGAAAGCCAGTCATTTATTTTGAGTTTTGAGGCTTTTTAGTTTACAAGCAGCTCTGTAACAAGAGTTACTCTTAGAACAGGCATTACAAATAGTCTTCTACAGCCAACAGTCATTGCTTATGGCCGTAGCACTCTTAGGAATCCCGAGCTTGTGCGCTTAGTTAATACTTGGAATTGAGACTGCCAGGGAACACTAGGCGCTGTAAGCTTTTTAGCTTAAGGCTCCGATTGTGAAGATTGTAGCTACAGTCATTTAAACACAAGAGGAGATCAAAACTTTTAAAAAATAAACAAATAAACAATAAATGAATAAAAAATAAACAAACAAATAAAAAAACAAACAAACAAAAAACACTGGAAAGCCAGTCATTTATTTTGAGTTGTGAGGCTTTTTAGTTCACAAGCAGCAAGAGTTGCTCTTAGAACAGTCATTACAAATTGTCTTCTACAGCCAACAGTCATTGCTTATGGCCATAGCACTCTTAGGAATCCCGAGCTTGTGCGCTTAGTTAATACTTGGAATGGAGACTGCCAGGGAACACTAGGCGCTGTAAGCCATTGAGCTTAAGGCTCCGATTGTGAAGATTGTAGCTACAGTCATTTAAACACAAGAGGAGATCAAAACTTTAAAAAAATAAACAAATAAACAATAAATGAATAAAAAATAAACAAAGAAATAAAAAAACAAATAAACAAAAAACACTGGAAAGCCAGTCATTTATTTTGAGTTTTGAGGCTTTTTAGTTTACAAGCAGCTCTGTAACAAGAGTTACTCTTAGAACAGGCATTACAAATAGTCTTCTACAGCCAACAGTCATTGCTTATGGCCGTAACACTCTTAGGAATCCCGAGCTTGTGCGCTTAGTTAATACTTGGAATTGAGACTGCCAGGGAACACTAGGCGCTGTAAGCTTTTTAGCTTAAGGCTCCGATTGTGAAGATTGTAGCTACAGTCATTTAAACACAAGAGGAGATCAAAACTTTTAAAAAATAAACAAATAAACAATAAATGAATAAAAAATAAACAAACAAATAAAAAAACAAACAAACAAAAAACACTGGAAAGCCAGTCATTTATTTTGAGTTGTGAGGCTTTTTAGTTCACAAGCAGCAAGAGTTGCTCTTAGAACAGTCATTACAAATTGTCTTCTACAGCCAACAGTCATTGCTTATGGCCATAGCACTTTTAGGAATCCCGAGCTTGTGCGCTTAGTTAATACTTGGAATGGAGACTGCCAGGGAACACTAGGCGCTGTAAGCCATTGAGCTTAAGGCTCCGATTGTGAAGATTGTAGCTACAGTCATTTAAACACAAGAGGAGATCAAAACTTTTAAAAAATAAACAAATAAACAATAAATGAATAAAAAATAAACAAAGAAATAAAAAACAAATAAACAAAAAACACTGGAAAGCCAGTCATTTATTTTGAGTTTTGAGGCTTTTTAGTTTACAAGCAGCTCTGTAACAAGAGTTACTCTTAGAACAGGCATTACAAATAGTCTTCTACAGCCAACAGTCATTGCTTATGGCCGTAGCACTCTTAGGAATCCCGAGCTTGTGCGCTTAGTTAATACTTGGAATTGAGACTGCCAGGGAACACTAGGCGCTGTAAGCTTTTTAGCTTAAGGCTCCGATTGTGAAGATTGTAGCTACAGTCATTTAAACACAAGAGGGGATCAAAACTTTTAAAAAATAAACAAATAAACAATAAATGAATAAAAAATAAACAAACAAATAAAAAATCAAACAAACAAAAAACACTGGAAAGCCAGTCATTTATTTTGAGTTGTGAGGCTTTTTAGTTCACAAGCAGCAAGAGTTGCTCTTAGAACAGTCATTACAAATTGTCTTCTACAGCCAACAGTCATTGCTTATGGCCATAGCACTCTTAGGAATCCCGAGCTTGTGCGCTTAGTTAATACTTGGAATGGAGACTGCCAGGGAACACTAGGCGCTGTAAGCCATTGAGCTTAAGGCTCCGATTGTGAAGATTGTAGCTACAGTCATTTAAACACAAGAGGAGATCAAAACTTTTAAAAAATAAACAAATAAACAATAAATGAATAAAAAATAAACAAAGAAATAAAAAACAAATAAACAAAAAACACTGGAAAGCCAGTCATTTATTTTGAGTTTTGAGGCTTTTTAGTTTACAAGCAGCTCTGTAACAAGAGTTACTCTTAGAACAGGCATTACAAATAGTCTTCTACAGCCAACAGTCATTGCTTATGGCCGTAGCACTCTTAGGAATCCCGAGCTTGTGCGCTTAGTTAATACTTGGAATTGAGACTGCCAGGGAACACTAGGCGCTGTAAGCTTTTTAGCTTAAGGCTCCGATTGTGAAGATTGTAGCTACAGTCATTTAAACACAAGAGGAGATCAAAACTTTTAAAAAATAAACAAATAAACAATAAATGAATAAAAAATAAACAAACAAATAAAAAAACAAACAAACAAAAAACACTGGAAAGCCAGTCATTTATTTTGAGTTGTGAGGCTTTTTAGTTCACAAGCAGCAAGAGTTGCTCTTAGAACAGTCATTACAAATTGTCTTCTACAGCCAACAGTCATTGCTTATGGCCATAGCACTCTTAGGAATCCCGAGCTTGTGCGCTTAGTTAATACTTGGAATGGAGACTGCCAGGGAACACTAGGCGCTGTAAGCCATTGAGCTTAAGGCTCCGATTGTGAAGATTGTAGCTACAGTCATTTAAACACAAGAGGAGATCAAAACTTTAAAAAAATAAACAAATAAACAATAAATGAATAAAAAATAAACAAAGAAATAAAAAAACAAATAAACAAAAAACACTGGAAAGCCAGTCATTTATTTTGAGTTTTGAGGCTTTTTAGTTTACAAGCAGCTCTGTAACAAGAGTTACTCTTAGAACAGGCATTACAAATAGTCTTCTACAGCCAACAGTCATTGCTTATGGCCGTAACACTCTTAGGAATCCCGAGCTTGTGCGCTTAGTTAATACTTGGAATTGAGACTGCCAGGGAACACTAGGCGCTGTAAGCTTTTTAGCTTAAGGCTCCGATTGTGAAGATTGTAGCTACAGTCATTTAAACACAAGAGGAGATCAAAACTTTTAAAAAATAAACAAATAAACAATAAATGAATAAAAAATAAACAAACAAATAAAAAAACAAACAAACAAAAAACACTGGAAAGCCAGTCATTTATTTTGAGTTGTGAGGCTTTTTAGTTCACAAGCAGCAAGAGTTGCTCTTAGAACAGTCATTACAAATTGTCTTCTACAGCCAACAGTCATTGCTTATGGCCATAGCACTCTTAGGAATCCCGAGCTTGTGCGCTTAGTTAATACTTGGAATGGAGACTGCCAGGGAACACTAGGCGCTGTAAGCCATTGAGCTTAAGGCTCCGATTGTGAAGATTGTAGCTACAGTCATTTAAACACAAGAGGAGATCAAAACTTTTAAAAAATAAACAAATAAACAATAAATGAATAAAAAATAAACAAAGAAATAAAAAACAAATAAACAAAAAACACTGGAAAGCCAGTCATTTATTTTGAGTTTTGAGGCTTTTTAGTTTACAAGCAGCTCTGTAACAAGAGTTACTCTTAGAACAGGCATTACAAATAGTCTTCTACAGCCAACAGTCATTGCTTATGGCCGTAGCACTCTTAGGAATCCCGAGCTTGTGCGCTTAGTTAATACTTGGAATGGAGACTGCCAGGGAACACTAGGCGCTGTAAGCCATTGAGCTTAAGGCTCCGATTGTGAAGATTGTAGCTACAGTCATTTAAACACAAGAGGAGATCAAAACTTTTAAAAAAATAAACAAATAAACAATAAATGAATAAAAAATAAACAAAGAAATAAAAAAACAAATAAACAAAAAACACTGGAAAGCCAGTCATTTATTTTGAGTTTTGAGGCTTTTTAGTTTACAAGCAGCTCTGTAACAAGAGTTACTCTTAGAACAGGCATTACAAATAGTCTTCTACAGCCAACAGTCATTGCTTATGGCCGTAGCACTCTTAGGAATCCCGAGCTTGTGCGCTTAGTTAATACTTGGAATGGAGACTGCCAGGGAACACTAGGCGCTGTAAGCTTTTTAGCTTAAGGCTCCGATTGTGAAGATTGTAGCTACAGTCATTTAAACACAAGAGGGGATCAAAACTTTTAAAAAATAAACAAATAAACAATAAATGAATAAAAAATAAACAAACAAATAAAAAAACAAATAAACAAAAAACACTGGAAAGCCAGTCATTTATTTTGAGTTTTGAGGCTTTTTAGTTTACAAGCAGCTCTGTAACAAGAGTTACTCTTAGAACAGGCATTACAAATAGTCTTCTACAGCCAACAGTCATTGCTTATGGCCGTAGCACTCTTAGGAATCCCGAGCTTGTGCGCTTAGTTAATACTTGGAATTGAGACTGCCAGGGAACACTAGGCGCTGTAAGCTTTTTAGCTTAAGGCTCCGATTGTGAAGATTGTAGCTACAGTCATTTAAACACAAGAGGGGATCAAAACTTTTAAAAAATAAACAAATAAACAATAAATGAATAAAAAATAAACAAACAAATAAAAAATCAAACAAACAAAAAACACTGGAAAGCCAGTCATTTATTTTGAGTTGTGAGGCTTTTTAGTTCACAAGCAGCAAGAGTTGCTCTTAGAACAGTCATTACAAATCGTCTTCTACAGCCAACAGTCATTGCTTATGGCCATAGCACTCTTAGGAATCCCGAGCTTGTGCGCTTAGTTAATACTTGGAATGGAGACTGCCAGGGAACACTAGGCGCTGTAAGCCATTGAGCTTAAGGCTCCGATTGTGAAGATTGTAGCTACAGTCATTTAAACACAAGAGGAGATCAAAACTTTTAAAAAATAAACAAATAAACAATAAATGAATAAAAAATAAACAAAGAAATAAAAAACAAATAAACAAAAAACACTGGAAAGCCAGTCATTTATTTTGAGTTTTGAGGCTTTTTAGTTTACAAGCAGCTCTGTAACAAGAGTTACTCTTAGAACAGGCATTACAAATAGTCTTCTACAGCCAACAGTCATTGCTTATGGCCGTAGCACTCTTAGGAATCCCGAGCTTGTGCGCTTAGTTAATACTTGGAATTGAGACTGCCAGGGAACACTAGGCGCTGTAAGCTTTTTAGCTTAAGGCTCCGATTGTGAAGATTGTAGCTACAGTCATTTAAACACAAGAGGGGATCAAAACTTTTAAAAAATAAACAAATAAACAATAAATGAATAAAAAATAAACAAACAAATAAAAAATCAAACAAACAAAAAACACTGGAAAGCCAGTCATTTATTTTGAGTTGTGAGGCTTTTTAGTTCACAAGCAGCAAGAGTTGCTCTTAGAACAGTCATTACAAATTGTCTTCTACAGCCAACAGTCATTGCTTATGGCCATAGCACTCTTAGGAATCCCGAGCTTGTGCGCTTAGTTAATACTTGGAATGGAGACTGCCAGGGAACACTAGGCGCTGTAAGCCATTGAGCTTAAGGCTCCGATTGTGAAGATTGTAGCTACAGTCATTTAAACACAAGAGGAGATCAAAACTTTTAAAAAATAAACAAATAAACAATAAATGAATAAAAAATAAACAAAGAAATAAAAAACAAATAAACAAAAAACACTGGAAAGCCAGTCATTTATTTTGAGTTTTGAGGCTTTTTAGTTTACAAGCAGCTCTGTAACAAGAGTTACTCTTAGAACAGGCATTACAAATAGTCTTCTACAGCCAACAGTCATTGCTTATGGCCGTAGCACTCTTAGGAATCCCGAGCTTGTGCGCTTAGTTAATACTTGGAATTGAGACTGCCAGGGAACACTAGGCGCTGTAAGCTTTTTAGCTTAAGGCTCCGATTGTGAAGATTGTAGCTACAGTCATTTAAACACAAGAGGAGATCAAAACTTTTAAAAAATAAACAAATAAACAATAAATGAATAAAAAATAAACAAACAAATAAAAAAACAAACAAACAAAAAACACTGGAAAGCCAGTCATTTATTTTGAGTTGTGAGGCTTTTTAGTTCACAAGCAGCAAGAGTTGCTCTTAGAACAGTCATTACAAATTGTCTTCTACAGCCAACAGTCATTGCTTATGGCCATAGCACTCTTAGGAATCCCGAGCTTGTGCGCTTAGTTAATACTTGGAATGGAGACTGCCAGGGAACACTAGGCGCTGTAAGCCATTGAGCTTAAGGCTCCGATTGTGAAGATTGTAGCTACAGTCATTTAAACACAAGAGGAGATCAAAACTTTAAAAAAATAAACAAATAAACAATAAATGAATAAAAAATAAACAAAGAAATAAAAAAACAAATAAACAAAAAACACTGGAAAGCCAGTCATTTATTTTGAGTTTTGAGGCTTTTTAGTTTACAAGCAGCTCTGTAACAAGAGTTACTCTTAGAACAGGCATTACAAATAGTCTTCTACAGCCAACAGTCATTGCTTATGGCCGTAACACTCTTAGGAATCCCGAGCTTGTGCGCTTAGTTAATACTTGGAATTGAGACTGCCAGGGAACACTAGGCGCTGTAAGCTTTTTAGCTTAAGGCTCCGATTGTGAAGATTGTAGCTACAGTCATTTAAACACAAGAGGAGATCAAAACTTTTAAAAAATAAACAAATAAACAATAAATGAATAAAAAATAAACAAACAAATAAAAAAACAAACAAACAAAAAACACTGGAAAGCCAGTCATTTATTTTGAGTTTTGAGGCTTTTTAGTTCACAAGCAGCAAGAGTTGCTCTTAGAACAGTCATTACAAATTGTCTTCTACAGCCAACAGTCATTGCTTATGGCCATAGCACTCTTAGGAATCCCGAGCTTGTGCGCTTAGTTAATACTTGGAATGGAGACTGCCAGGGAACACTAGGCGCTGTAAGCCATTGAGCTTAAGGCTCCGATTGTGAAGATTGTAGCTACAGTCATTTAAACACAAGAGGAGATCAAAACTTTTAAAAAATAAACAAATAAACAATAAATGAATAAAAAATAAACAAAGAAATAAAAAACAAATAAACAAAAAACACTGGAAAGCCAGTCATTTATTTTGAGTTTTGAGGCTTTTTAGTTTACAAGCAGCTCTGTAACAAGAGTTACTCTTAGAACAGGCATTACAAATAGTCTTCTACAGCCAACAGTCATTGCTTATGGCCGTAGCACTCTTAGGAATCCCGAGCTTGTGCGCTTAGTTAATACTTGGAATGGAGACTGCCAGGGAACACTAGGCGCTGTAAGCCATTGAGCTTAAGGCTCCGATTGTGAAGATTGTAGCTACAGTCATTTAAACACAAGAGGAGATCAAAACTTTTAAAAAAATAAACAAATAAACAATAAATGAATAAAAAATAAACAAAGAAATAAAAAAACAAATAAACAAAAAACACTGGAAAGCCAGTCATTTATTTTGAGTTTTGAGGCTTTTTAGTTTACAAGCAGCTCTGTAACAAGAGTTACTCTTAGAACAGGCATTACAAATAGTCTTCTACAGCCAACAGTCATTGCTTATGGCCGTAGCACTCTTAGGAATCCCGAGCTTGTGCGCTTAGTTAATACTTGGAATGGAGACTGCCAGGGAACACTAGGCGCTGTAAGCTTTTTAGCTTAAGGCTCCGATTGTGAAGATTGTAGCTACAGTCATTTAAACACAAGAGGGGATCAAAACTTTTAAAAAATAAACAAATAAACAATAAATGAATAAAAAATAAACAAACAAATAAAAAAACAAATAAACAAAAAACACTGGAAAGCCAGTCATTTATTTTGAGTTTTGAGGCTTTTTAGTTTACAAGCAGCTCTGTAACAAGAGTTACTCTTAGAACAGGCATTACAAATAGTCTTCTACAGCCAACAGTCATTGCTTATGGCCGTAGCACTCTTAGGAATCCCGAGCTTGTGCGCTTAGTTAATACTTGGAATTGAGACTGCCAGGGAACACTAGGCGCTGTAAGCTTTTTAGCTTAAGGCTCCGATTGTGAAGATTGTAGCTACAGTCATTTAAACACAAGAGGAGATCAAAACTTTTAAAAAAATAAACAAATAAACAATAAATGAATAAAAAATAAACAAACAAATAAAAAAAACAAACAAACAAAAAACACTGGAAAGCCAGTCATTTATTTTGAGTTGTGAGGCTTTTTAGTTCACAAGCAGCAAGAGTTGCTCTTAGAACAGTCATTACAAATTGTCTTCTACAGCCAACAGTCATTGCTTATGGCCATAGCACTCTTAGGAATCCCGAGCTTGTGCGCTTAGTTAATACTTGGAATGGAGACTGCCAGGGAACACTAGGCGCTGTAAGCCATTGAGCTTAAGGCTCCGATTGTGAAGATTGTAGCTACAGTCATTTAAACACAAGAGGAGATCAAAACTTTCAAAAAATAAACAAATAAACAATAAATGAATAAAAAATAAACAAAGAAATAAAAAACAAATAAACAAAAAACACTGGAAAGCCAGTCATTTATTTTGAGTTTTGAGGCTTTTTAGTTTACAAGCAGCTCTGTAACAAGAGTTACTCTTAGAACAGGCATTACAAATAGTCTTCTACAGCCAACAGTCATTGCTTATGGCCGTAGCACTCTTAGGAATCCCGAGCTTGTGCGCTTAGTTAATACTTGGAATTGAGACTGCCAGGGAACACTAGGCGCTGTAAGCTTTTTAGCTTAAGGCTCCGATTGTGAAGATTGTAGCTACAGTCATTTAAACACAAGAGGAGATCAAAACTTTTAAAAAATAAACAAATAAACAATAAATGAATAAAAAATAAACAAACAAATAAAAAAACAAACAAACAAAAAACACTGGAAAGCCAGTCATTTATTTTGAGTTGTGAGGCTTTTTAGTTCACAAGCAGCAAGAGTTGCTCTTAGAACAGTCATTACAAATTGTCTTCTACAGCCAACAGTCATTGCTTATGGCCATAGCACTCTTAGGAATCCCGAGCTTGTGCGCTTAGTTAATACTTGGAATGGAGACTGCCAGGGAACACTAGGCGCTGTAAGCCATTGAGCTTAAGGCTCCGATTGTGAAGATTGTAGCTACAGTCATTTAAACACAAGAGGAGATCAAAACTTTTAAAAAAATAAACAAATAAACAATAAATGAATAAAAAATAAACAAAGAAATAAAAAAACAAAAATACAAAAAACACTGGAAAGCCAGTCATTTATTTTGAGTTTTGAGGCTTTTTAGTTTACAAGCAGCTCTGTAACAAGAGTTACTCTTAGAACAGGCATTACAAATAGTCTTCTACAGCCAACAGTCATTGCTTATGGCCGTAGCACTCTTAGGAATCCCGAGCTTGTGCGCTTAGTTAATACTTGGAATTGAGACTGCCAGGGAACACTAGGCGCTGTAAGCTTTTTAGCTTAAGGCTCCGATTGTGAAGATTGTAGCTACAGTCATTTAAACACAAGAGGAGATCAAAACTTTTAAAAAATAAACAAATAAACAATAAATGAATAAAAAATAAACAAACAAATAAAAAAACAAACAAACAAAAAACACTGGAAAGCCAGTCATTTATTTTGAGTTGTGAGGCTTTTTAGTTCACAAGCAGCAAGAGTTGCTCTTAGAACAGTCATTACAAATTGTCTTCTACAGCCAACAGTCATTGCTTATGGCCATAGCACTCTTAGGAATCCCGAGCTTGTGCGCTTAGTTAATACTTGGAATGGAGACTGCCAGGGAACACTAGGCGCTGTAAGCCATTGAGCTTAAGGCTCCGATTGTGAAGATTGTAGCTACAGTCATTTAAACACAAGAGGAGATCAAAACTTTTAAAAAAATAAACAAATAAACAATAAATGAATAAAAAATAAACAAAGAAATAAAAAAACAAATAAACAAAAAACACTGGAAAGCCAGTCATTTATTTTGAGTTTTGAGGCTTTTTAGTTTACAAGCAGCTCTGTAACAAGAGTTACTCTTAGAACAGGCATTACAAATAGTCTTCTACAGCCAACAGTCATTGCTTATGGCCGTAGCACTCTTAGGAATCCCGAGCTTGTGCGCTTAGTTAATACTTGGAATTGAGACTGCCAGGGAACACTAGGCGCTGTAAGCTTTTTAGCTTAAGGCTCCGATTGTGAAGATTGTAGCTACAGTCATTTAAACACAAGAGGAGATCAAAACTTTTAAAAAATAAACAAATAAACAATAAATGAATAAAAAATAAACAAACAAATAAAAAAACAAACAAACAAAAAACACTGGAAAGCCAGTCATTTATTTTGAGTTGTGAGGCTTTTTAGTTCACAAGCAGCAAGAGTTGCTCTTAGAACAGTCATTACAAATTGTCTTCTACAGCCAACAGTCATTGCTTATGGCCATAGCACTCTTAGGAATCCCGAGCTTGTGCGCTTAGTTAATACTTGGAATGGAGACTGCCAGGGAACACTAGGCGCTGTAAGCCATTGAGCTTAAGGCTCCGATTGTGAAGATTGTAGCTACAGTCATTTAAACACAAGAGGAGATCAAAACTTTTAAAAAATAAACAAATAAACAATAAATGAATAAAAAATAAACAAAGAAATAAAAAACAAATAAACAAAAAACACTGGAAAGCCAGTCATTTATTTTGAGTTTTGAGGCTTTTTAGTTTACAAGCAGCTCTGTAACAAGAGTTACTCTTAGAACAGGCATTACAAATAGTCTTCTACAGCCAACAGTCATTGCTTATGGCCGTAGCACTCTTAGGAATCCCGAGCTTGTGCGCTTAGTTAATACTTGGAATTGAGACTGCCAGGGAACACTAGGCGCTGTAAGCTTTTTAGCTTAAGGCTCCGATTGTGAAGATTGTAGCTACAGTCATTTAAACACAAGAGGAGATCAAAACTTTTAAAAAATAAACAAATAAACAATAAATGAATAAAAAATAAACAAACAAATAAAAAAACAAACAAACAAAAAACACTGGAAAGCCAGTCATTTATTTTGAGTTGTGAGGCTTTTTAGTTCACAAGCAGCAAGAGTTGCTCTTAGAACAGTCATTACAAATTGTCTTCTACAGCCAACAGTCATTGCTTATGGCCATAGCACTCTTAGGAATCCCGAGCTTGTGCGCTTAGTTAATACTTGGAATGGAGACTGCCAGGGAACACTAGGCGCTGTAAGCCATTGAGCTTAAGGCTCCGATTGTGAAGATTGTAGCTACAGTCATTTAAACACAAGAGGAGATCAAAACTTTTAAAAAATAAACAAATAAACAATAAATGAATAAAAAATAAACAAAGAAATAAAAAACAAATAAACAAAAAACACTGGAAAGCCAGTCATTTATTTTGAGTTTTGAGGCTTTTTAGTTTACAAGCAGCTCTGTAACAAGAGTTACTCTTAGAACAGGCATTACAAATAGTCTTCTACAGCCAACAGTCATTGCTTATGGCCGTAGCACTCTTAGGAATCCCGAGCTTGTGCGCTTAGTTAATACTTGGAATGGAGACTGCCAGGGAACACTAGGCGCTGTAAGCCATTGAGCTTAAGGCTCCGATTGTGAAGATTGTAGCTACAGTCATTTAAACACAAGAGGAGATCAAAACTTTTAAAAAAATAAACAAATAAACAATAAATGAATAAAAAATAAACAAAGAAATAAAAAAACAAATAAACAAAAAACACTGGAAAGCCAGTCATTTATTTTGAGTTTTGAGGCTTTTTAGTTTACAAGCAGCTCTGTAACAAGAGTTACTCTTAGAACAGGCATTACAAATAGTCTTCTACAGCCAACAGTCATTGCTTATGGCCGTAGCACTCTTAGGAATCCCGAGCTTGTGCGCTTAGTTAATACTTGGAATGGAGACTGCCAGGGAACACTAGGCGCTGTAAGCTTTTTAGCTTAAGGCTCCGATTGTGAAGATTGTAGCTACAGTCATTTAAACACAAGAGGGGATCAAAACTTTTAAAAAATAAACAAATAAACAATAAATGAATAAAAAATAAACAAACAAATAAAAAAACAAATAAACAAAAAACACTGGAAAGCCAGTCATTTATTTTGAGTTTTGAGGCTTTTTAGTTTACAAGCAGCTCTGTAACAAGAGTTACTCTTAGAACAGGCATTACAAATAGTCTTCTACAGCCAACAGTCATTGCTTATGGCCGTAGCACTCTTAGGAATCCCGAGCTTGTGCGCTTAGTTAATACTTGGAATTGAGACTGCCAGGGAACACTAGGCGCTGTAAGCTTTTTAGCTTAAGGCTCCGATTGTGAAGATTGTAGCTACAGTCATTTAAACACAAGAGGAGATCAAAACTTTTAAAAAATAAACAAATAAACAATAAATGAATAAAAAATAAACAAACAAATAAAAAAACAAACAAACAAAAAACACTGGAAAGCCAGTCATTTATTTTGAGTTGTGAGGCTTTTTAGTTCACAAGCAGCAAGAGTTGCTCTTAGAACAGTCATTACAAATTGTCTTCTACAGCCAACAGTCATTGCTTATGGCCATAGCACTCTTAGGAATCCCGAGCTTGTGCGCTTAGTTAATACTTGGAATGGAGACTGCCAGGGAACACTAGGCGCTGTAAGCCATTGAGCTTAAGGCTCCGATTGTGAAGATTGTAGCTACAGTCATTTAAACACAAGAGGAGATCAAAACTTTTAAAAAAATAAACAAATAAACAATAAATGAATAAAAAATAAACAAAGAAATAAAAAAACAAATAAACAAAAAACACTGGAAAGCCAGTCATTTATTTTGAGTTTTGAGGCTTTTTAGTTTACAAGCAGCTCTGTAACAAGAGTTACTCTTAGAACAGGCATTACAAATAGTCTTCTACAGCCAACAGTCATTGCTTATGGCCGTAGCACTCTTAGGAATCCCGAGCTTGTGCGCTTAGTTAATACTTGGAATTGAGACTGCCAGGGAACACTAGGCGCTGTAAGCTTTTTAGCTTAAGGCTCCGATTGTGAAGATTGTAGCTACAGTCATTTAAACACAAGAGGAGATCAAAACTTTTAAAAAATAAACAAATAAACAATAAATGAATAAAAAATAAACAAACAAATAAAAAAACAAACAAACAAAAAACACTGGAAAGCCAGTCATTTATTTTGAGTTGTGAGGCTTTTTAGTTCACAAGCAGCAAGAGTTGCTCTTAGAACAGTCATTACAAATTGTCTTCTACAGCCAACAGTCATTGCTTATGGCCATAGCACTCTTAGGAATCCCGAGCTTGTGCGCTTAGTTAATACTTGGAATGGAGACTGCCAGGGAACACTAGGCGCTGTAAGCCATTGAGCTTAAGGCTCCGATTGTGAAGATTGTAGCTACAGTCATTTAAACACAAGAGGAGATCAAAACTTTTAAAAAATAAACAAATAAACAATAAATGAATAAAAAATAAACAAAGAAATAAAAAACAAATAAACAAAAAACACTGGAAAGCCAGTCATTTATTTTGAGTTTTGAGGCTTTTTAGTTTACAAGCAGCTCTGTAACAAGAGTTACTCTTAGAACAGGCATTACAAATAGTCTTCTACAGCCAACAGTCATTGCTTATGGCCGTAGCACTCTTAGGAATCCCGAGCTTGTGCGCTTAGTTAATACTTGGAATTGAGACTGCCAGGGAACACTAGGCGCTGTAAGCTTTTTAGCTTAAGGCTCCGATTGTGAAGATTGTAGCTACAGTCATTTAAACACAAGAGGGGATCAAAACTTTTAAAAAATAAACAAATAAACAATAAATGAATAAAAAATAAACAAACAAATAAAAAATCAAACAAACAAAAAACACTGGAAAGCCAGTCATTTATTTTGAGTTGTGAGGCTTTTTAGTTCACAAGCAGCAAGAGTTGCTCTTAGAACAGTCATTACAAACTGTCTTCTACAGCCAACAGTCATTGCTTATGGCCATAGCACTCTTAGGAATCCTGAGCTTGTGCGCTTAGTTAATACTTGGAATGGAGACTGCCAGGGAACACTAGGCGCTGTAAGCCATTGAGCTTAAGACTCCGATTGTGAAGATTGTAGCTACAGTCATTTAAACACAAGAGGAGATCAAAACTTTTAAAAATTAAACAAATAAACAATAAATGAATAAAAAATAAACAAACAAATAAAAAAACAAATAAACAAAAAACACTGGAAAGCCAGTCATTTATTTTGAGTTTTGAGGCTTTTTAGTTTACAAGCAGCTCTGTAACAAGAGTTACTCTTAGAACAGGCATTACAAATAGTCTTCTACAGCCAACAGTCATTGCTTATGGCCGTAGCACTCTTAGGAATCCCGAGCTTGTGCGCTTAGTTAATACTTGGAATGGAGACTGCCAGAGAACACTAGGCGCTGTAAGCCATTGAGCTTAAGGCTCCGATTGTGAAGATTGTAGCTACAGTCATTTAAACACAAGAGGAGATCAAAACTTTTAAAAATTAAACAAATAAACAATAAATGAATAAAAAATAAACAAACAAATAAAAAAACAAATAAACAAAAAACACTGGAAAGCCAGTCATTTATTTTGAGTTTTGAGGCTTTTTAGTTTACAAGCAGCTCTGTAACAAGAGTTACTCTTAGAACAGGCATTACAAATAGTCTTCTACAGCCAACAGTCATTGCTTATGGCCGTAGCACTCTTAGGAATCCCGAGCTTGTGCGCTTAGTTAATACTTGGAATTGAGACTGCCAGGGAACACTAGGCGCTGTAAGCTTTTTAGCTTAAGGCTCCGATTGTGAAGATTGTAGCTACAGTCATTTAAACACAAGAGGGGATCAAAACTTTTAAAAAATAAACAAATAAACAATAAATGAATAAAAAATAAACAAACAAATAAAAAAACAAATAAACAAAAAACACTGGAAAGCCAGTCATTTATTTTGAGTTTTGAGGCTTTTTAGTTTACAAGCAGCTCTGTAACAAGAGTTACTCTTAGAACAGGCATTACAAATAGTCTTCTACAGCCAACAGTCATTGCTTATGGCCGTAGCACTCTTAGGAATCCCGAGCTTGTGCGCTTAGTTAATACTTGGAATTGAGACTGCCAGGGAACACTAGGCGCTGTAAGCTTTTTAGCTTAAGGCTCCGATTGTGAAGATTGTAGCTACAGTCATTTAAACACAAGAGGAGATCAAAACTTTTAAAAAAATAAACAAATAAACAATAAATGAATAAAAAATAAACAAACAAATAAAAAAAACAAACAAACAAAAAACACTGGAAAGCCAGTCATTTATTTTGAGTTGTGAGGCTTTTTAGTTCACAAGCAGCAAGAGTTGCTCTTAGAACAGTCATTACAAATTGTCTTCTACAGCCAACAGTCATTGCTTATGGCCGTAGCACTCTTAGGAATCCCGAGCTTGTGCGCTTAGTTAATACTTGGAATGGAGACTGCCAGGGAACACTAGGCGCTGTAAGCCATTGAGCTTAAGGCTCCGATTGTGAAGATTGTAGCTACAGTCATTTAAACACAAGAGGAGATCAAAACTTTTAAAAAATAAACAAATAAACAATAAATGAATAAAAAATAAACAAAGAAATAAAAAACAAATAAACAAAAAACACTGGAAAGCCAGTCATTTATTTTGAGTTTTGAGGCTTTTTAGTTTACAAGCAGCTCTGTAACAAGAGTTACTCTTAGAACAGGCATTACAAATAGTCTTCTACAGCCAACAGTCATTGCTTATGGCCGTAGCACTCTTAGGAATCCCGAGCTTGTGCGCTTAGTTAATACTTGGAATGGAGACTGCCAGGGAACACTAGACGCTGTAAGCCATTGAGCTTAAGGCTCCGATTGTGAAGATTGTAGCTACAGTCATTTAAACACAAGAGGAGATCAAAACTTTTAAAAAAATAAACAAATAAACAATAAATGAATAAAAAATAAACAAAGAAATAAAAAAACAAATAAACAAAAAACACTGGAAAGCCAGTCATTTATTTTGAGTTTTGAGGCTTTTTAGTTTACAAGCAGCTCTGTAACAAGAGTTACTCTTAGAACAGGCATTACAAATAGTCTTCTACAGCCAACAGTCATTGCTTATGGCCGTAGCACTCTTAGGAATCCCGAGCTTGTGCGCTTAGTTAATACTTGGAATTGAGACTGCCAGGGAACACTAGGCGCTGTAAGCTTTTTAGCTTAAGGCTCCGATTGTGAAGATTGTAGCTACAGTCATTTAAACACAAGAGGGGATCCAAACTTTTAAAAAATAAACAAATAAACAATAAATGAATAAAAAATAAACAAACAAATAAAAAAACAAACAAACAAAAAACACTGGAAAGCCAGTCATTTATTTTGAGTTGTGAGGCTTTTTAGTTCACAAGCAGCAAGAGTTGCTCTTAGAACAGTCATTACAAATTGTCTTCTACAGCCAACAGTCATTGCTTATGGCCATAGCACTCTTAGGAATCCCGAGCTTGTGCGCTTAGTTAATACTTGGAATTGAGACTGCCAGGGAACACTAGGCGCTGTAAGCTTTTTAGCTTAAGGCTCCGATTGTGAAGATTGTAGCTACAGTCATTTAAACACAAGAGGGGATCCAAACTTTTAAAAAATAAACAAATAAACAATAAATGAATAAAAAATAAACAAACAAATAAAAAAACAAACAAACAAAAAACACTGGAAAGCCAGTCATTTATTTTGAGTTGTGAGGCTTTTTAGTTCACAAGCAGCAAGAGTTGCTCTTAGAACAGTCATTACAAATTGTCTTCTACAGCCAACAGTCATTGCTTATGGCCATAGCACTCTTAGGAATCCCGAGCTTGTGCGCTTAGTTAATACTTGGAATGGAGACTGCCAGGGAACACTAGGCGCTGTAAGCCATTGAGCTTAAGGCTCCGATTGTGAAGATTGTAGCTACAGTCATTTAAACACAAGAGGAGATCAAAACTTTTAAAAAATAAACAAATAAACAATAAATGAATAAAAAATAAACAAAGAAATAAAAAAACAAATAAACAAAAAACACTGGAAAGCCAGTCATTTATTTTGAGTTTTGAGGCTTTTTAGTTTACAAGCAGCTCTGTAACAAGAGTTACTCTTAGAACAGGCATTACAAATAGTCTTCTACAGCCAACAGTCATTGCTTATGGCCGTAGCACTCTTAGGAATCCCGAGCTTGTGCGCTTAGTTAATACTTGGAATGGAGACTGCCAGAGAACACTAGGCGCTGTAAGCCATTGAGCTTAAGGCTCCGATTGTGAAGATTGTAGCTACAGTCATTTAAACACAAGAGGAGATCAAAACTTTTAAAAATTAAACAAATAAACAATAAATGAATAAAAAATAAACAAACAAATAAAAAAACAAATAAATAAAAAACACTGGAAAGCCAGTCATTTATTTTGAGTTTTGAGGCTTTTTAGTTTACAAGCAGCTCTGTAACAAGAGTTACTCTTAGAACAGGCATTACAAATAGTCTTCTACAGCCAACAGTCATTGCTTATGGCCGTAGCACTCTTAGGAATCCCGAGCTTGTGCGCTTAGTTAATACTTGGAATTGAGACTGCCAGGGAACACTAGGCGCTGTAAGCTTTTTAGCTTAAGGCTCCGATTGTGAAGATTGTAGCTACAGTCATTTAAACACAAGAGGGGATCAAAACTTTTAAAAAATAAACAAATAAACAATAAATGAATAAAAAATAAACAAACAAATAAAAAAACAAATAAACAAAAAACACTGGAAAGCCAGTCATTTATTTTGAGTTTTGAGGCTTTTTAGTTTACAAGCAGCTCTGTAACAAGAGTTACTCTTAGAACAGGCATTACAAATAGTCTTCTACAGCCAACAGTCATTGCTTATGGCCGTAGCACTCTTAGGAATCCCGAGCTTGTGCGCTTAGTTAATACTTGGAATTGAGACTGCCAGGGAACACTAGGCGCTGTAAGCTTTTTAGCTTAAGGCTCCGATTGTGAAGATTGTAGCTACAGTCATTTAAACACAAGAGGAGATCAAAACTTTTAAAAAAATAAACAAATAAACAATAAATGAATAAAAAATAAACAAACAAATAAAAAAAACAAACAAACAAAAAGCACTGGAAAGCCAGTCATTTATTTTGAGTTGTGAGGCTTTTTAGTTCACAAGCAGCAAGAGTTGCTCTTAGAACAGTCATTACAAATTGTCTTCTACAGCCAACAGTCATTGCTTATGGCCATAGCACTCTTAGGAATCCCGAGCTTGTGCGCTTAGTTAATACTTGGAATGGAGACTGCCAGGGAACACTAGGCGCTGTAAGCCATTGAGCTTAAGGCTCCGATTGTGAAGATTGTAGCTACAGTCATTTAAACACAAGAGGGGATCAAAACTTTTAAAAAATAAACAAATAAACAATAAATGAATAAAAAATAAACAAACAAATAAAAAAACAAATAAACAAAAAACACTGGAAAGCCAGTCATTTATTTTGAGTTTTGAGGCTTTTTAGTTTACAAGCAGCTCTGTAACAAGAGTTACTCTTAGAACAGGCATTACAAATAGTCTTCTACAGCCAACAGTCATTGCTTATGGCCGTAGCACTCTTAGGAATCCCGAGCTTGTGCGCTTAGTTAATACTTGGAATTGAGACTGCCAGGGAACACTAGGCGCTGTAAGCTTTTTAGCTTAAGGCTCCGATTGTGAAGATTGTAGCTACAGTCATTTAAACACAAGAGGAGATCAAAACTTTTAAAAAAATAAACAAATAAACAATAAATGAATAAAAAATAAACAAACAAATAAAAAAAACAAACAAACAAAAAGCACTGGAAAGCCAGTCATTTATTTTGAGTTGTGAGGCTTTTTAGTTCACAAGCAGCAAGAGTTGCTCTTAGAACAGTCATTACAAATTGTCTTCTACAGCCAACAGTCATTGCTTATGGCCATAGCACTCTTAGGAATCCCGAGCTTGTGCGCTTAGTTAATACTTGGAATGGAGACTGCCAGGGAACACTAGGCGCTGTAAGCCATTGAGCTTAAGGCTCCGATTGTGAAGATTGTAGCTACAGTCATTTAAACACAAGAGGGGATCAAAACTTTTAAAAAATAAACAAATAAACAATAAATGAATAAAAAATAAACAAACAAATAAAAAAACAAATAAACAAAAAACACTGGAAAGCCAGTCATTTATTTTGAGTTTTGAGGCTTTTTAGTTTACAAGCAGCTCTGTAACAAGAGTTACTCTTAGAACAGGCATTACAAATAGTCTTCTACAGCCAACAGTCATTGCTTATGGCCGTAGCACTCTTAGGAATCCCGAGCTTGTGCGCTTAGTTAATACTTGGAATTGAGACTGCCAGGGAACACTAGGCGCTGTAAGCTTTTTAGCTTAAGGCTCCGATTGTGAAGATTGTAGCTACAGTCATTTAAACACAAGAGGGGATCAAAACTTTTAAAAAATAAACAAATAAACAATAAATGAATAAAAAATAAACAAACAAATAAAAAAACAAATAAACAAAAAACACTGGAAAGCCAGTCATTTATTTTGAGTTTTGAGGCTTTTTAGTTTACAAGCAGCTCTGTAACAAGAGTTACTCTTAGAACAGGCATTACAAATAGTCTTCTACAGCCAACAGTCATTGCTTATGGCCGTAGCACTCTTAGGAATCCCGAGCTTGTGCGCTTAGTTAATACTTGGAATTGAGACTGCCAGGGAACACTAGGCGCTGTAAGCTTTTTAGCTTAAGGCTCCGATTGTGAAGATTGTAGCTACAGTCATTTAAACACAAGAGGAGATCAAAACTTTTAAAAAAATAAACAAATAAACAATAAATGAATAAAAAATAAACAAACAAATAAAAAAAACAAACAAACAAAAAGCACTGGAAAGCCAGTCATTTATTTTGAGTTGTGAGGCTTTTTAGTTCACAAGCAGCAAGAGTTGCTCTTAGAACAGTCATTACAAATTGTCTTCTACAGCCAACAGTCATTGCTTATGGCCATAGCACTCTTAGGAATCCCGAGCTTGTGCGCTTAGTTAATACTTGGAATGGAGACTGCCAGGGAACACTAGGCGCTGTAAGCCATTGAGCTTAAGGCTCCGATTGTGAAGATTGTAGCTACAGTCATTTAAACACAAGAGGGGATCAAAACTTTTAAAAAATAAACAAATAAACAATAAATGAATAAAAAATAAACAAACAAATAAAAAAACAAATAAACAAAAAACACTGGAAAGCCAGTCATTTATTTTGAGTTTTGAGGCTTTTTAGTTTACAAGCAGCTCTGTAACAAGAGTTACTCTTAGAACAGGCATTACAAATAGTCTTCTACAGCCAACAGTCATTGCTTATGGCCGTAGCACTCTTAGGAATCCCGAGCTTGTGCGCTTAGTTAATACTTGGAATTGAGACTGCCAGGGAACACTAGGCGCTGTAAGCTTTTTAGCTTAAGGCTCCGATTGTGAAGATTGTAGCTACAGTCATTTAAACACAAGAGGAGATCAAAACTTTTAAAAAAATAAACAAATAAACAATAAATGAATAAAAAATAAACAAACAAATAAAAAAAACAAACAAACAAAAAGCACTGGAAAGCCAGTCATTTATTTTGAGTTGTGAGGCTTTTTAGTTCACAAGCAGCAAGAGTTGCTCTTAGAACAGTCATTACAAATTGTCTTCTACAGCCAACAGTCATTGCTTATGGCCATAGCACTCTTAGGAATCCCGAGCTTGTGCGCTTAGTTAATACTTGGAATGGAGACTGCCAGGGAACACTAGGCGCTGTAAGCCATTGAGCTTAAGGCTCCGATTGTGAAGATTGTAGCTACAGTCATTTAAACACAAGAGGGGATCAAAACTTTTAAAAAATAAACAAATAAACAATAAATGAATAAAAAATAAACAAACAAATAAAAAAACAAATAAACAAAAAACACTGGAAAGCCAGTCATTTATTTTGAGTTGTGAGGCTTTTTAGTTCACAAGCAGCAAGAGTTGCTCTTAGAACAGTCATTACAAATTGTCTTCTACAGCCAACAGTCATTGCTTATGGCCATAGCACTCTTAGGAATCCCGAGCTTGTGCGCTTAGTTAATACTTGGAATGGAGACTGCCAGGGAACACTAGGCGCTGTAAGCCATTGAGCTTAAGGCTCCGATTGTGAAGATTGTAGCTACAGTCATTTAAACACAAGAGGAGATCAAAACTTTTAAAAAATAAACAAATAAACAATAAATGAATAAAAAATAAACAAAGAAATAAAAAACAAATAAACAAAAAACACTGGAAAGCCAGTCATTTATTTTGAGTTTTGAGGCTTTTTAGTTTACAAGCAGCTCTGTAACAAGAGTTACTCTTAGAACAGGCATTACAAATAGTCTTCTACAGCCAACAGTCATTGCTTATGGCCGTAACACTCTTAGGAATCCCGAGCTTGTGCGCTTAGTTAATACTTGGAATTGAGACTGCCAGGGAACACTAGGCGCTGTAAGCTTTTTAGCTTAAGGCTCCGATTGTGAAGATTGTAGCTACAGTCATTTAAACACAAGAGGAGATCAAAACTTTTAAAAAATAAACAAATAAACAATAAATGAATAAAAAATAAACAAACAAATAAAAAAACAAACAAACAAAAAACACTGGAAAGCCAGTCATTTATTTTGAGTTGTGAGGCTTTTTAGTTCACAAGCAGCAAGAGTTGCTCTTAGAACAGTCATTACAAATTGTCTTCTACAGCCAACAGTCATTGCTTATGGCCATAGCACTCTTAGGAATCCCGAGCTTGTGCGCTTAGTTAATACTTGGAATGGAGACTGCCAGGGAACACTAGGCGCTGTAAGCCATTGAGCTTAAGGCTCCGATTGTGAAGATTGTAGCTACAGTCATTTAAACACAAGAGGAGATCAAAACTTTTAAAAAATAAACAAATAAACAATAAATGAATAAAAAATAAACAAAGAAATAAAAAACAAATAAACAAAAAACACTGGAAAGCCAGTCATTTATTTTGAGTTTTGAGGCTTTTTAGTTTACAAGCAGCTCTGTAACAAGAGTTACTCTTAGAACAGGCATTACAAATAGTCTTCTACAGCCAACAGTCATTGCTTATGGCCGTAGCACTCTTAGGAATCCCGAGCTTGTGCGCTTAGTTAATACTTGGAATTGAGACTGCCAGGGAACACTAGGCGCTGTAAGCTTTTTAGCTTAAGGCTCCGATTGTGAAGATTGTAGCTACAGTCATTTAAACACAAGAGGGGATCAAAACTTTTAAAAAATAAACAAATAAACAATAAATGAATAAAAAATAAACAAACAAATAAAAAATCAAACAAACAAAAAACACTGGAAAGCCAGTCATTTATTTTGAGTTGTGAGGCTTTTTAGTTCACAAGCAGCAAGAGTTGCTCTTAGAACAGTCATTACAAATTGTCTTCTACAGCCAACAGTCATTGCTTATGGCCATAGCACTCTTAGGAATCCTGAGCTTGTGCGCTTAGTTAATACTTGGAATGGAGACTGCCAGGGAACACTAGGCGCTGTAAGCTTTTTAGCTTAAGGCTCCGATTGTGAAGATTGTAGCTACAGTCATTTAAACACAAGAGGAGATCAAAACTTTAAAAAAATAAACAAATAAACAATAAATGAATAAAAAATAAACAAACAAATAAAAAAACAAACAAACAAAAAACACTGGAAAGCCAGTCATTTATTTTGAGTTGTGAGGCTTTTTAGTTCACAAGCAGCAAGAGTTGCTCTTAGAACAGTCATTACAAATTGTCTTCTACAGCCAACAGTCATTGCTTATGGCCATAGCACTCTTAGGAATCCCGAGCTTGTGCGCTTAGTTAATACTTGGAATGGAGACTGCCAGGGAACACTAGGCGCTGTAAGCCATTGAGCTTAAGGCTCCGATTGTGAAGATTGTAGCTACAGTCATTTAAACACAAGAGGAGATCAAAACTTTTAAAAAATAAACAAATAAACAATAAATGAATAAAAAATAAACAAAGAAATAAAAAAACAAATAAACAAAAAACACTGGAAAGCCAGTCATTTATTTTGAGTTTTGAGGCTTTTTAGTTTACAAGCAGCTCTGTAACAAGAGTTACTCTTAGAACAGGCATTACAAATAGTCTTCTACAGCCAACAGTCATTGCTTATGGCCGTAGCACTCTTAGGAATCCCGAGCTTGTGCGCTTAGTTAATACTTGGAATGGAGACTGCCAGAGAACACTAGGCGCTGTAAGCCATTGAGCTTAAGGCTCCGATTGTGAAGATTGTAGCTACAGTCATTTAAACACAAGAGGAGATCAAAACTTTTAAAAATTAAACAAATAAACAATAAATGAATAAAAAATAAACAAACAAATAAAAAAACAAATAAATAAAAAACACTGGAAAGCCAGTCATTTATTTTGAGTTTTGAGGCTTTTTAGTTTACAAGCAGCTCTGTAACAAGAGTTACTCTTAGAACAGGCATTACAAATAGTCTTCTACAGCCAACAGTCATTGCTTATGGCCGTAGCACTCTTAGGAATCCCGAGCTTGTGCGCTTAGTTAATACTTGGAATTGAGACTGCCAGGGAACACTAGGCGCTGTAAGCTTTTTAGCTTAAGGCTCCGATTGTGAAGATTGTAGCTACAGTCATTTAAACACAAGAGGGGATCAAAACTTTTAAAAAATAAACAAATAAACAATAAATGAATAAAAAATAAACAAACAAATAAAAAAACAAATAAACAAAAAACACTGGAAAGCCAGTCATTTATTTTGAGTTTTGAGGCTTTTTAGTTTACAAGCAGCTCTGTAACAAGAGTTACTCTTAGAACAGGCATTACAAATAGTCTTCTACAGCCAACAGTCATTGCTTATGGCCGTAGCACTCTTAGGAATCCCGAGCTTGTGCGCTTAGTTAATACTTGGAATTGAGACTGCCAGGGAACACTAGGCGCTGTAAGCTTTTTAGCTTAAGGCTCCGATTGTGAAGATTGTAGCTACAGTCATTTAAACACAAGAGGAGATCAAAACTTTTTAAAAAATAAACAAATAAACAATAAATGAATAAAAAATAAACAAACAAATAAAAAAAACAAACAAACAAAAAGCACTGGAAAGCCAGTCATTTATTTTGAGTTGTGAGGCTTTTTAGTTCACAAGCAGCAAGAGTTGCTCTTAGAACAGTCATTACAAATTGTCTTCTACAGCCAACAGTCATTGCTTATGGCCATAGCACTCTTAGGAATCCCGAGCTTGTGCGCTTAGTTAATACTTGGAATGGAGACTGCCAGGGAACACTAGGCGCTGTAAGCCATTGAGCTTAAGGCTCCGATTGTGAAGATTGTAGCTACAGTCATTTAAACACAAGAGGAGATCAAAACTTTAAAAAAATAAACAAATGAACAATAAATGAATAAAAAATAAACAAAGAAATAAAAAACAAATAAACAAAAAACACTGGAAAGCCAGTCATTTATTTTGAGTTTTGAGGCTTTTTAGTTTACAAGCAGCTCTGTAACAAGAGTTACTCTTAGAACAGGCATTACAAATAGTCTTCTACAGCCAACAGTCATTGCTTATGGCCGTAGCACTCTTAGGAATCCCGAGCTTGTGCGCTTAGTTAATACTTGGAATGGAGACTGCCAGAGAACACTAGGCGCTGTAAGCCATTGAGCTTAAGGCTCCGATTGTGAAGATTGTAGCTACAGTCATTTAAACACAAGAGGAGATCAAAACTTTTAAAAATTAAACAAATAAACAATAAATGAATAAAAAATAAACAAACAAATAAAAAAACAAATAAATAAAAAACACTGGAAAGCCAGTCATTTATTTTGAGTTTTGAGGCTTTTTAGTTTACAAGCAGCTCTGTAACAAGAGTTACTCTTAGAACAGGCATTACAAATAGTCTTCTACAGCCAACAGTCATTGCTTATGGCCGTAGCACTCTTAGGAATCCCGAGCTTGTGCGCTTAGTTAATACTTGGAATTGAGACTGCCAGGGAACACTAGGCGCTGTAAGCTTTTTAGCTTAAGGCTCCGATTGTGAAGATTGTAGCTACAGTCATTTAAACACAAGAGGGGATCAAAACTTTTAAAAAATAAACAAATAAACAATAAATGAATAAAAAATAAACAAACAAATAAAAAAACAAATAAACAAAAAACACTGGAAAGCCAGTCATTTATTTTGAGTTTTGAGGCTTTTTAGTTTACAAGCAGCTCTGTAACAAGAGTTACTCTTAGAACAGGCATTACAAATAGTCTTCTACAGCCAACAGTCATTGCTTATGGCCGTAGCACTCTTAGGAATCCCGAGCTTGTGCGCTTAGTTAATACTTGGAATTGAGACTGCCAGGGAACACTAGGCGCTGTAAGCTTTTTAGCTTAAGGCTCCGATTGTGAAGATTGTAGCTACAGTCATTTAAACACAAGAGGAGATCAAAACTTTTAAAAAAATAAACAAATAAACAATAAATGAATAAAAAATAAACAAACAAATAAAACAAACAAACAAACAAAAAGCACTGGAAAGCCAGTCATTTATTTTGAGTTGTGAGGCTTTTTAGTTCACAAGCAGCAAGAGTTGCTCTTAGAACAGTCATTACAAATTGTCTTCTACAGCCAACAGTCATTGCTTATGGCCATAGCACTCTTAGGAATCCCGAGCTTGTGCGCTTAGTTAATACTTGGAATGGAGACTGCCAGGGAACACTAGGCGCTGTAAGCCATTGAGCTTAAGGCTCCGATTGTGAAGATTGTAGCTACAGTCATTTAAACACAAGAGGAGATCAAAACTTTTAAAAAATAAACAAATAAACAATAAATGAATAAAAAATAAACAAAGAAATAAAAAACAAATAAACAAAAAACACTGGAAAGCCAGTCATTTATTTTGAGTTTTGAGGCTTTTTAGTTTACAAGCAGCTCTGTAACAAGAGTTACTCTTAGAACAGGCATTACAAATAGTCTTCTACAGCCAACAGTCATTGCTTATGGCCGTAACACTCTTAGGAATCCCGAGCTTGTGCGCTTAGTTAATACTTGGAATTGAGACTGCCAGGGAACACTAGGCGCTGTAAGCTTTTTAGCTTAAGGCTCCGATTGTGAAGATTGTAGCTACAGTCATTTAAACACAAGAGGAGATCAAAACTTTTAAAAAATAAACAAATAAACAATAAATGAATAAAAAATAAACAAACAAATAAAAAAACAAACAAACAAAAAACACTGGAAAGCCAGTCATTTATTTTGAGTTGTGAGGCTTTTTAGTTCACAAGCAGCAAGAGTTGCTCTTAGAACAGTCATTACAAATTGTCTTCTACAGCCAACAGTCATTGCTTATGGCCATAGCACTCTTAGGAATCCCGAGCTTGTGCGCTTAGTTAATACTTGGAATGGAGACTGCCAGGGAACACTAGGCGCTGTAAGCCATTGAGCTTAAGGCTCCGATTGTGAAGATTGTAGCTACAGTCATTTAAACACAAGAGGAGATCAAAACTTTTAAAAAATAAACAAATAAACAATAAATGAATAAAAAATAAACAAAGAAATAAAAAACAAATAAACAAAAAACACTGGAAAGCCAGTCATTTATTTTGAGTTTTGAGGCTTTTTAGTTTACAAGCAGCTCTGTAACAAGAGTTACTCTTAGAACAGGCATTACAAATAGTCTTCTACAGCCAACAGTCATTGCTTATGGCCGTAACACTCTTAGGAATCCCGAGCTTGTGCGCTTAGTTAATACTTGGAATTGAGACTGCCAGGGAACACTAGGCGCTGTAAGCTTTTTAGCTTAAGGCTCCGATTGTGAAGATTGTAGCTACAGTCATTTAAACACAAGAGGAGATCAAAACTTTTAAAAAATAAACAAATAAACAATAAATGAATAAAAAATAAACAAACAAATAAAAAAACAAACAAACAAAAAACACTGGAAAGCCAGTCATTTATTTTGAGTTGTGAGGCTTTTTAGTTCACAAGCAGCAAGAGTTGCTCTTAGAACAGTCATTACAAATTGTCTTCTACAGCCAACAGTCATTGCTTATGGCCATAGCACTCTTAGGAATCCCGAGCTTGTGCGCTTAGTTAATACTTGGAATGGAGACTGCCAGGGAACACTAGGCGCTGTAAGCCATTGAGCTTAAGGCTCCGATTGTGAAGATTGTAGCTACAGTCATTTAAACACAAGAGGAGATCAAAACTTTTAAAAAATAAACAAATAAACAATAAATGAATAAAAAATAAACAAAGAAATAAAAAACAAATAAACAAAAAACACTGGAAAGCCAGTCATTTATTTTGAGTTTTGAGGCTTTTTAGTTTACAAGCAGCTCTGTAACAAGAGTTACTCTTAGAACAGGCATTACAAATAGTCTTCTACAGCCAACAGTCATTGCTTATGGCCGTAGCACTCTTAGGAATCCCGAGCTTGTGCGCTTAGTTAATACTTGGAATTGAGACTGCCAGGGAACACTAGGCGCTGTAAGCTTTTTAGCTTAAGGCTCCGATTGTGAAGATTGTAGCTACAGTCATTTAAACACAAGAGGAGATCAAAACTTTTAAAAAAATAAACAAATAAACAATAAATGAATAAAAAATAAACAAACAAATAAAAAAAAAAAACAAACAAAAAACACTGGAAAGCCAGTCATTTATTTTGAGTTGTGAGGCTTTTTAGTTCACAAGCAGCAAGAGTTGCTCTTAGAACAGTCATTACAAATTGTCTTCTACAGCCAACAGTCATTGCTTATGGCCATAGCACTCTTAGGAATCCCGAGCTTGTGCGCTTAGTTAATACTTGGAATGGAGACTGCCAGGGAACACTAGGCGCTGTAAGCCATTGAGCTTAAGGCTCCGATTGTGAAGATTGTAGCTACAGTCATTTAAACACAAGAGGAGATCAAAACTTTTAAAAAATAAACAAATAAACAATAAATGAATAAAAAATAAACAAAGAAATAAAAAACAAATAAACAAAAAACACTGGAAAGCCAGTCATTTATTTTGAGTTTTGAGGCTTTTTAGTTTACAAGCAGCTCTGTAACAAGAGTTACTCTTAGAACAGGCATTACAAATAGTCTTCTACAGCCAACAGTCATTGCTTATGGCCGTAGCACTCTTAGGAATCCCGAGCTTGTGCGCTTAGTTAATACTTGGAATTGAGACTGCCAGGGAACACTAGGCGCTGTAAGCTTTTTAGCTTAAGGCTCCGATTGTGAAGATTGTAGCTACAGTCATTTAAACACAAGAGGAGATCAAAACTTTTAAAAAATAAACAAATAAACAATAAATGAATAAAAAATAAACAAACAAATAAAAAAACAAACAAACAAAAAACACTGGAAAGCCAGTCATTTATTTTGAGTTGTGAGGCTTTTTAGTTCACAAGCAGCAAGAGTTGCTCTTAGAACAGTCATTACAAATTGTCTTCTACAGCCAACAGTCATTGCTTATGGCCATAGCACTCTTAGGAATCCCGAGCTTGTGCGCTTAGTTAATACTTGGAATGGAGACTGCCAGGGAACACTAGGCGCTGTAAGCCATTGAGCTTAAGGCTCCGATTGTGAAGATTGTAGCTACAGTCATTTAAACACAAGAGGAGATCAAAACTTTTAAAAAAATAAACAAATAAACAATAAATGAATAAAAAATAAACAAAGAAATAAAAAAACAAATAAACAAAAAACACTGGAAAGCCAGTCATTTATTTTGAGTTTTGAGGCTTTTTAGTTTACAAGCAGCTCTGTAACAAGAGTTACTCTTAGAACAGGCATTACAAATAGTCTTCTACAGCCAACAGTCATTGCTTATGGCCGTAGCACTCTTAGGAATCCCGAGCTTGTGCGCTTAGTTAATACTTGGAATTGAGACTGCCAGGGAACACTAGGCGCTGTAAGCTTTTTAGCTTAAGGCTCCGATTGTGAAGATTGTAGCTACAGTCATTTAAACACAAGAGGAGATCAAAACTTTTAAAAAATAAACAAATAAACAATAAATGAATAAAAAATAAACAAACAAATAAAAAAACAAACAAACAAAAAACACTGGAAAGCCAGCCATTTATTTTGAGTTGTGAGGCTTTTTAGTCCACAAGCAGCAAGAGTTGCTCTTAGAACAGTCATTACAAATTGTCTTCTACAGCCAACAGTCATTGCTTATGGCCATAGCACTCTTAGGAATCCCGAGCTTGTGCGCTTAGTTAATACTTGGAATGGAGACTGCCAGGGAACACTAGGCGCTGTAAGCCATTGAGCTTAAGGCTCCGATTGTGAAGATTGTAGCTACAGTCATTTAAACACAAGAGGAGATCAAAACTTTAAAAAAATAAACAAATGAACAATAAATGAATAAAAAATAAACAAAGAAATAAAAAACAAATAAACAAAAAACACTGGAAAGCCAGTCATTTATTTTGAGTTTTGAGGCTTTTTAGTTTACAAGCAGCTCTGTAACAAGAGTTACTCTTAGAACAGGCATTACAAATAGTCTTCTACAGCCAACAGTCATTGCTTATGGCCGTAGCACTCTTAGGAATCCCGAGCTTGTGCGCTTAGTTAATACTTGGAATGGAGACTGCCAGAGAACACTAGGCGCTGTAAGCCATTGAGCTTAAGGCTCCGATTGTGAAGATTGTAGCTACAGTCATTTAAACACAAGAGGAGATCAAAACTTTTAAAAATTAAACAAATAAACAATAAATGAATAAAAAATAAACAAACAAATAAAAAAACAAATAAATAAAAAACACTGGAAAGCCAGTCATTTATTTTGAGTTTTGAGGCTTTTTAGTTTACAAGCAGCTCTGTAACAAGAGTTACTCTTAGAACAGGCATTACAAATAGTCTTCTACAGCCAACAGTCATTGCTTATGGCCGTAGCACTCTTAGGAATCCCGAGCTTGTGCGCTTAGTTAATACTTGGAATTGAGACTGCCAGGGAACACTAGGCGCTGTAAGCTTTTTAGCTTAAGGCTCCGATTGTGAAGATTGTAGCTACAGTCATTTAAACACAAGAGGGGATCAAAACTTTTAAAAAATAAACAAATAAACAATAAATGAATAAAAAATAAACAAACAAATAAAAAAACAAATAAACAAAAAACACTGGAAAGCCAGTCATTTATTTTGAGTTTTGAGGCTTTTTAGTTTACAAGCAGCTCTGTAACAAGAGTTACTCTTAGAACAGGCATTACAAATAGTCTTCTACAGCCAACAGTCATTGCTTATGGCCGTAGCACTCTTAGGAATCCCGAGCTTGTGCGCTTAGTTAATACTTGGAATTGAGACTGCCAGGGAACACTAGGCGCTGTAAGCTTTTTAGCTTAAGGCTCCGATTGTGAAGATTGTAGCTACAGTCATTTAAACACAAGAGGAGATCAAAACTTTTAAAAAATAAACAAATAAACAATAAATGAATAAAAAATAAACAAACAAATAAAAAAACAAACAAACAAAAAACACTGGAAAGCCAGTCATTTATTTTGAGTTGTGAGGCTTTTTAGTTCACAAGCAGCAAGAGTTGCTCTTAGAACAGTCATTACAAATTGTCTTCTACAGCCAACAGTCATTGCTTATGGCCATAGCACTCTTAGGAATCCCGAGCTTGTGCGCTTAGTTAATACTTGGAATGGAGACTGCCAGGGAACACTAGGCGCTGTAAGCCATTGAGCTTAAGGCTCCGATTGTGAAGATTGTAGCTACAGTCATTTAAACACAAGAGGAGATCAAAACTTTTAAAAAATAAACAAATAAACAATAAATGAATAAAAAATAAACAAAGAAATAAAAAACAAATAAACAAAAAACACTGGAAAGCCAGTCATTTATTTTGAGTTTTGAGGCTTTTTAGTTTACAAGCAGCTCTGTAACAAGAGTTACTCTTAGAACAGGCATTACAAATAGTCTTCTACAGCCAACAGTCATTGCTTATGGCCGTAGCACTCTTAGGAATCCCGAGCTTGTGCGCTTAGTTAATACTTGGAATTGAGACTGCCAGGGAACACTAGGCGCTGTAAGCTTTTTAGCTTAAGGCTCCGATTGTGAAGATTGTAGCTACAGTCATTTAAACACAAGAGGAGATCAAAACTTTTAAAAAAATAAACAAATAAACAATAAATGAATAAAAAATAAACAAACAAATAAAAAAAAAAAACAAACAAAAAACACTGGAAAGCCAGTCATTTATTTTGAGTTGTGAGGCTTTTTAGTTCACAAGCAGCAAGAGTTGCTCTTAGAACAGTCATTACAAATTGTCTTCTACAGCCAACAGTCATTGCTTATGGCCATAGCACTCTTAGGAATCCCGAGCTTGTGCGCTTAGTTAATACTTGGAATGGAGACTGCCAGGGAACACTAGGCGCTGTAAGCCATTGAGCTTAAGGCTCCGATTGTGAAGATTGTAGCTACAGTCATTTAAACACAAGAGGAGATCAAAACTTTTAAAAAATAAACAAATAAACAATAAATGAATAAAAAATAAACAAAGAAATAAAAAACAAATAAACAAAAAACACTGGAAAGCCAGTCATTTATTTTGAGTTTTGAGGCTTTTTAGTTTACAAGCAGCTCTGTAACAAGAGTTACTCTTAGAACAGGCATTACAAATAGTCTTCTACAGCCAACAGTCATTGCTTATGGCCGTAGCACTCTTAGGAATCCCGAGCTTGTGCGCTTAGTTAATACTTGGAATTGAGACTGCCAGGGAACACTAGGCGCTGTAAGCTTTTTAGCTTAAGGCTCCGATTGTGAAGATTGTAGCTACAGTCATTTAAACACAAGAGGAGATCAAAACTTTTAAAAAATAAACAAATAAACAATAAATGAATAAAAAATAAACAAACAAATAAAAAAACAAACAAACAAAAAACACTGGAAAGCCAGTCATTTATTTTGAGTTGTGAGGCTTTTTAGTTCACAAGCAGCAAGAGTTGCTCTTAGAACAGTCATTACAAATTGTCTTCTACAGCCAACAGTCATTGCTTATGGCCATAGCACTCTTAGGAATCCCGAGCTTGTGCGCTTAGTTAATACTTGGAATGGAGACTGCCAGGGAACACTAGGCGCTGTAAGCCATTGAGCTTAAGGCTCCGATTGTGAAGATTGTAGCTACAGTCATTTAAACACAAGAGGAGATCAAAACTTTTAAAAAAATAAACAAATAAACAATAAATGAATAAAAAATAAACAAAGAAATAAAAAAACAAATAAACAAAAAACACTGGAAAGCCAGTCATTTATTTTGAGTTTTGAGGCTTTTTAGTTTACAAGCAGCTCTGTAACAAGAGTTACTCTTAGAACAGGCATTACAAATAGTCTTCTACAGCCAACAGTCATTGCTTATGGCCGTAGCACTCTTAGGAATCCCGAGCTTGTGCGCTTAGTTAATACTTGGAATTGAGACTGCCAGGGAACACTAGGCGCTGTAAGCTTTTTAGCTTAAGGCTCCGATTGTGAAGATTGTAGCTACAGTCATTTAAACACAAGAGGAGATCAAAACTTTTAAAAAATAAACAAATAAACAATAAATGAATAAAAAATAAACAAACAAATAAAAAAACAAACAAACAAAAAACACTGGAAAGCCAGCCATTTATTTTGAGTTGTGAGGCTTTTTAGTCCACAAGCAGCAAGAGTTGCTCTTAGAACAGTCATTACAAATTGTCTTCTACAGCCAACAGTCATTGCTTATGGCCATAGCACTCTTAGGAATCCCGAGCTTGTGCGCTTAGTTAATACTTGGAATGGAGACTGCCAGGGAACACTAGGCGCTGTAAGCCATTGAGCTTAAGGCTCCGATTGTGAAGATTGTAGCTACAGTCATTTAAACACAAGAGGAGATCAAAACTTTTAAAAAATAAACAAATAAACAATAAATGAATAAAAAATAAACAAAGAAATAAAAAACAAATAAACAAAAAACACTGGAAAGCCAGTCATTTATTTTGAGTTTTGAGGCTTTTTAGTTTACAAGCAGCTCTGTAACAAGAGTTACTCTTAGAACAGGCATTACAAATAGTCTTCTACAGCCAACAGTCATTGCTTATGGCCGTAGCACTCTTAGGAATCCCGAGCTTGTGCGCTTAGTTAATACTTGGAATTGAGACTGCCAGGGAACACTAGGCGCTGTAAGCTTTTTAGCTTAAGGCTCCGATTGTGAAGATTGTAGCTACAGTCATTTAAACACAAGAGGGGATCAAAACTTTTAAAAAATAAACAAATAAACAATAAATGAATAAAAAATAAACAAACAAATAAAAAATCAAACAAACAAAAAACACTGGAAAGCCAGTCTTTTATTTTGAGTTGTGAGGCTTTTTAGTTCACAAGCAGCAAGAGTTGCTCTTAGAACAGTCATTACAAACTGTCTTCTACAGCCAACAGTCATTGCTTATGGCCATAGCACTCTTAGGAATCCTGAGCTTGTGCGCTTAGTTAATACTTGGAATGGAGACTGCCAGGGAACACTAGGCGCTGTAAGCCATTGAGCTTAAGACTCCGATTGTGAAGATTGTAGCTACAGTCATTTAAACACAAGAGGAGATCAAAACTTTTAAAAAATAAACAAATAAACAATAAATGAATAAAAAATAAACAAAGAAATAAAAAAACAAATAAACAAAAAACACTGGAAAGCCAGTCATTTATTTTGAGTTTTGAGGCTTTTTAGTTTACAAGCAGCTCTGTAACAAGAGTTACTCTTAGAACAGGCATTACAAATAGTCTTCTACAGCCAACAGTCATTGCTTATGGCCGTAGCACTCTTAGGAATCCCGAGCTTGTGCGCTTAGTT
Organism: Hoplias malabaricus; assembly: GCF_029633855.1. NCBI lineage: Eukaryota > Metazoa > Chordata > Actinopteri > Characiformes > Erythrinidae > Hoplias > Hoplias malabaricus. The sequence continues at coordinate 17,155,151 of NC_089811.1, read as the reverse complement.
AATACTTGGAATGGAGACTGCCAGAGAACACTAGGCGCTGTAAGCCATTGAGCTTAAGGCTCCGATTGTGAAGATTGTAGCTACAGTCATTTAAACACAAGAGGAGATCAAAACTTTTAAAAATTAAACAAATAAACAATAAATGAATAAAAAATAAACAAACAAATAAAAAAACAAATAAACAAAAAACACTGGAAAGCCAGTCATTTATTTTGAGTTTTGAGGCTTTTTAGTTTACAAGCAGCTCTGTAACAAGAGTTACTCTTAGAACAGGCATTACAAATAGTCTTCTACAGCCAACAGTCATTGCTTATGGCCGTAGCACTCTTAGGAATCCCGAGCTTGTGCGCTTAGTTAATACTTGGAATTGAGACTGCCAGGGAACACTAGGCGCTGTAAGCTTTTTAGCTTAAGGCTCCGATTGTGAAGATTGTAGCTACAGTCATTTAAACACAAGAGGGGATCAAAACTTTTAAAAAATAAACAAATAAACAATAAATGAATAAAAAATAAACAAACAAATAAAAAAACAAATAAACAAAAAACACTGGAAAGCCAGTCATTTATTTTGAGTTTTGAGGCTTTTTAGTTTACAAGCAGCTCTGTAACAAGAGTTACTCTTAGAACAGGCATTACAAATAGTCTTCTACAGCCAACAGTCATTGCTTATGGCCGTAGCACTCTTAGGAATCCCGAGCTTGTGCGCTTAGTTAATACTTGGAATTGAGACTGCCAGGGAACACTAGGCGCTGTAAGCTTTTTAGCTTAAGGCTCCGATTGTGAAGATTGTAGCTACAGTCATTTAAACACAAGAGGAGATCAAAACTTTTAAAAAAATAAACAAATAAACAATAAATGAATAAAAAATAAACAAACAATTAAAAAAAACAAACAAACAAAAAACACTGGAAAGCCAGTCATTTATTTTGAGTTGTGAGGCTTTTTAGTTCACAAGCAGCAAGAGTTGCTCTTAGAACAGTCATTACAAATTGTCTTCTACAGCCAACAGTCATTGCTTATGGCCGTAGCACTCTTAGGAATCCCGAGCTTGTGCGCTTAGTTAATACTTGGAATGGAGACTGCCAGGGAACACTAGGCGCTGTAAGCCATTGAGCTTAAGGCTCCGATTGTGAAGATTGTAGCTACAGTCATTTAAACACAAGAGGAGATCAAAACTTTTAAAAAATAAACAAATAAACAATAAATGAATAAAAAATAAACAAAGAAATAAAAAACAAATAAACAAAAAACACTGGAAAGCCAGTCATTTATTTTGAGTTTTGAGGCTTTTTAGTTTACAAGCAGCTCTGTAACAAGAGTTACTCTTAGAACAGGCATTACAAATAGTCTTCTACAGCCAACAGTCATTGCTTATGGCCGTAGCACTCTTAGGAATCCCGAGCTTGTGCGCTTAGTTAATACTTGGAATGGAGACTGCCAGGGAACACTAGACGCTGTAAGCCATTGAGCTTAAGGCTCCGATTGTGAAGATTGTAGCTACAGTCATTTAAACACAAGAGGAGATCAAAACTTTTAAAAAAATAAACAAATAAACAATAAATGAATAAAAAATAAACAAAGAAATAAAAAAACAAATAAACAAAAAACACTGGAAAGCCAGTCATTTATTTTGAGTTTTGAGGCTTTTTAGTTTACAAGCAGCTCTGTAACAAGAGTTACTCTTAGAACAGGCATTACAAATAGTCTTCTACAGCCAACAGTCATTGCTTATGGCCGTAGCACTCTTAGGAATCCCGAGCTTGTGCGCTTAGTTAATACTTGGAATTGAGACTGCCAGGGAACACTAGGCGCTGTAAGCTTTTTAGCTTAAGGCTCCGATTGTGAAGATTGTAGCTACAGTCATTTAAACACAAGAGGGGATCCAAACTTTTAAAAAATAAACAAATAAACAATAAATGAATAAAAAATAAACAAACAAATAAAAAAACAAACAAACAAAAAACACTGGAAAGCCAGTCATTTATTTTGAGTTGTGAGGCTTTTTAGTTCACAAGCAGCAAGAGTTGCTCTTAGAACAGTCATTACAAATTGTCTTCTACAGCCAACAGTCATTGCTTATGGCCATAGCACTCTTAGGAATCCCGAGCTTGTGCGCTTAGTTAATACTTGGAATTGAGACTGCCAGGGAACACTAGGCGCTGTAAGCTTTTTAGCTTAAGGCTCCGATTGTGAAGATTGTAGCTACAGTCATTTAAACACAAGAGGGGATCCAAACTTTTAAAAAATAAACAAATAAACAATAAATGAATAAAAAATAAACAAACAAATAAAAAAACAAACAAACAAAAAACACTGGAAAGCCAGTCATTTATTTTGAGTTGTGAGGCTTTTTAGTTCACAAGCAGCAAGAGTTGCTCTTAGAACAGTCATTACAAATTGTCTTCTACAGCCAACAGTCATTGCTTATGGCCATAGCACTCTTAGGAATCCCGAGCTTGTGCGCTTAGTTAATACTTGGAATGGAGACTGCCAGGGAACACTAGGCGCTGTAAGCCATTGAGCTTAAGGCTCCGATTGTGAAGATTGTAGCTACAGTCATTTAAACACAAGAGGAGATCAAAACTTTTAAAAAATAAACAAATAAACAATAAATGAATAAAAAATAAACAAACAAATAAAAAAACAAATAAACAAAAAACACTGGAAAGCCAGTCATTTATTTTGAGTTTTGAGGCTTTTTAGTTTACAAGCAGCTCTGTAACAAGAGTTACTCTTAGAACAGGCATTACAAATAGTCTTCTACAGCCAACAGTCATTGCTTATGGCCGTAGCACTCTTAGGAATCCCGAGCTTGTGCGCTTAGTTAATACTTGGAATTGAGACTGCCAGGGAACACTAGGCGCTGTAAGCTTTTTAGCTTAAGGCTCCGATTGTGAAGATTGTAGCTACAGTCATTTAAACACAAGAGGAGATCAAAACTTTTAAAAAAATAAACAAATAAACAATAAATGAATAAAAAATAAACAAACAAATAAAAAAAACAAACAAACAAAAAGCACTGGAAAGCCAGTCATTTATTTTGAGTTGTGAGGCTTTTTAGTTCACAAGCAGCAAGAGTTGCTCTTAGAACAGTCATTACAAATTGTCTTCTACAGCCAACAGTCATTGCTTATGGCCATAGCACTCTTAGGAATCCCGAGCTTGTGCGCTTAGTTAATACTTGGAATGGAGACTGCCAGGGAACACTAGGCGCTGTAAGCCATTGAGCTTAAGGCTCCGATTGTGAAGATTGTAGCTACAGTCATTTAAACACAAGAGGAGATCAAAACTTTTAAAAAATAAACAAATAAACAATAAATGAATAAAAAATAAACAAAGAAATAAAAAACAAATAAACAAAAAACACTGGAAAGCCAGTCATTTATTTTGAGTTTTGAGGCTTTTTAGTTTACAAGCAGCTCTGTAACAAGAGTTACTCTTAGAACAGGCATTACAAATAGTCTTCTACAGCCAACAGTCATTGCTTATGGCCGTAACACTCTTAGGAATCCCGAGCTTGTGCGCTTAGTTAATACTTGGAATTGAGACTGCCAGGGAACACTAGGCGCTGTAAGCTTTTTAGCTTAAGGCTCCGATTGTGAAGATTGTAGCTACAGTCATTTAAACACAAGAGGAGATCAAAACTTTTAAAAAATAAACAAATAAACAATAAATGAATAAAAAATAAACAAACAAATAAAAAAACAAACAAACAAAAAACACTGGAAAGCCAGTCATTTATTTTGAGTTGTGAGGCTTTTTAGTTCACAAGCAGCAAGAGTTGCTCTTAGAACAGTCATTACAAATTGTCTTCTACAGCCAACAGTCATTGCTTATGGCCATAGCACTCTTAGGAATCCCGAGCTTGTGCGCTTAGTTAATACTTGGAATGGAGACTGCCAGGGAACACTAGGCGCTGTAAGCCATTGAGCTTAAGGCTCCGATTGTGAAGATTGTAGCTACAGTCATTTAAACACAAGAGGAGATCAAAACTTTTAAAAAATAAACAAATAAACAATAAATGAATAAAAAATAAACAAAGAAATAAAAAACAAATAAACAAAAAACACTGGAAAGCCAGTCATTTATTTTGAGTTTTGAGGCTTTTTAGTTTACAAGCAGCTCTGTAACAAGAGTTACTCTTAGAACAGGCATTACAAATAGTCTTCTACAGCCAACAGTCATTGCTTATGGCCGTAGCACTCTTAGGAATCCCGAGCTTGTGCGCTTAGTTAATACTTGGAATTGAGACTGCCAGGGAACACTAGGCGCTGTAAGCTTTTTAGCTTAAGGCTCCGATTGTGAAGATTGTAGCTACAGTCATTTAAACACAAGAGGGGATCAAAACTTTTAAAAAATAAACAAATAAACAATAAATGAATAAAAAATAAACAAACAAATAAAAAATCAAACAAACAAAAAACACTGGAAAGCCAGTCATTTATTTTGAGTTGTGAGGCTTTTTAGTTCACAAGCAGCAAGAGTTGCTCTTAGAACAGTCATTACAAATTGTCTTCTACAGCCAACAGTCATTGCTTATGGCCATAGCACTCTTAGGAATCCTGAGCTTGTGCGCTTAGTTAATACTTGGAATGGAGACTGCCAGGGAACACTAGGCGCTGTAAGCTTTTTAGCTTAAGGCTCCGATTGTGAAGATTGTAGCTACAGTCATTTAAACACAAGAGGAGATCAAAACTTTTAAAAAATAAACAAATAAACAATAAATGAATAAAAAATAAACAAACAAATAAAAAAACAAACAAACAAAAAACACTGGAAAGCCAGTCATTTATTTTGAGTTGTGAGGCTTTTTAGTTCACAAGCAGCAAGAGTTGCTCTTAGAACAGTCATTACAAATTGTCTTCTACAGCCAACAGTCATTGCTTATGGCCATAGCACTCTTAGGAATCCCGAGCTTGTGCGCTTAGTTAATACTTGGAATGGAGACTGCCAGGGAACACTAGGCGCTGTAAGCCATTGAGCTTAAGGCTCCGATTGTGAAGATTGTAGCTACAGTCATTTAAACACAAGAGGAGATCAAAACTTTTAAAAAAATAAACAAATAAACAATAAATGAATAAAAAATAAACAAAGAAATAAAAAAACAAATAAACAAAAAACACTGGAAAGCCAGTCATTTATTTTGAGTTTTGAGGCTTTTTAGTTTACAAGCAGCTCTGTAACAAGAGTTACTCTTAGAACAGGCATTACAAATAGTCTTCTACAGCCAACAGTCATTGCTTATGGCCGTAGCACTCTTAGGAATCCCGAGCTTGTGCGCTTAGTTAATACTTGGAATTGAGACTGCCAGGGAACACTAGGCGCTGTAAGCTTTTTAGCTTAAGGCTCCGATTGTGAAGATTGTAGCTACAGTCATTTAAACACAAGAGGGGATCCAAACTTTTAAAAAATAAACAAATAAACAATAAATGAATAAAAAATAAACAAACAAATAAAAAAACAAACAAACAAAAAACACTGGAAAGCCAGTCATTTATTTTGAGTTGTGAGGCTTTTTAGTTCACAAGCAGCAAGAGTTGCTCTTAGAACAGTCATTACAAATTGTCTTCTACAGCCAACAGTCATTGCTTATGGCCATAGCACTCTTAGGAATCCCGAGCTTGTGCGCTTAGTTAATACTTGGAATTGAGACTGCCAGGGAACACTAGGCGCTGTAAGCTTTTTAGCTTAAGGCTCCGATTGTGAAGATTGTAGCTACAGTCATTTAAACACAAGAGGGGATCCAAACTTTTAAAAAATAAACAAATAAACAATAAATGAATAAAAAATAAACAAACAAATAAAAAAACAAACAAACAAAAAACACTGGAAAGCCAGTCATTTATTTTGAGTTGTGAGGCTTTTTAGTTCACAAGCAGCAAGAGTTGCTCTTAGAACAGTCATTACAAATTGTCTTCTACAGCCAACAGTCATTGCTTATGGCCATAGCACTCTTAGGAATCCCGAGCTTGTGCGCTTAGTTAATACTTGGAATGGAGACTGCCAGGGAACACTAGGCGCTGTAAGCCATTGAGCTTAAGGCTCCGATTGTGAAGATTGTAGCTACAGTCATTTAAACACAAGAGGAGATCAAAACTTTTAAAAAATAAACAAATAAACAATAAATGAATAAAAAATAAACAAACAAATAAAAAAACAAATAAACAAAAAACACTGGAAAGCCAGTCATTTATTTTGAGTTTTGAGGCTTTTTAGTTTACAAGCAGCTCTGTAACAAGAGTTACTCTTAGAACAGGCATTACAAATAGTCTTCTACAGCCAACAGTCATTGCTTATGGCCGTAGCACTCTTAGGAATCCCGAGCTTGTGCGCTTAGTTAATACTTGGAATTGAGACTGCCAGGGAACACTAGGCGCTGTAAGCTTTTTAGCTTAAGGCTCCGATTGTGAAGATTGTAGCTACAGTCATTTAAACACAAGAGGAGATCAAAACTTTTAAAAAAATAAACAAATAAACAATAAATGAATAAAAAATAAACAAACAAATAAAAAAAACAAACAAACAAAAAGCACTGGAAAGCCAGTCATTTATTTTGAGTTGTGAGGCTTTTTAGTTCACAAGCAGCAAGAGTTGCTCTTAGAACAGTCATTACAAATTGTCTTCTACAGCCAACAGTCATTGCTTATGGCCATAGCACTCTTAGGAATCCCGAGCTTGTGCGCTTAGTTAATACTTGGAATGGAGACTGCCAGGGAACACTAGGCGCTGTAAGCCATTGAGCTTAAGGCTCCGATTGTGAAGATTGTAGCTACAGTCATTTAAACACAAGAGGAGATCAAAACTTTTAAAAAATAAACAAATAAACAATAAATGAATAAAAAATAAACAAAGAAATAAAAAACAAATAAACAAAAAACACTGGAAAGCCAGTCATTTATTTTGAGTTTTGAGGCTTTTTAGTTTACAAGCAGCTCTGTAACAAGAGTTACTCTTAGAACAGGCATTACAAATAGTCTTCTACAGCCAACAGTCATTGCTTATGGCCGTAACACTCTTAGGAATCCCGAGCTTGTGCGCTTAGTTAATACTTGGAATTGAGACTGCCAGGGAACACTAGGCGCTGTAAGCTTTTTAGCTTAAGGCTCCGATTGTGAAGATTGTAGCTACAGTCATTTAAACACAAGAGGAGATCAAAACTTTTAAAAAATAAACAAATAAACAATAAATGAATAAAAAATAAACAAACAAATAAAAAAACAAACAAACAAAAAACACTGGAAAGCCAGTCATTTATTTTGAGTTGTGAGGCTTTTTAGTTCACAAGCAGCAAGAGTTGCTCTTAGAACAGTCATTACAAATTGTCTTCTACAGCCAACAGTCATTGCTTATGGCCATAGCACTCTTAGGAATCCCGAGCTTGTGCGCTTAGTTAATACTTGGAATGGAGACTGCCAGGGAACACTAGGCGCTGTAAGCCATTGAGCTTAAGGCTCCGATTGTGAAGATTGTAGCTACAGTCATTTAAACACAAGAGGAGATCAAAACTTTTAAAAAATAAACAAATAAACAATAAATGAATAAAAAATAAACAAAGAAATAAAAAACAAATAAACAAAAAACACTGGAAAGCCAGTCATTTATTTTGAGTTTTGAGGCTTTTTAGTTTACAAGCAGCTCTGTAACAAGAGTTACTCTTAGAACAGGCATTACAAATAGTCTTCTACAGCCAACAGTCATTGCTTATGGCCGTAGCACTCTTAGGAATCCCGAGCTTGTGCGCTTAGTTAATACTTGGAATTGAGACTGCCAGGGAACACTAGGCGCTGTAAGCTTTTTAGCTTAAGGCTCCGATTGTGAAGATTGTAGCTACAGTCATTTAAACACAAGAGGGGATCAAAACTTTTAAAAAATAAACAAATAAACAATAAATGAATAAAAAATAAACAAACAAATAAAAAATCAAACAAACAAAAAACACTGGAAAGCCAGTCATTTATTTTGAGTTGTGAGGCTTTTTAGTTCACAAGCAGCAAGAGTTGCTCTTAGAACAGTCATTACAAATTGTCTTCTACAGCCAACAGTCATTGCTTATGGCCATAGCACTCTTAGGAATCCTGAGCTTGTGCGCTTAGTTAATACTTGGAATGGAGACTGCCAGGGAACACTAGGCGCTGTAAGCTTTTTAGCTTAAGGCTCCGATTGTGAAGATTGTAGCTACAGTCATTTAAACACAAGAGGAGATCAAAACTTTTAAAAAATAAACAAATAAACAATAAATGAATAAAAAATAAACAAACAAATAAAAAAACAAACAAACAAAAAACACTGGAAAGCCAGTCATTTATTTTGAGTTGTGAGGCTTTTTAGTTCACAAGCAGCAAGAGTTGCTCTTAGAACAGTCATTACAAATTGTCTTCTACAGCCAACAGTCATTGCTTATGGCCATAGCACTCTTAGGAATCCCGAGCTTGTGCGCTTAGTTAATACTTGGAATGGAGACTGCCAGGGAACACTAGGCGCTGTAAGCCATTGAGCTTAAGGCTCCGATTGTGAAGATTGTAGCTACAGTCATTTAAACACAAGAGGAGATCAAAACTTTTAAAAAATAAACAAATAAACAATAAATGAATAAAAAATAAACAAAGAAATAAAAAACAAATAAACAAAAAACACTGGAAAGCCAGTCATTTATTTTGAGTTTTGAGGCTTTTTAGTTTACAAGCAGCTCTGTAACAAGAGTTACTCTTAGAACAGGCATTACAAATAGTCTTCTACAGCCAACAGTCATTGCTTATGGCCGTAGCACTCTTAGGAATCCCGAGCTTGTGCGCTTAGTTAATACTTGGAATTGAGACTGCCAGGGAACACTAGGCGCTGTAAGCTTTTTAGCTTAAGGCTCCGATTGTGAAGATTGTAGCTACAGTCATTTAAACACAAGAGGGGATCAAAACTTTTAAAAAATAAACAAATAAACAATAAATGAATAAAAAATAAACAAACAAATAAAAAATCAAACAAACAAAAAACACTGGAAAGCCAGTCATTTATTTTGAGTTGTGAGGCTTTTTAGTTCACAAGCAGCAAGAGTTGCTCTTAGAACAGTCATTACAAATTGTCTTCTACAGCCAACAGTCATTGCTTATGGCCATAGCACTCTTAGGAATCCTGAGCTTGTGCGCTTAGTTAATACTTGGAATGGAGACTGCCAGGGAACACTAGGCGCTGTAAGCTTTTTAGCTTAAGGCTCCGATTGTGAAGATTGTAGCTACAGTCATTTAAACACAAGAGGAGATCAAAACTTTTAAAAAAATAAACAAATAAACAATAAATGAATAAAAAATAAACAAACAAATAAAAAAAACAAACAAACAAAAAGCACTGGAAAGCCAGTCATTTATTTTGAGTTGTGAGGCTTTTTAGTTCACAAGCAGCAAGAGTTGCTCTTAGAACAGTCATTACAAATTGTCTTCTACAGCCAACAGTCATTGCTTATGGCCATAGCACTCTTAGGAATCCCGAGCTTGTGCGCTTAGTTAATACTTGGAATGGAGACTGCCAGGGAACACTAGGCGCTGTAAGCCATTGAGCTTAAGGCTCCGATTGTGAAGATTGTAGCTACAGTCATTTAAACACAAGAGGAGATCAAAACTTTTAAAAAATAAACAAATAAACAATAAATGAATAAAAAATAAACAAAGAAATAAAAAACAAATAAACAAAAAACACTGGAAAGCCAGTCATTTATTTTGAGTTTTGAGGCTTTTTAGTTTACAAGCAGCTCTGTAACAAGAGTTACTCTTAGAACAGGCATTACAAATAGTCTTCTACAGCCAACAGTCATTGCTTATGGCCGTAACACTCTTAGGAATCCCGAGCTTGTGCGCTTAGTTAATACTTGGAATTGAGACTGCCAGGGAACACTAGGCGCTGTAAGCTTTTTAGCTTAAGGCTCCGATTGTGAAGATTGTAGCTACAGTCATTTAAACACAAGAGGAGATCAAAACCTTTAAAAAATAAACAAATAAACAATAAATGAATAAAAAATAAACAAACAAATAAAAAAACAAACAAACAAAAAACACTGGAAAGCCAGTCATTTATTTTGAGTTGTGAGGCTTTTTAGTTCACAAGCAGCAAGAGTTGCTCTTAGAACAGTCATTACAAATTGTCTTCTACAGCCAACAGTCATTGCTTATGGCCATAGCACTCTTAGGAATCCCGAGCTTGTGCGCTTAGTTAATACTTGGAATGGAGACTGCCAGGGAACACTAGGCGCTGTAAGCCATTGAGCTTAAGGCTCCGATTGTGAAGATTGTAGCTACAGTCATTTAAACACAAGAGGAGATCAAAACTTTTAAAAAATAAACAAATAAACAATAAATGAATAAAAAATAAACAAAGAAATAAAAAACAAATAAACAAAAAACACTGGAAAGCCAGTCATTTATTTTGAGTTTTGAGGCTTTTTAGTTTACAAGCAGCTCTGTAACAAGAGTTACTCTTAGAACAGGCATTACAAATAGTCTTCTACAGCCAACAGTCATTGCTTATGGCCGTAGCACTCTTAGGAATCCCGAGCTTGTGCGCTTAGTTAATACTTGGAATTGAGACTGCCAGGGAACACTAGGCGCTGTAAGCTTTTTAGCTTAAGGCTCCGATTGTGAAGATTGTAGCTACAGTCATTTAAACACAAGAGGGGATCAAAACTTTTAAAAAATAAACAAATAAACAATAAATGAATAAAAAATAAACAAACAAATAAAAAATCAAACAAACAAAAAACACTGGAAAGCCAGTCATTTATTTTGAGTTGTGAGGCTTTTTAGTTCACAAGCAGCAAGAGTTGCTCTTAGAACAGTCATTACAAATTGTCTTCTACAGCCAACAGTCATTGCTTATGGCCATAGCACTCTTAGGAATCCTGAGCTTGTGCGCTTAGTTAATACTTGGAATGGAGACTGCCAGGGAACACTAGGCGCTGTAAGCTTTTTAGCTTAAGGCTCCGATTGTGAAGATTGTAGCTACAGTCATTTAAACACAAGAGGAGATCAAAACTTTTAAAAAATAAACAAATAAACAATAAATGAATAAAAAATAAACAAACAAATAAAAAAACAAACAAACAAAAAACACTGGAAAGCCAGTCATTTATTTTGAGTTGTGAGGCTTTTTAGTTCACAAGCAGCAAGAGTTGCTCTTAGAACAGTCATTACAAATTGTCTTCTACAGCCAACAGTCATTGCTTATGGCCATAGCACTCTTAGGAATCCCGAGCTTGTGCGCTTAGTTAATACTTGGAATGGAGACTGCCAGGGAACACTAGGCGCTGTAAGCCATTGAGCTTAAGGCTCCGATTGTGAAGATTGTAGCTACAGTCATTTAAACACAAGAGGAGATCAAAACTTTTAAAAAATAAACAAATAAACAATAAATGAATAAAAAATAAACAAAGAAATAAAAAACAAATAAACAAAAAACACTGGAAAGCCAGTCATTTATTTTGAGTTTTGAGGCTTTTTAGTTTACAAGCAGCTCTGTAACAAGAGTTACTCTTAGAACAGGCATTACAAATAGTCTTCTACAGCCAACAGTCATTGCTTATGGCCGTAGCACTCTTAGGAATCCCGAGCTTGTGCGCTTAGTTAATACTTGGAATTGAGACTGCCAGGGAACACTAGGCGCTGTAAGCTTTTTAGCTTAAGGCTCCGATTGTGAAGATTGTAGCTACAGTCATTTAAACACAAGAGGGGATCAAAACTTTTAAAAAATAAACAAATAAACAATAAATGAATAAAAAATAAACAAACAAATAAAAAATCAAACAAACAAAAAACACTGGAAAGCCAGTCATTTATTTTGAGTTGTGAGGCTTTTTAGTTCACAAGCAGCAAGAGTTGCTCTTAGAACAGTCATTACAAATTGTCTTCTACAGCCAACAGTCATTGCTTATGGCCATAGCACTCTTAGGAATCCTGAGCTTGTGCGCTTAGTTAATACTTGGAATGGAGACTGCCAGGGAACACTAGGCGCTGTAAGCTTTTTAGCTTAAGGCTCCGATTGTGAAGATTGTAGCTACAGTCATTTAAACACAAGAGGAGATCAAAACTTTTAAAAAATAAACAAATAAACAATAAATGAATAAAAAATAAACAAACAAATAAAAAAACAAACAAACAAAAAACACTGGAAAGCCAGTCATTTATTTTGAGTTGTGAGGCTTTTTAGTTCACAAGCAGCAAGAGTTGCTCTTAGAACAGTCATTACAAATTGTCTTCTACAGCCAACAGTCATTGCTTATGGCCATAGCACTCTTAGGAATCCCGAGCTTGTGCGCTTAGTTAATACTTGGAATGGAGACTGCCAGGGAACACTAGGCGCTGTAAGCCATTGAGCTTAAGGCTCCGATTGTGAAGATTGTAGCTACAGTCATTTAAACACAAGAGGAGATCAAAACTTTTAAAAAATAAACAAATAAACAATAAATGAATAAAAAATAAACAAAGAAATAAAAAAACAAATAAACAAAAAACACTGGAAAGCCAGTCATTTATTTTGAGTTTTGAGGCTTTTTAGTTTACAAGCAGCTCTGTAACAAGAGTTACTCTTAGAACAGGCATTACAAATAGTCTTCTACAGCCAACAGTCATTGCTTATGGCCGTAGCACTCTTAGGAATCCCGAGCTTGTGCGCTTAGTTAATACTTGGAATGGAGACTGCCAGAGAACACTAGGCGCTGTAAGCCATTGAGCTTAAGGCTCCGATTGTGAAGATTGTAGCTACAGTCATTTAAACACAAGAGGAGATCAAAACTTTTAAAAATTAAACAAATAAACAATAAATGAATAAAAAATAAACAAACAAATAAAAAAACAAATAAATAAAAAACACTGGAAAGCCAGTCATTTATTTTGAGTTTTGAGGCTTTTTAGTTTACAAGCAGCTCTGTAACAAGAGTTACTCTTAGAACAGGCATTACAAATAGTCTTCTACAGCCAACAGTCATTGCTTATGGCCGTAGCACTCTTAGGAATCCCGAGCTTGTGCGCTTAGTTAATACTTGGAATTGAGACTGCCAGGGAACACTAGGCGCTGTAAGCTTTTTAGCTTAAGGCTCCGATTGTGAAGATTGTAGCTACAGTCATTTAAACACAAGAGGGGATCAAAACTTTTAAAAAATAAACAAATAAACAATAAATGAATAAAAAATAAACAAACAAATAAAAAAACAAATAAACAAAAAACACTGGAAAGCCAGTCATTTATTTTGAGTTTTGAGGCTTTTTAGTTTACAAGCAGCTCTGTAACAAGAGTTACTCTTAGAACAGGCATTACAAATAGTCTTCTACAGCCAACAGTCATTGCTTATGGCCGTAGCACTCTTAGGAATCCCGAGCTTGTGCGCTTAGTTAATACTTGGAATTGAGACTGCCAGGGAACACTAGGCGCTGTAAGCTTTTTAGCTTAAGGCTCCGATTGTGAAGATTGTAGCTACAGTCATTTAAACACAAGAGGAGATCAAAACTTTTAAAAAAATAAACAAATAAACAATAAATGAATAAAAAATAAACAAACAAATAAAAAAAACAAACAAACAAAAAGCACTGGAAAGCCAGTCATTTATTTTGAGTTGTGAGGCTTTTTAGTTCACAAGCAGCAAGAGTTGCTCTTAGAACAGTCATTACAAATTGTCTTCTACAGCCAACAGTCATTGCTTATGGCCATAGCACTCTTAGGAATCCCGAGCTTGTGCGCTTAGTTAATACTTGGAATGGAGACTGCCAGGGAACACTAGGCGCTGTAAGCCATTGAGCTTAAGGCTCCGATTGTGAAGATTGTAGCTACAGTCATTTAAACACAAGAGGAGATCAAAACTTTTAAAAAATAAACAAATAAACAATAAATGAATAAAAAATAAACAAAGAAATAAAAAACAAATAAACAAAAAACACTGGAAAGCCAGTCATTTATTTTGAGTTTTGAGGCTTTTTAGTTTACAAGCAGCTCTGTAACAAGAGTTACTCTTAGAACAGGCATTACAAATAGTGTTCTACAGCCAACAGTCATTGCTTATGGCCGTAACACTCTTAGGAATCCCGAGCTTGTGCGCTTAGTTAATACTTGGAATTGAGACTGCCAGGGAACACTAGGCGCTGTAAGCTTTTTAGCTTAAGGCTCCGATTGTGAAGATTGTAGCTACAGTCATTTAAACACAAGAGGAGATCAAAACTTTTAAAAAATAAACAAATAAACAATAAATGAATAAAAAATAAACAAACAAATAAAAAAACAAACAAACAAAAAACACTGGAAAGCCAGTCATTTATTTTGAGTTGTGAGGCTTTTTAGTTCACAAGCAGCAAGAGTTGCTCTTAGAACAGTCATTACAAATTGTCTTCTACAGCCAACAGTCATTGCTTATGGCCATAGCACTCTTAGGAATCCCGAGCTTGTGCGCTTAGTTAATACTTGGAATGGAGACTGCCAGGGAACACTAGGCGCTGTAAGCCATTGAGCTTAAGGCTCCGATTGTGAAGATTGTAGCTACAGTCATTTAAACACAAGAGGAGATCAAAACTTTTAAAAAATAAACAAATAAACAATAAATGAATAAAAAATAAACAAAGAAATAAAAAACAAATAAACAAAAAACACTGGAAAGCCAGTCATTTATTTTGAGTTTTGAGGCTTTTTAGTTTACAAGCAGCTCTGTAACAAGAGTTACTCTTAGAACAGGCATTACAAATAGTCTTCTACAGCCAACAGTCATTGCTTATGGCCGTAACACTCTTAGGAATCCCGAGCTTGTGCGCTTAGTTAATACTTGGAATTGAGACTGCCAGGGAACACTAGGCGCTGTAAGCTTTTTAGCTTAAGGCTCCGATTGTGAAGATTGTAGCTACAGTCATTTAAACACAAGAGGAGATCAAAACTTTTAAAAAATAAACAAATAAACAATAAATGAATAAAAAATAAACAAACAAATAAAAAAACAAACAAACAAAAAACACTGGAAAGCCAGTCATTTATTTTGAGTTGTGAGGCTTTTTAGTTCACAAGCAGCAAGAGTTGCTCTTAGAACAGTCATTACAAATTGTCTTCTACAGCCAACAGTCATTGCTTATGGCCATAGCACTCTTAGGAATCCCGAGCTTGTGCGCTTAGTTAATACTTGGAATGGAGACTGCCAGGGAACACTAGGCGCTGTAAGCCATTGAGCTTAAGGCTCCGATTGTGAAGATTGTAGCTACAGTCATTTAAACACAAGAGGAGATCAAAACTTTTAAAAAATAAACAAATAAACAATAAATGAATAAAAAATAAACAAAGAAATAAAAAACAAATAAACAAAAAACACTGGAAAGCCAGTCATTTATTTTGAGTTTTGAGGCTTTTTAGTTTACAAGCAGCTCTGTAACAAGAGTTACTCTTAGAACAGGCATTACAAATAGTCTTCTACAGCCAACAGTCATTGCTTATGGCCGTAGCACTCTTAGGAATCCTGAGCTTGTGCGCTTAGTTAATACTTGGAATGGAGACTGCCAGGGAACACTAGGCGCTGTAAGCTTTTTAGCTTAAGGCTCCGATTGTGAAGATTGTAGCTACAGTCATTTAAACACAAGAGGAGATCAAAACTTTTAAAAAATAAACAAATAAACAATAAATGAATAAAAAATAAACAAACAAATAAAAAAACAAACAAACAAAAAACACTGGAAAGCCAGTCATTTATTTTGAGTTGTGAGGCTTTTTAGTTCACAAGCAGCAAGAGTTGCTCTTAGAACAGTCATTACAAATTGTCTTCTACAGCCAACAGTCATTGCTTATGGCCATAGCACTCTTAGGAATCCCGAGCTTGTGCGCTTAGTTAATACTTGGAATGGAGACTGCCAGGGAACACTAGGCGCTGTAAGCCATTGAGCTTAAGGCTCCGATTGTGAAGATTGTAGCTACAGTCATTTAAACACAAGAGGAGATCAAAACTTTTAAAAAATAAACAAATAAACAATAAATGAATAAAAAATAAACAAAGAAATAAAAAAACAAATAAACAAAAAACACTGGAAAGCCAGTCATTTATTTTGAGTTTTGAGGCTTTTTAGTTTACAAGCAGCTCTGTAACAAGAGTTACTCTTAGAACAGGCATTACAAATAGTCTTCTACAGCCAACAGTCATTGCTTATGGCCGTAGCACTCTTAGGAATCCCGAGCTTGTGCGCTTAGTTAATACTTGGAATGGAGACTGCCAGAGAACACTAGGCGCTGTAAGCCATTGAGCTTAAGGCTCCGATTGTGAAGATTGTAGCTACAGTCATTTAAACACAAGAGGAGATCAAAACTTTTAAAAATTAAACAAATAAACAATAAATGAATAAAAAATAAACAAACAAATAAAAAAACAAATAAATAAAAAACACTGGAAAGCCAGTCATTTATTTTGAGTTTTGAGGCTTTTTAGTTTACAAGCAGCTCTGTAACAAGAGTTACTCTTAGAACAGGCATTACAAATAGTCTTCTACAGCCAACAGTCATTGCTTATGGCCGTAGCACTCTTAGGAATCCCGAGCTTGTGCGCTTAGTTAATACTTGGAATTGAGACTGCCAGGGAACACTAGGCGCTGTAAGCTTTTTAGCTTAAGGCTCCGATTGTGAAGATTGTAGCTACAGTCATTTAAACACAAGAGGGGATCAAAACTTTTAAAAAATAAACAAATAAACAATAAATGAATAAAAAATAAACAAACAAATAAAAAAACAAATAAACAAAAAACACTGGAAAGCCAGTCATTTATTTTGAGTTTTGAGGCTTTTTAGTTTACAAGCAGCTCTGTAACAAGAGTTACTCTTAGAACAGGCATTACAAATAGTCTTCTACAGCCAACAGTCATTGCTTATGGCCGTAGCACTCTTAGGAATCCCGAGCTTGTGCGCTTAGTTAATACTTGGAATTGAGACTGCCAGGGAACACTAGGCGCTGTAAGCTTTTTAGCTTAAGGCTCCGATTGTGAAGATTGTAGCTACAGTCATTTAAACACAAGAGGAGATCAAAACTTTTAAAAAAATAAACAAATAAACAATAAATGAATAAAAAATAAACAAACAAATAAAAAAAACAAACAAACAAAAAGCACTGGAAAGCCAGTCATTTATTTTGAGTTGTGAGGCTTTTTAGTTCACAAGCAGCAAGAGTTGCTCTTAGAACAGTCATTACAAATTGTCTTCTACAGCCAACAGTCATTGCTTATGGCCATAGCACTCTTAGGAATCCCGAGCTTGTGCGCTTAGTTAATACTTGGAATGGAGACTGCCAGGGAACACTAGGCGCTGTAAGCCATTGAGCTTAAGGCTCCGATTGTGAAGATTGTAGCTACAGTCATTTAAACACAAGAGGAGATCAAAACTTTTAAAAAATAAACAAATAAACAATAAATGAATAAAAAATAAACAAAGAAATAAAAAACAAATAAACAAAAAACACTGGAAAGCCAGTCATTTATTTTGAGTTTTGAGGCTTTTTAGTTTACAAGCAGCTCTGTAACAAGAGTTACTCTTAGAACAGGCATTACAAATAGTCTTCTACAGCCAACAGTCATTGCTTATGGCCGTAACACTCTTAGGAATCCCGAGCTTGTGCGCTTAGTTAATACTTGGAATTGAGACTGCCAGGGAACACTAGGCGCTGTAAGCTTTTTAGCTTAAGGCTCCGATTGTGAAGATTGTAGCTACAGTCATTTAAACACAAGAGGAGATCAAAACTTTTAAAAAATAAACAAATAAACAATAAATGAATAAAAAATAAACAAACAAATAAAAAAACAAACAAACAAAAAACACTGGAAAGCCAGTCATTTATTTTGAGTTGTGAGGCTTTTTAGTTCACAAGCAGCAAGAGTTGCTCTTAGAACAGTCATTACAAATTGTCTTCTACAGCCAACAGTCATTGCTTATGGCCATAGCACTCTTAGGAATCCCGAGCTTGTGCGCTTAGTTAATACTTGGAATGGAGACTGCCAGGGAACACTAGGCGCTGTAAGCCATTGAGCTTAAGGCTCCGATTGTGAAGATTGTAGCTACAGTCATTTAAACACAAGAGGAGATCAAAACTTTTAAAAAATAAACAAATAAACAATAAATGAATAAAAAATAAACAAAGAAATAAAAAACAAATAAACAAAAAACACTGGAAAGCCAGTCATTTATTTTGAGTTTTGAGGCTTTTTAGTTTACAAGCAGCTCTGTAACAAGAGTTACTCTTAGAACAGGCATTACAAATAGTCTTCTACAGCCAACAGTCATTGCTTATGGCCGTAGCACTCTTAGGAATCCTGAGCTTGTGCGCTTAGTTAATACTTGGAATGGAGACTGCCAGGGAACACTAGGCGCTGTAAGCTTTTTAGCTTAAGGCTCCGATTGTGAAGATTGTAGCTACAGTCATTTAAACACAAGAGGAGATCAAAACTTTTAAAAAATAAACAAATAAACAATAAATGAATAAAAAATAAACAAACAAATAAAAAAACAAACAAACAAAAAACACTGGAAAGCCAGTCATTTATTTTGAGTTGTGAGGCTTTTTAGTTCACAAGCAGCAAGAGTTGCTCTTAGAACAGTCATTACAAATTGTCTTCTACAGCCAACAGTCATTGCTTATGGCCATAGCACTCTTAGGAATCCCGAGCTTGTGCGCTTAGTTAATACTTGGAATGGAGACTGCCAGGGAACACTAGGCGCTGTAAGCCATTGAGCTTAAGGCTCCGATTGTGAAGATTGTAGCTACAGTCATTTAAACACAAGAGGAGATCAAAACTTTTAAAAAATAAACAAATAAACAATAAATGAATAAAAAATAAACAAAGAAATAAAAAAACAAATAAACAAAAAACACTGGAAAGCCAGTCATTTATTTTGAGTTTTGAGGCTTTTTAGTTTACAAGCAGCTCTGTAACAAGAGTTACTCTTAGAACAGGCATTACAAATAGTCTTCTACAGCCAACAGTCATTGCTTATGGCCGTAGCACTCTTAGGAATCCCGAGCTTGTGCGCTTAGTTAATACTTGGAATGGAGACTGCCAGAGAACACTAGGCGCTGTAAGCCATTGAGCTTAAGGCTCCGATTGTGAAGATTGTAGCTACAGTCATTTAAACACAAGAGGAGATCAAAACTTTTAAAAATTAAACAAATAAACAATAAATGAATAAAAAATAAACAAACAAATAAAAAAACAAATAAATAAAAAACACTGGAAAGCCAGTCATTTATTTTGAGTTTTGAGGCTTTTTAGTTTACAAGCAGCTCTGTAACAAGAGTTACTCTTAGAACAGGCATTACAAATAGTCTTCTACAGCCAACAGTCATTGCTTATGGCCGTAGCACTCTTAGGAATCCCGAGCTTGTGCGCTTAGTTAATACTTGGAATTGAGACTGCCAGGGAACACTAGGCGCTGTAAGCTTTTTAGCTTAAGGCTCCGATTGTGAAGATTGTAGCTACAGTCATTTAAACACAAGAGGGGATCAAAACTTTTAAAAAATAAACAAATAAACAATAAATGAATAAAAAATAAACAAACAAATAAAAAAACAAATAAACAAAAAACACTGGAAAGCCAGTCATTTATTTTGAGTTTTGAGGCTTTTTAGTTTACAAGCAGCTCTGTAACAAGAGTTACTCTTAGAACAGGCATTACAAATAGTCTTCTACAGCCAACAGTCATTGCTTATGGCCGTAGCACTCTTAGGAATCCCGAGCTTGTGCGCTTAGTTAATACTTGGAATTGAGACTGCCAGGGAACACTAGGCGCTGTAAGCTTTTTAGCTTAAGGCTCCGATTGTGAAGATTGTAGCTACAGTCATTTAAACACAAGAGGAGATCAAAACTTTTAAAAAAATAAACAAATAAACAATAAATGAATAAAAAATAAACAAACAAATAAAAAAAACAAACAAACAAAAAGCACTGGAAAGCCAGTCATTTATTTTGAGTTGTGAGGCTTTTTAGTTCACAAGCAGCAAGAGTTGCTCTTAGAACAGTCATTACAAATTGTCTTCTACAGCCAACAGTCATTGCTTATGGCCATAGCACTCTTAGGAATCCCGAGCTTGTGCGCTTAGTTAATACTTGGAATGGAGACTGCCAGGGAACACTAGGCGCTGTAAGCCATTGAGCTTAAGGCTCCGATTGTGAAGATTGTAGCTACAGTCATTTAAACACAAGAGGAGATCAAAACTTTTAAAAAATAAACAAATAAACAATAAATGAATAAAAAATAAACAAAGAAATAAAAAACAAATAAACAAAAAACACTGGAAAGCCAGTCATTTATTTTGAGTTTTGAGGCTTTTTAGTTTACAAGCAGCTCTGTAACAAGAGTTACTCTTAGAACAGGCATTACAAATAGTCTTCTACAGCCAACAGTCATTGCTTATGGCCGTAACACTCTTAGGAATCCCGAGCTTGTGCGCTTAGTTAATACTTGGAATTGAGACTGCCAGGGAACACTAGGCGCTGTAAGCTTTTTAGCTTAAGGCTCCGATTGTGAAGATTGTAGCTACAGTCATTTAAACACAAGAGGAGATCAAAACTTTTAAAAAATAAACAAATAAACAATAAATGAATAAAAAATAAACAAACAAATAAAAAAACAAACAAACAAAAAACACTGGAAAGCCAGTCATTTATTTTGAGTTGTGAGGCTTTTTAGTTCACAAGCAGCAAGAGTTGCTCTTAGAACAGTCATTACAAATTGTCTTCTACAGCCAACAGTCATTGCTTATGGCCATAGCACTCTTAGGAATCCCGAGCTTGTGCGCTTAGTTAATACTTGGAATGGAGACTGCCAGGGAACACTAGGCGCTGTAAGCCATTGAGCTTAAGGCTCCGATTGTGAAGATTGTAGCTACAGTCATTTAAACACAAGAGGAGATCAAAACTTTTAAAAAATAAACAAATAAACAATAAATGAATAAAAAATAAACAAAGAAATAAAAAACAAATAAACAAAAAACACTGGAAAGCCAGTCATTTATTTTGAGTTTTGAGGCTTTTTAGTTTACAAGCAGCTCTGTAACAAGAGTTACTCTTAGAACAGGCATTACAAATAGTCTTCTACAGCCAACAGTCATTGCTTATGGCCGTAGCACTCTTAGGAATCCCGAGCTTGTGCGCTTAGTTAATACTTGGAATTGAGACTGCCAGGGAACACTAGGCGCTGTAAGCTTTTTAGCTTAAGGCTCCGATTGTGAAGATTGTAGCTACAGTCATTTAAACACAAGAGGGGATCAAAACTTTTAAAAAATAAACAAATAAACAATAAATGAATAAAAAATAAACAAACAAATAAAAAATCAAACAAACAAAAAACACTGGAAAGCCAGTCATTTATTTTGAGTTGTGAGGCTTTTTAGTTCACAAGCAGCAAGAGTTGCTCTTAGAACAGTCATTACAAATTGTCTTCTACAGCCAACAGTCATTGCTTATGGCCATAGCACTCTTAGGAATCCTGAGCTTGTGCGCTTAGTTAATACTTGGAATGGAGACTGCCAGGGAACACTAGGCGCTGTAAGCCATTGAGCTTAAGACTCCGATTGTGAAGATTGTAGCTACAGTCATTTAAACACAAGAGGAGATCAAAACTTTTAAAAAATAAACAAATAAACAATAAATGAATAAAAAATAAACAAAGAAATAAAAAAACAAATAAACAAAAAACACTGGAAAGCCAGTCATTTATTTTGAGTTTTGAGGCTTTTTAGTTTACAAGCAGCTCTGTAACAAGAGTTACTCTTAGAACAGGCATTACAAATAGTCTTCTACAGCCAACAGTCATTGCTTATGGCCGTAGCACTCTTAGGAATCCCGAGCTTGTGCGCTTAGTTAATACTTGGAATGGAGACTGCCAGAGAACACTAGGCGCTGTAAGCCATTGAGCTTAAGGCTCCGATTGTGAAGATTGTAGCTACAGTCATTTAAACACAAGAGGAGATCAAAACTTTTAAAAATTAAACAAATAAACAATAAATGAATAAAAAATAAACAAACAAATAAAAAAACAAATAAATAAAAAACACTGGAAAGCCAGTCATTTATTTTGAGTTTTGAGGCTTTTTAGTTTACAAGCAGCTCTGTAACAAGAGTTACTCTTAGAACAGGCATTACAAATAGTCTTCTACAGCCAACAGTCATTGCTTATGGCCGTAGCACTCTTAGGAATCCCGAGCTTGTGCGCTTAGTTAATACTTGGAATTGAGACTGCCAGGGAACACTAGGCGCTGTAAGCTTTTTAGCTTAAGGCTCCGATTGTGAAGATTGTAGCTACAGTCATTTAAACACAAGAGGGGATCAAAACTTTTAAAAAATAAACAAATAAACAATAAATGAATAAAAAATAAACAAACAAATAAAAAATCAAACAAACAAAAAACACTGGAAAGCCAGTCATTTATTTTGAGTTGTGAGGCTTTTTAGTTCACAAGCAGCAAGAGTTGCTCTTAGAACAGTCATTACAAATTGTCTTCTACAGCCAACAGTCATTGCTTATGGCCATAGCACTCTTAGGAATCCTGAGCTTGTGCGCTTAGTTAATACTTGGAATGGAGACTGCCAGGGAACACTAGGCGCTGTAAGCCATTGAGCTTAAGACTCCGATTGTGAAGATTGTAGCTACAGTCATTTAAACACAAGAGGAGATCAAAACTTTTAAAAAATAAACAAATAAACAATAAATGAATAAAAAATAAACAAAGAAATAAAAAACAAATAAACAAAAAACACTGGAAAGCCAGTCATTTATTTTGAGTTTTGAGGCTTTTTAGTTTACAAGCAGCTCTGTAACAAGAGTTACTCTTAGAACAGGCATTACAAATAGTCTTCTACAGCCAACAGTCATTGCTTATGGCCGTAGCACTCTTAGGAATCCCGAGCTTGTGCGCTTAGTTAATACTTGGAATTGAGACTGCCAGGGAACACTAGGCGCTGTAAGCTTTTTAGCTTAAGGCTCCGATTGTGAAGATTGTAGCTACAGTCATTTAAACACAAGAGGAGATCAAAACTTTTAAAAAATAAACAAATAAACAATAAATGAATAAAAAATAAACAAACAAATAAAAAAACAAACAAACAAAAAACACTGGAAAGCCAGTCATTTATTTTGAGTTGTGAGGCTTTTTAGTTCACAAGCAGCAAGAGTTGCTCTTAGAACAGTCATTACAAATTGTCTTCTACAGCCAACAGTCATTGCTTATGGCCATAGCACTCTTAGGAATCCCGAGCTTGTGCGCTTAGTTAATACTTGGAATGGAGACTGCCAGGGAACACTAGGCGCTGTAAGCCATTGAGCTTAAGGCTCCGATTGTGAAGATTGTAGCTACAGTCATTTAAACACAAGAGGAGATCAAAACTTTAAAAAAATAAACAAATAAACAATAAATGAATAAAAAATAAACAAAGAAATAAAAAAACAAATAAACAAAAAACACTGGAAAGCCAGTCATTTATTTTGAGTTTTGAGGCTTTTTAGTTTACAAGCAGCTCTGTAACAAGAGTTACTCTTAGAACAGGCATTACAAATAGTCTTCTACAGCCAACAGTCATTGCTTATGGCCGTAACACTCTTAGGAATCCCGAGCTTGTGCGCTTAGTTAATACTTGGAATTGAGACTGCCAGGGAACACTAGGCGCTGTAAGCTTTTTAGCTTAAGGCTCCGATTGTGAAGATTGTAGCTACAGTCATTTAAACACAAGAGGAGATCAAAACTTTTAAAAAATAAACAAATAAACAATAAATGAATAAAAAATAAACAAACAAATAAAAAAACAAACAAACAAAAAACACTGGAAAGCCAGTCATTTATTTTGAGTTGTGAGGCTTTTTAGTTCACAAGCAGCAAGAGTTGCTCTTAGAACAGTCATTACAAATTGTCTTCTACAGCCAACAGTCATTGCTTATGGCCATAGCACTCTTAGGAATCCCGAGCTTGTGCGCTTAGTTAATACTTGGAATGGAGACTGCCAGGGAACACTAGGCGCTGTAAGCCATTGAGCTTAAGGCTCCGATTGTGAAGATTGTAGCTACAGTCATTTAAACACAAGAGGAGATCAAAACTAAAAAAAAATAAACAAATAAACAATAAATGAATAAAAAATAAACAAAGAAATAAAAAACAAAAAAACAAAAAACACTGGAAAGCCAGTCATTTATTTTGAGTTTTGAGGCTTTTTAGTTTACAAGCAGCTCTGTAACAAGAGTTACTCTTAGAACAGGCATTACAAATAGTCTTCTACAGCCAACAGTCATTGCTTATGGCCGTAGCACTCTTAGGAATCCCGAGCTTGTGCGCTTAGTTAATACTTGGAATTGAGACTGCCAGGGAACACTAGGCGCTGTAAGCTTTTTAGCTTAAGGCTCCGATTGTGAAGATTGTAGCTACAGTCATTTAAACACAAGAGGGGATCAAAACTTTTAAAAAATAAACAAATAAACAATAAATGAATAAAAAATAAACAAACAAATAAAAAATCAAACAAACAAAAAACACTGGAAAGCCAGTCATTTATTTTGAGTTGTGAGGCTTTTTAGTTCACAAGCAGCAAGAGTTGCTCTTAGAACAGTCATTACAAATTGTCTTCTACAGCCAACAGTCATTGCTTATGGCCATAGCACTCTTAGGAATCCCGAGCTTGTGCGCTTAGTTAATACTTGGAATGGAGACTGCCAGGGAACACTAGGCGCTGTAAGCCATTGAGCTTAAGGCTCCGATTGTGAAGATTGTAGCTACAGTCATTTAAACACAAGAGGAGATCAAAACTTTTAAAAAATAAACAAATAAACAATAAATGAATAAAAAATAAACAAAGAAATAAAAAACAAATAAACAAAAAACACTGGAAAGCCAGTCATTTATTTTGAGTTTTGAGGCTTTTTAGTTTACAAGCAGCTCTGTAACAAGAGTTACTCTTAGAACAGGCATTACAAATAGTCTTCTACAGCCAACAGTCATTGCTTATGGCCGTAGCACTCTTAGGAATCCCGAGCTTGTGCGCTTAGTTAATACTTGGAATTGAGACTGCCAGGGAACACTAGGCGCTGTAAGCTTTTTAGCTTAAGGCTCCGATTGTGAAGATTGTAGCTACAGTCATTTAAACACAAGAGGGGATCAAAACTTTTAAAAAATAAACAAATAAACAATAAATGAATAAAAAATAAACAAACAAATAAAAAATCAAACAAACAAAAAACACTGGAAAGCCAGTCATTTATTTTGAGTTGTGAGGCTTTTTAGTTCACAAGCAGCAAGAGTTGCTCTTAGAACAGTCATTACAAATTGTCTTCTACAGCCAACAGTCATTGCTTATGGCCATAGCACTCTTAGGAATCCCGAGCTTGTGCGCTTAGTTAATACTTGGAATGGAGACTGCCAGGGAACACTAGGCGCTGTAAGCCATTGAGCTTAAGGCTCCGATTGTGAAGATTGTAGCTACAGTCATTTAAACACAAGAGGAGATCAAAACTTTTAAAAAATAAACAAATAAACAATAAATGAATAAAAAATAAACAAAGAAATAAAAAACAAATAAACAAAAAACACTGGAAAGCCAGTCATTTATTTTGAGTTTTGAGGCTTTTTAGTTTACAAGCAGCTCTGTAACAAGAGTTACTCTTAGAACAGGCATTACAAATAGTCTTCTACAGCCAACAGTCATTGCTTATGGCCGTAGCACTCTTAGGAATCCCGAGCTTGTGCGCTTAGTTAATACTTGGAATTGAGACTGCCAGGGAACACTAGGCGCTGTAAGCTTTTTAGCTTAAGGCTCCGATTGTGAAGATTGTAGCTACAGTCATTTAAACACAAGAGGGGATCAAAACTTTTAAAAAATAAACAAATAAACAATAAATGAATAAAAAATAAACAAACAAATAAAAAATCAAACAAACAAAAAACACTGGAAAGCCAGTCATTTATTTTGAGTTGTGAGGCTTTTTAGTTCACAAGCAGCAAGAGTTGCTCTTAGAACAGTCATTACAAATTGTCTTCTACAGCCAACAGTCATTGCTTATGGCCATAGCACTCTTAGGAATCCCGAGCTTGTGCGCTTAGTTAATACTTGGAATGGAGACTGCCAGGGAACACTAGGCGCTGTAAGCCATTGAGCTTAAGGCTCCGATTGTGAAGATTGTAGCTACAGTCATTTAAACACAAGAGGAGATCAAAACTTTTAAAAAATAAACAAATAAACAATAAATGAATAAAAAATAAACAAAGAAATAAAAAACAAATAAACAAAAAACACTGGAAAGCCAGTCATTTATTTTGAGTTTTGAGGCTTTTTAGTTTACAAGCAGCTCTGTAACAAGAGTTACTCTTAGAACAGGCATTACAAATAGTCTTCTACAGCCAACAGTCATTGCTTATGGCCGTAGCACTCTTAGGAATCCCGAGCTTGTGCGCTTAGTTAATACTTGGAATTGAGACTGCCAGGGAACACTAGGCGCTGTAAGCTTTTTAGCTTAAGGCTCCGATTGTGAAGATTGTAGCTACAGTCATTTAAACACAAGAGGAGATCAAAACTTTTAAAAAATAAACAAATAAACAATAAATGAATAAAAAATAAACAAACAAATAAAAAAACAAACAAACAAAAAACACTGGAAAGCCAGTCATTTATTTTGAGTTGTGAGGCTTTTTAGTTCACAAGCAGCAAGAGTTGCTCTTAGAACAGTCATTACAAATTGTCTTCTACAGCCAACAGTCATTGCTTATGGCCATAGCACTCTTAGGAATCCCGAGCTTGTGCGCTTAGTTAATACTTGGAATGGAGACTGCCAGGGAACACTAGGCGCTGTAAGCCATTGAGCTTAAGGCTCCGATTGTGAAGATTGTAGCTACAGTCATTTAAACACAAGAGGAGATCAAAACTTTAAAAAAATAAACAAATAAACAATAAATGAATAAAAAATAAACAAACAAATAAAAAAACAAACAAACAAAAAACACTGGAAAGCCAGTCATTTATTTTGAGTTGTGAGGTTTTTTAGTTCACAAGCAGCAAGAGTTGCTCTTAGAACAGTCATTACAAATTGTCTTCTACAGCCAACAGTCATTGCTTATGGCCATAGCACTCTTAGGAATCCCGAGCTTGTGCGCTTAGTTAATACTTGGAATGGAGACTGCCAGGGAACACTAGGCGCTGTAAGCCATTGAGCTTAAGGCTCCGATTGTGAAGATTGTAGCTACAGTCATTTAAACACAAGAGGAGATCAAAACTTTTAAAAAATAAACAAATAAACAATAAATGAATAAAAAATAAACAAACAAATAAAAAAACAAATAAACAAAAAACACTGGAAAGCCAGTCATTTATTTTGAGTTGTGAGGCTTTTTAGTTCACAAGCAGCAAGAGTTGCTCTTAGAACAGTCATTACAAATTGTCTTCTACAGCCAACAGTCATTGCTTATGGCCGTAGCACTCTTAGGAATCCCGAGCTTGTGCGCTTAGTTAATACTTGGAATTGAGACTGCCAGGGAACACTAGGCGCTGTAAGCTTTTTAGCTTAGGGCTCCGATTGTGAAGATTGTAGCTACAGTCATTTAAACACAAGAGGAGATCAAAACTTTTAAAAAATAAACAAATAAACAATAAATGAATAAAAAATAAACAAACAAATAAAAAAACAAACAAACAAAAAACACTGGAAAGCCAGTCATTTATTTTGAGTTGTGAGGCTTTTTAGTTCACAAGCAGCAAGAGTTGCTCTTAGAACAGTCATTACAAATTGTCTTCTACAGCCAACAGTCATTGCTTATGGCCATAGCACTCTTAGGAATCCCGAGCTTGTGCGCTTAGTTAATACTTGGAATGGAGACTGCCAGGGAACACTAGGCGCTGTAAGCCATTGAGCTTAAGGCTCCGATTGTGAAGATTGTAGCTACAGTCATTTA
Source organism: Hoplias malabaricus (assembly GCF_029633855.1). NCBI lineage: Eukaryota > Metazoa > Chordata > Actinopteri > Characiformes > Erythrinidae > Hoplias > Hoplias malabaricus. Next base: position 17,127,259 of record NC_089811.1, on the reverse strand, counting down.
AACACAAGAGGAGATCAAAACTTTAAAAAAATAAACAAATAAACAATAAATGAATAAAAAATAAACAAAGAAATAAAAAAACAAATAAACAAAAAACACTGGAAAGCCAGTCATTTATTTTGAGTTTTGAGGCTTTTTAGTTTACAAGCAGCTCTGTAACAAGAGTTACTCTTAGAACAGGCATTACAAATAGTCTTCTACAGCCAACAGTCATTGCTTATGGCCGTAGCACTCTTAGGAATCCCGAGCTTGTGCGCTTAGTTAATACTTGGAATTGAGACTGCCAGGGAACACTAGGCGCTGTAAGCTTTTTAGCTTAGGGCTCCGATTGTGAAGATTGTAGCTACAGTCATTTAAACACAAGAGGAGATCAAAACTTTTAAAAAATAAACAAATAAACAATAAATGAATAAAAAATAAACAAACAAATAAAAAAACAAACAAACAAAAAACACTGGAAAGCCAGTCATTTATTTTGAGTTGTGAGGTTTTTTAGTTCACAAGCAGCAAGAGTTGCTCTTAGAACAGTCATTACAAATTGTCTTCTACAGCCAACAGTCATTGCTTATGGCCATAGCACTCTTAGGAATCCCGAGCTTGTGCGCTTAGTTAATACTTGGAATGGAGACTGCCAGGGAACACTAGGCGCTGTAAGCCATTGAGCTTAAGGCTCCGATTGTGAAGATTGTAGCTACAGTCATTTAAACACAAGAGGAGATCAAAACTTTAAAAAAATAAACAAATAAACAATAAATGAATAAAAAATAAACAAAGAAATAAAAAAACAAATAAACAAAAAACACTGGAAAGCCAGTCATTTATTTTGAGTTTTGAGGCTTTTTAGTTTACAAGCAGCTCTGTAACAAGAGTTACTCTTAGAACAGGCATTACAAATTGTCTTCTACAGCCAACAGTCATTGCTTATGGCCGTAGCACTCTTAGGAATCCCGAGCTTGTGCGCTTAGTTAATACTTGGAATTGAGACTGCCAGGGAACACTAGGCGCTGTAAGCTTTTTAGCTTAGGGCTCCGATTGTGAAGATTGTAGCTACAGTCATTTAAACACAAGAGGAGATCAAAACTTTTAAAAAATAAACAAATAAACAATAAATGAATAAAAAATAAACAAACAAATAAAAAAACAAACAAACAAAAAACACTGGAAAGCCAGTCATTTATTTTGAGTTGTGAGGTTTTTTAGTTCACAAGCAGCAAGAGTTGCTCTTAGAACAGTCATTACAAATTGTCTTCTACAGCCAACAGTCATTGCTTATGGCCATAGCACTCTTAGGAATCCCGAGCTTGTGCGCTTAGTTAATACTTGGAATGGAGACTGCCAGGGAACACTAGGCGCTGTAAGCCATTGAGCTTAAGGCTCCGATTGTGAAGATTGTAGCTACAGTCATTTAAACACAAGAGGAGATCAAAACTTTTAAAAAATAAACAAATAAACAATAAATGAATAAAAAATAAACAAACAAATAAAAAAACAAATAAACAAAAAACACTGGAAAGCCAGTCATTTATTTTGAGTTGTGAGGCTTTTTAGTTCACAAGCAGCAAGAGTTGCTCTTAGAACAGTCATTACAAATTGTCTTCTACAGCCAACAGTCATTGCTTATGGCCGTAGCACTCTTAGGAATCCCGAGCTTGTGCGCTTAGTTAATACTTGGAATTGAGACTGCCAGGGAACACTAGGCGCTGTAAGCTTTTTAGCTTAGGGCTCCGATTGTGAAGATTGTAGCTACAGTCATTTAAACACAAGAGGAGATCAAAACTTTTAAAAAATAAACAAATAAACAATAAATGAATAAAAAATAAACAAACAAATAAAAAAACAAACAAACAAAAAACACTGGAAAGCCAGTCATTTATTTTGAGTTGTGAGGCTTTTTAGTTCACAAGCAGCAAGAGTTGCTCTTAGAACAGTCATTACAAATTGTCTTCTACAGCCAACAGTCATTGCTTATGGCCATAGCACTCTTAGGAATCCCGAGCTTGTGCGCTTAGTTAATACTTGGAATGGAGACTGCCAGGGAACACTAGGCGCTGTAAGCCATTGAGCTTAAGGCTCCGATTGTGAAGATTGTAGCTACAGTCATTTAAACACAAGAGGAGATCAAAACTTTAAAAAAATAAACAAATAAACAATAAATGAATAAAAAATAAACAAAGAAATAAAAAAACAAATAAACAAAAAACACTGGAAAGCCAGTCATTTATTTTGAGTTTTGAGGCTTTTTAGTTTACAAGCAGCTCTGTAACAAGAGTTACTCTTAGAACAGGCATTACAAATAGTCTTCTACAGCCAACAGTCATTGCTTATGGCCGTAGCACTCTTAGGAATCCCGAGCTTGTGCGCTTAGTTAATACTTGGAATTGAGACTGCCAGGGAACACTAGGCGCTGTAAGCTTTTTAGCTTAGGGCTCCGATTGTGAAGATTGTAGCTACAGTCATTTAAACACAAGAGGAGATCAAAACTTTTAAAAAATAAACAAATAAACAATAAATGAATAAAAAATAAACAAACAAATAAAAAAACAAACAAACAAAATACACTGGAAAGCCAGTCATTTATTTTGAGTTGTGAGGCTTTTTAGTTCACAAGCAGCAAGAGTTGCTCTTAGAACAGTCATTACAAATTGTCTTCTACAGCCAACAGTCATTGCTTATGGCCATAGCACTCTTAGGAATCCCGAGCTTGTGCGCTTAGTTAATACTTGGAATGGAGACTGCCAGGGAACACTAGGCGCTGTAAGCCATTGAGCTTAAGGCTCCGATTGTGAAGATTGTAGCTACAGTCATTTAAACACAAGAGGAGATCAAAACTTTTAAAAAATAAACAAATAAACAATAAATGAATAAAAAATAAACAAACAAATAAAAAAACAAATAAACAAAAAACACTGGAAAGCCAGTCATTTATTTTGAGTTGTGAGGCTTTTTAGTTCACAAGCAGCAAGAGTTGCTCTTAGAACAGTCATTACAAATTGTCTTCTACAGCCAACAGTCATTGCTTATGGCCGTAGCACTCTTAGGAATCCCGAGCTTGTGCGCTTAGTTAATACTTGGAATTGAGACTGCCAGGGAACACTAGGCGCTGTAAGCTTTTTAGCTTAAGGCTCCGATTGTGAAGATTGTAGCTACAGTCATTTAAACACAAGAGGAGATCAAAACTTTTAAAAAATAAACAAATAAACAATAAATGAATAAAAAATAAACAAACAAATAAAAAAACAAACAAACAAAAAACACTGGAAAGCCATCATTTATTTTGAGTTGTGAGGCTTTTTAGTTCACAAGCAGCAAGAGTTGCTCTTAGAACAGTCATTACAAATTGTCTTCTACAGCCAACAGTCATTGCTTATGGCCATAGCACTCTTAGGAATCCCGAGCTTGTGCGCTTAGTTAATACTTGGAATGGAGACTGCCAGGGAACACTAGGCGCTGTAAGCCATTGAGCTTAAGGCTCCGATTGTGAAGATTGTAGCTACAGTCATTTAAACACAAGAGGAGATCAAAACTAAAAAAAAATAAACAAATAAACAATAAATGAATAAAAAATAAACAAACAAATAAAAAACAAATAAACAAAAAACACTGGAAAGCCAGTCATTTATTTTGAGTTTTGAGGCTTTTTAGTTTACAAGCAGCTCTGTAACAAGAGTTACTCTTAGAACAGGCATTACAAATAGTCTTCTACAGCCAACAGTCATTGCTTATGGCCGTAGCACTCTTAGGAATCCCGAGCTTGTGCGCTTAGTTAATACTTGGAATTGAGACTGCCAGGGAACACTAGGCGCTGTAAGCTTTTTAGCTTAAGGCTCCGATTGTGAAGATTGTAGCTACAGTCATTTAAACACAAGAGGAGATCAAAACTTTTAAAAAATAAACAAATAAACAATAAATGAATAAAAAATAAACAAACAAATAAAAAAACAAACAAACAAAAAACACTGGAAAGCCAGTCATTTATTTTGAGTTGTGAGGCTTTTTAGTTCACAAGCAGCAAGAGTTGCTCTTAGAACAGTCATTACAAATTGTCTTCTACAGCCAACAGTCATTGCTTATGGCCATAGCACTCTTAGGAATCCCGAGCTTGTGCGCTTAGTTAATACTTGGAATGGAGACTGCCAGGGAACACTAGGCGCTGTAAGCCATTGAGCTTAAGGCTCCGATTGTGAAGATTGTAGCTACAGTCATTTAAACACAAGAGGAGATCAAAACTTTTAAAAAATAAACAAATAAACAATAAATGAATAAAAAATAAACAAACAAATAAAAAAACAAATAAACAAAAAACACTGGAAAGCCAGTCATTTATTTTGAGTTGTGAGGCTTTTTAGTTCACAAGCAGCAAGAGTTGCTCTTAGAACAGTCATTACAAATTGTCTTCTACAGCCAACAGTCATTGCTTATGGCCGTAGCACTCTTAGGAATCCCGAGCTTGTGCGCTTAGTTAATACTTGGAATTGAGACTGCCAGGGAACACTAGGCGCTGTAAGCTTTTTAGCTTAGGGCTCCGATTGTGAAGATTGTAGCTACAGTCATTTAAACACAAGAGGAGATCAAAACTTTTAAAAAATAAACAAATAAACAATAAATGAATAAAAAATAAACAAACAAATAAAAAAACAAACAAACAAAAAACACTGGAAAGCCAGTCATTTATTTTGAGTTGTGAGGTTTTTTAGTTCACAAGCAGCAAGAGTTGCTCTTAGAACAGTCATTACAAATTGTCTTCTACAGCCAACAGTCATTGCTTATGGCCATAGCACTCTTAGGAATCCCGAGCTTGTGCGCTTAGTTAATACTTGGAATGGAGACTGCCAGGGAACACTAGGCGCTGTAAGCCATTGAGCTTAAGGCTCCGATTGTGAAGATTGTAGCTACAGTCATTTAAACACAAGAGGAGATCAAAACTAAAAAAAAATAAACAAATAAACAATAAATGAATAAAAAATAAACAAACAAATAAAAAACAAATAAACAAAAAACACTGGAAAGCCAGTCATTTATTTTGAGTTTTGAGGCTTTTTAGTTTACAAGCAGCTCTGTAACAAGAGTTACTCTTAGAACAGGCATTACAAATAGTCTTCTACAGCCAACAGTCATTGCTTATGGCCGTAGCACTCTTAGGAATCCCGAGCTTGTGCGCTTAGTTAATACTTGGAATTGAGACTGCCAGGGAACACTAGGCGCTGTAAGCTTTTTAGCTTAAGGCTCCGATTGTGAAGATTGTAGCTACAGTCATTTAAACACAAGAGGAGATCAAAACTTTTAAAAAATAAACAAATAAACAATAAATGAATAAAAAATAAACAAACAAATAAAAAAACAAACAAACAAAAAACACTGGAAAGCCAGTCATTTATTTTGAGTTGTGAGGCTTTTTAGTTCACAAGCAGCAAGAGTTGCTCTTAGAACAGTCATTACAAATTGTCTTCTACAGCCAACAGTCATTGCTTATGGCCATAGCACTCTTAGGAATCCCGAGCTTGTGCGCTTAGTTAATACTTGGAATGGAGACTGCCAGGGAACACTAGGCGCTGTAAGCCATTGAGCTTAAGGCTCCGATTGTGAAGATTGTAGCTACAGTCATTTAAACACAAGAGGAGATCAAAACTTTTAAAAAATAAACAAATAAACAATAAATGAATAAAAAATAAACAAACAAATAAAAAAACAAATAAACAAAAAACACTGGAAAGCCAGTCATTTATTTTGAGTTGTGAGGCTTTTTAGTTCACAAGCAGCAAGAGTTGCTCTTAGAACAGTCATTACAAATTGTCTTCTACAGCCAACAGTCATTGCTTATGGCCATAGCACTCTTAGGAATCCCGAGCTTGTGCGCTTAGTTAATACTTGGAATTGAGACTGCCAGGGAACACTAGGCGCTGTAAGCTTTTTAGCTTAGGGCTCCGATTGTGAAGATTGTAGCTACAGTCATTTAAACACAAGAGGAGATCAAAACTTTTAAAAAATAAACAAATAAACAATAAATGAATAAAAAATAAACAAACAAATAAAAAAACAAACAAACAAAAAACACTGGAAAGCCAGTCATTTATTTTGAGTTGTGAGGTTTTTTAGTTCACAAGCAGCAAGAGTTGCTCTTAGAACAGTCATTACAAATTGTCTTCTACAGCCAACAGTCATTGCTTATGGCCATAGCACTCTTAGGAATCCCGAGCTTGTGCGCTTAGTTAATACTTGGAATGGAGACTGCCAGGGAACACTAGGCGCTGTAAGCCATTGAGCTTAAGGCTCCGATTGTGAAGATTGTAGCTACAGTCATTTAAACACAAGAGGAGATCAAAACTTTTAAAAAATAAACAAATAAACAATAAATGAATAAAAAATAAACAAACAAATAAAAAAACAAATAAACAAAAAACACTGGAAAGCCAGTCATTTATTTTGAGTTGTGAGGCTTTTTAGTTCACAAGCAGCAAGAGTTGCTCTTAGAACAGTCATTACAAATTGTCTTCTACAGCCAACAGTCATTGCTTATGGCCGTAGCACTCTTAGGAATCCCGAGCTTGTGCGCTTAGTTAATACTTGGAATTGAGACTGCCAGGGAACACTAGGCGCTGTAAGCTTTTTAGCTTAGGGCTCCGATTGTGAAGATTGTAGCTACAGTCATTTAAACACAAGAGGAGATCAAAACTTTTAAAAAATAAACAAATAAACAATAAATGAATAAAAAATAAACAAACAAATAAAAAAACAAACAAACAAAAAACACTGGAAAGCCAGTCATTTATTTTGAGTTGTGAGGCTTTTTAGTTCACAAGCAGCAAGAGTTGCTCTTAGAACAGTCATTACAAATTGTCTTCTACAGCCAACAGTCATTGCTTATGGCCATAGCACTCTTAGGAATCCCGAGCTTGTGCGCTTAGTTAATACTTGGAATGGAGACTGCCAGGGAACACTAGGCGCTGTAAGCCATTGAGCTTAAGGCTCCGATTGTGAAGATTGTAGCTACAGTCATTTAAACACAAGAGGAGATCAAAACTTTAAAAAAATAAACAAATAAACAATAAATGAATAAAAAATAAACAAAGAAATAAAAAAACAAATAAACAAAAAACACTGGAAAGCCAGTCATTTATTTTGAGTTTTGAGGCTTTTTAGTTTACAAGCAGCTCTGTAACAAGAGTTACTCTTAGAACAGGCATTACAAATAGTCTTCTACAGCCAACAGTCATTGCTTATGGCCGTAGCACTCTTAGGAATCCCGAGCTTGTGCGCTTAGTTAATACTTGGAATTGAGACTGCCAGGGAACACTAGGCGCTGTAAGCTTTTTAGCTTAGGGCTCCGATTGTGAAGATTGTAGCTACAGTCATTTAAACACAAGAGGAGATCAAAACTTTTAAAAAATAAACAAATAAACAATAAATGAATAAAAAATAAACAAACAAATAAAAAAACAAACAAACAAAAAACACTGGAAAGCCAGTCATTTATTTTGAGTTGTGAGGTTTTTTAGTTCACAAGCAGCAAGAGTTGCTCTTAGAACAGTCATTACAAATTGTCTTCTACAGCCAACAGTCATTGCTTATGGCCATAGCACTCTTAGGAATCCCGAGCTTGTGCGCTTAGTTAATACTTGGAATGGAGACTGCCAGGGAACACTAGGCGCTGTAAGCCATTGAGCTTAAGGCTCCGATTGTGAAGATTGTAGCTACAGTCATTTAAACACAAGAGGAGATCAAAACTAAAAAAAAATAAACAAATAAACAATAAATGAATAAAAAATAAACAAACAAATAAAAAGCAAATAAACAAAAAACACTGGAAAGCCAGTCATTTATTTTGAGTTTTGAGGCTTTTTAGTTTACAAGCAGCTCTGTAACAAGAGTTACTCTTAGAACAGGCATTACAAATAGTCTTCTACAGCCAACAGTCATTGCTTATGGCCGTAGCACTCTTAGGAATCCCGAGCTTGTGCGCTTAGTTAATACTTGGAATTGAGACTGCCAGGGAACACTAGGCGCTGTAAGCTTTTTAGCTTAAGGCTCCGATTGTGAAGATTGTAGCTACAGTCATTTAAACACAAGAGGAGATCAAAACTTTTAAAAAATAAACAAATAAACAATAAATGAATAAAAAATAAACAAACAAATAAAAAAACAAACAAACAAAAAACACTGGAAAGCCAGTCATTTATTTTGAGTTGTGAGGCTTTTTAGTTCACAAGCAGCAAGAGTTGCTCTTAGAACAGTCATTACAAATTGTCTTCTACAGCCAACAGTCATTGCTTATGGCCATAGCACTCTTAGGAATCCCGAGCTTGTGCGCTTAGTTAATACTTGGAATGGAGACTGCCAGGGAACACTAGGCGCTGTAAGCCATTGAGCTTAAGGCTCCGATTGTGAAGATTGTAGCTACAGTCATTTAAACACAAGAGGAGATCAAAACTTTTAAAAAATAAACAAATAAACAATAAATGAATAAAAAATAAACAAACAAATAAAAAAACAAATAAACAAAAAACACTGGAAAGCCAGTCATTTATTTTGAGTTGTGAGGTTTTTAGTTCACAAGCAGCAAGAGTTGCTCTTAGAACAGTCATTACAAATTGTCTTCTACAGCCAACAGTCATTGCTTATGGCCGTAGCACTCTTAGGAATCCCGAGCTTGTGCGCTTAGTTAATACTTGGAATTGAGACTGCCAGGGAACACTAGGCGCTGTAAGCTTTTTAGCTTAGGGCTCCGATTGTGAAGATTGTAGCTACAGTCATTTAAACACAAGAGGAGATCAAAACTTTTAAAAAATAAACAAATAAACAATAAATGAATAAAAAATAAACAAACAAATAAAAAAACAAACAAACAAAAAACACTGGAAAGCCATCATTTATTTTGAGTTGTGAGGCTTTTTAGTTCACAAGCAGCAAGAGTTGCTCTTAGAACAGTCATTACAAATTGTCTTCTACAGCCAACAGTCATTGCTTATGGCCATAGCACTCTTAGGAATCCCGAGCTTGTGCGCTTAGTTAATACTTGGAATGGAGACTGCCAGGGAACACTAGGCGCTGTAAGCCATTGAGCTTAAGGCTCCGATTGTGAAGATTGTAGCTACAGTCATTTAAACACAAGAGGAGATCAAAACTAAAAAAAAATAAACAAATAAACAATAAATGAATAAAAAATAAACAAACAAATAAAAAACAAATAAACAAAAAACACTGGAAAGCCAGTCATTTATTTTGAGTTTTGAGGCTTTTTAGTTTACAAGCAGCTCTGTAACAAGAGTTACTCTTAGAACAGGCATTACAAATAGTCTTCTACAGCCAACAGTCATTGCTTATGGCCGTAGCACTCTTAGGAATCCCGAGCTTGTGCGCTTAGTTAATACTTGGAATTGAGACTGCCAGGGAACACTAGGCGCTGTAAGCTTTTTAGCTTAAGGCTCCGATTGTGAAGATTGTAGCTACAGTCATTTAAACACAAGAGGAGATCAAAACTTTTAAAAAATAAACAAATAAACAATAAATGAATAAAAAATAAACAAACAAATAAAAAAACAAACAAACAAAAAACACTGGAAAGCCAGTCATTTATTTTGAGTTGTGAGGCTTTTTAGTTCACAAGCAGCAAGAGTTGCTCTTAGAACAGTCATTACAAATTGTCTTCTACAGCCAACAGTCATTGCTTATGGCCATAGCACTCTTAGGAATCCCGAGCTTGTGCGCTTAGTTAATACTTGGAATGGAGACTGCCAGGGAACACTAGGCGCTGTAAGCCATTGAGCTTAAGGCTCCGATTGTGAAGATTGTAGCTACAGTCATTTAAACACAAGAGGAGATCAAAACTTTTAAAAAATAAACAAATAAACAATAAATGAATAAAAAATAAACAAACAAATAAAAAAACAAATAAACAAAAAACACTGGAAAGCCAGTCATTTATTTTGAGTTGTGAGGCTTTTTAGTTCACAAGCAGCAAGAGTTGCTCTTAGAACAGTCATTACAAATTGTCTTCTACAGCCAACAGTCATTGCTTATGGCCGTAGCACTCTTAGGAATCCCGAGCTTGTGCGCTTAGTTAATACTTGGAATTGAGACTGCCAGGGAACACTAGGCGCTGTAAGCTTTTTAGCTTAGGGCTCCGATTGTGAAGATTGTAGCTACAGTCATTTAAACACAAGAGGAGATCAAAACTTTTAAAAAATAAACAAATAAACAATAAATGAATAAAAAATAAACAAACAAATAAAAAAACAAACAAACAAAAAACACTGGAAAGCCAGTCATTTATTTTGAGTTGTGAGGCTTTTTAGTTCACAAGCAGCAAGAGTTGCTCTTAGAACAGTCATTACAAATTGTCTTCTACAGCCAACAGTCATTGCTTATGGCCATAGCACTCTTAGGAATCCCGAGCTTGTGCGCTTAGTTAATACTTGGAATGGAGACTGCCAGGGAACACTAGGCGCTGTAAGCCATTGAGCTTAAGGCTCCGATTGTGAAGATTGTAGCTACAGTCATTTAAACACAAGAGGAGATCAAAACTTTTAAAAAATAAACAAATAAACAATAAATGAATAAAAAATAAACAAACAAATAAAAAAACAAATAAACAAAAAACACTGGAAAGCCAGTCATTTATTTTGAGTTGTGAGGCTTTTTAGTTCACAAGCAGCAAGAGTTGCTCTTAGAACAGTCATTACAAATTGTCTTCTACAGCCAACAGTCATTGCTTATGGCCATAGCACTCTTAGGAATCCCGAGCTTGTGCGCTTAGTTAATACTTGGAATTGAGACTGCCAGGGAACACTAGGCGCTGTAAGCTTTTTAGCTTAGGGCTCCGATTGTGAAGATTGTAGCTACAGTCATTTAAACACAAGAGGAGATCAAAACTTTTAAAAAATAAACAAATAAACAATAAATGAATAAAAAATAAACAAACAAATAAAAAAACAAACAAACAAAAAACACTGGAAAGCCAGTCATTTATTTTGAGTTGTGAGGTTTTTTAGTTCACAAGCAGCAAGAGTTGCTCTTAGAACAGTCATTACAAATTGTCTTCTACAGCCAACAGTCATTGCTTATGGCCATAGCACTCTTAGGAATCCCGAGCTTGTGCGCTTAGTTAATACTTGGAATGGAGACTGCCAGGGAACACTAGGCGCTGTAAGCCATTGAGCTTAAGGCTCCGATTGTGAAGATTGTAGCTACAGTCATTTAAACACAAGAGGAGATCAAAACTTTTAAAAAATAAACAAATAAACAATAAATGAATAAAAAATAAACAAACAAATAAAAAAACAAATAAACAAAAAACACTGGAAAGCCAGTCATTTATTTTGAGTTGTGAGGCTTTTTAGTTCACAAGCAGCAAGAGTTGCTCTTAGAACAGTCATTACAAATTGTCTTCTACAGCCAACAGTCATTGCTTATGGCCGTAGCACTCTTAGGAATCCCGAGCTTGTGCGCTTAGTTAATACTTGGAATTGAGACTGCCAGGGAACACTAGGCGCTGTAAGCTTTTTAGCTTAGGGCTCCGATTGTGAAGATTGTAGCTACAGTCATTTAAACACAAGAGGAGATCAAAACTTTTAAAAAATAAACAAATAAACAATAAATGAATAAAAAATAAACAAACAAATAAAAAAACAAACAAACAAAAAACACTGGAAAGCCAGTCATTTATTTTGAGTTGTGAGGCTTTTTAGTTCACAAGCAGCAAGAGTTGCTCTTAGAACAGTCATTACAAATTGTCTTCTACAGCCAACAGTCATTGCTTATGGCCATAGCACTCTTAGGAATCCCGAGCTTGTGCGCTTAGTTAATACTTGGAATGGAGACTGCCAGGGAACACTAGGCGCTGTAAGCCATTGAGCTTAAGGCTCCGATTGTGAAGATTGTAGCTACAGTCATTTAAACACAAGAGGAGATCAAAACTTTAAAAAAATAAACAAATAAACAATAAATGAATAAAAAATAAACAAAGAAATAAAAAAACAAATAAACAAAAAACACTGGAAAGCCAGTCATTTATTTTGAGTTTTGAGGCTTTTTAGTTTACAAGCAGCTCTGTAACAAGAGTTACTCTTAGAACAGGCATTACAAATAGTCTTCTACAGCCAACAGTCATTGCTTATGGCCGTAGCACTCTTAGGAATCCCGAGCTTGTGCGCTTAGTTAATACTTGGAATTGAGACTGCCAGGGAACACTAGGCGCTGTAAGCTTTTTAGCTTAGGGCTCCGATTGTGAAGATTGTAGCTACAGTCATTTAAACACAAGAGGAGATCAAAACTTTTAAAAAATAAACAAATAAACAATAAATGAATAAAAAATAAACAAACAAATAAAAAAACAAACAAACAAAAAACACTGGAAAGCCAGTCATTTATTTTGAGTTGTGAGGTTTTTTAGTTCACAAGCAGCAAGAGTTGCTCTTAGAACAGTCATTACAAATTGTCTTCTACAGCCAACAGTCATTGCTTATGGCCATAGCACTCTTAGGAATCCCGAGCTTGTGCGCTTAGTTAATACTTGGAATGGAGACTGCCAGGGAACACTAGGCGCTGTAAGCCATTGAGCTTAAGGCTCCGATTGTGAAGATTGTAGCTACAGTCATTTAAACACAAGAGGAGATCAAAACTAAAAAAAAATAAACAAATAAACAATAAATGAATAAAAAATAAACAAACAAATAAAAAGCAAATAAACAAAAAACACTGGAAAGCCAGTCATTTATTTTGAGTTTTGAGGCTTTTTAGTTTACAAGCAGCTCTGTAACAAGAGTTACTCTTAGAACAGGCATTACAAATAGTCTTCTACAGCCAACAGTCATTGCTTATGGCCGTAGCACTCTTAGGAATCCCGAGCTTGTGCGCTTAGTTAATACTTGGAATTGAGACTGCCAGGGAACACTAGGCGCTGTAAGCTTTTTAGCTTAAGGCTCCGATTGTGAAGATTGTAGCTACAGTCATTTAAACACAAGAGGAGATCAAAACTTTTAAAAAATAAACAAATAAACAATAAATGAATAAAAAATAAACAAACAAATAAAAAAACAAACAAACAAAAAACACTGGAAAGCCAGTCATTTATTTTGAGTTGTGAGGCTTTTTAGTTCACAAGCAGCAAGAGTTGCTCTTAGAACAGTCATTACAAATTGTCTTCTACAGCCAACAGTCATTGCTTATGGCCATAGCACTCTTAGGAATCCCGAGCTTGTGCGCTTAGTTAATACTTGGAATGGAGACTGCCAGGGAACACTAGGCGCTGTAAGCCATTGAGCTTAAGGCTCCGATTGTGAAGATTGTAGCTACAGTCATTTAAACACAAGAGGAGATCAAAACTTTTAAAAAATAAACAAATAAACAATAAATGAATAAAAAATAAACAAACAAATAAAAAAACAAATAAACAAAAAACACTGGAAAGCCAGTCATTTATTTTGAGTTGTGAGGTTTTTAGTTCACAAGCAGCAAGAGTTGCTCTTAGAACAGTCATTACAAATTGTCTTCTACAGCCAACAGTCATTGCTTATGGCCGTAGCACTCTTAGGAATCCCGAGCTTGTGCGCTTAGTTAATACTTGGAATTGAGACTGCCAGGGAACACTAGGCGCTGTAAGCTTTTTAGCTTAGGGCTCCGATTGTGAAGATTGTAGCTACAGTCATTTAAACACAAGAGGAGATCAAAACTTTTAAAAAATAAACAAATAAACAATAAATGAATAAAAAATAAACAAACAAATAAAAAAACAAACAAACAAAAAACACTGGAAAGCCATCATTTATTTTGAGTTGTGAGGCTTTTTAGTTCACAAGCAGCAAGAGTTGCTCTTAGAACAGTCATTACAAATTGTCTTCTACAGCCAACAGTCATTGCTTATGGCCATAGCACTCTTAGGAATCCCGAGCTTGTGCGCTTAGTTAATACTTGGAATGGAGACTGCCAGGGAACACTAGGCGCTGTAAGCCATTGAGCTTAAGGCTCCGATTGTGAAGATTGTAGCTACAGTCATTTAAACACAAGAGGAGATCAAAACTAAAAAAAAATAAACAAATAAACAATAAATGAATAAAAAATAAACAAACAAATAAAAAACAAATAAACAAAAAACACTGGAAAGCCAGTCATTTATTTTGAGTTTTGAGGCTTTTTAGTTTACAAGCAGCTCTGTAACAAGAGTTACTCTTAGAACAGGCATTACAAATAGTCTTCTACAGCCAACAGTCATTGCTTATGGCCGTAGCACTCTTAGGAATCCCGAGCTTGTGCGCTTAGTTAATACTTGGAATTGAGACTGCCAGGGAACACTAGGCGCTGTAAGCTTTTTAGCTTAAGGCTCCGATTGTGAAGATTGTAGCTACAGTCATTTAAACACAAGAGGAGATCAAAACTTTTAAAAAATAAACAAATAAACAATAAATGAATAAAAAATAAACAAACAAATAAAAAAACAAACAAACAAAAAACACTGGAAAGCCAGTCATTTATTTTGAGTTGTGAGGCTTTTTAGTTCACAAGCAGCAAGAGTTGCTCTTAGAACAGTCATTACAAATTGTCTTCTACAGCCAACAGTCATTGCTTATGGCCATAGCACTCTTAGGAATCCCGAGCTTGTGCGCTTAGTTAATACTTGGAATGGAGACTGCCAGGGAACACTAGGCGCTGTAAGCCATTGAGCTTAAGGCTCCGATTGTGAAGATTGTAGCTACAGTCATTTAAACACAAGAGGAGATCAAAACTTTTAAAAAATAAACAAATAAACAATAAATGAATAAAAAATAAACAAACAAATAAAAAAACAAATAAACAAAAAACACTGGAAAGCCAGTCATTTATTTTGAGTTGTGAGGCTTTTTAGTTCACAAGCAGCAAGAGTTGCTCTTAGAACAGTCATTACAAATTGTCTTCTACAGCCAACAGTCATTGCTTATGGCCGTAGCACTCTTAGGAATCCCGAGCTTGTGCGCTTAGTTAATACTTGGAATTGAGACTGCCAGGGAACACTAGGCGCTGTAAGCTTTTTAGCTTAGGGCTCCGATTGTGAAGATTGTAGCTACAGTCATTTAAACACAAGAGGAGATCAAAACTTTTAAAAAATAAACAAATAAACAATAAATGAATAAAAAATAAACAAACAAATAAAAAAACAAACAAACAAAAAACACTGGAAAGCCAGTCATTTATTTTGAGTTGTGAGGCTTTTTAGTTCACAAGCAGCAAGAGTTGCTCTTAGAACAGTCATTACAAATTGTCTTCTACAGCCAACAGTCATTGCTTATGGCCATAGCACTCTTAGGAATCCCGAGCTTGTGCGCTTAGTTAATACTTGGAATGGAGACTGCCAGGGAACACTAGGCGCTGTAAGCCATTGAGCTTAAGGCTCCGATTGTGAAGATTGTAGCTACAGTCATTTAAACACAAGAGGAGATCAAAACTTTAAAAAAATAAACAAATAAACAATAAATGAATAAAAAATAAACAAAGAAATAAAAAAACAAATAAACAAAAAACACTGGAAAGCCAGTCATTTATTTTGAGTTTTGAGGCTTTTTAGTTTACAAGCAGCTCTGTAACAAGAGTTACTCTTAGAACAGGCATTACAAATAGTCTTCTACAGCCAACAGTCATTGCTTATGGCCGTAGCACTCTTAGGAATCCCGAGCTTGTGCGCTTAGTTAATACTTGGAATTGAGACTGCCAGGGAACACTAGGCGCTGTAAGCTTTTTAGCTTAAGGCTCCGATTGTGAAGATTGTAGCTACAGTCATTTAAACACAAGAGGAGATCAAAACTTTTAAAAAAATAAACAAATAAACAATAAATGAATAAAAAATAAACAAACAAATAAAAAAACAAACAAACAAAAAACACTGGAAAGCCAGTCATTTATTTTGAGTTGTGAGGCTTTTTAGTTCACAAGCAGCAAGAGTTGCTCTTAGAACAGTCATTACAAATTGTCTTCTACAGCCAACAGTCATTGCTTATGGCCGTAGCACTCTTAGGAATCCCGAGCTTGTGCGCTTAGTTAATACTTGGAATTGAGACTGCCAGGGAACACTAGGCGCTGTAAGCTTTTTAGCTTAGGGCTCCGATTGTGAAGATTGTAGCTACAGTCATTTAAACACAAGAGGAGATCAAAACTTTTAAAAAATAAACAAATAAACAATAAATGAATAAAAAATAAACAAACAAATAAAAAAACAAACAAACAAAAAACACTGGAAAGCCAGTCATTTATTTTGAGTTGTGAGGCTTTTTAGTTCACAAGCAGCAAGAGTTGCTCTTAGAACAGTCATTACAAATTGTCTTCTACAGCCAACAGTCATTGCTTATGGCCATAGCACTCTTAGGAATCCCGAGCTTGTGCGCTTAGTTAATACTTGGAATGGAGACTGCCAGGGAACACTAGGCGCTGTAAGCCATTGAGCTTAAGGCTCCGATTGTGAAGATTGTAGCTACAGTCATTTAAACACAAGAGGAGATCAAAACTTTTAAAAAATAAACAAATAAACAATAAATGAATAAAAAATAAACAAACAAATAAAAAAACAAATAAACAAAAAACACTGGAAAGCCAGTCATTTATTTTGAGTTGTGAGGCTTTTTAGTTCACAAGCAGCAAGAGTTGCTCTTAGAACAGTCATTACAAATTGTCTTCTACAGCCAACAGTCATTGCTTATGGCCGTAGCACTCTTAGGAATCCCGAGCTTGTGCGCTTAGTTAATACTTGGAATTGAGACTGCCAGGGAACACTAGGCGCTGTAAGCTTTTTAGCTTAGGGCTCCGATTGTGAAGATTGTAGCTACAGTCATTTAAACACAAGAGGAGATCAAAACTTTTAAAAAATAAACAAATAAACAATAAATGAATAAAAAATAAACAAACAAATAAAAAAACAAACAAACAAAAAACACTGGAAAGCCAGTCATTTATTTTGAGTTGTGAGGCTTTTTAGTTCACAAGCAGCAAGAGTTGCTCTTAGAACAGTCATTACAAATTGTCTTCTACAGCCAACAGTCATTGCTTATGGCCATAGCACTCTTAGGAATCCCGAGCTTGTGCACTTAGTTAATACTTGGAATGGAGACTGCCAGGGAACACTAGGCGCTGTAAGCCATTGAGCTTAAGGCTCCGATTGTGAAGATTGTAGCTACAGTCATTTAAACACAAGAGGAGATCAAAACTTTAAAAAAATAAACAAATAAACAATAAATGAATAAAAAATAAACAAAGAAATAAAAAAACAAATAAACAAAAAACACTGGAAAGCCAGTCATTTATTTTGAGTTTTGAGGCTTTTTAGTTTACAAGCAGCTCTGTAACAAGAGTTACTCTTAGAACAGGCATTACAAATAGTCTTCTACAGCCAACAGTCATTGCTTATGGCCGTAACACTCTTAGGAATCCCGAGCTTGTGCGCTTAGTTAATACTTGGAATTGAGACTGCCAGGGAACACTAGGCGCTGTAAGCTTTTTAGCTTAAGGCTCCGATTGTGAAGATTGTAGCTACAGTCATTTAAACACAAGAGGAGATCAAAACTTTTAAAAAATAAACAAATAAACAATAAATGAATAAAAAATAAACAAACAAATAAAAAAACAAACAAACAAAAAACACTGGAAAGCCAGTCATTTATTTTGAGTTGTGAGGCTTTTTAGTTCACAAGCAGCAAGAGTTGCTCTTAGAACAGTCATTACAAATTGTCTTCTACAGCCAACAGTCATTGCTTATGGCCATAGCACTCTTAGGAATCCCGAGCTTGTGCGCTTAGTTAATACTTGGAATGGAGACTGCCAGGGAACACTAGGCGCTGTAAGCCATTGAGCTTAAGGCTCCGATTGTGAAGATTGTAGCTACAGTCATTTAAACACAAGAGGAGATCAAAACTTTTAAAAAATAAACAAATAAACAATAAATGAATAAAAAATAAACAAAGAAATAAAAAACAAATAAACAAAAAACACTGGAAAGCCAGTCATTTATTTTGAGTTTTGAGGCTTTTTAGTTTACAAGCAGCTCTGTAACAAGAGTTACTCTTAGAACAGGCATTACAAATAGTCTTCTACAGCCAACAGTCATTGCTTATGGCCGTAGCACTCTTAGGAATCCCGAGCTTGTGCGCTTAGTTAATACTTGGAATTGAGACTGCCAGGGAACACTAGGCGCTGTAAGCTTTTTAGCTTAAGGCTCCGATTGTGAAGATTGTAGCTACAGTCATTTAAACACAAGAGGAGATCAAAACTTTTAAAAAATAAACAAATAAACAATAAATGAATAAAAAATAAACAAACAAATAAAAAAACAAACAAACAAAAAACACTGGAAAGCCAGTCATTTATTTTGAGTTGTGAGGCTTTTTAGTTCACAAGCAGCAAGAGTTGCTCTTAGAACAGTCATTACAAATTGTCTTCTACAGCCAACAGTCATTGCTTATGGCCATAGCACTCTTAGGAATCCCGAGCTTGTGCGCTTAGTTAATACTTGGAATGGAGACTGCCAGGGAACACTAGGCGCTGTAAGCCATTGAGCTTAAGGCTCCGATTGTGAAGATTGTAGCTACAGTCATTTAAACACAAGAGGAGATCAAAACTTTTAAAAAATAAACAAATAAACAATAAATGAATAAAAAATAAACAAACAAATAAAAAAACAAATAAACAAAAAACACTGGAAAGCCAGTCATTTATTTTGAGTTGTGAGGCTTTTTAGTTCACAAGCAGCAAGAGTTGCTCTTAGAACAGTCATTACAAATTGTCTTCTACAGCCAACAGTCATTGCTTATGGCCGTAGCACTCTTAGGAATCCCGAGCTTGTGCGCTTAGTTAATACTTGGAATTGAGACTGCCAGGGAACACTAGGCGCTGTAAGCTTTTTAGCTTAGGGCTCCGATTGTGAAGATTGTAGCTACAGTCATTTAAACACAAGAGGAGATCAAAACTTTTAAAAAATAAACAAATAAACAATAAATGAATAAAAAATAAACAAACAAATAAAAAAACAAACAAACAAAAAACACTGGAAAGCCAGTCATTTATTTTGAGTTGTGAGGCTTTTTAGTTCACAAGCAGCAAGAGTTGCTCTTAGAACAGTCATTACAAATTGTCTTCTACAGCCAACAGTCATTGCTTATGGCCATAGCACTCTTAGGAATCCCGAGCTTGTGCGCTTAGTTAATACTTGGAATGGAGACTGCCAGGGAACACTAGGCGCTGTAAGCCATTGAGCTTAAGGCTCCGATTGTGAAGATTGTAGCTACAGTCATTTAAACACAAGAGGAGATCAAAACTTTAAAAAAATAAACAAATAAACAATAAATGAATAAAAAATAAACAAAGAAATAAAAAAACAAATAAACAAAAAACACTGGAAAGCCAGTCATTTATTTTGAGTTTTGAGGCTTTTTAGTTTACAAGCAGCTCTGTAACAAGAGTTACTCTTAGAACAGGCATTACAAATAGTCTTCTACAGCCAACAGTCATTGCTTATGGCCGTAACACTCTTAGGAATCCCGAGCTTGTGCGCTTAGTTAATACTTGGAATTGAGACTGCCAGGGAACACTAGGCGCTGTAAGCTTTTTAGCTTAAGGCTCCGATTGTGAAGATTGTAGCTACAGTCATTTAAACACAAGAGGAGATCAAAACTTTTAAAAAATAAACAAATAAACAATAAATGAATAAAAAATAAACAAACAAATAAAAAAACAAACAAACAAAAAACACTGGAAAGCCAGTCATTTATTTTGAGTTGTGAGGCTTTTTAGTTCACAAGCAGCAAGAGTTGCTCTTAGAACAGTCATTACAAATTGTCTTCTACAGCCAACAGTCATTGCTTATGGCCATAGCACTCTTAGGAATCCCGAGCTTGTGCGCTTAGTTAATACTTGGAATTGAGACTGCCAGGGAACACTAGGCGCTGTAAGCTTTTTAGCTTAAGGCTCCGATTGTGAAGATTGTAGCTACAGTCATTTAAACACAAGAGGAGATCAAAACTTTTAAAAAATAAACAAATAAACAATAAATGAATAAAAAATAAACAAACAAATAAAAAAACAAATAAACAAAAAACACTGGAAAGCCAGTCATTTATTTTGAGTTGTGAGGCTTTTTAGTTCACAAGCAGCAAGAGTTGCTCTTAGAACAGTCATTACAAATTGTCTTCTACAGCCAACAGTCATTGCTTATGGCCGTAGCACTCTTAGGAATCCCGAGCTTGTGCGCTTAGTTAATACTTGGAATTGAGACTGCCAGGGAACACTAGGCGCTGTAAGCTTTTTAGCTTAGGGCTCCGATTGTGAAGATTGTAGCTACAGTCATTTAAACACAAGAGGAGATCAAAACTTTTAAAAAATAAACAAATAAACAATAAATGAATAAAAAATAAACAAACAAATAAAACAAACAAACAAACAAAAAACACTGGAAAGCCAGTCATTTATTTTGAGTTGTGAGGCTTTTTAGTTCACAAGCAGCAAGAGTTGCTCTTAGAACAGTCATTACAAATTGTCTTCTACAGCCAACAGTCATTGCTTATGGCCATAGCACTCTTAGGAATCCCGAGCTTGTGCGCTTAGTTAATACTTGGAATGGAGACTGCCAGGGAACACTAGGCGCTGTAAGCCATTGAGCTTAAGGCTCCGATTGTGAAGATTGTAGCTACAGTCATTTAAACACAAGAGGAGATCAAAACTTTTAAAAAAATAAACAAATAAACAATAAATGAATAAAAAATAAACAAAGAAATAAAAAAACAAATAAACAAAAAACACTGGAAAGCCAGTCATTTATTTTGAGTTTTGAGGGTTTTTAGTTTACAAGCAGCTCTGTAACAAGAGTTACTCTTAGAACAGGCATTACAAATAGTCTTCTACAGCCAACAGTCATTGCTTATGGCCGTAGCACTCTTAGGAATCCCGAGCTTGTGCGCTTAGTTAATACTTGGAATTGAGACTGCCAGGGAACACTAGGCGCTGTAAGCTTTTTAGCTTAAGGCTCCGATTGTGAAGATTGTAGCTACAGTCATTTAAACACAAGAGGAGATCAAAACTTTTAAAAAATAAACAAATAAACAATAAATGAATAAAAAATAAACAAACAAATAAAAAAACAAACAAACAAAAAACACTGGAAAGCCAGTCATTTATTTTGAGTTGTGAGGCTTTTTAGTTCACAAGCAGCAAGAGTTGCTCTTAGAACAGTCATTACAAATTGTCTTCTACAGCCAACAGTCATTGCTTATGGCCATAGCACTCTTAGGAATCCCGAGCTTGTGCGCTTAGTTAATACTTGGAATGGAGACTGCCAGGGAACACTAGGCGCTGTAAGCCATTGAGCTTAAGGCTCCGATTGTGAAGATTGTAGCTACAGTCATTTAAACACAAGAGGAGATCAAAACTTTTAAAAAATAAACAAATAAACAATAAATGAATAAAAAATAAACAAACAAATAAAAAAACAAACAAACAAAAAACACTGGAAAGCCAGTCATTTATTTTGAGTTGTGAGGCTTTTTAGTTCACAAGCAGCAAGAGTTGCTCTTAGAACAGTCATTACAAATTGTCTTCTACAGCCAACAGTCATTGCTTATGGCCATAGCACTCTTAGGAATCCCGAGCTTGTGCGCTTAGTTAATACTTGGAATGGAGACTGCCAGGGAACACTAGGCGCTGTAAGCCATTGAGCTTAAGGCTCCGATTGTGAAGATTGTAGCTACAGTCATTTAAACACAAGAGGAGATCAAAACTTTTAAAAAATAAACAAATAAACAATAAATGAATAAAAAATAAACAAAGAAATAAAAAACAAATAAACAAAAAACACTGGAAAGCCAGTCATTTATTTTGAGTTTTGAGGCTTTTTAGTTTACAAGCAGCTCTGTAACAAGAGTTACTCTTAGAACAGGCATTACAAATAGTCTTCTACAGCCAACAGTCATTGCTTATGGCCGTAGCACTCTTAGGAATCCCGAGCTTGTGCGCTTAGTTAATACTTGGAATTGAGACTGCCAGGGAACACTAGGCGCTGTAAGCTTTTTAGCTTAAGGCTCCGATTGTGAAGATTGTAGCTACAGTCATTTAAACACAAGAGGAGATCAAAACTTTTAAAAAATAAACAAATAAACAATAAATGAATAAAAAATAAACAAACAAATAAAAAAACAAACAAACAAAAAACACTGGAAAGCCAGTCATTTATTTTGAGTTGTGAGGCTTTTTAGTTCACAAGCAGCAAGAGTTGCTCTTAGAACAGTCATTACAAATTGTCTTCTACAGCCAACAGTCATTGCTTATGGCCATAGCACTCTTAGGAATCCCGAGCTTGTGCGCTTAGTTAATACTTGGAATGGAGACTGCCAGGGAACACTAGGCGCTGTAAGCCATTGAGCTTAAGGCTCCGATTGTGAAGATTGTAGCTACAGTCATTTAAACACAAGAGGAGATCAAAACTTTTAAAAAATAAACAAATAAACAATAAATGAATAAAAAATAAACAAAGAAATAAAAAACAAATAAACAAAAAACACTGGAAAGCCAGTCATTTATTTTGAGTTTTGAGGCTTTTTAGTTTACAAGCAGCTCTGTAACAAGAGTTACTCTTAGAACAGGCATTACAAATAGTCTTCTACAGCCAACAGTCATTGCTTATGGCCGTAGCACTCTTAGGAATCCCGAGCTTGTGCGCTTAGTTAATACTTGGAATTGAGACTGCCAGGGAACACTAGGCGCTGTAAGCTTTTTAGCTTAAGGCTCCGATTGTGAAGATTGTAGCTACAGTCATTTAAACACAAGAGGAGATCAAAACTTTTAAAAAAATAAACAAATAAACAATAAATGAATAAAAAATAAACAAACAAATAAAAAAAAACAAACAAACAAAAAACACTGGAAAGCCAGTCATTTATTTTGAGTTGTGAGGCTTTTTAGTTCACAAGCAGCAAGAGTTGCTCTTAGAACAGTCATTACAAATTGTCTTCTACAGCCAACAGTCATTGCTTATGGCCATAGCACTCTTAGGAATCCCGAGCTTGTGCGCTTAGTTAATACTTGGAATGGAGACTGCCAGGGAACACTAGGCGCTGTAAGCCATTGAGCTTAAGGCTCCGATTGTGAAGATTGTAGCTACAGTCATTTAAACACAAGAGGAGATCAAAACTTTTAAAAAATAAACAAATAAACAATAAATGAATAAAAAATAAACAAACAAATAAAAAAACAAACAAACAAAAAACACTGGAAAGCCAGTCATTTATTTTGAGTTGTGAGGCTTTTTAGTTCACAAGCAGCAAGAGTTGCTCTTAGAACAGTCATTACAAATTGTCTTCTACAGCCAACAGTCATTGCTTATGGCCATAGCACTCTTAGGAATCCCGAGCTTGTGCGCTTAGTTAATACTTGGAATGGAGACTGCCAGGGAACACTAGGCGCTGTAAGCCATTGAGCTTAAGGCTCCGATTGTGAAGATTGTAGCTACAGTCATTTAAACACAAGAGGAGATCAAAACTTTTAAAAAATAAACAAATAAACAATAAATGAATAAAAAATAAACAAAGAAATAAAAAACAAATAAACAAAAAACACTGGAAAGCCAGTCATTTATTTTGAGTTTTGAGGCTTTTTAGTTTACAAGCAGCTCTGTAACAAGAGTTACTCTTAGAACAGGCATTACAAATAGTCTTCTACAGCCAACAGTCATTGCTTATGGCCGTAGCACTCTTAGGAATCCCGAGCTTGTGCGCTTAGTTAATACTTGGAATTGAGACTGCCAGGGAACACTAGGCGCTGTAAGCTTTTTAGCTTAAGGCTCCGATTGTGAAGATTGTAGCTACAGTCATTTAAACACAAGAGGAGATCAACACTTTTAAAAAAATAAACAAATAAACAATAAATGAATAAAAAATAAACAAACAAATAAAAAAAACAAACAAACAAAAAACACTGGAAAGCCAGTCATTTATTTTGAGTTGTGAGGCTTTTTAGTTCACAAGCAGCAAGAGTTGCTCTTAGAACAGTCATTACAAATTGTCTTCTACAGCCAACAGTCATTGCTTATGGCCATAGCACTCTTAGGAATCCCGAGCTTGTGCGCTTAGTTAATACTTGGAATGGAGACTGCCAGGGAACACTAGGCGCTGTAAGCCATTGAGCTTAAGGCTCCGATTGTGAAGATTGTAGCTACAGTCATTTAAACACAAGAGGAGATCAAAACTTTTAAAAAATAAACAAATAAACAATAAATGAATAAAAAATAAACAAAGAAATATAAAACAAATAAACAAAAAACACTGGAAAGCCAGTCATTTATTTTGAGTTTTGAGGCTTTTTAGTTTACAAGCAGCTCTGTAACAAGAGTTACTCTTAGAACAGGCATTACAAATAGTCTTCTACAGCCAAAAGTAATTGCTTATGGCCGTAGCACTCTTAGGAATCCCGAGCTTGTGCGCTTAGTTAATACTTGGAATGGAGACTGCCAGGGAACACTAGGCGCTGTAAGCCATTGAGCTTAAGGCTCTGATTGTGAAGATTGTAGCTACAGTCATTTAAACACAAGAGGAGATCAAAACTTTTAAAAAATAAACAAATAAACAATAAATGAATAAAAATAAACAAACAAATAAAATAAACAAACAAACAAAAAACACTGGAAAGCCAGTCATTTATTTTGAGTTGTGAGGCTTTTTAGTTCACAAGCAGCAAGAGTTGCTCTTAGAACAGTCATTACAAATTGTCTTCTACAGCCAACAGTCATTGCTTATGGCCATAGCACTCTTAGGAATCCCGAGCTTGTGCGCTTAGTTAATACTTGGAATGGAGACTGCCAGGGAACACTAGGCGCTGTAAGCCATTGAGCTTAAGGCTCCGATTGTGAAGATTGTAGCTACAGTCATTTAAACACAAGAGGAGATCAAAACTTTTAAAAAATAAACAAATAAACAATAAATGAATAAAAAATAAACAAAGAAATATAAAACAAATAAACAAAAAACACTGGAAAGCCAGTCATTTATTTTGAGTTTTGAGGCTTTTTAGTTTACAAGCAGCTCTGTAACAAGAGTTACTCTTAGAACAGGCATTACAAATAGTCTTCTACAGCCAACAGTCATTGCTTATGGCCGTAGCACTCTTAGGAATCCCGAGCTTGTGCGCTTAGTTAATACTTGGAATTGAGACTGCCAGGGAACACTAGGCGCTGTAAGCTTTTTAGCTTAAGGCTCCGATTGTGAAGATTGTAGCTACAGTCATTTAAACACAAGAGGAGATCAAAACTTTTAAAAAAAATAAACAAATAAACAATAAATGAATAAAAAATAAACAAACAAATAAAAAAAACAAACAAACAAAAAACACTGGAAAGCCAGTCATTTATTTTGAGTTGTGAGGCTTTTTAGTTCACAAGCAGCAAGAGTTGCTCTTAGAACAGTCATTACAAATTGTCTTCTACAGCCAACAGTCATTGCTTATGGCCATAGCACTCTTAGGAATCCCGAGCTTGTGCGCTTAGTTAATACTTGGAATGGAGACTGCCAGGGAACACTAGGCGCTGTAAGCCATTGAGCTTAAGGCTCTGATTGTGAAGATTGTAGCTACAGTCATTTAAACACAAGAGGAGATCAAAACTTTTAAAAAATAAACAAATAAACAATAAATGAATAAAAATAAACAAACAAATAAAATAAACAAACAAACAAAAAACACTGGAAAGCCAGTCATTTATTTTGAGTTGTGAGGCTTTTTAGTTCACAAGCAGCAAGAGTTGCTCTTAGAACAGTCATTACAAATTGTCTTCTACAGCCAACAGTCATTGCTTATGGCCATAGCACTCTTAGGAATCCCGAGCTTGTGCGCTTAGTTAATACTTGGAATGGAGACTGCCAGGGAACACTAGGCGCTGTAAGCCATTGAGCTTAAGGCTCCGATTGTGAAGATTGTAGCTACAGTCATTTAAACACAAGAGGAGATCAAAACTAAAAAAAAATAAACAAATAAACAATAAATGAATAAAAAATAAACAAACAAATAAAAAACAAATAAACAAAAAACACTGGAAAGCCAGTCATTTATTTTGAGTTTTGAGGCTTTTTAGTTTACAAGCAGCTCTGTAACAAGAGTTACTCTTAGAACAGGCATTACAAATAGTCTTCTACAGCCAACAGTCATTGCTTATGGCCGTAGCACTCTTAGGAATCCCGAGCTTGTGCGCTTAGTTAATACTTGGAATTGAGACTGCCAGGGAACACTAGGCGCTGTAAGCTTTTTAGCTTAAGGCTCCGATTGTGAAGATTGTAGCTACAGTCATTTAAACACAAGAGGAGATCAAAACTTTTAAAAAATAAACAAATAAACAATAAATGAATAAAAAATAAACAAACAAATAAAAAAACAAACAAACAAAAAACACTGGAAAGCCAGTCATTTATTTTGAGTTGTGAGGCTTTTTAGTTCACAAGCAGCAAGAGTTGCTCTTAGAACAGTCATTACAAATTGTCTTCTACAGCCAACAGTCATTGCTTATGGCCATAGCACTCTTAGGAATCCCGAGCTTGTGCGCTTAGTTAATACTTGGAATGGAGACTGCCAGGGAACACTAGGCGCTGTAAGCCATTGAGCTTAAGGCTCCGATTGTGAAGATTGTAGCTACAGTCATTTAAACACAAGAGGAGATCAAAACTTTTAAAAAATAAACAAATAAACAATAAATGAATAAAAAATAAACAAAGAAATAAAAAAACAAACAAACAAAAAACACTGGAAAGCCAGTCATTTATTTTGAGTTTTGAGGCTTTTTAGTTTACAAGCAGCTCTGTAACAAGAGTTACTCTTAGAACAGGCATTACAAATAGTCTTCTACAGCCAACAGTCATTGCTTATGGCCGTAGCACTCTTAGGAATCCCGAGCTTGTGCGCTTAGTTAATACTTGGAATTGAGACTGCCAGGGAACACTAGGCGCTGTAAGCTTTTTAGCTTAGGGCTCCGATTGTGAAGATTGTAGCTACAGTCATTTAAACACAAGAGGAGATCAAAACTTTTAAAAAAATAAACAAATAAACAATAAATGAATAAAAAATAAACAAACAAATAAAAAAAACAAACAAACAAAAAACACTGGAAAGCCAGTCATTTATTTTGAGTTGTGAGGCTTTTTAGTTCACAAGCAGCAAGAGTTGCTCTTAGAACAGTCATTACAAATTGTCTTCTACAGCCAACAGTCATTGCTTATGGCCATAGCACTCTTAGGAATCCCGAGCTTGTGCGCTTAGTTAATACTTGGAATGGAGACTGCCAGGGAACACTAGGCGCTGTAAGCCATTGAGCTTAAGGCTCCGATTGTGAAGATTGTAGCTACAGTCATTTAAACACAAGAGGAGATCAAAACTTTTAAAAAATAAACAAATAAACAATAAATGAATAAAAAATAAACAAAGAAATATAAAACAAATAAACAAAAAACACTGGAAAGCCAGTCATTTATTTTGAGTTTTGAGGCTTTTTAGTTTACAAGCAGCTCTGTAACAAGAGTTACTCTTAGAACAGGCATTACAAATAGTCTTCTACAGCCAACAGTCATTGCTTATGGCCGTAGCACTCTTAGGAATCCCGAGCTTGTGCGCTTAGTTAATACTTGGAATTGAGACTGCCAGGGAACACTAGGCGCTGTAAGCTTTTTAGCTTAAGGCTCCGATTGTGAAGATTGTAGCTACAGTCATTTAAACACAAGAGGAGATCAAAACTTTTAAAAAAAATAAACAAATAAACAATAAATGAATAAAAAATAAACAAACAAATAAAAAAAACAAACAAACAAAAAACACTGGAAAGCCAGTCATTTATTTTGAGTTGTGAGGCTTTTTAGTTCACAAGCAGCAAGAGTTGCTCTTAGAACAGTCATTACAAATTGTCTTCTACAGCCAACAGTCATTGCTTATGGCCATAGCACTCTTAGGAATCCCGAGCTTGTGCGCTTAGTTAATACTTGGAATGGAGACTGCCAGGGAACACTAGGCGCTGTAAGCCATTGAGCTTAAGGCTCTGATTGTGAAGATTGTAGCTACAGTCATTTAAACACAAGAGGAGATCAAAACTTTTAAAAAATAAACAAATAAACAATAAATGAATAAAAATAAACAAACAAATAAAATAAACAAACAAACAAAAAACACTGGAAAGCCAGTCATTTATTTTGAGTTGTGAGGCTTTTTAGTTCACAAGCAGCAAGAGTTGCTCTTAGAACAGTCATTACAAATTGTCTTCTACAGCCAACAGTCATTGCTTATGGCCATAGCACTCTTAGGAATCCCGAGCTTGTGCGCTTAGTTAATACTTGGAATGGAGACTGCCAGGGAACACTAGGCGCTGTAAGCCATTGAGCTTAAGGCTCCGATTGTGAAGATTGTAGCTACAGTCATTTAAACACAAGAGGAGATCAAAACTAAAAAAAAATAAACAAATAAACAATAAATGAATAAAAAATAAACAAACAAATAAAAAACAAATAAACAAAAAACACTGGAAAGCCAGTCATTTATTTTGAGTTTTGAGGCTTTTTAGTTTACAAGCAGCTCTGTAACAAGAGTTACTCTTAGAACAGGCATTACAAATAGTCTTCTACAGCCAACAGTCATTGCTTATGGCCGTAGCACTCTTAGGAATCCCGAGCTTGTGCGCTTAGTTAATACTTGGAATTGAGACTGCCAGGGAACACTAGGCGCTGTAAGCTTTTTAGCTTAAGGCTCCGATTGTGAAGATTGTAGCTACAGTCATTTAAACACAAGAGGAGATCAAAACTTTTAAAAAATAAACAAATAAACAATAAATGAATAAAAAATAAACAAACAAATAAAAAAACAAACAAACAAAAAACACTGGAAAGCCAGTCATTTATTTTGAGTTGTGAGGCTTTTTAGTTCACAAGCAGCAAGAGTTGCTCTTAGAACAGTCATTACAAATTGTCTTCTACAGCCAACAGTCATTGCTTATGGCCATAGCACTCTTAGGAATCCCGAGCTTGTGCGCTTAGTTAATACTTGGAATGGAGACTGCCAGGGAACACTAGGCGCTGTAAGCCATTGAGCTTAAGGCTCCGATTGTGAAGATTGTAGCTACAGTCATTTAAACACAAGAGGAGATCAAAACTTTTAAAAAATAAACAAATAAACAATAAATGAATAAAAAATAAACAAAGAAATAAAAAAACAAACAAACAAAAAACACTGGAAAGCCAGTCATTTATTTTGAGTTTTGAGGCTTTTTAGTTTACAAGCAGCTCTGTAACAAGAGTTACTCTTAGAACAGGCATTACAAATAGTCTTCTACAGCCAACAGTCATTGCTTATGGCCGTAGCACTCTTAGGAATCCCGAGCTTGTGCGCTTAGTTAATACTTGGAATTGAGACTGCCAGGGAACACTAGGCGCTGTAAGCTTTTTAGCTTAGGGCTCCGATTGTGAAGATTGTAGCTACAGTCATTTAAACACAAGAGGAGATCAAAACTTTTTAAAAAATAAACAAATAAACAATAAATGAATAAAAAATAAACAAACAAATAAAAAAAAAAAACAAACAAAAAACACTGGAAAGCCAGTCATTTATTTTGAGTTGTGAGGCTTTTTAGTTCACAAGCAGCAAGAGTTGCTCTTAGAACAGTCATTACAAATTGTCTTCTACAGCCAACAGTCATTGCTTATGGCCATAGCACTCTTAGGAATCCCGAGCTTGTGCGCTTAGTTAATACTTGGAATGGAGACTGCCAGGGAACACTAGGCGCTGTAAGCCATTGAGCTTAAGGCTCCGATTGTGAAGATTGTAGCTACAGTCATTTAAACACAAGAGGAGATCAAAACTTTTAAAAAATAAACAAATAAACAATAAATGAATAAAAAATAAACAAAGAAATAAAAAAACAAATAAACAAAAAACACTGGAAAGCCAGTCATTTATTTTGAGTTTTGAGGCTTTTTAGTTTACAAGCAGCTCTGTAACAAGAGTTACTCTTAGAACAGGCATTACAAATAATCTTCTACAGCCAACAGTCATTGCTTATGGCCGTAGCACTCTTAGGAATCCCGAGCTTGTGCGCTTAGTTAATACTTGGAATTGAGACTGCCAGGGAACACTAGGCGCTGTAAGCCATTGAGCTTAAGGCTCCGATTGTGAAGATTGTAGCTACAGTCATTTAAACACAAGAGGAGATCAAAACTTTTAAAAAATAAACAAATAAACAATAAATGAATAAAAAATAAACAAACAAATAAAAAAACAAATAAACAAAAAACACTGGAAAGCCAGTCATTTATTTTGAGTTGTGAGGCTTTTTAGTTCACAAGCAGCAAGAGTTGCTCTTAGAACAGTCATTACAAATTGTCTTCTACAGCCAACAGTCATTGCTTATGGCCGTAGCACTCTTAGGAATCCCGAGCTTGTGCGCTTAGTTAATACTTGGAATTGAGACTGCCAGGGAACACTAGGCGCTGTAAGCTTTTTAGCTTAGGGCTCCGATTGTGAAGATTGTAGCTACAGTCATTTAAACACAAGAGGAGATCAAAACTTTTAAAAAATAAACAAATAAACAATAAATGAATAAAAAATAAACAAACAAATAAAAAAACAAACAAACAAAAAACACTGGAAAGCCAGTCATTTATTTTGAGTTGTGAGGCTTTTTAGTTCACAAGCAGCAAGAGTTGCTCTTAGAACAGTCATTACAAATTGTCTTCTACAGCCAACAGTCATTGCTTATGGCCATAGCACTCTTAGGAATCCCGAGCTTGTGCGCTTAGTTAATACTTGGAATGGAGACTGCCAGGGAACACTAGGCGCTGTAAGCCATTGAGCTTAAGGCTCCGATTGTGAAGATTGTAGCTACAGTCATTTAAACACAAGAGGAGATCAAAACTTTAAAAAAATAAACAAATAAACAATAAATGAATAAAAAATAAACAAAGAAATAAAAAAACAAATAAACAAAAAACACTGGAAAGCCAGTCATTTATTTTGAGTTTTGAGGCTTTTTAGTTTACAAGCAGCTCTGTAACAAGAGTTACTCTTAGAACAGGCATTACAAATAGTCTTCTACAGCCAACAGTCATTGCTTATGGCCGTAACACTCTTAGGAATCCCGAGCTTGTGCGCTTAGTTAATACTTGGAATTGAGACTGCCAGGGAACACTAGGCGCTGTAAGCTTTTTAGCTTAAGGCTCCGATTGTGAAGATTGTAGCTACAGTCATTTAAACACAAGAGGAGATCAAAACTTTTAAAAAATAAACAAATAAACAATAAATGAATAAAAAATAAACAAACAAATAAAAAAACAAACAAACAAAAAACACTGGAAAGCCAGTCATTTATTTTGAATTGTGAGGCTTTTTAGTTCACAAGCAGCAAGAGTTGCTCTTAGAACAGTCATTACAAATTGTCTTCTACAGCCAACAGTCATTGCTTATGGCCATAGCACTCTTAGGAATCCCGAGCTTGTGCGCTTAGTTAATACTTGGAATTGAGACTGCCAGGGAACACTAGGCGCTGTAAGCTTTTTAGCTTAAGGCTCCGATTGTGAAGATTGTAGCTACAGTCATTTAAACACAAGAGGAGATCAAAACTTTTAAAAAATAAACAAATAAACAATAAATGAATAAAAAATAAACAAACAAATAAAAAAACAAATAAACAAAAAACACTGGAAAGCCAGTCATTTATTTTGAGTTGTGAGGCTTTTTAGTTCACAAGCAGCAAGAGTTGCTCTTAGAACAGTCATTACAAATTGTCTTCTACAGCCAACAGTCATTGCTTATGGCCGTAGCACTCTTAGGAATCCCGAGCTTGTGCGCTTAGTTAATACTTGGAATTGAGACTGCCAGGGAACACTAGGCGCTGTAAGCTTTTTAGCTTAGGGCTCCGATTGTGAAGATTGTAGCTACAGTCATTTAAACACAAGAGGAGATCAAAACTTTTAAAAAATAAACAAATAAACAATAAATGAATAAAAAATAAACAAACAAATAAAACAAACAAACAAACAAAAAACACTGGAAAGCCAGTCATTTATTTTGAGTTGTGAGGCTTTTTAGTTCACAAGCAGCAAGAGTTGCTCTTAGAACAGTCATTACAAATTGTCTTCTACAGCCAACAGTCATTGCTTATGGCCATAGCACTCTTAGGAATCCCGAGCTTGTGCGCTTAGTTAATACTTGGAATGGAGACTGCCAGGGAACACTAGGCGCTGTAAGCCATTGAGCTTAAGGCTCCGATTGTGAAGATTGTAGCTACAGTCATTTAAACACAAGAGGAGATCAAAACTTTTAAAAAAATAAACAAATAAACAATAAATGAATAAAAAATAAACAAAGAAATAAAAAAACAAATAAACAAAAAACACTGGAAAGCCAGTCATTTATTTTGAGTTTTGAGGGTTTTTAGTTTACAAGCAGCTCTGTAACAAGAGTTACTCTTAGAACAGGCATTACAAATAGTCTTCTACAGCCAACAGTCATTGCTTATGGCCGTAGCACTCTTAGGAATCCCGAGCTTGTGCGCTTAGTTAATACTTGGAATTGAGACTGCCAGGGAACACTAGGCGCTGTAAGCTTTTTAGCTTAAGGCTCCGATTGTGAAGATTGTAGCTACAGTCATTTAAACACAAGAGGAGATCAAAACTTTTAAAAAATAAACAAATAAACAATAAATGAATAAAAAATAAACAAACAAATAAAAAAACAAACAAACAAAAAACACTGGAAAGCCAGTCATTTATTTTGAGTTGTGAGGCTTTTTAGTTCACAAGCAGCAAGAGTTGCTCTTAGAACAGTCATTACAAATTGTCTTCTACAGCCAACAGTCATTGCTTATGGCCATAGCACTCTTAGGAATCCCGAGCTTGTGCGCTTAGTTAATACTTGGAATGGAGACTGCCAGGGAACACTAGGCGCTGTAAGCCATTGAGCTTAAGGCTCCGATTGTGAAGATTGTAGCTACAGTCATTTAAACACAAGAGGAGATCAAAACTTTTAAAAATTAAACAAATAAACAATAAATGAATAAAAAATAAACAAACAAATAAAAAAACAAATAAACAAAAAACACTGGAAAGCCAGTCATTTATTTTGAGTTTTGAGGCTTTTTAGTTTACAAGCAGCTCTGTAACAAGAGTTACTCTTAGAACAGGCATTACAAATAGTCTTCTACAGCCAACAGTCATTGCTTATGGCCGTAGCACTCTTAGGAATCCCGAGCTTGTGCGCTTAGTTAATACTTGGAATTGAGACTGCCAGGGAACACTAGGCGCTGTAAGCTTTTTAGCTTAGGGCTCCGATTGTGAAGATTGTAGCTACAGTCATTTAAACACAAGAGGAGATCAAAACTTTTAAAAAAATAAACAAATAAACAATAAATGAATAAAAAATAAACAAACAAATAAAAAAAACAAACAAACAAAAAACACTGGAAAGCCAGTCATTTATTTTGAGTTGTGAGGCTTTTTAGTTCACAAGCAGCAAGAGTTGCTCTTAGAACAGTCATTACAAATTGTCTTCTACAGCCAACAGTCATTGCTTATGGCCATAGCACTCTTAGGAATCCCGAGCTTGTGCGCTTAGTTAATACTTGGAATGGAGACTGCCAGGGAACACTAGGCGCTGTAAGCCATTGAGCTTAAGGCTCCGATTGTGAAGATTGTAGCTACAGTCATTTAAACACAAGAGGAGATCAAAACTTTTAAAAAATAAACAAATAAACAATAAATGAATAAAAAATAAACAAACAAATAAAAAAACAAACAAACAAAAAACACTGGAAAGCCAGTCATTTATTTTGAGTTGTGAGGCTTTTTAGTTCACAAGCAGCAAGAGTTGCTCTTAGAACAGTCATTACAAATTGTCTTCTACAGCCAACAGTCATTGCTTATGGCCATAGCACTCTTAGGAATCCCGAGCTTGTGCGCTTAGTTAATACTTGGAATGGAGACTGCCAGGGAACACTAGGCGCTGTAAGCCATTGAGCTTAAGGCTCCGATTGTGAAGATTGTAGCTACAGTCATTTAAACACAAGAGGAGATCAAAACTTTTAAAAAATAAACAAATAAACAATAAATGAATAAAAAATAAACAAAGAAATAAAAAACAAATAAACAAAAAACACTGGAAAGCCAGTCATTTATTTTGAGTTTTGAGGCTTTTTAGTTTACAAGCAGCTCTGTAACAAGAGTTACTCTTAGAACAGGCATTACAAATAGTCTTCTACAGCCAACAGTCATTGCTTATGGCCGTAGCACTCTTAGGAATCCCGAGCTTGTGCGCTTAGTTAATACTTGGAATTGAGACTGCCAGGGAACACTAGGCGCTGTAAGCTTTTTAGCTTAAGGCTCCGATTGTGAAGATTGTAGCTACAGTCATTTAAACACAAGAGGAGATCAAAACTTTTAAAAAATAAACAAATAAACAATAAATGAATAAAAAATAAACAAACAAATAAAAAAACAAACAAACAAAAAACACTGGAAAGCCAGTCATTTATTTTGAGTTGTGAGGCTTTTTAGTTCACAAGCAGCAAGAGTTGCTCTTAGAACAGTCATTACAAATTGTCTTCTACAGCCAACAGTCATTGCTTAT
Source organism: Hoplias malabaricus (assembly GCF_029633855.1). NCBI lineage: Eukaryota > Metazoa > Chordata > Actinopteri > Characiformes > Erythrinidae > Hoplias > Hoplias malabaricus. The sequence continues at coordinate 17,092,693 of NC_089811.1, read as the reverse complement.
GGCCATAGCACTCTTAGGAATCCCGAGCTTGTGCGCTTAGTTAATACTTGGAATGGAGACTGCCAGGGAACACTAGGCGCTGTAAGCCATTGAGCTTAAGGCTCCGATTGTGAAGATTGTAGCTACAGTCATTTAAACACAAGAGGAGATCAAAACTTTTAAAAAATAAACAAATAAACAATAAATGAATAAAAAATAAACAAAGAAATAAAAAACAAATAAACAAAAAACACTGGAAAGCCAGTCATTTATTTTGAGTTTTGAGGCTTTTTAGTTTACAAGCAGCTCTGTAACAAGAGTTACTCTTAGAACAGGCATTACAAATAGTCTTCTACAGCCAACAGTCATTGCTTATGGCCGTAGCACTCTTAGGAATCCCGAGCTTGTGCGCTTAGTTAATACTTGGAATTGAGACTGCCAGGGAACACTAGGCGCTGTAAGCTTTTTAGCTTAAGGCTCCGATTGTGAAGATTGTAGCTACAGTCATTTAAACACAAGAGGAGATCAAAACTTTTAAAAAAATAAACAAATAAACAATAAATGAATAAAAAATAAACAAACAAATAAAAAAAAACAAACAAACAAAAAACACTGGAAAGCCAGTCATTTATTTTGAGTTGTGAGGCTTTTTAGTTCACAAGCAGCAAGAGTTGCTCTTAGAACAGTCATTACAAATTGTCTTCTACAGCCAACAGTCATTGCTTATGGCCATAGCACTCTTAGGAATCCCGAGCTTGTGCGCTTAGTTAATACTTGGAATGGAGACTGCCAGGGAACACTAGGCGCTGTAAGCCATTGAGCTTAAGGCTCCGATTGTGAAGATTGTAGCTACAGTCATTTAAACACAAGAGGAGATCAAAACTTTTAAAAAATAAACAAATAAACAATAAATGAATAAAAAATAAACAAACAAATAAAAAAACAAACAAACAAAAAACACTGGAAAGCCAGTCATTTATTTTGAGTTGTGAGGCTTTTTAGTTCACAAGCAGCAAGAGTTGCTCTTAGAACAGTCATTACAAATTGTCTTCTACAGCCAACAGTCATTGCTTATGGCCATAGCACTCTTAGGAATCCCGAGCTTGTGCGCTTAGTTAATACTTGGAATGGAGACTGCCAGGGAACACTAGGCGCTGTAAGCCATTGAGCTTAAGGCTCCGATTGTGAAGATTGTAGCTACAGTCATTTAAACACAAGAGGAGATCAAAACTTTTAAAAAATAAACAAATAAACAATAAATGAATAAAAAATAAACAAAGAAATAAAAAACAAATAAACAAAAAACACTGGAAAGCCAGTCATTTATTTTGAGTTTTGAGGCTTTTTAGTTTACAAGCAGCTCTGTAACAAGAGTTACTCTTAGAACAGGCATTACAAATAGTCTTCTACAGCCAACAGTCATTGCTTATGGCCGTAGCACTCTTAGGAATCCCGAGCTTGTGCGCTTAGTTAATACTTGGAATTGAGACTGCCAGGGAACACTAGGCGCTGTAAGCTTTTTAGCTTAAGGCTCCGATTGTGAAGATTGTAGCTACAGTCATTTAAACACAAGAGGAGATCAACACTTTTAAAAAAATAAACAAATAAACAATAAATGAATAAAAAATAAACAAACAAATAAAAAAAACAAACAAACAAAAAACACTGGAAAGCCAGTCATTTATTTTGAGTTGTGAGGCTTTTTAGTTCACAAGCAGCAAGAGTTGCTCTTAGAACAGTCATTACAAATTGTCTTCTACAGCCAACAGTCATTGCTTATGGCCATAGCACTCTTAGGAATCCCGAGCTTGTGCGCTTAGTTAATACTTGGAATGGAGACTGCCAGGGAACACTAGGCGCTGTAAGCCATTGAGCTTAAGGCTCCGATTGTGAAGATTGTAGCTACAGTCATTTAAACACAAGAGGAGATCAAAACTTTTAAAAAATAAACAAATAAACAATAAATGAATAAAAAATAAACAAAGAAATATAAAACAAATAAACAAAAAACACTGGAAAGCCAGTCATTTATTTTGAGTTTTGAGGCTTTTTAGTTTACAAGCAGCTCTGTAACAAGAGTTAATCTTAGAACAGGCATTACAAATAGTCTTCTACAGCCAAAAGTAATTGCTTATGGCCGTAGCACTCTTAGGAATCCCGAGCTTGTGCGCTTAGTTAATACTTGGAATGGAGACTGCCAGGGAACACTAGGCGCTGTAAGCCATTGAGCTTAAGGCTCTGATTGTGAAGATTGTAGCTACAGTCATTTAAACACAAGAGGAGATCAAAACTTTTAAAAAATAAACAAATAAACAATAAATGAATAAAAATAAACAAACAAATAAAATAAACAAACAAACAAAAAACACTGGAAAGCCAGTCATTTATTTTGAGTTGTGAGGCTTTTTAGTTCACAAGCAGCAAGAGTTGCTCTTAGAACAGTCATTACAAATTGTCTTCTACAGCCAACAGTCATTGCTTATGGCCATAGCACTCTTAGGAATCCCGAGCTTGTGCGCTTAGTTAATACTTGGAATGGAGACTGCCAGGGAACACTAGGCGCTGTAAGCCATTGAGCTTAAGGCTCCGATTGTGAAGATTGTAGCTACAGTCATTTAAACACAAGAGGAGATCAAAACTTTTAAAAAATAAACAAATAAACAATAAATGAATAAAAAATAAACAAAGAAATAAAAAAACAAACAAACAAAAAACACTGGAAAGCCAGTCATTTATTTTGAGTTTTGAGGCTTTTTAGTTTACAAGCAGCTCTGTAACAAGAGTTACTCTTAGAACAGGCATTACAAATAGTCTTCTACAGCCAACAGTCATTGCTTATGGCCGTAGCACTCTTAGGAATCCCGAGCTTGTGCGCTTAGTTAATACTTGGAATTGAGACTGCCAGGGAACACTAGGCGCTGTAAGCTTTTTAGCTTAAGGCTCCGATTGTGAAGATTGTAGCTACAGTCATTTAAACACAAGAGGAGATCAAAACTTTTAAAAAAAATAAACAAATAAACAATAAATGAATAAAAAATAAACAAACAAATAAAAAAAACAAACAAACAAAAAACACTGGAAAGCCAGTCATTTATTTTGAGTTGTGAGGCTTTTTAGTTCACAAGCAGCAAGAGTTGCTCTTAGAACAGTCATTACAAATTGTCTTCTACAGCCAACAGTCATTGCTTATGGCCATAGCACTCTTAGGAATCCCGAGCTTGTGCGCTTAGTTAATACTTGGAATGGAGACTGCCAGGGAACACTAGGCGCTGTAAGCCATTGAGCTTAAGGCTCTGATTGTGAAGATTGTAGCTACAGTCATTTAAACACAAGAGGAGATCAAAACTTTTAAAAAATAAACAAATAAACAATAAATGAATAAAAATAAACAAACAAATAAAATAAACAAACAAACAAAAAACACTGGAAAGCCAGTCATTTATTTTGAGTTGTGAGGCTTTTTAGTTCACAAGCAGCAAGAGTTGCTCTTAGAACAGTCATTACAAATTGTCTTCTACAGCCAACAGTCATTGCTTATGGCCATAGCACTCTTAGGAATCCCGAGCTTGTGCGCTTAGTTAATACTTGGAATGGAGACTGCCAGGGAACACTAGGCGCTGTAAGCCATTGAGCTTAAGGCTCCGATTGTGAAGATTGTAGCTACAGTCATTTAAACACAAGAGGAGATCAAAACTAAAAAAAAATAAACAAATAAACAATAAATGAATAAAAAATAAACAAACAAATAAAAAACAAATAAACAAAAAACACTGGAAAGCCAGTCATTTATTTTGAGTTTTGAGGCTTTTTAGTTTACAAGCAGCTCTGTAACAAGAGTTACTCTTAGAACAGGCATTACAAATAGTCTTCTACAGCCAACAGTCATTGCTTATGGCCGTAGCACTCTTAGGAATCCCGAGCTTGTGCGCTTAGTTAATACTTGGAATTGAGACTGCCAGGGAACACTAGGCGCTGTAAGCTTTTTAGCTTAAGGCTCCGATTGTGAAGATTGTAGCTACAGTCATTTAAACACAAGAGGAGATCAAAACTTTTAAAAAATAAACAAATAAACAATAAATGAATAAAAAATAAACAAACAAATAAAAAAACAAACAAACAAAAAACACTGGAAAGCCAGTCATTTATTTTGAGTTGTGAGGCTTTTTAGTTCACAAGCAGCAAGAGTTGCTCTTAGAACAGTCATTACAAATTGTCTTCTACAGCCAACAGTCATTGCTTATGGCCATAGCACTCTTAGGAATCCCGAGCTTGTGCGCTTAGTTAATACTTGGAATGGAGACTGCCAGGGAACACTAGGCGCTGTAAGCCATTGAGCTTAAGGCTCCGATTGTGAAGATTGTAGCTACAGTCATTTAAACACAAGAGGAGATCAAAACTTTTAAAAAATAAACAAATAAACAATAAATGAATAAAAAATAAACAAAGAAATAAAAAAAACAAACAAACAAAAAACACTGGAAAGCCAGTCATTTATTTTGAGTTGTGAGGCTTTTTAGTTCACAAGCAGCAAGAGTTGCTCTTAGAACAGTCATTACAAATTGTCTTCTACAGCCAACAGTCATTGCTTATGGCCATAGCACTCTTAGGAATCCCGAGCTTGTGCGCTTAGTTAATACTTGGAATGGAGACTGCCAGGGAACACTAGGCGCTGTAAGCCATTGAGCTTAAGGCTCCGATTGTGAAGATTGTAGCTACAGTCATTTAAACACAAGAGGAGATCAAAACTAAAAAAAAATAAACAAATAAACAATAAATGAATAAAAAATAAACAAACAAATAAAAAACAAATAAACAAAAAACACTGGAAAGCCAGTCATTTATTTTGAGTTTTGAGGCTTTTTAGTTTACAAGCAGCTCTGTAACAAGAGTTACTCTTAGAACAGGCATTACAAATAGTCTTCTACAGCCAACAGTCATTGCTTATGGCCGTAGCACTCTTAGGAATCCCGAGCTTGTGCGCTTAGTTAATACTTGGAATTGAGACTGCCAGGGAACACTAGGCGCTGTAAGCTTTTTAGCTTAAGGCTCCGATTGTGAAGATTGTAGCTACAGTCATTTAAACACAAGAGGAGATCAAAACTTTTAAAAAATAAACAAATAAACAATAAATGAATAAAAAATAAACAAACAAATAAAAAAACAAACAAACAAAAAACACTGGAAAGCCAGTCATTTATTTTGAGTTGTGAGGCTTTTTAGTTCACAAGCAGCAAGAGTTGCTCTTAGAACAGTCATTACAAATTGTCTTCTACAGCCAACAGTCATTGCTTATGGCCATAGCACTCTTAGGAATCCCGAGCTTGTGCGCTTAGTTAATACTTGGAATGGAGACTGCCAGGGAACACTAGGCGCTGTAAGCCATTGAGCTTAAGGCTCCGATTGTGAAGATTGTAGCTACAGTCATTTAAACACAAGAGGAGATCAAAACTTTTAAAAAATAAACAAATAAACAATAAATGAATAAAAAATAAACAAAGAAATAAAAAAACAAACAAACAAAAAACACTGGAAAGCCAGTCATTTATTTTGAGTTTTGAGGCTTTTTAGTTTACAAGCAGCTCTGTAACAAGAGTTACTCTTAGAACAGGCATTACAAATAGTCTTCTACAGCCAACAGTCATTGCTTATGGCCGTAGCACTCTTAGGAATCCCGAGCTTGTGCGCTTAGTTAATACTTGGAATTGAGACTGCCAGGGAACACTAGGCGCTGTAAGCTTTTTAGCTTAGGGCTCCGATTGTGAAGATTGTAGCTACAGTCATTTAAACACAAGAGGAGATCAAAACTTTTAAAAAAATAAACAAATAAACAATAAATGAATAAAAAATAAACAAACAAATAAAAAAAACAAACAAACAAAAAACACTGGAAAGCCAGTCATTTATTTTGAGTTGTGAGGCTTTTTAGTTCACAAGCAGCAAGAGTTGCTCTTAGAACAGTCATTACAAATTGTCTTCTACAGCCAACAGTCATTGCTTATGGCCATAGCACTCTTAGGAATCCCGAGCTTGTGCGCTTAGTTAATACTTGGAATGGAGACTGCCAGGGAACACTAGGCGCTGTAAGCCATTGAGCTTAAGGCTCCGATTGTGAAGATTGTAGCTACAGTCATTTAAACACAAGAGGAGATCAAAACTTTTAAAAAATAAACAAATAAACAATAAATGAATAAAAAATAAACAAAGAAATATAAAACAAATAAACAAAAAACACTGGAAAGCCAGTCATTTATTTTGAGTTTTGAGGCTTTTTAGTTTACAAGCAGCTCTGTAACAAGAGTTACTCTTAGAACAGGCATTACAAATAGTCTTCTACAGCCAACAGTCATTGCTTATGGCCGTAGCACTCTTAGGAATCCCGAGCTTGTGCGCTTAGTTAATACTTGGAATTGAGACTGCCAGGGAACACTAGGCGCTGTAAGCTTTTTAGCTTAAGGCTCCGATTGTGAAGATTGTAGCTACAGTCATTTAAACACAAGAGGAGATCAAAACTTTTAAAAAAAATAAACAAATAAACAATAAATGAATAAAAAATAAACAAACAAATAAAAAAAACAAACAAACAAAAAACACTGGAAAGCCAGTCATTTATTTTGAGTTGTGAGGCTTTTTAGTTCACAAGCAGCAAGAGTTGCTCTTAGAACAGTCATTACAAATTGTCTTCTACAGCCAACAGTCATTGCTTATGGCCATAGCACTCTTAGGAATCCCGAGCTTGTGCGCTTAGTTAATACTTGGAATGGAGACTGCCAGGGAACACTAGGCGCTGTAAGCCATTGAGCTTAAGGCTCCGATTGTGAAGATTGTAGCTACAGTCATTTAAACACAAGAGGAGATCAAAACTAAAAAAAAATAAACAAATAAACAATAAATGAATAAAAAATAAACAAACAAATAAAAAACAAATAAACAAAAAACACTGGAAAGCCAGTCATTTATTTTGAGTTTTGAGGCTTTTTAGTTTACAAGCAGCTCTGTAACAAGAGTTACTCTTAGAACAGGCATTACAAATAGTCTTCTACAGCCAACAGTCATTGCTTATGGCCGTAGCACTCTTAGGAATCCCGAGCTTTTGCGCTTAGTTAATACTTGGAATTGAGACTGCCAGGGAACACTAGGCGCTGTAAGCTTTTTAGCTTAAGGCTCCGATTGTGAAGATTGTAGCTACAGTCATTTAAACACAAGAGGAGATCAAAACTTTTAAAAAATAAACAAATAAACAATAAATGAATAAAAAATAAACAAACAAATAAAAAAACAAACAAACAAAAAACACTGGAAAGCCAGTCATTTATTTTGAGTTGTGAGGCTTTTTAGTTCACAAGCAGCAAGAGTTGCTCTTAGAACAGTCATTACAAATTGTCTTCTACAGCCAACAGTCATTGCTTATGGCCATAGCACTCTTAGGAATCCCGAGCTTGTGCGCTTAGTTAATACTTGGAATGGAGACTGCCAGGGAACACTAGGCGCTGTAAGCCATTGAGCTTAAGGCTCCGATTGTGAAGATTGTAGCTACAGTCATTTAAACACAAGAGGAGATCAAAACTAAAAAAAAATAAACAAATAAACAATAAATGAATAAAAAATAAACAAACAAATAAAAAACAAATAAACAAAAAACACTGGAAAGCCAGTCATTTATTTTGAGTTTTGAGGCTTTTTAGTTTACAAGCAGCTCTGTAACAAGAGTTACTCTTAGAACAGGCATTACAAATAGTCTTCTACAGCCAACAGTCATTGCTTATGGCCGTAGCACTCTTAGGAATCCCGAGCTTGTGCGCTTAGTTAATACTTGGAATTGAGACTGCCAGGGAACACTAGGCGCTGTAAGCTTTTTAGCTTAAGGCTCCGATTGTGAAGATTGTAGCTACAGTCATTTAAACACAAGAGGAGATCAAAACTTTTAAAAAATAAACAAATAAACAATAAATGAATAAAAAATAAACAAACAAATAAAAAAACAAACAAACAAAAAACACTGGAAAGCCAGTCATTTATTTTGAGTTGTGAGGCTTTTTAGTTCACAAGCAGCAAGAGTTGCTCTTAGAACAGTCATTACAAATTGTCTTCTACAGCCAACAGTCATTGCTTATGGCCATAGCACTCTTAGGAATCCCGAGCTTGTGCGCTTAGTTAATACTTGGAATGGAGACTGCCAGGGAACACTAGGCGCTGTAAGCCATTGAGCTTAAGGCTCCGATTGTGAAGATTGTAGCTACAGTCATTTAAACACAAGAGGAGATCAAAACTTTTAAAAAATAAACAAATAAACAATAAATGAATAAAAAATAAACAAAGAAATAAAAAAACAAACAAACAAAAAACACTGGAAAGCCAGTCATTTATTTTGAGTTTTGAGGCTTTTTAGTTTACAAGCAGCTCTGTAACAAGAGTTACTCTTAGAACAGGCATTACAAATAGTCTTCTACAGCCAACAGTCATTGCTTATGGCCGTAGCACTCTTAGGAATCCCGAGCTTGTGCGCTTAGTTAATACTTGGAATTGAGACTGCCAGGGAACACTAGGCGCTGTAAGCTTTTTAGCTTAGGGCTCCGATTGTGAAGATTGTAGCTACAGTCATTTAAACACAAGAGGAGATCAAAACTTTTTAAAAAATAAACAAATAAACAATAAATGAATAAAAAATAAACAAACAAATAAAAAAAAAAAACAAACAAAAAACACTGGAAAGCCAGTCATTTATTTTGAGTTGTGAGGCTTTTTAGTTCACAAGCAGCAAGAGTTGCTCTTAGAACAGTCATTACAAATTGTCTTCTACAGCCAACAGTCATTGCTTATGGCCATAGCACTCTTAGGAATCCCGAGCTTGTGCGCTTAGTTAATACTTGGAATGGAGACTGCCAGGGAACACTAGGCGCTGTAAGCCATTGAGCTTAAGGCTCCGATTGTGAAGATTGTAGCTACAGTCATTTAAACACAAGAGGAGATCAAAACTTTTAAAAAATAAACAAATAAACAATAAATGAATAAAAAATAAACAAAGAAATAAAAAAACAAATAAACAAAAAACACTGGAAAGCCAGTCATTTATTTTGAGTTTTGAGGCTTTTTAGTTTACAAGCAGCTCTGTAACAAGAGTTACTCTTAGAACAGGCATTACAAATAATCTTCTACAGCCAACAGTCATTGCTTATGGCCGTAGCACTCTTAGGAATCCCGAGCTTGTGCGCTTAGTTAATACTTGGAATTGAGACTGCCAGGGAACACTAGGCGCTGTAAGCTTTTTAGCTTAGGGCTCCGATTGTGAAGATTGTAGCTACAGTCATTTAAACACAAGAGGAGATCAAAACTTTTAAAAAATAAACAAATAAACAATAAATGAATAAAAATAAACAAACAAATAAAAAAAACAAACAAACAAAAAACACTGGAAAGCCAGTCATTTATTTTGAGTTGTGAGGCTTTTTAGTTCACAAGCAGCAAGAGTTGCTCTTAGAACAGTCATTACAAATTGTCTTCTACAGCCAACAGTCATTGCTTATGGCCATAGCACTCTTAGGAATCCCGAGCTTGTGCGCTTAGTTAATACTTGGAATGGAGACTGCCAGGGAACACTAGGCGCTGTAAGCCATTGAGCTTAAGGCTCCGATTGTGAAGATTGTAGCTACAGTCATTTAAACACAAGAGGAGATCAAAACTAAAAAAAAATAAACAAATAAACAATAAATGAATAAAAAATAAACAAACAAATAAAAAACAAATAAACAAAAAACACTGGAAAGCCAGTCATTTATTTTGAGTTTTGAGGCTTTTTAGTTTACAAGCAGCTCTGTAACAAGAGTTACTCTTAGAACAGTCATTACAAATAGTCTTCTACAGCCAACAGTCATTGCTTATGGCCGTAGCACTCTTAGGAATCCCGAGCTTGTGCGCTTAGTTAATACTTGGAATTGAGACTGCCAGGGAACACTAGGCGCTGTAAGCTTTTTAGCTTAAGGCTCCGATTGTGAAGATTGTAGCTACAGTCATTTAAACACAAGAGGAGATCAAAACTTTTAAAAAATAAACAAATAAACAATAAATGAATAAAAAATAAACAAACAAATAAAAAAACAAACAAACAAAAAACACTGGAAAGCCAGTCATTTATTTTGAGTTGTGAGGCTTTTTAGTTCACAAGCAGCAAGAGTTGCTCTTAGAACAGTCATTACAAATTGTCTTCTACAGCCAACAGTCATTGCTTATGGCCATAGCACTCTTAGGAATCCCGAGCTTGTGCGCTTAGTTAATACTTGGAATGGAGACTGCCAGGGAACACTAGGCGCTGTAAGCCATTGAGCTTAAGGCTCCGATTGTGAAGATTGTAGCTACAGTCATTTAAACACAAGAGGAGATCAAAACTTTTAAAAAATAAACAAATAAACAATAAATGAATAAAAAATAAACAAAGAAATAAAAAAACAAATAAACAAAAAACACTGGAAAGCCAGTCATTTATTTTGAGTTTTGAGGCTTTTTAGTTTACAAGCAGCTCTGTAACAAGAGTTACTCTTAGAACAGGCATTACAAATAGTCTTCTACAGCCAACAGTCATTGCTTATGGCCGTAGCACTCTTAGGAATCCCGAGCTTGTGCGCTTAGTTAATACTTGGAATTGAGACTGCCAGGGAACACTAGGCGCTGTAAGCTTTTTAGCTTAGGGCTCCGATTGTGAAGATTGTAGCTACAGTCATTTAAACACAAGAGGAGATCAAAACTTTTAAAAAATAAACAAATAAACAATAAATGAATAAAAATAAACAAACAAATAAAAAAAACAAACAAACAAAAAACACTGGAAAGCCAGTCATTTATTTTGAGTTGTGAGGCTTTTTAGTTCACAAGCAGCAAGAGTTGCTCTTAGAACAGTCATTACAAATTGTCTTCTACAGCCAACAGTCATTGCTTATGGCCATAGCACTCTTAGGAATCCCGAGCTTGTGCGCTTAGTTAATACTTGGAATGGAGACTGCCAGGGAACACTAGGCGCTGTAAGCTTTTTAGCTTAAGGCTCCGATTGTGAAGATTGTAGCTACAGTCATTTAAACACAAGAGGAGATCAAAACTTTTAAAAAATAAACAAATAAACAATAAATGAATAAAAAATAAACAAACAAATAAAAAAACAAACAAACAAAAAACACTGGAAAGCCAGTCATTTATTTTGAGTTGTGAGGCTTTTTAGTTCACAAGCAGCAAGAGTTGCTCTTAGAACAGTCATTACAAATTGTCTTCTACAGCCAACAGTCATTGCTTATGGCCATAGCACTCTTAGGAATCCCGAGCTTGTGCGCTTAGTTAATACTTGGAATGGAGACTGCCAGGGAACACTAGGCGCTGTAAGCCATTGAGCTTAAGGCTCCGATTGTGAAGATTGTAGCTACAGTCATTTAAACACAAGAGGAGATCAAAACTTTTAAAAAATAAACAAATAAACAATAAATGAATAAAAAATAAACAAAGAAATAAAAAAACAAACAAACAAAAAACACTGGAAAGCCAGTCATTTATTTTGAGTTTTGAGGCTTTTTAGTTTACAAGCAGCTCTGTAACAAGAGTTACTCTTAGAACAGGCATTACAAATAGTCTTCTACAGCCAACAGTCATTGCTTATGGCCGTAGCACTCTTAGGAATCCCGAGCTTGTGCGCTTAGTTAATACTTGGAATTGAGACTGCCAGGGAACACTAGGCGCTGTAAGCTTTTTAGCTTAGGGCTCCGATTGTGAAGATTGTAGCTACAGTCATTTAAACACAAGAGGAGATCAAAACTTTTAAAAAAATAAACAAATAAACAATAAATGAATAAAAAATAAACAAACAAATAAAAAAAACAAACAAACAAAAAACACTGGAAAGCCAGTCATTTATTTTGAGTTGTGAGGCTTTTTAGTTCACAAGCAGCAAGAGTTGCTCTTAGAACAGTCATTACAAATTGTCTTCTACAGCCAACAGTCATTGCTTATGGCCATAGCACTCTTAGGAATCCCGAGCTTGTGCGCTTAGTTAATACTTGGAATGGAGACTGCCAGGGAACACTAGGCGCTGTAAGCCATTGAGCTTAAGGCTCCGATTGTGAAGATTGTAGCTACAGTCATTTAAACACAAGAGGAGATCAAAACTAAAAAAAAATAAACAAATAAACAATAAATGAATAAAAAATAAACAAACAAATAAAAAACAAATAAACAAAAAACACTGGAAAGCCAGTCATTTATTTTGAGTTTTGAGGCTTTTTAGTTTACAAGCAGCTCTGTAACAAGAGTTACTCTTAGAACAGGCATTACAAATAGTCTTCTACAGCCAACAGTCATTGCTTATGGCCGTAGCACTCTTAGGAATCCCGAGCTTTTGCGCTTAGTTAATACTTGGAATTGAGACTGCCAGGGAACACTAGGCGCTGTAAGCTTTTTAGCTTAAGGCTCCGATTGTGAAGATTGTAGCTACAGTCATTTAAACACAAGAGGAGATCAAAACTTTTAAAAAATAAACAAATAAACAATAAATGAATAAAAAATAAACAAACAAATAAAAAAACAAACAAACAAAAAACACTGGAAAGCCAGTCATTTATTTTGAGTTGTGAGGCTTTTTAGTTCACAAGCAGCAAGAGTTGCTCTTAGAACAGTCATTACAAATTGTCTTCTACAGCCAACAGTCATTGCTTATGGCCATAGCACTCTTAGGAATCCCGAGCTTGTGCGCTTAGTTAATACTTGGAATGGAGACTGCCAGGGAACACTAGGCGCTGTAAGCCATTGAGCTTAAGGCTCCGATTGTGAAGATTGTAGCTACAGTCATTTAAACACAAGAGGAGATCAAAACTAAAAAAAAATAAACAAATAAACAATAAATGAATAAAAAATAAACAAACAAATAAAAAACAAATAAACAAAAAACACTGGAAAGCCAGTCATTTATTTTGAGTTTTGAGGCTTTTTAGTTTACAAGCAGCTCTGTAACAAGAGTTACTCTTAGAACAGGCATTACAAATAGTCTTCTACAGCCAACAGTCATTGCTTATGGCCGTAGCACTCTTAGGAATCCCGAGCTTGTGCGCTTAGTTAATACTTGGAATTGAGACTGCCAGGGAACACTAGGCGCTGTAAGCTTTTTAGCTTAAGGCTCCGATTGTGAAGATTGTAGCTACAGTCATTTAAACACAAGAGGAGATCAAAACTTTTAAAAAATAAACAAATAAACAATAAATGAATAAAAAATAAACAAACAAATAAAAAAACAAACAAACAAAAAACACTGGAAAGCCAGTCATTTATTTTGAGTTGTGAGGCTTTTTAGTTCACAAGCAGCAAGAGTTGCTCTTAGAACAGTCATTACAAATTGTCTTCTACAGCCAACAGTCATTGCTTATGGCCATAGCACTCTTAGGAATCCCGAGCTTGTGCGCTTAGTTAATACTTGGAATGGAGACTGCCAGGGAACACTAGGCGCTGTAAGCCATTGAGCTTAAGGCTCCGATTGTGAAGATTGTAGCTACAGTCATTTAAACACAAGAGGAGATCAAAACTTTTAAAAAATAAACAAATAAACAATAAATGAATAAAAAATAAACAAAGAAATAAAAAAACAAACAAACAAAAAACACTGGAAAGCCAGTCATTTATTTTGAGTTTTGAGGCTTTTTAGTTTACAAGCAGCTCTGTAACAAGAGTTACTCTTAGAACAGGCATTACAAATAGTCTTCTACAGCCAACAGTCATTGCTTATGGCCGTAGCACTCTTAGGAATCCCGAGCTTGTGCGCTTAGTTAATACTTGGAATTGAGACTGCCAGGGAACACTAGGCGCTGTAAGCTTTTTAGCTTAGGGCTCCGATTGTGAAGATTGTAGCTACAGTCATTTAAACACAAGAGGAGATCAAAACTTTTTAAAAAATAAACAAATAAACAATAAATGAATAAAAAATAAACAAACAAATAAAAAAAAAAAACAAACAAAAAACACTGGAAAGCCAGTCATTTATTTTGAGTTGTGAGGCTTTTTAGTTCACAAGCAGCAAGAGTTGCTCTTAGAACAGTCATTACAAATTGTCTTCTACAGCCAACAGTCATTGCTTATGGCCATAGCACTCTTAGGAATCCCGAGCTTGTGCGCTTAGTTAATACTTGGAATGGAGACTGCCAGGGAACACTAGGCGCTGTAAGCCATTGAGCTTAAGGCTCCGATTGTGAAGATTGTAGCTACAGTCATTTAAACACAAGAGGAGATCAAAACTTTTAAAAAATAAACAAATAAACAATAAATGAATAAAAAATAAACAAAGAAATAAAAAAACAAATAAACAAAAAACACTGGAAAGCCAGTCATTTATTTTGAGTTTTGAGGCTTTTTAGTTTACAAGCAGCTCTGTAACAAGAGTTACTCTTAGAACAGGCATTACAAATAATCTTCTACAGCCAACAGTCATTGCTTATGGCCGTAGCACTCTTAGGAATCCCGAGCTTGTGCGCTTAGTTAATACTTGGAATTGAGACTGCCAGGGAACACTAGGCGCTGTAAGCTTTTTAGCTTAGGGCTCCGATTGTGAAGATTGTAGCTACAGTCATTTAAACACAAGAGGAGATCAAAACTTTTAAAAAATAAACAAATAAACAATAAATGAATAAAAATAAACAAACAAATAAAAAAAACAAACAAACAAAAAACACTGGAAAGCCAGTCATTTATTTTGAGTTGTGAGGCTTTTTAGTTCACAAGCAGCAAGAGTTGCTCTTAGAACAGTCATTACAAATTGTCTTCTACAGCCAACAGTCATTGCTTATGGCCATAGCACTCTTAGGAATCCCGAGCTTGTGCGCTTAGTTAATACTTGGAATGGAGACTGCCAGGGAACACTAGGCGCTGTAAGCCATTGAGCTTAAGGCTCCGATTGTGAAGATTGTAGCTACAGTCATTTAAACACAAGAGGAGATCAAAACTAAAAAAAAATAAACAAATAAACAATAAATGAATAAAAAATAAACAAACAAATAAAAAACAAATAAACAAAAAACACTGGAAAGCCAGTCATTTATTTTGAGTTTTGAGGCTTTTTAGTTTACAAGCAGCTCTGTAACAAGAGTTACTCTTAGAACAGTCATTACAAATAGTCTTCTACAGCCAACAGTCATTGCTTATGGCCGTAGCACTCTTAGGAATCCCGAGCTTGTGCGCTTAGTTAATACTTGGAATTGAGACTGCCAGGGAACACTAGGCGCTGTAAGCTTTTTAGCTTAAGGCTCCGATTGTGAAGATTGTAGCTACAGTCATTTAAACACAAGAGGAGATCAAAACTTTTAAAAAATAAACAAATAAACAATAAATGAATAAAAAATAAACAAACAAATAAAAAAACAAACAAACAAAAAACACTGGAAAGCCAGTCATTTATTTTGAGTTGTGAGGCTTTTTAGTTCACAAGCAGCAAGAGTTGCTCTTAGAACAGTCATTACAAATTGTCTTCTACAGCCAACAGTCATTGCTTATGGCCATAGCACTCTTAGGAATCCCGAGCTTGTGCGCTTAGTTAATACTTGGAATGGAGACTGCCAGGGAACACTAGGCGCTGTAAGCCATTGAGCTTAAGGCTCCGATTGTGAAGATTGTAGCTACAGTCATTTAAACACAAGAGGAGATCAAAACTTTTAAAAAATAAACAAATAAACAATAAATGAATAAAAAATAAACAAAGAAATAAAAAAACAAATAAACAAAAAACACTGGAAAGCCAGTCATTTATTTTGAGTTTTGAGGCTTTTTAGTTTACAAGCAGCTCTGTAACAAGAGTTACTCTTAGAACAGGCATTACAAATAGTCTTCTACAGCCAACAGTCATTGCTTATGGCCGTAGCACTCTTAGGAATCCCGAGCTTGTGCGCTTAGTTAATACTTGGAATTGAGACTGCCAGGGAACACTAGGCGCTGTAAGCTTTTTAGCTTAGGGCTCCGATTGTGAAGATTGTAGCTACAGTCATTTAAACACAAGAGGAGATCAAAACTTTTAAAAAATAAACAAATAAACAATAAATGAATAAAAATAAACAAACAAATAAAAAAAACAAACAAACAAAAAACACTGGAAAGCCAGTCATTTATTTTGAGTTGTGAGGCTTTTTAGTTCACAAGCAGCAAGAGTTGCTCTTAGAACAGTCATTACAAATTGTCTTCTACAGCCAACAGTCATTGCTTATGGCCATAGCACTCTTAGGAATCCCGAGCTTGTGCGCTTAGTTAATACTTGGAATGGAGACTGCCAGGGAACACTAGGCGCTGTAAGCTTTTTAGCTTAAGGCTCCGATTGTGAAGATTGTAGCTACAGTCATTTAAACACAAGAGGAGATCAAAACTTTTAAAAAATAAACAAATAAACAATAAATGAATAAAAAATAAACAAACAAATAAAAAAACAAACAAACAAAAAACACTGGAAAGCCAGTCATTTATTTTGAGTTGTGAGGCTTTTTAGTTCACAAGCAGCAAGAGTTGCTCTTAGAACAGTCATTACAAATTGTCTTCTACAGCCAACAGTCATTGCTTATGGCCATAGCACTCTTAGGAATCCCGAGCTTGTGCGCTTAGTTAATACTTGGAATGGAGACTGCCAGGGAACACTAGGCGCTGTAAGCCATTGAGCTTAAGGCTCCGATTGTGAAGATTGTAGCTACAGTCATTTAAACACAAGAGGAGATCAAAACTTTTAAAAAATAAACAAATAAACAATAAATGAATAAAAAATAAACAAAGAAATAAAAAAACAAACAAACAAAAAACACTGGAAAGCCAGTCATTTATTTTGAGTTTTGAGGCTTTTTAGTTTACAAGCAGCTCTGTAACAAGAGTTACTCTTAGAACAGGCATTACAAATAGTCTTCTACAGCCAACAGTCATTGCTTATGGCCGTAGCACTCTTAGGAATCCCGAGCTTGTGCGCTTAGTTAATACTTGGAATTGAGACTGCCAGGGAACACTAGGCGCTGTAAGCTTTTTAGCTTAGGGCTCCGATTGTGAAGATTGTAGCTACAGTCATTTAAACACAAGAGGAGATCAAAACTTTTAAAAAAATAAACAAATAAACAATAAATGAATAAAAAATAAACAAACAAATAAAAAAAACAAACAAACAAAAAACACTGGAAAGCCAGTCATTTATTTTGAGTTGTGAGGCTTTTTAGTTCACAAGCAGCAAGAGTTGCTCTTAGAACAGTCATTACAAATTGTCTTCTACAGCCAACAGTCATTGCTTATGGCCATAGCACTCTTAGGAATCCCGAGCTTGTGCGCTTAGTTAATACTTGGAATGGAGACTGCCAGGGAACACTAGGCGCTGTAAGCCATTGAGCTTAAGGCTCCGATTGTGAAGATTGTAGCTACAGTCATTTAAACACAAGAGGAGATCAAAACTTTTAAAAAATAAACAAATAAACAATAAATGAATAAAAAATAAACAAAGAAATGAAAAAACAAATAAACAAAAAACACTGGAAAGCCAGTCATTTATTTTGAGTTTTGAGGCTTTTTAGTTTACAAGCAGCTCTGTAACAAGAGTTACTCTTAGAACAGGCATTACAAATAGTCTTCTACAGCCAACAGTCATTGCTTATGGCCGTAGCACTCTTAGGAATCCCGAGCTTGTGCGCTTAGTTAATACTTGGAATTGAGACTGCCAGGGAACACTAGGCGCTGTAAGCTTTTTAGCTTAGGGCTCCGATTGTGAAGATTGTAGCTACAGTCATTTAAACACAAGAGGAGATCAAAACTTTTAAAAAATAAACAAATAAACAATAAATGAATAAAAATAAACAAACAAATAAAAAAAACAAACAAACAAAAAACACTGGAAAGCCAGTCATTTATTTTGAGTTGTGAGGCTTTTTAGTTCACAAGCAGCAAGAGTTGCTCTTAGAACAGTCATTACAAATTGTCTTCTACAGCCAACAGTCATTGCTTATGGCCATAGCACTCTTAGGAATCCCGAGCTTGTGCGCTTAGTTAATACTTGGAATGGAGACTGCCAGGGAACACTAGGCGCTGTAAGCCATTGAGCTTAAGGCTCCGATTGTGAAGATTGTAGCTACAGTCATTTAAACACAAGAGGAGATCAAAACTAAAAAAAAATAAACAAATAAACAATAAATGAATAAAAAATAAACAAACAAATAAAAAACAAATAAACAAAAAACACTGGAAAGCCAGTCATTTATTTTGAGTTTTGAGGCTTTTTAGTTTACAAGCAGCTCTGTAACAAGAGTTACTCTTAGAACAGGCATTACAAATAGTCTTCTACAGCCAACAGTCATTGCTTATGGCCGTAGCACTCTTAGGAATCCCGAGCTTGTGCGCTTAGTTAATACTTGGAATTGAGACTGCCAGGGAACACTAGGCGCTGTAAGCTTTTTAGCTTAAGGCTCCGATTGTGAAGATTGTAGCTACAGTCATTTAAACACAAGAGGAGATCAAAACTTTTAAAAAATAAACAAATAAACAATAAATGAATAAAAAATAAACAAACAAATAAAAAAACAAACAAACAAAAAACACTGGAAAGCCAGTCATTTATTTTGAGTTGTGAGGCTTTTTAGTTCACAAGCAGCAAGAGTTGCTCTTAGAACAGTCATTACAAATTGTCTTCTACAGCCAACAGTCATTGCTTATGGCCATAGCACTCTTAGGAATCCCGAGCTTGTGCGCTTAGTTAATACTTGGAATGGAGACTGCCAGGGAACACTAGGCGCTGTAAGCCATTGAGCTTAAGGCTCCGATTGTGAAGATTGTAGCTACAGTCATTTAAACACAAGAGGAGATCAAAACTTTTAAAAAATAAACAAATAAACAATAAATGAATAAAAAATAAACAAAGAAATAAAAAAACAAATAAACAAAAAACACTGGAAAGCCAGTCATTTATTTTGAGTTTTGAGGCTTTTTAGTTTACAAGCAGCTCTGTAACAAGAGTTACTCTTAGAACAGGCATTACAAATAGTCTTCTACAGCCAACAGTCATTGCTTATGGCCGTAGCACTCTTAGGAATCCCGAGCTTGTGCGCTTAGTTAATACTTGGAATTGAGACTGCCAGGGAACACTAGGCGCTGTAAGCTTTTTAGCTTAGGGCTCCGATTGTGAAGATTGTAGCTACAGTCATTTAAACACAAGAGGAGATCAAAACTTTTAAAAAATAAACAAATAAACAATAAATGAATAAAAATAAACAAACAAATAAAAAAAACAAACAAACAAAAAACACTGGAAAGCCAGTCATTTATTTTGAGTTGTGAGGCTTTTTAGTTCACAAGCAGCAAGAGTTGCTCTTAGAACAGTCATTACAAATTGTCTTCTACAGCCAACAGTCATTGCTTATGGCCATAGCACTCTTAGGAATCCCGAGCTTGTGCGCTTAGTTAATACTTGGAATGGAGACTGCCAGGGAACACTAGGCGCTGTAAGCTTTTTAGCTTAAGGCTCCGATTGTGAAGATTGTAGCTACAGTCATTTAAACACAAGAGGAGATCAAAACTTTTAAAAAATAAACAAATAAACAATAAATGAATAAAAAATAAACAAACAAATAAAAAAACAAACAAACAAAAAACACTGGAAAGCCAGTCATTTATTTTGAGTTGTGAGGCTTTTTAGTTCACAAGCAGCAAGAGTTGCTCTTAGAACAGTCATTACAAATTGTCTTCTACAGCCAACAGTCATTGCTTATGGCCATAGCACTCTTAGGAATCCCGAGCTTGTGCGCTTAGTTAATACTTGGAATGGAGACTGCCAGGGAACACTAGGCGCTGTAAGCCATTGAGCTTAAGGCTCCGATTGTGAAGATTGTAGCTACAGTCATTTAAACACAAGAGGAGATCAAAACTTTTAAAAAATAAACAAATAAACAATAAATGAATAAAAATAAACAAACAAATAAAAAAAACAAACAAACAAAAAACACTGGAAAGCCAGTCATTTATTTTGAGTTGTGAGGCTTTTTAGTTCACAAGCAGCAAGAGTTGCTCTTAGAACAGTCATTACAAATTGTCTTCTACAGCCAACAGTCATTGCTTATGGCCATAGCACTCTTAGGAATCCCGAGCTTGTGCGCTTAGTTAATACTTGGAATGGAGACTGCCAGGGAACACTAGGCGCTGTAAGCTTTTTAGCTTAAGGCTCCGATTGTGAAGATTGTAGCTACAGTCATTTAAACACAAGAGGAGATCAAAACTTTTAAAAAATAAACAAATAAACAATAAATGAATAAAAAATAAACAAACAAATAAAAAAACAAACAAACAAAAAACACTGGAAAGCCAGTCATTTATTTTGAGTTGTGAGGCTTTTTAGTTCACAAGCAGCAAGAGTTGCTCTTAGAACAGTCATTACAAATTGTCTTCTACAGCCAACAGTCATTGCTTATGGCCATAGCACTCTTAGGAATCCCGAGCTTGTGCGCTTAGTTAATACTTGGAATGGAGACTGCCAGGGAACACTAGGCGCTGTAAGCCATTGAGCTTAAGGCTCCGATTGTGAAGATTGTAGCTACAGTCATTTAAACACAAGAGGAGATCAAAACTTTTAAAAAATAAACAAATAAACAATAAATGAATAAAAAATAAACAAAGAAATAAAAAAACAAATAAACAAAAAACACTGGAAAGCCAGTCATTTATTTTGAGTTTTGAGGCTTTTTAGTTTACAAGCAGCTCTGTAACAAGAGTTACTCTTAGAACAGGCATTACAAATAGTCTTCTACAGCCAACAGTCATTGCTTATGGCCGTAGCACTCTTAGGAATCCCGAGCTTGTGCGCTTAGTTAATACTTGGAATTGAGACTGCCAGGGAACACTAGGCGCTGTAAGCTTTTTAGCTTAGGGCTCCGATTGTGAAGATTGTAGCTACAGTCATTTAAACACAAGAGGAGATCAAAACTTTTAAAAAATAAACAAATAAACAATAAATGAATAAAAAATAAACAAAGAAATGAAAAAACAAATAAACAAAAAACACTGGAAAGCCAGTCATTTATTTTGAGTTTTGAGGCTTTTTAGTTTACAAGCAGCTCTGTAACAAGAGTTACTCTTAGAACAGGCATTACAAATAGTCTTCTACAGCCAACAGTCATTGCTTATGGCCGTAGCACTCTTAGGAATCCCGAGCTTGTGCGCTTAGTTAATACTTGGAATTGAGACTGCCAGGGAACACTAGGCGCTGTAAGCTTTTTAGCTTAGGGCTCCGATTGTGAAGATTGTAGCTACAGTCATTTAAACACAAGAGGAGATCAAAACTTTTAAAAAATAAACAAATAAACAATAAATGAATAAAAATAAACAAACAAATAAAAAAAACAAACAAACAAAAAACACTGGAAAGCCAGTCATTTATTTTGAGTTGTGAGGCTTTTTAGTTCACAAGCAGCAAGAGTTGCTCTTAGAACAGTCATTACAAATTGTCTTCTACAGCCAACAGTCATTGCTTATGGCCATAGCACTCTTAGGAATCCCGAGCTTGTGCGCTTAGTTAATACTTGGAATGGAGACTGCCAGGGAACACTAGGCGCTGTAAGCCATTGAGCTTAAGGCTCCGATTGTGAAGATTGTAGCTACAGTCATTTAAACACAAGAGGAGATCAAAACTAAAAAAAAATAAACAAATAAACAATAAATGAATAAAAAATAAACAAACAAATAAAAAACAAATAAACAAAAAACACTGGAAAGCCAGTCATTTATTTTGAGTTTTGAGGCTTTTTAGTTTACAAGCAGCTCTGTAACAAGAGTTACTCTTAGAACAGGCATTACAAATAGTCTTCTACAGCCAACAGTCATTGCTTATGGCCGTAGCACTCTTAGGAATCCCGAGCTTGTGCGCTTAGTTAATACTTGGAATTGAGACTGCCAGGGAACACTAGGCGCTGTAAGCTTTTTAGCTTAAGGCTCCGATTGTGAAGATTGTAGCTACAGTCATTTAAACACAAGAGGAGATCAAAACTTTTAAAAAATAAACAAATAAACAATAAATGAATAAAAAATAAACAAACAAATAAAAAAACAAACAAACAAAAAACACTGGAAAGCCAGTCATTTATTTTGAGTTGTGAGGCTTTTTAGTTCACAAGCAGCAAGAGTTGCTCTTAGAACAGTCATTACAAATTGTCTTCTACAGCCAACAGTCATTGCTTATGGCCATAGCACTCTTAGGAATCCCGAGCTTGTGCGCTTAGTTAATACTTGGAATGGAGACTGCCAGGGAACACTAGGCGCTGTAAGCCATTGAGCTTAAGGCTCCGATTGTGAAGATTGTAGCTACAGTCATTTAAACACAAGAGGAGATCAAAACTTTTAAAAAATAAACAAATAAACAATAAATGAATAAAAAATAAACAAAGAAATAAAAAAACAAATAAACAAAAAACACTGGAAAGCCAGTCATTTATTTTGAGTTTTGAGGCTTTTTAGTTTACAAGCAGCTCTGTAACAAGAGTTACTCTTAGAACAGGCATTACAAATAGTCTTCTACAGCCAACAGTCATTGCTTATGGCCGTAGCACTCTTAGGAATCCCGAGCTTGTGCGCTTAGTTAATACTTGGAATTGAGACTGCCAGGGAACACTAGGCGCTGTAAGCTTTTTAGCTTAGGGCTCCGATTGTGAAGATTGTAGCTACAGTCATTTAAACACAAGAGGAGATCAAAACTTTTAAAAAATAAACAAATAAACAATAAATGAATAAAAATAAACAAACAAATAAAAAAAACAAACAAACAAAAAACACTGGAAAGCCAGTCATTTATTTTGAGTTGTGAGGCTTTTTAGTTCACAAGCAGCAAGAGTTGCTCTTAGAACAGTCATTACAAATTGTCTTCTACAGCCAACAGTCATTGCTTATGGCCATAGCACTCTTAGGAATCCCGAGCTTGTGCGCTTAGTTAATACTTGGAATGGAGACTGCCAGGGAACACTAGGCGCTGTAAGCTTTTTAGCTTAAGGCTCCGATTGTGAAGATTGTAGCTACAGTCATTTAAACACAAGAGGAGATCAAAACTTTTAAAAAATAAACAAATAAACAATAAATGAATAAAAAATAAACAAACAAATAAAAAAACAAACAAACAAAAAACACTGGAAAGCCAGTCATTTATTTTGAGTTGTGAGGCTTTTTAGTTCACAAGCAGCAAGAGTTGCTCTTAGAACAGTCATTACAAATTGTCTTCTACAGCCAACAGTCATTGCTTATGGCCATAGCACTCTTAGGAATCCCGAGCTTGTGCGCTTAGTTAATACTTGGAATGGAGACTGCCAGGGAACACTAGGCGCTGTAAGCCATTGAGCTTAAGGCTCCGATTGTGAAGATTGTAGCTACAGTCATTTAAACACAAGAGGAGATCAAAACTTTTAAAAAATAAACAAATAAACAATAAATGAATAAAAAATAAACAAAGAAATAAAAAAACAAATAAACAAAAAACACTGGAAAGCCAGTCATTTATTTTGAGTTTTGAGGCTTTTTAGTTTACAAGCAGCTCTGTAACAAGAGTTACTCTTAGAACAGGCATTACAAATAGTCTTCTACAGCCAACAGTCATTGCTTATGGCCGTAGCACTCTTAGGAATCCCGAGCTTGTGCGCTTAGTTAATACTTGGAATTGAGACTGCCAGGGAACACTAGGCGCTGTAAGCTTTTTAGCTTAGGGCTCCGATTGTGAAGATTGTAGCTACAGTCATTTAAACACAAGAGGAGATCAAAACTTTTAAAAAATAAACAAATAAACAATAAATGAATAAAAATAAACAAACAAATAAAAAAAACAAACAAACAAAAAACACTGGAAAGCCAGTCATTTATTTTGAGTTGTGAGGCTTTTTAGTTCACAAGCAGCAAGAGTTGCTCTTAGAACAGTCATTACAAATTGTCTTCTACAGCCAACAGTCATTGCTTATGGCCATAGCACTCTTAGGAATCCCGAGCTTGTGCGCTTAGTTAATACTTGGAATGGAGACTGCCAGGGAACACTAGGCGCTGTAAGCTTTTTAGCTTAAGGCTCCGATTGTGAAGATTGTAGCTACAGTCATTTAAACACAAGAGGAGATCAAAACTTTTAAAAAATAAACAAATAAACAATAAATGAATAAAAAATAAACAAACAAATAAAAAAACAAACAAACAAAAAACACTGGAAAGCCAGTCATTTATTTTGAGTTGTGAGGCTTTTTAGTTCACAAGCAGCAAGAGTTGCTCTTAGAACAGTCATTACAAATTGTCTTCTACAGCCAACAGTCATTGCTTATGGCCATAGCACTCTTAGGAATCCCGAGCTTGTGCGCTTAGTTAATACTTGGAATGGAGACTGCCAGGGAACACTAGGCGCTGTAAGCCATTGAGCTTAAGGCTCCGATTGTGAAGATTGTAGCTACAGTCATTTAAACACAAGAGGAGATCAAAACTTTTAAAAAATAAACAAATAAACAATAAATGAATAAAAAATAAACAAAGAAATAAAAAACAAATAAACAAAAAACACTGGAAAGCCAGTCATTTATTTTGAGTTTTGAGGCTTTTTAGTTTACAAGCAGCTCTGTAACAAGAGTTACTCTTAGAACAGGCATTACAAATAGTCTTCTACAGCCAACAGTCATTGCTTATGGCCGTAGCACTCTTAGGAATCCCGAGCTTGTGCGCTTAGTTAATACTTGGAATTGAGACTGCCAGGGAACACTAGGCGCTGTAAGCTTTTTAGCTTAAGGCTCCGATTGTGAAGATTGTAGCTACAGTCATTTAAACACAAGAGGAGATCAAAACTTTTAAAAAATAAACAAATAAACAATAAATGAATAAAAATAAACAAACAAATAAAATAAACAAACAAACAAAAAACACTGGAAAGCCAGTCATTTATTTTGAGTTGTGAGGCTTTTTAGTTCACAAGCAGCAAGAGTTGCTCTTAGAACAGTCATTACAAATTGTCTTCTACAGCCAACAGTCATTGCTTATGGCCATAGCACTCTTAGGAATCCCGAGCTTGTGCGCTTAGTTAATACTTGGAATGGAGACTGCCAGGGAACACTAGGCGCTGTAAGCCATTGAGCTTAAGGCTCCGATTGTGAAGATTGTAGCTACAGTCATTTAAACACAAGAGGAGATCAAAACTAAAAAAAAATAAACAAATAAACAATAAATGAATAAAAAATAAACAAACAAATAAAAAACAAATAAACAAAAAACACTGGAAAGCCAGTCATTTATTTTGAGTTTTGAGGCTTTTTAGTTTACAAGCAGCTCTGTAACAAGAGTTACTCTTAGAACAGGCATTACAAATAGTCTTCTACAGCCAACAGTCATTGCTTATGGCCGTAGCACTCTTAGGAATCCCGAGCTTGTGCGCTTAGTTAATACTTGGAATTGAGACTGCCAGGGAACACTAGGCGCTGTAAGCTTTTTAGCTTAAGGCTCCGATTGTGAAGATTGTAGCTACAGTCATTTAAACACAAGAGGAGATCAAAACTTTTAAAAAATAAACAAATAAACAATAAATGAATAAAAAATAAACAAACAAATAAAAAAACAAACAAACAAAAAACACTGGAAAGCCAGTCATTTAATTTGAGTTGTGAGGCTTTTTAGTTCACAAGCAGCAAGAGTTGCTCTTAGAACAGTCATTACAAATTGTCTTCTACAGCCAACAGTCATTGCTTATGGCCATAGCACTCTTAGGAATCCCGAGCTTGTGCGCTTAGTTAATACTTGGAATGGAGACTGCCAGGGAACACTAGGCGCTGTAAGCCATTGAGCTTAAGGCTCCGATTGTGAAGATTGTAGCTACAGTCATTTAAACACAAGAGGAGATCAAAACTTTTAAAAAATAAACAAATAAACAATAAATGAATAAAAAATAAACAAAGAAATAAAAAAACAAACAAACAAAAAACACTGGAAAGCCAGTCATTTATTTTGAGTTTTGAGGCTTTTTAGTTTACAAGCAGCTCTGTAACAAGAGTTACTCTTAGAACAGGCATTACAAATAGTCTTCTACAGCCAACAGTCATTGCTTATGGCCGTAGCACTCTTAGGAATCCCGAGCTTGTGCGCTTAGTTAATACTTGGAATTGAGACTGCCAGGGAACACTAGGCGCTGTAAGCTTTTTAGCTTAGGGCTCCGATTGTGAAGATTGTAGCTACAGTCATTTAAACACAAGAGGAGATCAAAACTTTTAAAAAAATAAACAAATAAACAATAAATGAATAAAAAATAAACAAACAAATAAAAAAAACAAACAAACAAAAAACACTGGAAAGCCAGTCATTTATTTTGAGTTGTGAGGCTTTTTAGTTCACAAGCAGCAAGAGTTGCTCTTAGAACAGTCATTACAAATTGTCTTCTACAGCCAACAGTCATTGCTTATGGCCATAGCACTCTTAGGAATCCCGAGCTTGTGCGCTTAGTTAATACTTGGAATGGAGACTGCCAGGGAACACTAGGCGCTGTAAGCCATTGAGCTTAAGGCTCCGATTGTGAAGATTGTAGCTACAGTCATTTAAACACAAGAGGAGATCAAAACTTTTAAAAAATAAACAAATAAACAATAAATGAATAAAAAATAAACAAAGAAATAAAAAAACAAATAAACAAAAAACACTGGAAAGCCAGTCATTTATTTTGAGTTTTGAGGCTTTTTAGTTTACAAGCAGCTCTGTAACAAGAGTTACTCTTAGAACAGGCATTACAAATAGTCTTCTACAGCCAACAGTCATTGCTTATGGCCGTAGCACTCTTAGGAATCCCGAGCTTGTGCGCTTAGTTAATACTTGGAATTGAGACTGCCAGGGAACACTAGGCGCTGTAAGCTTTTTAGCTTAGGGCTCCGATTGTGAAGATTGTAGCTACAGTCATTTAAACACAAGAGGAGATCAAAACTTTTAAAAAATAAACAAATAAACAATAAATGAATAAAAATAAACAAACAAATAAAAAAAACAAACAAACAAAAAACACTGGAAAGCCAGTCATTTATTTTGAGTTGTGAGGCTTTTTAGTTCACAAGCAGCAAGAGTTGCTCTTAGAACAGTCATTACAAATTGTCTTCTACAGCCAACAGTCATTGCTTATGGCCATAGCACTCTTAGGAATCCCGAGCTTGTGCGCTTAGTTAATACTTGGAATGGAGACTGCCAGGGAACACTAGGCGCTGTAAGCCATTGAGCTTAAGGCTCCGATTGTGAAGATTGTAGCTACAGTCATTTAAACACAAGAGGAGATCAAAACTAAAAAAAAATAAACAAATAAACAATAAATGAATAAAAAATAAACAAACAAATAAAAAACAAATAAACAAAAAACACTGGAAAGCCAGTCATTTATTTTGAGTTTTGAGGCTTTTTAGTTTACAAGCAGCTCTGTAACAAGAGTTACTCTTAGAACAGGCATTACAAATAGTCTTCTACAGCCAACAGTCATTGCTTATGGCCGTAGCACTCTTAGGAATCCCGAGCTTGTGCGCTTAGTTAATACTTGGAATTGAGACTGCCAGGGAACACTAGGCGCTGTAAGCTTTTTAGCTTAAGGCTCCGATTGTGAAGATTGTAGCTACAGTCATTTAAACACAAGAGGAGATCAAAACTTTTAAAAAATAAACAAATAAACAATAAATGAATAAAAAATAAACAAACAAATAAAAAAACAAACAAACAAAAAACACTGGAAAGCCAGTCATTTATTTTGAGTTGTGAGGCTTTTTAGTTCACAAGCAGCAAGAGTTGCTCTTAGAACAGTCATTACAAATTGTCTTCTACAGCCAACAGTCATTGCTTATGGCCATAGCACTCTTAGGAATCCCGAGCTTGTGCGCTTAGTTAATACTTGGAATGGAGACTGCCAGGGAACACTAGGCGCTGTAAGCCATTGAGCTTAAGGCTCCGATTGTGAAGATTGTAGCTACAGTCATTTAAACACAAGAGGAGATCAAAACTTTTAAAAAATAAACAAATAAACAATAAATGAATAAAAAATAAACAAACAAATAAAAAAACAAACAAACAAAAAACACTGGAAAGCCAGTCATTTATTTTGAGTTGTGAGGCTTTTTAGTTCACAAGCAGCAAGAGTTGCTCTTAGAACAGTCATTACAAATTGTCTTCTACAGCCAACAGTCATTGCTTATGGCCATAGCACTCTTAGGAATCCCGAGCTTGTGCGCTTAGTTAATACTTGGAATGGAGACTGCCAGGGAACACTAGGCGCTGTAAGCCATTGAGCTTAAGGCTCCGATTGTGAAGATTGTAGCTACAGTCATTTAAACACAAGAGGAGATCAAAACTTTTAAAAAATAAACAAATAAACAATAAATGAATAAAAAATAAACAAAGAAATAAAAAAACAAATAAACAAAAAACACTGGAAAGCCAGTCATTTATTTTGAGTTTTGAGGCTTTTTAGTTTACAAGCAGCTCTGTAACAAGAGTTACTCTTAGAACAGGCATTACAAATAGTCTTCTACAGCCAACAGTCATTGCTTATGGCCGTAGCACTCTTAGGAATCCCGAGCTTGTGCGCTTAGTTAATACTTGGAATTGAGACTGCCAGGGAACACTAGGCGCTGTAAGCTTTTTAGCTTAGGGCTCCGATTGTGAAGATTGTAGCTACAGTCATTTAAACACAAGAGGAGATCAAAACTTTTAAAAAATAAACAAATAAACAATAAATGAATAAAAATAAACAAACAAATAAAAAAAACAAACAAACAAAAAACACTGGAAAGCCAGTCATTTATTTTGAGTTGTGAGGCTTTTTAGTTCACAAGCAGCAAGAGTTGCTCTTAGAACAGTCATTACAAATTGTCTTCTACAGCCAACAGTCATTGCTTATGGCCATAGCACTCTTAGGAATCCCGAGCTTGTGCGCTTAGTTAATACTTGGAATGGAGACTGCCAGGGAACACTAGGCGCTGTAAGCTTTTTAGCTTAAGGCTCCGATTGTGAAGATTGTAGCTACAGTCATTTAAACACAAGAGGAGATCAAAACTTTTAAAAAATAAACAAATAAACAATAAATGAATAAAAAATAAACAAACAAATAAAAAAACAAACAAACAAAAAACACTGGAAAGCCAGTCATTTATTTTGAGTTGTGAGGCTTTTTAGTTCACAAGCAGCAAGAGTTGCTCTTAGAACAGTCATTACAAATTGTCTTCTACAGCCAACAGTCATTGCTTATGGCCATAGCACTCTTAGGAATCCCGAGCTTGTGCGCTTAGTTAATACTTGGAATGGAGACTGCCAGGGAACACTAGGCGCTGTAAGCCATTGAGCTTAAGGCTCCGATTGTGAAGATTGTAGCTACAGTCATTTAAACACAAGAGGAGATCAAAACTTTTAAAAAATAAACAAATAAACAATAAATGAATAAAAAATAAACAAAGAAATAAAAAACAAATAAACAAAAAACACTGGAAAGCCAGTCATTTATTTTGAGTTTTGAGGCTTTTTAGTTTACAAGCAGCTCTGTAACAAGAGTTACTCTTAGAACAGGCATTACAAATAGTCTTCTACAGCCAACAGTCATTGCTTATGGCCGTAGCACTCTTAGGAATCCCGAGCTTGTGCGCTTAGTTAATACTTGGAATTGAGACTGCCAGGGAACACTAGGCGCTGTAAGCTTTTTAGCTTAAGGCTCCGATTGTGAAGATTGTAGCTACAGTCATTTAAACACAAGAGGAGATCAAAACTTTTAAAAAATAAACAAATAAACAATAAATGAATAAAAATAAACAAACAAATAAAATAAACAAACAAACAAAAAACACTGGAAAGCCAGTCATTTATTTTGAGTTGTGAGGCTTTTTAGTTCACAAGCAGCAAGAGTTGCTCTTAGAACAGTCATTACAAATTGTCTTCTACAGCCAACAGTCATTGCTTATGGCCATAGCACTCTTAGGAATCCCGAGCTTGTGCGCTTAGTTAATACTTGGAATGGAGACTGCCAGGGAACACTAGGCGCTGTAAGCTTTTTAGCTTAAGGCTCCGATTGTGAAGATTGTAGCTACAGTCATTTAAACACAAGAGGAGATCAAAACTTTTAAAAAATAAACAAATAAACAATAAATGAATAAAAAATAAACAAACAAATAAAAAAACAAACAAACAAAAAACACTGGAAAGCCAGTCATTTAATTTGAGTTGTGAGGCTTTTTAGTTCACAAGCAGCAAGAGTTGCTCTTAGAACAGTCATTACAAATTGTCTTCTACAGCCAACAGTCATTGCTTATGGCCATAGCACTCTTAGGAATCCCGAGCTTGTGCGCTTAGTTAATACTTGGAATGGAGACTGCCAGGGAACACTAGGCGCTGTAAGCCATTGAGCTTAAGGCTCCGATTGTGAAGATTGTAGCTACAGTCATTTAAACACAAGAGGAGATCAAAACTTTTAAAAAATAAACAAATAAACAATAAATGAATAAAAAATAAACAAAGAAATAAAAAAACAAACAAACAAAAAACACTGGAAAGCCAGTCATTTATTTTGAGTTTTGAGGCTTTTTAGTTTACAAGCAGCTCTGTAACAAGAGTTACTCTTAGAACAGGCATTACAAATAGTCTTCTACAGCCAACAGTCATTGCTTATGGCCGTAGCACTCTTAGGAATCCCGAGCTTGTGCGCTTAGTTAATACTTGGAATTGAGACTGCCAGGGAACACTAGGCGCTGTAAGCTTTTTAGCTTAGGGCTCCGATTGTGAAGATTGTAGCTACAGTCATTTAAACACAAGAGGAGATCAAAACTTTTAAAAAAATAAACAAATAAACAATAAATGAATAAAAAATAAACAAACAAATAAAAAAAACAAACAAACAAAAAACACTGGAAAGCCAGTCATTTATTTTGAGTTGTGAGGCTTTTTAGTTCACAAGCAGCAAGAGTTGCTCTTAGAACAGTCATTACAAATTGTCTTCTACAGCCAACAGTCATTGCTTATGGCCATAGCACTCTTAGGAATCCCGAGCTTGTGCGCTTAGTTAATACTTGGAATGGAGACTGCCAGGGAACACTAGGCGCTGTAAGCCATTGAGCTTAAGGCTCCGATTGTGAAGATTGTAGCTACAGTCATTTAAACACAAGAGGAGATCAAAACTTTTAAAAAATAAACAAATAAACAATAAATGAATAAAAAATAAACAAAGAAATAAAAAAACAAATAAACAAAAAACACTGGAAAGCCAGTCATTTATTTTGAGTTTTGAGGCTTTTTAGTTTACAAGCAGCTCTGTAACAAGAGTTACTCTTAGAACAGGCATTACAAATAGTCTTCTACAGCCAACAGTCATTGCTTATGGCCGTAGCACTCTTAGGAATCCCGAGCTTGTGCGCTTAGTTAATACTTGGAATTGAGACTGCCAGGGAACACTAGGCGCTGTAAGCTTTTTAGCTTAGGGCTCCGATTGTGAAGATTGTAGCTACAGTCATTTAAACACAAGAGGAGATCAAAACTTTTAAAAAATAAACAAATAAACAATAAATGAATAAAAATAAACAAACAAATAAAAAAAACAAACAAACAAAAAACACTGGAAAGCCAGTCATTTATTTTGAGTTGTGAGGCTTTTTAGTTCACAAGCAGCAAGAGTTGCTCTTAGAACAGTCATTACAAATTGTCTTCTACAGCCAACAGTCATTGCTTATGGCCATAGCACTCTTAGGAATCCCGAGCTTGTGCGCTTAGTTAATACTTGGAATGGAGACTGCCAGGGAACACTAGGCGCTGTAAGCCATTGAGCTTAAGGCTCCGATTGTGAAGATTGTAGCTACAGTCATTTAAACACAAGAGGAGATCAAAACTAAAAAAAAATAAACAAATAAACAATAAATGAATAAAAAATAAACAAACAAATAAAAAACAAATAAACAAAAAACACTGGAAAGCCAGTCATTTATTTTGAGTTTTGAGGCTTTTTAGTTTACAAGCAGCTCTGTAACAAGAGTTACTCTTAGAACAGGCATTACAAATAGTCTTCTACAGCCAACAGTCATTGCTTATGGCCGTAGCACTCTTAGGAATCCCGAGCTTGTGCGCTTAGTTAATACTTGGAATTGAGACTGCCAGGGAACACTAGGCGCTGTAAGCTTTTTAGCTTAAGGCTCCGATTGTGAAGATTGTAGCTACAGTCATTTAAACACAAGAGGAGATCAAAACTTTTAAAAAATAAACAAATAAACAATAAATGAATAAAAAATAAACAAACAAATAAAAAAACAAACAAACAAAAAACACTGGAAAGCCAGTCATTTATTTTGAGTTGTGAGGCTTTTTAGTTCACAAGCAGCAAGAGTTGCTCTTAGAACAGTCATTACAAATTGTCTTCTACAGCCAACAGTCATTGCTTATGGCCATAGCACTCTTAGGAATCCCGAGCTTGTGCGCTTAGTTAATACTTGGAATGGAGACTGCCAGGGAACACTAGGCGCTGTAAGCCATTGAGCTTAAGGCTCCGATTGTGAAGATTGTAGCTACAGTCATTTAAACACAAGAGGAGATCAAAACTTTTAAAAAATAAACAAATAAACAATAAATGAATAAAAAATAAACAAACAAATAAAAAAACAAACAAACAAAAAACACTGGAAAGCCAGTCATTTATTTTGAGTTGTGAGGCTTTTTAGTTCACAAGCAGCAAGAGTTGCTCTTAGAACAGTCATTACAAATTGTCTTCTACAGCCAACAGTCATTGCTTATGGCCATAGCACTCTTAGGAATCCCGAGCTTGTGCGCTTAGTTAATACTTGGAATGGAGACTGCCAGGGAACACTAGGCGCTGTAAGCCATTGAGCTTAAGGCTCCGATTGTGAAGATTGTAGCTACAGTCATTTAAACACAAGAGGAGATCAAAACTTTTAAAAAATAAACAAATAAACAATAAATGAATAAAAAATAAACAAAGAAATAAAAAAACAAATAAACAAAAAACACTGGAAAGCCAGTCATTTATTTTGAGTTTTGAGGCTTTTTAGTTTACAAGCAGCTCTGTAACAAGAGTTACTCTTAGAACAGGCATTACAAATAGTCTTCTACAGCCAACAGTCATTGCTTATGGCCGTAGCACTCTTAGGAATCCCGAGCTTGTGCGCTTAGTTAATACTTGGAATTGAGACTGCCAGGGAACACTAGGCGCTGTAAGCTTTTTAGCTTAGGGCTCCGATTGTGAAGATTGTAGCTACAGTCATTTAAACACAAGAGGAGATCAAAACTTTTAAAAAATAAACAAATAAACAATAAATGAATAAAAATAAACAAACAAATAAAAAAAACAAACAAACAAAAAACACTGGAAAGCCAGTCATTTATTTTGAGTTGTGAGGCTTTTTAGTTCACAAGCAGCAAGAGTTGCTCTTAGAACAGTCATTACAAATTGTCTTCTACAGCCAACAGTCATTGCTTATGGCCATAGCACTCTTAGGAATCCCGAGCTTGTGCGCTTAGTTAATACTTGGAATGGAGACTGCCAGGGAACACTAGGCGCTGTAAGCTTTTTAGCTTAAGGCTCCGATTGTGAAGATTGTAGCTACAGTCATTTAAACACAAGAGGAGATCAAAACTTTTAAAAAATAAACAAATAAACAATAAATGAATAAAAAATAAACAAACAAATAAAAAAACAAACAAACAAAAAACACTGGAAAGCCAGTCATTTATTTTGAGTTGTGAGGCTTTTTAGTTCACAAGCAGCAAGAGTTGCTCTTAGAACAGTCATTACAAATTGTCTTCTACAGCCAACAGTCATTGCTTATGGCCATAGCACTCTTAGGAATCCCGAGCTTGTGCGCTTAGTTAATACTTGGAATGGAGACTGCCAGGGAACACTAGGCGCTGTAAGCCATTGAGCTTAAGGCTCCGATTGTGAAGATTGTAGCTACAGTCATTTAAACACAAGAGGAGATCAAAACTTTTAAAAAATAAACAAATAAACAATAAATGAATAAAAAATAAACAAAGAAATAAAAAACAAATAAACAAAAAACACTGGAAAGCCAGTCATTTATTTTGAGTTTTGAGGCTTTTTAGTTTACAAGCAGCTCTGTAACAAGAGTTACTCTTAGAACAGGCATTACAAATAGTCTTCTACAGCCAACAGTCATTGCTTATGGCCGTAGCACTCTTAGGAATCCCGAGCTTGTGCGCTTAGTTAATACTTGGAATTGAGACTGCCAGGGAACACTAGGCGCTGTAAGCTTTTTAGCTTAAGGCTCCGATTGTGAAGATTGTAGCTACAGTCATTTAAACACAAGAGGAGATCAAAACTTTTAAAAAATAAACAAATAAACAATAAATGAATAAAAATAAACAAACAAATAAAATAAACAAACAAACAAAAAACACTGGAAAGCCAGTCATTTATTTTGAGTTGTGAGGCTTTTTAGTTCACAAGCAGCAAGAGTTGCTCTTAGAACAGTCATTACAAATTGTCTTCTACAGCCAACAGTCATTGCTTATGGCCATAGCACTCTTAGGAATCCCGAGCTTGTGCGCTTAGTTAATACTTGGAATGGAGACTGCCAGGGAACACTAGGCGCTGTAAGCCATTGAGCTTAAGGCTCCGATTGTGAAGATTGTAGCTACAGTCATTTAAACACAAGAGGAGATCAAAACTAAAAAAAAATAAACAAATAAACAATAAATGAATAAAAAATAAACAAACAAATAAAAAACAAATAAACAAAAAACACTGGAAAGCCAGTCATTTATTTTGAGTTTTGAGGCTTTTTAGTTTACAAGCAGCTCTGTAACAAGAGTTACTCTTAGAACAGGCATTACAAATAGTCTTCTACAGCCAACAGTCATTGCTTATGGCCGTAGCACTCTTAGGAATCCCGAGCTTGTGCGCTTAGTTAATACTTGGAATTGAGACTGCCAGGGAACACTAGGCGCTGTAAGCTTTTTAGCTTAAGGCTCCGATTGTGAAGATTGTAGCTACAGTCATTTAAACACAAGAGGAGATCAAAACTTTTAAAAAATAAACAAATAAACAATAAATGAATAAAAAATAAACAAACAAATAAAAAAACAAACAAACAAAAAACACTGGAAAGCCAGTCATTTAATTTGAGTTGTGAGGCTTTTTAGTTCACAAGCAGCAAGAGTTGCTCTTAGAACAGTCATTACAAATTGTCTTCTACAGCCAACAGTCATTGCTTATGGCCATAGCACTCTTAGGAATCCCGAGCTTGTGCGCTTAGTTAATACTTGGAATGGAGACTGCCAGGGAACACTAGGCGCTGTAAGCCATTGAGCTTAAGGCTCCGATTGTGAAGATTGTAGCTACAGTCATTTAAACACAAGAGGAGATCAAAACTTTTAAAAAATAAACAAATAAACAATAAATGAATAAAAAATAAACAAAGAAATAAAAAAACAAACAAACAAAAAACACTGGAAAGCCAGTCATTTATTTTGAGTTTTGAGGCTTTTTAGTTTACAAGCAGCTCTGTAACAAGAGTTACTCTTAGAACAGGCATTACAAATAGTCTTCTACAGCCAACAGTCATTGCTTATGGCCGTAGCACTCTTAGGAATCCCGAGCTTGTGCGCTTAGTTAATACTTGGAATTGAGACTGCCAGGGAACACTAGGCGCTGTAAGCTTTTTAGCTTAGGGCTCCGATTGTGAAGATTGTAGCTACAGTCATTTAAACACAAGAGGAGATCAAAACTTTTAAAAAAATAAACAAATAAACAATAAATGAATAAAAAATAAACAAACAAATAAAAAAAACAAACAAACAAAAAACACTGGAAAGCCAGTCATTTATTTTGAGTTGTGAGGCTTTTTAGTTCACAAGCAGCAAGAGTTGCTCTTAGAACAGTCATTACAAATTGTCTTCTACAGCCAACAGTCATTGCTTATGGCCATAGCACTCTTAGGAATCCCGAGCTTGTGCGCTTAGTTAATACTTGGAATGGAGACTGCCAGGGAACACTAGGCGCTGTAAGCCATTGAGCTTAAGGCTCCGATTGTGAAGATTGTAGCTACAGTCATTTAAACACAAGAGGAGATCAAAACTTTTAAAAAATAAACAAATAAACAATAAATGAATAAAAAATAAACAAAGAAATAAAAAAACAAATAAACAAAAAACACTGGAAAGCCAGTCATTTATTTTGAGTTTTGAGGCTTTTTAGTTTACAAGCAGCTCTGTAACAAGAGTTACTCTTAGAACAGGCATTACAAATAGTCTTCTACAGCCAACAGTCATTGCTTATGGCCGTAGCACTCTTAGGAATCCCGAGCTTGTGCGCTTAGTTAATACTTGGAATTGAGACTGCCAGGGAACACTAGGCGCTGTAAGCTTTTTAGCTTAGGGCTCCGATTGTGAAGATTGTAGCTACAGTCATTTAAACACAAGAGGAGATCAAAACTTTTAAAAAATAAACAAATAAACAATAAATGAATAAAAATAAACAAACAAATAAAAAAAACAAACAAACAAAAAACACTGGAAAGCCAGTCATTTATTTTGAGTTGTGAGGCTTTTTAGTTCACAAGCAGCAAGAGTTGCTCTTAGAACAGTCATTACAAATTGTCTTCTACAGCCAACAGTCATTGCTTATGGCCATAGCACTCTTAGGAATCCCGAGCTTGTGCGCTTAGTTAATACTTGGAATGGAGACTGCCAGGGAACACTAGGCGCTGTAAGCCATTGAGCTTAAGGCTCCGATTGTGAAGATTGTAGCTACAGTCATTTAAACACAAGAGGAGATCAAAACTAAAAAAAAATAAACAAATAAACAATAAATGAATAAAAAATAAACAAACAAATAAAAAACAAATAAACAAAAAACACTGGAAAGCCAGTCATTTATTTTGAGTTTTGAGGCTTTTTAGTTTACAAGCAGCTCTGTAACAAGAGTTACTCTTAGAACAGGCATTACAAATAGTCTTCTACAGCCAACAGTCATTGCTTATGGCCGTAGCACTCTTAGGAATCCCGAGCTTGTGCGCTTAGTTAATACTTGGAATTGAGACTGCCAGGGAACACTAGGCGCTGTAAGCTTTTTAGCTTAAGGCTCCGATTGTGAAGATTGTAGCTACAGTCATTTAAACACAAGAGGAGATCAAAACTTTTAAAAAATAAACAAATAAACAATAAATGAATAAAAAATAAACAAACAAATAAAAAAACAAACAAACAAAAAACACTGGAAAGCCAGTCATTTATTTTGAGTTGTGAGGCTTTTTAGTTCACAAGCAGCAAGAGTTGCTCTTAGAACAGTCATTACAAATTGTCTTCTACAGCCAACAGTCATTGCTTATGGCCATAGCACTCTTAGGAATCCCGAGCTTGTGCGCTTAGTTAATACTTGGAATGGAGACTGCCAGGGAACACTAGGCGCTGTAAGCCATTGAGCTTAAGGCTCCGATTGTGAAGATTGTAGCTACAGTCATTTAAACACAAGAGGAGATCAAAACTTTTAAAAAATAAACAAATAAACAATAAATGAATAAAAAATAAACAAACAAATAAAAAAACAAACAAACAAAAAACACTGGAAAGCCAGTCATTTATTTTGAGTTGTGAGGCTTTTTAGTTCACAAGCAGCAAGAGTTGCTCTTAGAACAGTCATTACAAATTGTCTTCTACAGCCAACAGTCATTGCTTATGGCCATAGCACTCTTAGGAATCCCGAGCTTGTGCGCTTAGTTAATACTTGGAATGGAGACTGCCAGGGAACACTAGGCGCTGTAAGCCATTGAGCTTAAGGCTCCGATTGTGAAGATTGTAGCTACAGTCATTTAAACACAAGAGGAGATCAAAACTTTTAAAAAATAAACAAATAAACAATAAATGAATAAAAAATAAACAAAGAAATAAAAAACAAATAAACAAAAAACACTGGAAAGCCAGTCATTTATTTTGAGTTTTGAGGCTTTTTAGTTTACAAGCAGCTCTGTAACAAGAGTTACTCTTAGAACAGGCATTACAAATAGTCTTCTACAGCCAACAGTCATTGCTTATGGCCGTAGCACTCTTAGGAATCCCGAGCTTGTGCGCTTAGTTAATACTTGGAATTGAGACTGCCAGGGAACACTAGGCGCTGTAAGCTTTTTAGCTTAAGGCTCCGATTGTGAAGATTGTAGCTACAGTCATTTAAACACAAGAGGAGATCAAAACTTTTAAAAAAATAAACAAATAAACAATAAATGAATAAAAAATAAACAAACAAATAAAAAAAACAAACAAACAAAAAACACTGGAAAGCCAGTCATTTATTTTGAGTTGTGAGGCTTTTTAGTTCACAAGCAGCAAGAGTTGCTCTTAGAACAGTCATTACAAATTGTCTTCTACAGCCAACAGTCATTGCTTATGGCCATAGCACTCTTAGGAATCCCGAGCTTGTGCGCTTAGTTAATACTTGGAATGGAGACTGCCAGGGAACACTAGGCGCTGTAAGCCATTGAGCTTAAGGCTCTGATTGTGAAGATTGTAGCTACAGTCATTTAAACACAAGAGGAGATCAAAACTTTAAAAAAATAAACAAATAAACAATAAATGAATAAAAAATAAACAAAGAAATAAAAAAACAAATAAACAAAAAACACAGGAAAGCCAGTCATTTATTTTGAGTTTTGAGGCTTTTTAGTTTACAAGCAGCTCTGTAACAAGAGTTACTCTTAGAACAGGCATTACAAATAGTCTTCTACAGCCAACAGTCATTGCTTATGGCCGTAGCACTCTTAGGAATCCCGAGCTTGTGCGCTTAGTTAATACTTGGAATTGAGACTGCCAGGGAACACTAGGCGCTGTAAGCTTTTTAGCTTAGGGCTCCGATTGTGAAGATTGTAGCTACAGTCATTTAAACACAAGAGGAGATCAAAACTTTTAAAAAAATAAACAAATAAACAATAAATGAATAAAAAATAAACAAACAAATAAAAAAAAAAAACAAACAAAAAACACTGGAAAGCCAGTCATTTATTTTGAGTTGTGAGGCTTTTTAGTTCACAAGCAGCAAGAGTTGCTCTTAGAACAGTCATTACAAATTGTCTTCTACAGCCAACAGTCATTGCTTATGGCCATAGCACTCTTAGGAATCCCGAGCTTGTGCGCTTAGTTAATACTTGGAATGGAGACTGCCAGGGAACACTAGGCGCTGTAAGCCATTGAGCTTAAGGCTCCGATTGTGAAGATTGTAGCTACAGTCATTTAAACACAAGAGGAGATCAAAACTTTTAAAAAATAAACAAATAAACAATAAATGAATAAAAAATAAACAAAGAAATAAAAAAACAAATAAACAAAAAACACTGGAAAGCCAGTCATTTATTTTGAGTTTTGAGGCTTTTTAGTTTACAAGCAGCTCTGTAACAAGAGTTACTCTTAGAACAGGCATTACAAATAGTCTTCTACAGCCAACAGTCATTGCTTATGGCCGTAGCACTCTTAGGAATCCCGAGCTTGTGCGCTTAGTTAATACTTGGAATTGAGACTGCCAGGGAACACTAGGCGCTGTAAGCTTTTTAGCTTAGGGCTCCGATTGTGAAGATTGTAGCTACAGTCATTTAAACACAAGAGGAGATCAAAACTTTTAAAAAATAAACAAATAAACAATAAATGAATAAAAATAAACAAACAAATAAAAAAAACAAACAAACAAAAAACACTGGAAAGCCAGTCATTTATTTTGAGTTGTGAGGCTTTTTAGTTCACAAGCAGCAAGAGTTGCTCTTAGAACAGTCATTACAAATTGTCTTCTACAGCCAACAGTCATTGCTTATGGCCATAGCACTCTTAGGAATCCCGAGCTTGTGCGCTTAGTTAATACTTGGAATGGAGACTGCCAGGGAACACTAGGCGCTGTAAGCCATTGAGCTTAAGGCTCCGATTGTGAAGATTGTAGCTACAGTCATTTAAACACAAGAGGAGATCAAAACTAAAAAAAATAAACAAATAAACAATAAATGAATAAAAAAGAAACAAACAAATAAAAAACAAATAAACAAAAAACACTGGAAAGCCAGTCATTTATTTTGAGTTTTGAGGCTTTTTAGTTTACAAGCAGCTCTGTAACAAGAGTTACTCTTAGAACAGGCATTACAAATAGTCTTCTACAGCCAACAGTCATTGCTTATGGCCGTAGCACTCTTAGGAATCCCGAGCTTGTGCGCTTAGTTAATACTTGGAATTGAGACTGCCAGGGAACACTAGGCGCTGTAAGCTTTTTAGCTTAAGGCTCCGATTGTGAAGATTGTAGCTACAGTCATTTAAACACAAGAGGAGATCAAAACTTTTAAAAAATAAACAAATAAACAATAAATGAATAAAAAATAAACAAACAAATAAAAAAACAAACAAACAAAAAACACTGGAAAGCCAGTCATTTATTTTGAGTTGTGAGGCTTTTTAGTTCACAAGCAGCAAGAGTTGCTCTTAGAACAGTCATTACAAATTGTCTTCTACAGCCAACAGTCATTGCTTATGGCCGTAGCACTCTTAGGAATCCCGAGCTTGTGCGCTTAGTTAATACTTGGAATTGAGACTGCCAGGGAACACTAGGCGCTGTAAGCTTTTTAGCTTAGGGCTCCGATTGTGAAGATTGTAGCTACAGTCATTTAAACACAAGAGGAGATCAAAACTTTTAAAAAAATAAACAAATAAACAATAAATGAATAAAAAATAAACAAACAAATAAAAAAAACAAACAAACAAAAAACACTGGAAAGCCAGTCATTTATTTTGAGTTGTGAGGCTTTTTAGTTCACAAGCAGCAAGAGTTGCTCTTAGAACAGTCATTACAAAATGTCTTCTACAGCCAACAGTCATTGCTTATGGCCATAGCACTCTTAGGAATCCCGAGCTTGTGCGCTTAGTTAATACTTGGAATGGAGACTGCCAGGGAACACTAGGCGCTGTAAGCCATTGAGCTTAAGGCTCCGATTGTGAAGATTGTAGCTACAGTCATTTAAACACAAGAGGAGATCAAAACTTTTAAAAAATAAACAAATAAACAATAAATGAATAAAAAATAAACAAAGAAATAAAAAAACAAATAAACAAAAAACACTGGAAAGCCAGTCATTTATTTTGAGTTTTGAGGCTTTTTAGTTTACAAGCAGCTCTGTAACAAGAGTTACTCTTAGAACAGGCATTACAAATAGTCTTCTACAGCCAACAGTCATTGCTTATGGCCGTAGCACTCTTAGGAATCCCGAGCTTGTGCGCTTAGTTAATACTTGGAATTGAGACTGCCAGGGAACACTAGGCGCTGTAAGCTTTTTAGCTTAGGGCTCCGATTGTGAAGATTGTAGCTACAGTCATTTAAACACAAGAGGAGATCAAAACTTTTAAAAAATAAACAAATAAACAATAAATGAATAAAAATAAACAAACAAATAAAAAAAACAAACAAACAAAAAACACTGGAAAGCCAGTCATTTATTTTGAGTTGTGAGGCTTTTTAGTTCACAAGCAGCAAGAGTTGCTCTTAGAACAGTCATTACAAATTGTCTTCTACAGCCAACAGTCATTGCTTATGGCCATAGCACTCTTAGGAATCCCGAGCTTGTGCGCTTAGTTAATACTTGGAATGGAGACTGCCAGGGAACACTAGGCGCTGTAAGCCATTGAGCTTAAGGCTCCGATTGTGAAGATTGTAGCTACAGTCATTTAAACACAAGAGGAGATCAAAACTAAAAAAAATAAACAAATAAACAATAAATGAAAAAAAAATAAACAAACAAATAAAAAACAAATAAACAAAAAACACTGGATAGCCAGTCATTTATTTTGAGTTTTGAGGCTTTTTAGTTTACAAGCAGCTCTGTAACAAGAGTTACTCTTAGAACAGGCATTACAAATAGTCTTCTACAGCCAACAGTCATTGCTTATGGCCGTAGCACTCTTAGGAATCCCGAGCTTGTGCGCTTAGTTAATACTTGGAATTGAGACTGCCAGGGAACACTAGGCGCTGTAAGCTTTTTAGCTTAAGGCTCCGATTGTGAAGATTGTAGCTACAGTCATTTAAACACAAGAGGAGATCAAAACTTTTAAAAAATAAACAAATAAACAATAAATGAATAAAAAATAAACAAACAAATAAAAAAACAAACAAACAAAAAACACTGGAAAGCCAGTCATTTATTTTGAGTTGTGAGGCTTTTTAGTTCACAAGCAGCAAGAGTTGCTCTTAGAACAGTCATTACAAATTGTCTTCTACAGCCAACAGTCATTGCTTATGGCCATAGCACTCTTAGGAATCCCGAGCTTGTGCGCTTAGTTAATACTTGGAATGGAGACTGCCAGGGAACACTAGGCGCTGTAAGCCATTGAGCTTAAGGCTCCGATTGTGAAGATTGTAGCTACAGTCATTTAAACACAAGAGGAGATCAAAACTTTTAAAAAATAAACAAATAAACAATAAATGAATAAAAAATAAACAAACAAATAAAAAAACAAACAAACAAAAAACACTGGAAAGCCAGTCATTTATTTTGAGTTGTGAGGCTTTTTAGTTCACAAGCAGCAAGAGTTGCTCTTAGAACAGTCATTACAAATTGTCTTCTACAGCCAACAGTCATTGCTTATGGCCATAGCACTCTTAGGAATCCCGAGCTTGTGCGCTTAGTTAATACTTGGAATGGAGACTGCCAGGGAACACTAGGCGCTGTAAGCCATTGAGCTTAAGGCTCCGATTGTGAAGATTGTAGCTACAGTCATTTAAACACAAGAGGAGATCAAAACTTTTAAAAAATAAACAAATAAACAATAAATGAATAAAAAATAAACAAAGAAATAAAAAACAAATAAACAAAAAACACTGGAAAGCCAGTCATTTATTTTGAGTTTTGAGGCTTTTTAGTTTACAAGCAGCTCTGTAACAAGAGTTACTCTTAGAACAGGCATTACAAATAGTCTTCTACAGCCAACAGTCATTGCTTATGGCCGTAGCACTCTTAGGAATCCCGAGCTTGTGCGCTTAGTTAATACTTGGAATTGAGACTGCCAGGGAACACTAGGCGCTGTAAGCTTTTTAGCTTAAGGCTCCGATTGTGAAGATTGTAGCTACAGTCATTTAAACACAAGAGGAGATCAAAACTTTTAAAAAAATAAACAAATAAACAATAAATGAATAAAAAATAAACAAACAAATAAAAAAAACAAACAAACAAAAAACACTGGAAAGCCAGTCATTTATTTTGAGTTGTGAGGCTTTTTAGTTCACAAGCAGCAAGAGTTGCTCTTAGAACAGTCATTACAAATTGTCTTCTACAGCCAACAGTCATTGCTTATGGCCATAGCACTCTTAGGAATCCCGAGCTTGTGCGCTTAGTTAATACTTGGAATGGAGACTGCCAGGGAACACTAGGCG
This sequence comes from Hoplias malabaricus, assembly GCF_029633855.1. Taxonomy (NCBI): domain Eukaryota; kingdom Metazoa; phylum Chordata; class Actinopteri; order Characiformes; family Erythrinidae; genus Hoplias; species Hoplias malabaricus. The sequence continues at coordinate 17,049,378 of NC_089811.1, read as the reverse complement.
CTGTAAGCCATTGAGCTTAAGGCTCCGATTGTGAAGATTGTAGCTACAGTCATTTAAACACAAGAGGAGATCAAAACTAAAAAAAAATAAACAAATAAACAATAAATGAATAAAAAATAAACAAACAAATAAAAAACAAATAAACAAAAAACACTGGAAAGCCAGTCATTTATTTTGAGTTTTGAGGCTTTTTAGTTTACAAGCAGCTCTGTAACAAGAGTTACTCTTAGAACAGGCATTACAAATAGTCTTCTACAGCCAACAGTCATTGCTTATGGCCGTAGCACTCTTAGGAATCCCGAGCTTGTGCGCTTAGTTAATACTTGGAATTGAGACTGCCAGGGAACACTAGGCGCTGTAAGCTTTTTAGCTTAGGGCTCCGATTGTGAAGATTGTAGCTACAGTCATTTAAACACAAGAGGAGATCAAAACTTTTAAAAAATAAACAAATAAACAATAAATGAATAAAAAATAAACAAACAAATAAAAAAACAAACAAACAAAAAACACTGGAAAGCCAGTCATTTATTTTGAGTTGTGAGGCTTTTTAGTTCACAAGCAGCAAGAGTTGCTCTTAGAACAGTCATTACAAATTGTCTTCTACAGCCAACAGTCATTGCTTATGGCCATAGCACTCTTAGGAATCCCGAGCTTGTGCGCTTAGTTAATACTTGGAATGGAGACTGCCAGGGAACACTAGGCGCTGTAAGCCATTGAGCTTAAGGCTCCGATTGTGAAGATTGTAGCTACAGTCATTTAAACACAAGAGGAGATCAAAACTTTTAAAAAATAAACAAATAAACAATAAATGAATAAAAAATAAACAAAGAAATAAAAAACAAATAAACAAAAAACACTGGAAAGCCAGTCATTTATTTTGAGTTTTGAGGCTTTTTAGTTTACAAGCAGCTCTGTAACAAGAGTTACTCTTAGAACAGGCATTACAAATAGTCTTCTACAGCCAACAGTCATTGCTTATGGCCGTAGCACTCTTAGGAATCCCGAGCTTGTGCGCTTAGTTAATACTTGGAATTGAGACTGCCAGGGAACACTAGGCGCTGTAAGCTTTTTAGCTTAAGGCTCCGATTGTGAAGATTGTAGCTACAGTCATTTAAACACAAGAGGAGATCAAAACTTTTAAAAAATAAACAAATAAACAATAAATGAATAAAAAATAAACAAACAAATAAAATAACAAACAAACAAAAAACACTGGAAAGCCAGTCATTTATTTTGAGTTGTGAGGCTTTTTAGTTCACAAGCAGCAAGAGTTGCTCTTAGAACAGTCATTACAAATTGTCTTCTACAGCCAACAGTCATTGCTTATGGCCATAGCACTCTTAGGAATCCCGAGCTTGTGCGCTTAGTTAATACTTGGAATGGAGACTGCCAGGGAACACTAGGCGCTGTAAGCCATTGAGCTTAAGGCTCCGATTGTGAAGATTGTAGCTACAGTCATTTAAACACAAGAGGAGATCAAAACTTTTAAAAAATAAACAAATAAACAATAAATGAATAAAAAATAAACAAACAAATAAAAAAACAAACAAACAAAAAACACTGGAAAGCCAGTCATTTATTTTGAGTTGTGAGGCTTTTTAGTTCACAAGCAGCAAGAGTTGCTCTTAGAACAGTCATTACAAATTGTCTTCTACAGCCAACAGTCATTGCTTATGGCCATAGCACTCTTAGGAATCCCGAGCTTGTGCGCTTAGTTAATACTTGGAATGGAGACTGCCAGGGAACACTAGGCGCTGTAAGCCATTGAGCTTAAGGCTCCGATTGTGAAGATTGTAGCTACAGTCATTTAAACACAAGAGGAGATCAAAACTTTTAAAAAATAAACAAATAAACAATAAATGAATAAAAAATAAACAAAGAAATAAAAAAACAAATAAACCAAAAACACTGGAAAGCCAGTCATTTACTTTGAGTTTTGAGGCTTTTTAGTTTACAAGCAGCTCTGTAACAAGAGTTACTCTTAGAACAGGCATTACAAATAGTCTTCTACAGCCAACAGTCATTGCTTATGGCCGTAGCACTCTTAGGAATCCCGAGCTTGTGCGCTTAGTTAATACTTGGAATTGAGACTGCCAGGGAACACTAGGCGCTGTAAGCTTTTTAGCTTAGGGCTCCGATTGTGAAGATTGTAGCTACAGTCATTTAAACACAAGAGGAGATCAAAACTTTTAAAAAAATAAACAAATAAACAATAAATGAATAAAAAATAAACAAACAAATAAAAAAAACAAACAAACAAAAAACACTGGAAAGCCAGTCATTTATTTTGAGTTGTGAGGCTTTTTAGTTCACAAGCAGCAAGAGTTGCTCTTAGAACAGTCATTACAAATTGTCTTCTACAGCCAACAGTCATTGCTTATGGCCATAGCACTCTTAGGAATCCCGAGCTTGTGCGCTTAGTTAATACTTGGAATGGAGACTGCCAGGGAACACTAGGCGCTGTAAGCCATTGAGCTTAAGGCTCCGATTGTGAAGATTGTAGCTACAGTCATTTAAACACAAGAGGAGATCAAAACTTTTAAAAAATAAACAAATAAACAATAAATGAATAAAAAATAAACAAAGAAATAAAAAAACAAATAAACAAAAAACACTGGAAAGCCAGTCATTTATTTTGAGTTTTGAGGCTTTTTAGTTTACAAGCAGCTCTGTAACAAGAGTTACTCTTAGAACAGGCATTACAAATAGTCTTCTACAGCCAACAGTCATTGCTTATGGCCGTAGCACTCTTAGGAATCCCGAGCTTGTGCGCTTAGTTAATACTTGGAATTGAGACTGCCAGGGAACACTAGGCGCTGTAAGCTTTTTAGCTTAGGGCTCCGATTGTGAAGATTGTAGCTACAGTCATTTAAACACAAGAGACGAGCAAAACTAAAAAGAAATAAACAAATAATGATTAGAAAATAAACAAACAAATAAAAAAACAAATAAACAAAAAACACTGGAAAGCCAATCATTTTAATTTGAATTGTGAGGCTTTTTAGTTTACACGCAGCTCTGTAACAAGAGTTACTCTTAGAACAGTCCTCTAACAGCCAACAGTCATTGCTTATGGCCGTAGCACTCTTACAAATCCCGATCTTGTGGGCTTAGTTAGTACTTGCAATGGAGACTGCCAGGGAACACTAGGTGCTGTAAGCTTTTTAGCTTTAGGCTCCGATTGTGAAGATTGTATGCTACAGTCATTTAAACACAAGAGACGAGCAAAACTAAAAAGAAATAAACAAATAAACAATAAATGATTAAAAAATAAACAAACAAATAAAAAAACAAATAAACAAAAAACACTGGAAAGCCAATCATTTTAATTTGAATTGTGAGGCTTTTTAGTTTACACGCAGCTCTGTAACAAGAGTTACTCTTAGAACAGTCCTCTAACAGCCAACAGTCATTGCTTATGGCCGTAGCACTCTTACAAATCCCGATCTTGTGGGCTTAGTTAGTACTTGCAATGGAGACTGCCAGGGAACACTAGGTGCTGTAAGCTTTTTAGCTTTAGGCTCCGATTGTGAAGATTGTATGCTACAGTCATTTAAACACAAGAGACGAGCAAAACTAAAAAGAAATAAACAAATAATGATTAGAAAATAAACAAACAAATAAAAAAACAAATAAACAAAAAACACTGGAAAGCCAATCATTTTAATTTGAATTGTGAGGCTTTTTAGTTTACACGCAGCTCTGTAACAAGAGTTACTCTTAGAACAGTCCTCTAACAGCCAACAGTCATTGCTTATGGCCGTAGCACTCTTACAAATCCCGATCTTGTGGGCTTAGTTAGTACTTGCAATGGAGACTGCCAGGGAACACTAGGTGCTGTAAGCTTTTTAGCTTTAGGCTCCGATTGTGAAGATTGTATGCTACAGTCATTTAAACACAAGAGACGAGCAAAACTAAAAAGAAATAAACAAATAAACAATAAATGATTAGAAAATAAACAAACAAATAAAAAAACAAACAAACAAAAAACACTGGAAAGCCAATCATTTTAATTTGAATTGTGAGGCTTTTTAGTTTACACGCAGCTCTGTAACAAGAGTTACTCTTAGAACAGTCCTCTAACAGCCAACAGTCATTGCTTATGGCCGTAGCACTCTTACAAATCCCGATCTTGTGGGCTTAGTTAGTACTTGCAATGGAGACTGCCAGGGAACACTAGGTGCTGTAAGCTTTTTAGCTTTAGGCTCCGATTGTGAAGATTGTATGCTACAGTCATTTAAACACAAGAGACGAGCAAAACTAAAAAGAAATAAACAAATAAACAATAAATGATTAGAAAATAAACAAACAAATAAAAAAACAAACAAACAAAAAACACTGGAAAGCCAATCATTTTAATTTGAATTGTGAGGCTTTTTAGTTTACACGCAGCTCTGTAACAAGAGTTACTCTTAGAACAGTCCTCTAACAGCCAACAGTCATTGCTTATGGCCGTAGCACTCTTACAAATCCCGATCTTGTGGGCTTAGTTAGTACTTGCAATGGAGACTGCCAGGGAACACTAGGTGCTGTAAGCTTTTTAGCTTTAGGCTCCGATTGTGAAGATTGTATGCTACAGTCATTTAAACACAAGAGACGAGCAAAACTAAAAAGAAATAAACAAATAAACAATAAATGATTAAAAATAAACAAACAAATAAAAAAACAAACAAACAAAAAACACTGGAAAGCCAATCATTTTAATTTGAATTGTGAGGCTTTTTAGTTTACACGCAGCTCTGTAACAAGAGTTACTCTTAGAACAGTCCTCTAACAGCCAACAGTCATTGCTTATGGCCGTAGCACTCTTACAAATCCCGATCTTGTGGGCTTAGTTAGTACTTGCAATGGAGACTGCCAGGGAACACTAGGTGCTGTAAGCTTTTTAGCTTTAGGCTCCGATTGTGAAGATTGTATGCTACAGTCATTTAAACACAAGAGACGAGCAAAACTAAAAAGAAATAAACTAATAAACAATAAATGATTAAAAATAAACAAACAAATAAAAAAACAAATAAACAAAAAACACTGGAAAGCCAATCATTTTAATTGGAGTTGTGAGGCTTTTTAGTTTACACGCAGCTCTGTAACAAGAGTTACTCTTAGAACAGTCCTCTAACAGCCAACAGTCATTGCTTATGGCCGTAGCACTCTTACAAATCCCGATCTTGTGGGCTTAGTTAGTACTTGCAATGGAGACTGCCAGGGAACACTAGGTGCTGTAAGCTTTTTAGCTTTAGGCTCCGATTGTGAAGATTGTATGCTACAGTCATTTAAACACAAGAGACGAGCAAAACTAAAAAGAAATAAACAAATAAACAATAAATGATTAAAAATAAACAAACAAATAAAAAAAACAAATAAACAAAAAACACTGGAAAGCCAATCATTTTAATTTGAATTGTGAGGCTTTTTAGTTTACACGCAGCTCTGTAACAAGAGTTACTCTTAGAACAGTCCTCTAACAGCCAACAGTCATTGCTTATGGCCGTAGCACTCTTACAAATCCCGATCTTGTGGGCTTAGTTAGTACTTGCAATGGAGACTGCCAGGGAACACTAGGTGCTGTAAGCTTTTTAGCTTTAGGCTCCGATTGTGAAGATTGTATGCTACAGTCATTTAAACACAAGAGACGAGCAAAACTAAAAAGAAATAAACAAATAAACAATAAATGATTAGAAAATAAACAAACAAATAAAAAAACAAACAAACAAAAAACACTGGAAAGCCAATCATTTTAATTTGAATTGTGAGGCTTTTTAGTTTACACGCAGCTCTGTAACAAGAGTTACTCTTAGAACAGTCCTCTAACAGCCAACAGTCATTGCTTATGGCCGTAGCACTCTTACAAATCCCGATCTTGTGGGCTTAGTTAGTACTTGCAATGGAGACTGCCAGGGAACACTAGGTGCTGTAAGCTTTTTAGCTTTAGGCTCCGATTGTGAAGATTGTATGCTACAGTCATTTAAACACAAGAGACGAGCAAAACTAAAAAGAAATAAACAAATAAACAATAAATGATTAAAAATAAACAAACAAATAAAAAAACAAACAAACAAAAAACACTGGAAAGCCAATCATTTTAATTTGAATTGTGAGGCTTTTTAGTTTACACGCAGCTCTGTAACAAGAGTTACTCTTAGAACAGTCCTCTAACAGCCAACAGTCATTGCTTATGGCCGTAGCACTCTTACAAATCCCGATCTTGTGGGCTTAGTTAGTACTTGCAATGGAGACTGCCAGGGAACACTAGGTGCTGTAAGCTTTTTAGCTTTAGGCTCCGATTGTGAAGATTGTATGCTACAGTCATTTAAACACAAGAGACGAGCAAAACTAAAAAGAAATAAACTAATAAACAATAAATGATTAAAAATAAACAAACAAATAAAAAAACAAATAAACAAAAAACACTGGAAAGCCAATCATTTTAATTGGAGTTGTGAGGCTTTTTAGTTTACACGCAGCTCTGTAACAAGAGTTACTCTTAGAACAGTCCTCTAACAGCCAACAGTCATTGCTTATGGCCGTAGCACTCTTACAAATCCCGATCTTGTGGGCTTAGTTAGTACTTGCAATGGAGACTGCCAGGGAACACTAGGTGCTGTAAGCTTTTTAGCTTTAGGCTCAGATTGTGAAGATTGTATGCTACAGTCATTTAAACACAAGAGACGAGCAAAACTAAAAAGAAATAAACAAATAAACAATAAATGATTAAAAATAAACAAACAAATAAAAAAAACAAATAAACAAAAAACACTGGAAAGCCAATCATTTTAATTTGAATTGTGAGGCTTTTTAGTTTACACGCAGCTCTGTAACAAGAGTTACTCTTAGAACAGTCCTCTAACAGCCAACAGTCATTGCTTATGGCCGTAGCACTCTTACAAATCCCGATCTTGTGGGCTTAGTTAGTACTTGCAATGGAGACTGCCAGGGAACACTAGGTGCTGTAAGCTTTTTAGCTTTAGGCTCCGATTGTGAAGATTGTATGCTACAGTCATTTAAACACAAGAGACGAGCAAAACTAAAAAGAAATAAACAAATAAACAATAAATGATTAAAAAATAAACAAACAAATAAAAAAACAAATAAACAAAAAACACTGGAAAGCCAATCATTTTAATTTGAATTGTGAGGCTTTTTAGTTTACACGCAGCTCTGTAACAAGAGTTACTCTTAGAACAGTCCTCTAACAGCCAACAGTCATTGCTTATGGCCGTAGCACTCTTACAAATCCCGATCTTGTGGGCTTAGTTAGTACTTGCAATGGAGACTGCCAGGGAACACTAGGTGCTGTAAGCTTTTTAGCTTTAGGCTCCGATTGTGAAGATTGTATGCTACAGTCATTTAAACACAAGAGACGAGCAAAACTAAAAAGAAATAAACAAATAATGATTAGAAAATAAACAAACAAATAAAAAAACAAATAAACAAAAAACACTGGAAAGCCAATCATTTTAATTTGAATTGTGAGGCTTTTTAGTTTACACGCAGCTCTGTAACAAGAGTTACTCTTAGAACAGTCCTCTAACAGCCAACAGTCATTGCTTATGGCCGTAGCACTCTTACAAATCCCGATCTTGTGGGCTTAGTTAGTACTTGCAATGGAGACTGCCAGGGAACACTAGGTGCTGTAAGCTTTTTAGCTTTAGGCTCCGATTGTGAAGATTGTATGCTACAGTCATTTAAACACAAGAGACGAGCAAAACTAAAAAGAAATAAACAAATAAACAATAAATGATTAAAAAATAAACAAACAAATAAAAAAACAAATAAACAAAAAACACTGGAAAGCCAATCATTTTAATTGGAGTTGTGAGGCTTTTTAGTTTACACGCAGCTCTGTAACAAGAGTTACTCTTAGAACAGTCCTCTAACAGCCAACAGTCATTGCTTATGGCCGTAGCACTCTTACAAATCCCGATCTTGTGGGCTTAGTTAGTACTTGCAATGGAGACTGCCAGGGAACACCAGGTGCTGTAAGCTTTTTAGCTTTAGGCTCCGATTGTGAAGATTGTATGCTACAGTCATTTAAACACAAGAGACGAGCAAAACTAAAAAGAAATAAACAAATAAACAATAAATGATTAAAAAATAAACAAACAAATAAAAAAACAAATAAACAAAAAACACTGGAAAGCCAATCATTTTAATTGGAGTTGTGAGGCTTTTTAGTTTACAAGCAGCTCTGTAACAAGAGTTACTCTTAGAACAGTCCTCTAACAGCCAACAGTCATTGCTTATGGCCGTAGCACTCTTACAAATCCCGATCTTGTGGGCTTAGTTAGTACTTGCAATGGAGACTGCCAGGGAACACTAGGTGCTGTAAGCTTTTTAGCTTTAGGCTCCGATTGTGAAGATTGTATGCTACAGTCATTTAAACACAAGAGACGAGCAAAACTAAAAAGAAATAAACAAATAAACAATAAATGATTAGAAAATAAACAAACAAATAAAAAAACAAACAAACAAAAAACACTGGAAAGCCAATCATTTTAATTTGAATTGTGAGGCTTTTTAGTTTACACGCAGCTCTGTAACAAGAGTTACTCTTAGAACAGTCCTCTAACAGCCAACAGTCATTGCTTATGGCCGTAGCACTCTTACAAATCCCGATCTTGTGGGCTTAGTTAGTACTTGCAATGGAGACTGCCAGGGAACACTAGGTGCTGTAAGCTTTTTAGCTTTAGGCTCCGATTGTGAAGATTGTATGCTACAGTCATTTAAACACAAGAGACGAGCAAAACTAAAAAGAAATAAACAAATAAACAATAAATGATTAAAAAATAAACAAACAAATAAAAAAACAAATAAACAAAAAACACTGGAAAGCCAATCATTTTAATTGGAGTTGTGAGGCTTTTTAGTTTACAAGCAGCTCTGTAACAAGAGTTACTCTTAGAACAGTCCTCTAACAGCCAACAGTCATTGCTTATGGCCGTAGCACTCTTACAAATCCCGATCTTGTGGGCTTAGTTAGTACTTGCAATGGAGACTGCCAGGGAACACTAGGTGCTGTAAGCTTTTTAGCTTTAGGCTCCGATTGTGAAGATTGTATGCTACAGTCATTTAAACACAAGAGACGAGCAAAACTAAAAAGAAATAAACAAATAAACAATAAATGATTAGAACATAAACAAACAAATAAAAAAACAAACAAACAAAAAACACTGGAAAGCCAATCATTTTAATTTGAATTGTGAGGCTTTTTAGTTTACACGCAGCTCTGTAACAAGAGTTACTCTTAGAACAGTCCTCTAACAGCCAACAGTCATTGCTTATGGCCGTAGCACTCTTACAAATCCCGATCTTGTGGGCTTAGTTAGTACTTGCAATGGAGACTGCCAGGGAACACTAGGTGCTGTAAGCTTTTTAGCTTTAGGCTCCGATTGTGAAGATTGTATGCTACAGTCATTTAAACACAAGAGACGAGCAAAACTAACAAGAAATAAACAAATAAACAATAAATGATTAAAAAATAAACAAACAAATAAAAAAACAAATAAACAAAAAACACTGGAAAGCCAATCATTTTAATTGGAGTTGTGAGGCTTTTTAGTTTACAAGCAGCTCTGTAACAAGAGTTACTCTTAGAACAGTCCTCTAACAGCCAACAGTCATTGCTTATGGCCGTAGCACTCTTACAAATCCCGATCTTGTGGGCTTAGTTAGTACTTGCAATGGAGACTGCCAGGGAACACTAGGTGCTGTAAGCTTTTTAGCTTTAGGCTCCGATTGTGAAGATTGTATGCTACAGTCATTTAAACACAAGAGACGAGCAAAACTAAAAAGAAATAAACAAATAAACAATAAATGATTAGAAAATAAACAAACAAATAAAAAAACAAACAAACAAAAAACACTGGAAAGCCAATCATTTTAATTTGAATTGTGAGGCTTTTTAGTTTACACGCAGCTCTGTAACAAGAGTTACTCTTAGAACAGTCCTCTAACAGCCAACAGTCATTGCTTATGGCCGTAGCACTCTTACAAATCCCGATCTTGTGGGCTTAGTTAGTACTTGCAATGGAGACTGCCAGGGAACACTAGGTGCTGTAAGCTTTTTAGCTTTAGGCTCCGATTGTGAAGATTGTATGCTACAGTCATTTAAACACAAGAGACGAGCAAAACTAAAAAGAAATAAACAAATAAACAATAAATGATTAAAAAATAAACAAACAAATAAAAAAACAAACAAACAAAAAACACTGGAAAGCCAATCATTTTAATTTGAATTGTGAGGCTTTTTAGTTTACACGCAGCTCTGTAACAAGAGTTACTCTTAGAACAGTCCTCTAACAGCCAACAGTCATTGCTTATGGCCGTAGCACTCTTACAAATCCCGATCTTGTGGGCTTAGTTAGTACTTGCAATGGAGACTGCCAGGGAACACTAGGTGCTGTAAGCTTTTTAGCTTTAGGCTCCGATTGTGAAGATTGTATGCTACAGTCATTTAAACACAAGAGACGAGCAAAACTAACAAGAAATAAACAAATAAACAATAAATGATTAAAAAATAAACAAACAAATAAAAAAACAAATAAACAAAAAACACTGGAAAGCCAATCATTTTAATTGGAGTTGTGAGGCTTTTTAGTTTACAAGCAGCTCTGTAACAAGAGTTACTCTTAGAACAGTCCTCTAACAGCCAACAGTCATTGCTTATGGCCGTAGCACTCTTACAAATCCCGATCTTGTGGGCTTAGTTAGTACTTGCAATGGAGACTGCCAGGGAACACTAGGTGCTGTAAGCTTTTTAGCTTTAGGCTCCGATTGTGAAGATTGTATGCTACAGTCATTTAAACACAAGAGACGAGCAAAACTAAAAAGAAATAAACAAATAAACAATAAATGATTAGAAAATAAACAAACAAATAAAAAAACAAACAAACAAAAAACACTGGAAAGCCAATCATTTTAATTTGAATTGTGAGGCTTTTTAGTTTACACGCAGCTCTGTAACAAGAGTTACTCTTAGAACAGTCCTCTAACAGCCAACAGTCATTGCTTATGGCCGTAGCACTCTTACAAATCCCGATCTTGTGGGCTTAGTTAGTACTTGCAATGGAGACTGCCAGGGAACACTAGGTGCTGTAAGCTTTTTAGCTTTAGGCTCCGATTGTGAAGATTGTATGCTACAGTCATTTAAACACAAGAGACGAGCAAAACTAAAAAGAAATAAACAAATAAACAATAAATGATTAAAAAATAAACAAACAAATAAAAAAACAAACAAACAAAAAACACTGGAAAGCCAATCATTTTAATTTGAATTGTGAGGCTTTTTAGTTTACACGCAGCTCTGTAACAAGAGTTACTCTTAGAACAGTCCTCTAACAGCCAACAGTCATTGCTTATGGCCGTAGCACTCTTACAAATCCCGATCTTGTGGGCTTAGTTAGTACTTGCAATGGAGACTGCCAGGGAACACTAGGTGCTGTAAGCTTTTTAGCTTTAGGCTCCGATTGTGAAGATTGTATGCTACAGTCATTTAAACACAAGAGACGAGCAAAACTAACAAGAAATAAACAAATAAACAATAAATGATTAAAAAATAAACAAACAAATAAAAAAACAAATAAACAAAAAACACTGGAAAGCCAATCATTTTAATTGGAGTTGTGAGGCTTTTTAGTTTACAAGCAGCTCTGTAACAAGAGTTACTCTTAGAACAGTCCTCTAACAGCCAACAGTCATTGCTTATGGCCGTAGCACTCTTACAAATCCCGATCTTGTGGGCTTAGTTAGTACTTGCAATGGAGACTGCCAGGGAACACTAGGTGCTGTAAGCTTTTTAGCTTTAGGCTCCGATTGTGAAGATTGTATGCTACAGTCATTTAAACACAAGAGACGAGCAAAACTAAAAAGAAATAAACAAATAAACAATAAATGATTAGAAAATAAACAAACAAATAAAAAAACAAACAAACAAAAAACACTGGAAAGCCAATCATTTTAATTTGAATTGTGAGGCTTTTTAGTTTACACGCAGCTCTGTAACAAGAGTTACTCTTAGAACAGTCCTCTAACAGCCAACAGTCATTGCTTATGGCCGTAGCACTCTTACAAATCCCGATCTTGTGGGCTTAGTTAGTACTTGCAATGGAGACTGCCAGGGAACACTAGGTGCTGTAAGCTTTTTAGCTTTAGGCTCCGATTGTGAAGATTGTATGCTACAGTCATTTAAACACAAGAGACGAGCAAAACTAAAAAGAAATAAACAAATAAACAATAAATGATTAAAAAATAAACAAACAAATAAAAAAACAAATAAACAAAAAACACTGGAAAGCCAATCATTTTAATTGGAGTTGTGAGGCTTTTTAGTTTACAAGCAGCTCTGTAACAAGAGTTACTCTTAGAACAGTCCTCTAACAGCCAACAGTCATTGCTTATGGCCGTAGCACTCTTACAAATCCCGATCTTGTGGGCTTAGTTAGTACTTGCAATGGAGACTGCCAGGGAACACTAGGTGCTGTAAGCTTTTTAGCTTTAGGCTCCGATTGTGAAGATTGTATGCTACAGTCATTTAAACACAAGAGACGAGCAAAACTAACAAGAAATAAACAAATAAACAATAAATGATTAAAAAATAAACAAACAAATAAAAAAACAAATAAACAAAAAACACTGGAAAGCCAATCATTTTAATTGGAGTTGTGAGGCTTTTTAGTTTACAAGCAGCTCTGTAACAAGAGTTACTCTTAGAACAGTCCTCTAACAGCCAACAGTCATTGCTTATGGCCGTAGCACTCTTACAAATCCCGATCTTGTGGGCTTAGTTAGTACTTGCAATGGAGACTGCCAGGGAACACTAGGTGCTGTAAGCTTTTTAGCTTTAGGCTCCGATTGTGAAGATTGTATGCTACAGTCATTTAAACACAAGAGACGAGCAAAACTAACAAGAAATAAACAAATAAACAATAAATGATTAAAAAATAAACAAACAAATAAAAAAACAAATAAACAAAAAACACTGGAAAGCCAATCATTTTAATTGGAGTTGTGAGGCTTTTTAGTTTACAAGCAGCTCTGTAACAAGAGTTACTCTTAGAACAGTCCTCTAACAGCCAACAGTCATTGCTTATGGCCGTAGCACTCTTACAAATCCCGATCTTGTGGGCTTAGTTAGTACTTGCAATGGAGACTGCCAGGGAACACTAGGTGCTGTAAGCTTTTTAGCTTTAGGCTCCGATTGTGAAGATTGTATGCTACAGTCATTTAAACACAAGAGACGAGCAAAACTAAAAAGAAATAAACAAATAAACAATAAATGATTAGAAAATAAACAAACAAATAAAAAAACAAACAAACAAAAAACACTGGAAAGCCAATCATTTTAATTTGAATTGTGAGGCTTTTTAGTTTACACGCAGCTCTGTAACAAGAGTTACTCTTAGAACAGTCCTCTAACAGCCAACAGTCATTGCTTATGGCCGTAGCACTCTTACAAATCCCGATCTTGTGGGCTTAGTTAGTACTTGCAATGGAGACTGCCAGGGAACACTAGGTGCTGTAAGCTTTTTAGCTTTAGGCTCCGATTGTGAAGATTGTATGCTACAGTCATTTAAACACAAGAGACGAGCAAAACTAAAAAGAAATAAACAAATAAACAATAAATGATTAAAAATAAACAAACAAATAAAAAAACAAATAAACAAAAAACACTGGAAAGCCAATCATTTTAATTGGAGTTGTGAGGCTTTTTAGTTTACAAGCAGCTCTGTAACAAGAGTTACTCTTAGAACAGTCCTCTAACAGCCAACAGTCATTGCTTATGGCCGTAGCACTCTTACAAATCCCGATCTTGTGGGCTTAGTTAGTACTTGCAATGGAGACTGCCAGGGAACACTAGGTGCTGTAAGCTTTTTAGCTTTAGGCTCCGATTGTGAAGATTGTATGCTACAGTCATTTAAACACAAGAGACGAGCAAAACTAAAAAGAAATAAACAAATAAACAATAAATGATTAGAAAATAAACAAACAAATAAAAAAACAAACAAACAAAAAACACTGGAAAGCCAATCATTTTAATTTGAATTGTGAGGCTTTTTAGTTTACACGCAGCTCTGTAACAAGAGTTACTCTTAGAACAGTCCTCTAACAGCCAACAGTCATTGCTTATGGCCGTAGCACTCTTACAAATCCCGATCTTGTGGGCTTAGTTAGTACTTGCAATGGAGACTGCCAGGGAACACTAGGTGCTGTAAGCTTTTTAGCTTTAGGCTCCGATTGTGAAGATTGTATGCTACAGTCATTTAAACACAAGAGACGAGCAAAACTAAAAAGAAATAAACAAATAAACAATAAATGATTAAAAAATAAACAAACAAATAAAAAAACAAACAAACAAAAAACACTGGAAAGCCAATCATTTTAATTTGAATTGTGAGGCTTTTTAGTTTACACGCAGCTCTGTAACAAGAGTTACTCTTAGAACAGTCCTCTAACAGCCAACAGTCATTGCTTATGGCCGTAGCACTCTTACAAATCCCGATCTTGTGGGCTTAGTTAGTACTTGCAATGGAGACTGCCAGGGAACACTAGGTGCTGTAAGCTTTTTAGCTTTAGGCTCCGATTGTGAAGATTGTATGCTACAGTCATTTAAACACAAGAGACGAGCAAAACTAACAAGAAATAAACAAATAAACAATAAATGATTAAAAAATAAACAAACAAATAAAAAAACAAATAAACAAAAAACACTGGAAAGCCAATCATTTTAATTGGAGTTGTGAGGCTTTTTAGTTTACAAGCAGCTCTGTAACAAGAGTTACTCTTAGAACAGTCCTCTAACAGCCAACAGTCATTGCTTATGGCCGTAGCACTCTTACAAATCCCGATCTTGTGGGCTTAGTTAGTACTTGCAATGGAGACTGCCAGGGAACACTAGGTGCTGTAAGCTTTTTAGCTTTAGGCTCCGATTGTGAAGATTGTATGCTACAGTCATTTAAACACAAGAGACGAGCAAAACTAAAAAGAAATAAACAAATAAACAATAAATGATTAGAAAATAAACAAACAAATAAAAAAACAAACAAACAAAAAACACTGGAAAGCCAATCATTTTAATTTGAATTGTGAGGCTTTTTAGTTTACACGCAGCTCTGTAACAAGAGTTACTCTTAGAACAGTCCTCTAACAGCCAACAGTCATTGCTTATGGCCGTAGCACTCTTACAAATCCCGATCTTGTGGGCTTAGTTAGTACTTGCAATGGAGACTGCCAGGGAACACTAGGTGCTGTAAGCTTTTTAGCTTTAGGCTCCGATTGTGAAGATTGTATGCTACAGTCATTTAAACACAAGAGACGAGCAAAACTAAAAAGAAATAAACAAATAAACAATAAATGATTAAAAAATAAACAAACAAATAAAAAAACAAACAAACAAAAAACACTGGAAAGCCAATCATTTTAATTTGAATTGTGAGGCTTTTTAGTTTACACGCAGCTCTGTAACAAGAGTTACTCTTAGAACAGTCCTCTAACAGCCAACAGTCATTGCTTATGGCCGTAGCACTCTTACAAATCCCGATCTTGTGGGCTTAGTTAGTACTTGCAATGGAGACTGCCAGGGAACACTAGGTGCTGTAAGCTTTTTAGCTTTAGGCTCCGATTGTGAAGATTGTATGCTACAGTCATTTAAACACAAGAGACGAGCAAAACTAACAAGAAATAAACAAATAAACAATAAATGATTAAAAAATAAACAAACAAATAAAAAAACAAATAAACAAAAAACACTGGAAAGCCAATCATTTTAATTGGAGTTGTGAGGCTTTTTAGTTTACAAGCAGCTCTGTAACAAGAGTTACTCTTAGAACAGTCCTCTAACAGCCAACAGTCATTGCTTATGGCCGTAGCACTCTTACAAATCCCGATCTTGTGGGCTTAGTTAGTACTTGCAATGGAGACTGCCAGGGAACACTAGGTGCTGTAAGCTTTTTAGCTTTAGGCTCCGATTGTGAAGATTGTATGCTACAGTCATTTAAACACAAGAGACGAGCAAAACTAACAAGAAATAAACAAATAAACAATAAATGATTAAAAAATAAACAAACAAATAAAAAAACAAATAAACAAAAAACACTGGAAAGCCAATCATTTTAATTGGAGTTGTGAGGCTTTTTAGTTTACAAGCAGCTCTGTAACAAGAGTTACTCTTAGAACAGTCCTCTAACAGCCAACAGTCATTGCTTATGGCCGTAGCACTCTTACAAATCCCGATCTTGTGGGCTTAGTTAGTACTTGCAATGGAGACTGCCAGGGAACACTAGGTGCTGTAAGCTTTTTAGCTTTAGGCTCCGATTGTGAAGATTGTATGCTACAGTCATTTAAACACAAGAGACGAGCAAAACTAAAAAGAAATAAACAAATAAACAATAAATGATTAGAAAATAAACAAACAAATAAAAAAACAAACAAACAAAAAACACTGGAAAGCCAATCATTTTAATTTGAATTGTGAGGCTTTTTAGTTTACACGCAGCTCTGTAACAAGAGTTACTCTTAGAACAGTCCTCTAACAGCCAACAGTCATTGCTTATGGCCGTAGCACTCTTACAAATCCCGATCTTGTGGGCTTAGTTAGTACTTGCAATGGAGACTGCCAGGGAACACTAGGTGCTGTAAGCTTTTTAGCTTTAGGCTCCGATTGTGAAGATTGTATGCTACAGTCATTTAAACACAAGAGACGAGCAAAACTAAAAAGAAATAAACAAATAAACAATAAATGATTAAAAAATAAACAAACAAATAAAAAAACAAACAAACAAAAAACACTGGAAAGCCAATCATTTTAATTTGAATTGTGAGGCTTTTTAGTTTACACGCAGCTCTGTAACAAGAGTTACTCTTAGAACAGTCCTCTAACAGCCAACAGTCATTGCTTATGGCCGTAGCACTCTTACAAATCCCGATCTTGTGGGCTTAGTTAGTACTTGCAATGGAGACTGCCAGGGAACACTAGGTGCTGTAAGCTTTTTAGCTTTAGGCTCCGATTGTGAAGATTGTATGCTACAGTCATTTAAACACAAGAGACGAGCAAAACTAACAAGAAATAAACAAATAAACAATAAATGATTAAAAAATAAACAAACAAATAAAAAAACAAATAAACAAAAAACACTGGAAAGCCAATCATTTTAATTGGAGTTGTGAGGCTTTTTAGTTTACAAGCAGCTCTGTAACAAGAGTTACTCTTAGAACAGTCCTCTAACAGCCAACAGTCATTGCTTATGGCCGTAGCACTCTTACAAATCCCGATCTTGTGGGCTTAGTTAGTACTTGCAATGGAGACTGCCAGGGAACACTAGGTGCTGTAAGCTTTTTAGCTTTAGGCTCCGATTGTGAAGATTGTATGCTACAGTCATTTAAACACAAGAGACGAGCAAAACTAAAAAGAAATAAACAAATAAACAATAAATGATTAGAAAATAAACAAACAAATAAAAAAACAAACAAACAAAAAACACTGGAAAGCCAATCATTTTAATTTGAATTGTGAGGCTTTTTAGTTTACACGCAGCTCTGTAACAAGAGTTACTCTTAGAACAGTCCTCTAACAGCCAACAGTCATTGCTTATGGCCGTAGCACTCTTACAAATCCCGATCTTGTGGGCTTAGTTAGTACTTGCAATGGAGACTGCCAGGGAACACTAGGTGCTGTAAGCTTTTTAGCTTTAGGCTCCGATTGTGAAGATTGTATGCTACAGTCATTTAAACACAAGAGACGAGCAAAACTAAAAAGAAATAAACAAATAAACAATAAATGATTAAAAAATAAACAAACAAATAAAAAAACAAATAAACAAAAAACACTGGAAAGCCAATCATTTTAATTGGAGTTGTGAGGCTTTTTAGTTTACAAGCAGCTCTGTAACAAGAGTTACTCTTAGAACAGTCCTCTAACAGCCAACAGTCATTGCTTATGGCCGTAGCACTCTTACAAATCCCGATCTTGTGGGCTTAGTTAGTACTTGCAATGGAGACTGCCAGGGAACACTAGGTGCTGTAAGCTTTTTAGCTTTAGGCTCCGATTGTGAAGATTGTATGCTACAGTCATTTAAACACAAGAGACGAGCAAAACTAAAAAGAAATAAACAAATAAACAATAAATGATTAGAAAATAAACAAACAAATAAAAAAACAAACAAACAAAAAACACTGGAAAGCCAATCATTTTAATTTGAATTGTGAGGCTTTTTAGTTTACACGCAGCTCTGTAACAAGAGTTACTCTTAGAACAGTCCTCTAACAGCCAACAGTCATTGCTTATGGCCGTAGCACTCTTACAAATCCCGATCTTGTGGGCTTAGTTAGTACTTGCAATGGAGACTGCCAGGGAACACTAGGTGCTGTAAGCTTTTTAGCTTTAGGCTCCGATTGTGAAGATTGTATGCTACAGTCATTTAAACACAAGAGACGAGCAAAACTAAAAAGAAATAAACAAATAAACAATAAATGATTAAAAAATAAACAAACAAATAAAAAAACAAACAAACAAAAAACACTGGAAAGCCAATCATTTTAATTTGAATTGTGAGGCTTTTTAGTTTACACGCAGCTCTGTAACAAGAGTTACTCTTAGAACAGTCCTCTAACAGCCAACAGTCATTGCTTATGGCCGTAGCACTCTTACAAATCCCGATCTTGTGGGCTTAGTTAGTACTTGCAATGGAGACTGCCAGGGAACACTAGGTGCTGTAAGCTTTTTAGCTTTAGGCTCCGATTGTGAAGATTGTATGCTACAGTCATTTAAACACAAGAGACGAGCAAAACTAAAAAGAAATAAACAAATAAACAATAAATGATTAAAAAATAAACAAACAAATAAAAAAACAAATAAACAAAAAACACTGGAAAGCCAATCATTTTAATTTGAATTGTGAGGCTTTTTAGTTTACACGCAGCTCTGTAACAAGAGTTACTCTTAGAACAGTCCTCTAACAGCCAACAGTCATTGCTTATGGCCGTAGCACTCTTACAAATCCCGATCTTGTGGGCTTAGTTAGTACTTGCAATGGATACTGCCAGGGAACACTAGGTGCTGTAAGCTTTTTAGCTTTAGGCTCCGATTGTGAAGATTGTATGCTACAGTCATTTAAACACAAGAGACGAGCAAAACTAAAAAGAAATAAACAAATAAACAATAAATGATTAAAAAATAAACAAACAAATAAAAAAACAAATAAACAAAAAACACTGGAAAGCCAATCATTTTAATTGGAGTTGTGAGGCTTTTTAGTTTACAAGCAGCTCTGTAACAAGAGTTACTCTTAGAACAGTCCTCTAACAGCCAACAGTCATTGCTTATGGCCGTAGCACTCTTACAAATCCCGATCTTGTGGGCTTAGTTAGTACTTGCAATGGAGACTGCCAGGGAACACTAGGTGCTGTAAGCTTTTTAGCTTTAGGCTCCGATTGTGAAGATTGTATGCTACAGTCATTTAAACACAAGAGACGAGCAAAACTAAAAAGAAATAAACAAATAAACAATAAATGATTAAAAAATAAACAAACAAATAAAAAAACAAATAAACAAAAAACACTGGAAAGCCAATCATTTTAATTTGAATTGTGAGGCTTTTTAGTTTACACGCAGCTCTGTAACAAGAGTTACTCTTAGATCAGTCCTCTAACAGCCAACAGTCATTGCTTATGGCCGTAGCACTCTTACAAATCCCGATCTTGTGGGCTTAGTTAGTACTTGCAATGGAGACTGCCAGGGAACACTAGGTGCTGTAAGCTTTTTAGCTTTAGGCTCCGATTGTGAAGATTGTATGCTACAGTCATTTAAACACAAGAGACGAGCAAAACTAAAAAGAAATAAACAAATAAACAATAAATGATTAAAAAATAAACAAACAAATAAAAAAACAAATAAACAAAAAACACTGGAAAGCCAATCATTTTAATTTGAATTGTGAGGCTTTTTAGTTTACAAGCAGCTCTGTAACAAGAGTTACTCTTAGAACAGTCCTCTAACAGCCAACAGTCATTGCTTATGGCCGTAGCACTCTTACAAATCCCGATCTTGTGGGCTTAGTTAGTACTTGCAATGGAGACTGCCAGGGAACACTAGGTGCTGTAAGCTTTTTAGCTTTAGGCTCCGATTGTGAAGATTGTATGCTACAGTCATTTAAACACAAGAGACGAGCAAAACTAAAAAGAAATAAACAAATAAACAATAAATGATTAAAAAATAAACAAACAAATAAAAAAACAAATAAACAAAAAACACTGGAAAGCCAATCATTTTAATTTGAATTGTGAGGCTTTTTAGTTTACACGCAGCTCTGTAACAAGAGTTACTCTTAGAACAGTCCTCTAACAGCCAACAGTCATTGCTTATGGCCGTAGCACTCTTACAAATCCCGATCTTGTGGGCTTAGTTAGTACTTGCAATGGAGACTGCCAGGGAACACTAGGTGCTGTAAGCTTTTTAGCTTTAGGCTCCGATTGTGAAGATTGTATGCTACAGTCATTTAAACACAAGAGACGAGCAAAACTAAAAAGAAATAAACAAATAAACAATAAATGATTAGAAAATAAACAAACAAATAAAAAAACAAATAAACAAAAAACACTGGAAAGCCAATCATTTTAATTTGAATTGTGAGGCTTTTTAGTTTACACGCAGCTCTGTAACAAGAGTTACTCTTAGAACAGTCCTCTAACAGCCAACAGTCATTGCTTATGGCCGTAGCACTCTTACAAATCCCGATCTTGTGGGCTTAGTTAGTACTTGCAATGGAGACTGCCAGGGAACACTAGGTGCTGTAAGCTTTTTAGCTTTAGGCTCCGATTGTGAAGATTGTATGCTACAGTCATTTAAACACAAGAGACGAGCAAAACTAAAAAGAAATAAACAAATAATGATTAGAAAATAAACAAACAAATAAAAAAACAAATAAACAAAAAACACTGGAAAGCCAATCATTTTAATTTGAATTGTGAGGCTTTTTAGTTTACACGCAGCTCTGTAACAAGAGTTACTCTTAGAACAGTCCTCTAACAGCCAACAGTCATTGCTTATGGCCGTAGCACTCTTACAAATCCCGATCTTGTGGGCTTAGTTAGTACTTGCAATGGAGACTGCCAGGGAACACTAGGTGCTGTAAGCTTTTTGGCTTTAGGCTCCGATTGTGAAGATTGTATGCTACAGTCATTTAAACACAAGAGACGAGCAAAACTAAAAAGAAATAAACAAATAAACAATAAATGATTAAAAAATAAACAAACAAATAAAAAAACAAATAAACAAAAAACACTGGAAAGCCAATCATTTTAATTTGAATTGTGAGGCTTTTTAGTTTACACGCAGCTCTGTAACAAGAGTTACTCTTAGAACAGTCCTCTAACAGCCAACAGTCATTGCTTATGGCCGTAGCACTCTTACAAATCCCGATCTTGTGGGCTTAGTTAGTACTTGCAATGGAGACTGCCAGGGAACACTAGGTGCTGTAAGCTTTTTAGCTTTAGGCTCCGATTGTGAAGATTGTATGCTACAGTCATTTAAACACAAGAGACGAGCAAAACTAAAAAGAAATAAACAAATAAACAATAAATGATTAAAAAATAAACAAACAAATAAAAAAACAAATAAACAAAAAACACTGGAAAGCCAATCATTTTAATTGGAGTTGTGAGGCTTTTTAGTTTACAAGCAGCTCTGTAACAAGAGTTACTCTTAGAACAGTCCTCTAACAGCCAACAGTCATTGCTTATGGCCGTAGCACTCTTACAAATCCCGATCTTGTGGGCTTAGTTAGTACTTGCAATGGAGACTGCCAGGGAACACTAGGTGCTGTAAGCTTTTTAGCTTTAGGCTCCGATTGTGAAGATTGTATGCTACAGTCATTTAAACACAAGAGACGAGCAAAACTAAAAAGAAATAAACAAATAAACAATAAATGATTAAAAAATAAACAAACAAATAAAAAAACAAATAAACAAAAAACACTGGAAAGCCAATCATTTTAATTTGAATTGTGAGGCTTTTTAGTTTACACGCAGCTCTGTAACAAGAGTTACTCTTAGATCAGTCCTCTAACAGCCAACAGTCATTGCTTATGGCCGTAGCACTCTTACAAATCCCGATCTTGTGGGCTTAGTTAGTACTTGCAATGGAGACTGCCAGGGAACACTAGGTGCTGTAAGCTTTTTAGCTTTAGGCTCCGATTGTGAAGATTGTATGCTACAGTCATTTAAACACAAGAGACGAGCAAAACTAAAAAGAAATAAACAAATAAACAATAAATGATTAAAAAATAAACAAACAAATAAAAAAACAAATAAACAAAAAACACTGGAAAGCCAATCATTTTAATTTGAATTGTGAGGCTTTTTAGTTTACAAGCAGCTCTGTAACAAGAGTTACTCTTAGAACAGTCCTCTAACAGCCAACAGTCATTGCTTATGGCCGTAGCACTCTTACAAATCCCGATCTTGTGGGCTTAGTTAGTACTTGCAATGGAGACTGCCAGGGAACACTAGGTGCTGTAAGCTTTTTAGCTTTAGGCTCCGATTGTGAAGATTGTATGCTACAGTCATTTAAACACAAGAGACGAGCAAAACTAAAAAGAAATAAACAAATAAACAATAAATGATTAAAAAATAAACAAACAAATAAAAAAACAAATAAACAAAAAACACTGGAAAGCCAATCATTTTAATTTGAATTGTGAGGCTTTTTAGTTTACACGCAGCTCTGTAACAAGAGTTACTCTTAGAACAGTCCTCTAACAGCCAACAGTCATTGCTTATGGCCGTAGCACTCTTACAAATCCCGATCTTGTGGGCTTAGTTAGTACTTGCAATGGAGACTGCCAGGGAACACTAGGTGCTGTAAGCTTTTTAGCTTTAGGCTCCGATTGTGAAGATTGTATGCTACAGTCATTTAAACACAAGAGACGAGCAAAACTAAAAAGAAATAAACAAATAAACAATAAATGATTAGAAAATAAACAAACAAATAAAAAAACAAATAAACAAAAAACACTGGAAAGCCAATCATTTTAATTTGAATTGTGAGGCTTTTTAGTTTACACGCAGCTCTGTAACAAGAGTTACTCTTAGAACAGTCCTCTAACAGCCAACAGTCATTGCTTATGGCCGTAGCACTCTTACAAATCCCGATCTTGTGGGCTTAGTTAGTACTTGCAATGGAGACTGCCAGGGAACACTAGGTGCTGTAAGCTTTTTAGCTTTAGGCTCCGATTGTGAAGATTGTATGCTACAGTCATTTAAACACAAGAGACGAGCAAAACTAAAAAGAAATAAACAAATAATGATTAGAAAATAAACAAACAAATAAAAAAACAAATAAACAAAAAACACTGGAAAGCCAATCATTTTAATTTGAATTGTGAGGCTTTTTAGTTTACACGCAGCTCTGTAACAAGAGTTACTCTTAGAACAGTCCTCTAACAGCCAACAGTCATTGCTTATGGCCGTAGCACTCTTACAAATCCCGATCTTGTGGGCTTAGTTAGTACTTGCAATGGAGACTGCCAGGGAACACTAGGTGCTGTAAGCTTTTTGGCTTTAGGCTCCGATTGTGAAGATTGTATGCTACAGTCATTTAAACACAAGAGACGAGCAAAACTAAAAAGAAATAAACAAATAATGATTAGAAAATAAACAAACAAATAAAAAAACAAATAAACAAAAAACACTGGAAAGCCAATCATTTTAATTTGAATTGTGAGGCTTTTTAGTTTACACGCAGCTCTGTAACAAGAGTTACTCTTAGAACAGTCCTCTAACAGCCAACAGTCATTGCTTATGGCCGTAGCACTCTTACAAATCCCGATCTTGTGGGCTTAGTTAGTACTTGCAATGGAGACTGCCAGGGAACACTAGGTGCTGTAAGCTTTTTGGCTTTAGGCTCCGATTGTGAAGATTGTATGCTACAGTCATTTAAACACAAGAGACGAGCAAAACTAAAAAGAAATAAACAAATAAACAATAAATGATTAAAAATAAACAAACAAATAAAAAAACAAATAAACAAAAAACACTGGAAAGCCAATCATTTTAATTGGAGTTGTGAGGCTTTTTAGTTTACAAGCAGCTCTGTAACAAGAGTTACTCTTAGAACAGTCCTCTAACAGCCAACAGTCATTGCTTATGGCCGTAGCACTCTTACAAATCCCGATCTTGTGGGCTTAGTTAGTACTTGCAATGGAGACTGCCAGGGAACACTAGGTGCTGTAAGCTTTTTAGCTTTAGGCTCCGATTGTGAAGATTGTATGCTACAGTCATTTAAACACAAGAGACGAGCAAAACTAAAAAGAAATAAACAAATAAACAATAAATGATTAAAAAATAAACAAACAAATAAAAAAAACAAATAAACAAAAAACACTGGAAAGCCAATCATTTTAATTGGAGTTGTGAGGCTTTTTAGTTTACAAGCAGCTCTGTAACAAGAGTTACTCTTAGAACAGTCCTCTAACAGCCAACAGTCATTGCTTATGGCCGTAGCACTCTTACAAATCCCGATCTTGTGGGCTTAGTTAGTACTTGCAATGGAGACTGCCAGGGAACACTAGGTGCTGTAAGCTTTTTAGCTTTAGGCTCCGATTGTGAAGATTGTATGCTACAGTCATTTAAACACAAGAGACGAGCAAAACTAAAAAGAAATAAACAAATAATGATTAGAAAATAAACAAACAAATAAAAAAACAAATAAACAAAAAACACTGGAAAGCCAATCATTTTAATTGGAGTTGTGAGGCTTTTTAGTTTACACGCAGCTCTGTAACAAGAGTTACTCTTAGAACAGTCCTCTAACAGCCAACAGTCATTGCTTATGGCCGTAGCACTCTTACAAATCCCGATCTTGTGGGCTTAGTTAGTACTTGCAATGGAGACTGCCAGGGAACACTAGGTGCTGTAAGCTTTTTAGCTTTAGGCTCCGATTGTGAAGATTGTATGCTACAGTCATTTAAACACAAGAGACGAGCAAAACTAAAAAGAAATAAACAAATAATGATTAGAAAATAAACAAACAAATAAAAAAACAAATAAACAAAAAACACTGGAAAGCCAATCATTTTAATTTGAATTGTGAGGCTTTTTAGTTTACACGCAGCTCTGTAACAAGAGTTACTCTTAGAACAGTCCTCTAACAGCCAACAGTCATTGCTTATGGCCGTAGCACTCTTACAAATCCCGATCTTGTGGGCTTAGTTAGTACTTGCAATGGAGACTGCCAGGGAACACTAGGTGCTGTAAGCTTTTTAGCTTTAGGCTCCGATTGTGAAGATTGTATGCTACAGTCATTTAAACACAAGAGACGAGCAAAACTAAAAAGAAATAAACAAATAAACAATAAATGATTAAAAAATAAACAAACAAATAAAAAAACAAATAAACAAAAAACACTGGAAAGCCAATCATTTTAATTGGAGTTGTGAGGCTTTTTAGTTTACAAGCAGCTCTGTAACAAGAGTTACTCTTAGAACAGTCCTCTAACAGCCAACAGTCATTGCTTATGGCCGTAGCACTCTTACAAATCCCGATCTTGTGGGCTTAGTTAGTACTTGCAATGGAGACTGCCAGGGAACACTAGGTGCTGTAAGCTTTTTAGCTTTAGGCTCCGATTGTGAAGATTGTATGCTACAGTCATTTAAACACAAGAGACGAGCAAAACTAAAAAGAAATAAACAAATAAACAATAAATGATTAAAAAATAAACAAACAAATAAAAAAACAAATAAACAAAAAACACTGGAAAGCCAATCATTTTAATTTGAATTGTGAGGCTTTTTAGTTTACACGCAGCTCTGTAACAAGAGTTACTCTTAGATCAGTCCTCTAACAGCCAACAGTCATTGCTTATGGCCGTAGCACTCTTACAAATCCCGATCTTGTGGGCTTAGTTAGTACTTGCAATGGAGACTGCCAGGGAACACTAGGTGCTGTAAGCTTTTTAGCTTTAGGCTCCGATTGTGAAGATTGTATGCTACAGTCATTTAAACACAAGAGACGAGCAAAACTAAAAAGAAATAAACAAATAAACAATAAATGATTAAAAAATAAACAAACAAATAAAAAAACAAATAAACAAAAAACACTGGAAAGCCAATCATTTTAATTTGAATTGTGAGGCTTTTTAGTTTACAAGCAGCTCTGTAACAAGAGTTACTCTTAGAACAGTCCTCTAACAGCCAACAGTCATTGCTTATGGCCGTAGCACTCTTACAAATCCCGATCTTGTGGGCTTAGTTAGTACTTGCAATGGAGACTGCCAGGGAACACTAGGTGCTGTAAGCTTTTTAGCTTTAGGCTCCGATTGTGAAGATTGTATGCTACAGTCATTTAAACACAAGAGACGAGCAAAACTAAAAAGAAATAAACAAATAAACAATAAATGATTAAAAAATAAACAAACAAATAAAAAAACAAATAAACAAAAAACACTGGAAAGCCAATCATTTTAATTTGAATTGTGAGGCTTTTTAGTTTACACGCAGCTCTGTAACAAGAGTTACTCTTAGAACAGTCCTCTAACAGCCAACAGTCATTGCTTATGGCCGTAGCACTCTTACAAATCCCGATCTTGTGGGCTTAGTTAGTACTTGCAATGGAGACTGCCAGGGAACACTAGGTGCTGTAAGCTTTTTAGCTTCAGGCTCCGATTGTGAAGATTGTATGCTACAGTCATTTAAACACAAGAGACGAGCAAAACTAAAAAGAAATAAACAAATAAACAATAAATGATTAGAAAATAAACAAACAAATAAAAAAACAAATAAACAAAAAACACTGGAAAGCCAATCATTTTAATTTGAATTGTGAGGCTTTTTAGTTTACACGCAGCTCTGTAACAAGAGTTACTCTTAGAACAGTCCTCTAACAGCCAACAGTCATTGCTTATGGCCGTAGCACTCTTACAAATCCCGATCTTGTGGGCTTAGTTAGTACTTGCAATGGAGACTGCCAGGGAACACTAGGTGCTGTAAGCTTTTTAGCTTTAGGCTCCGATTGTGAAGATTGTATGCTACAGTCATTTAAACACAAGAGACGAGCAAAACTAAAAAGAAATAAACAAATAATGATTAGAAAATAAACAAACAAATAAAAAAACAAATAAACAAAAAACACTGGAAAGCCAATCATTTTAATTTGAATTGTGAGGCTTTTTAGTTTACACGCAGCTCTGTAACAAGAGTTACTCTTAGAACAGTCCTCTAACAGCCAACAGTCATTGCTTATGGCCGTAGCACTCTTACAAATCCCGATCTTGTGGGCTTAGTTAGTACTTGCAATGGAGACTGCCAGGGAACACTAGGTGCTGTAAGCTTTTTGGCTTTAGGCTCCGATTGTGAAGATTGTATGCTACAGTCATTTAAACACAAGAGACGAGCAAAACTAAAAAGAAATAAACAAATAATGATTAGAAAATAAACAAACAAATAAAAAAACAAATAAACAAAAAACACTGGAAAGCCAATCATTTTAATTGGAGTTGTGAGGCTTTTTAGTTTACAAGCAGCTCTGTAACAAGAGTTACTCTTAGAACAGTCCTCTAACAGCCAACAGTCATTGCTTATGGCCGTAGCACTCTTACAAATCCCGATCTTGTGGGCTTAGTTAGTACTTGCAATGGAGACTGCCAGGGAACACTAGGTGCTGTAAGCTTTTTAGCTTTAGGCTCCGATTGTGAAGATTGTATGCTACAGTCATTTAAACACAAGAGACGAGCAAAACTAAAAAGAAATAAACAAATAAACAATAAATGATTAAAAAATAAACAAACAAATAAAAAAACAAATAAACAAAAAACACTGGAAAGCCAATCATTTTAATTGGAGTTGTGAGGCTTTTTAGTTTACAAGCAGCTCTGTAACAAGAGTTACTCTTAGAACAGTCCTCTAACAGCCAACAGTCATTGCTTATGGCCGTAGCACTCTTACAAATCCCGATCTTGTGGGCTTAGTTAGTACTTGCAATGGAGACTGCCAGGGAACACTAGGTGCTGTAAGCTTTTTAGCTTTAGGCTCCGATTGTGAAGATTGTATGCTACAGTCATTTAAACACAAGAGACGAGCAAAACTAAAAAGAAATAAACAAATAATGATTAGAAAATAAACAAACAAATAAAAAAACAAATAAACAAAAAACACTGGAAAGCCAATCATTTTAATTGGAGTTGTGAGGCTTTTTAGTTTACACGCAGCTCTGTAACAAGAGTTACTCTTAGAACAGTCCTCTAACAGCCAACAGTCATTGCTTATGGCCGTAGCACTCTTACAAATCCCGATCTTGTGGGCTTAGTTAGTACTTGCAATGGAGACTGCCAGGGAACACTAGGTGCTGTAAGCTTTTTAGCTTTAGGCTCCGATTGTGAAGATTGTATGCTACAGTCATTTAAACACAAGAGACGAGCAAAACTAAAAAGAAATAAACAAATAATGATTAGAAAATAAACAAACAAATAAAAAAACAAATAAACAAAAAACACTGGAAAGCCAATCATTTTAATTTGAATTGTGAGGCTTTTTAGTTTACACGCAGCTCTGTAACAAGAGTTACTCTTAGAACAGTCCTCTAACAGCCAACAGTCATTGCTTATGGCCGTAGCACTCTTACAAATCCCGATCTTGTGGGCTTAGTTAGTACTTGCAATGGAGACTGCCAGGGAACACTAGGTGCTGTAAGCTTTTTAGCTTTAGGCTCCGATTGTGAAGATTGTATGCTACAGTCATTTAAACACAAGAGACGAGCAAAACTAAAAAGAAATAAACAAATAAACAATAAATGATTAAAAAATAAACAAACAAATAAAAAAACAAATAAACAAATAACACTGGAAAGCCAATCATTTTAATTGGAGTTGTGAGGCTTT
The DNA here is from genome assembly GCF_029633855.1 of Hoplias malabaricus. NCBI lineage: Eukaryota > Metazoa > Chordata > Actinopteri > Characiformes > Erythrinidae > Hoplias > Hoplias malabaricus. The sequence continues at coordinate 17,020,520 of NC_089811.1, read as the reverse complement.
TTAGTTTACACGCAGCTCTGTAACAAGAGTTACTCTTAGAACAGTCCTCTAACAGCCAACAGTCATTGCTTATGGCCGTAGCACTCTTACAAATCCCGATCTTGTGGGCTTAGTTAGTACTTGCAATGGAGACTGCCAGGGAACACTAGGTGCTGTAAGATTTTTAGCTTTAGGCTCCGATTGTGAAGATTGTATGCTACAGTCATTTAAACACAAGAGACGAGCAAAACTAAAAAGAAATAAACAAATAAACAATAAATGATTAAAAAATAAACAAACAAATAAAAAAACAAATAAACAAAAAACACTGGAAAGCCAATCATTTTAATTGGAGTTGTGAGGCTTTTTAGTTTACAAGCAGCTCTGTAACAAGAGTTACTCTTAGAACAGTCCTCTAACAGCCAACAGTCATTGCTTATGGCCGTAGCACTCTTACAAATCCCGATCTTGTGGGCTTAGTTAGTACTTGCAATGGAGACTGCCAGGGAACACTAGGTGCTGTAAGCTTTTTAGCTTTAGGCTCCGATTGTGAAGATTGTATGCTACAGTCATTTAAACACAAGAGACGAGCAAAACTAAAAAGAAATAAACAAATAAACAATAAATGATTAGAAAATAAACAAACAAATAAAAAAACAAACAAACAAAAAACACTGGAAAGCCAATCATTTTAATTTGAATTGTGAGGCTTTTTAGTTTACACGCAGCTCTGTAACAAGAGTTACTCTTAGAACAGTCCTCTAACAGCCAACAGTCATTGCTTATGGCCGTAGCACTCTTACAAATCCCGATCTTGTGGGCTTAGTTAGTACTTGCAATGGAGACTGCCAGGGAACACTAGGTGCTGTAAGCTTTTTAGCTTTAGGCTCCGATTGTGAAGATTGTATGCTACAGTCATTTAAACACAAGAGACGAGCAAAACTAAAAAGAAATAAACAAATAAACAATAAATGATTAAAAAATAAACAAACAAATAAAAAAACAAATAAACAAAAAACACTGGAAAGCCAATCATTTTAATTGGAGTTGTGAGGCTTTTTAGTTTACAAGCAGCTCTGTAACAAGAGTTACTCTTAGAACAGTCCTCTAACAGCCAACAGTCATTGCTTATGGCCGTAGCACTCTTACAAATCCCGATCTTGTGGGCTTAGTTAGTACTTGCAATGGAGACTGCCAGGGAACACTAGGTGCTGTAAGCTTTTTAGCTTTAGGCTCCGATTGTGAAGATTGTATGCTACAGTCATTTAAACACAAGAGACGAGCAAAACTAAAAAGAAATAAACAAATAAACAATAAATGATTAGAAAATAAACAAACAAATAAAAAAACAAACAAACAAAAAACACTGGAAAGCCAATCATTTTAATTTGAATTGTGAGGCTTTTTAGTTTACACGCAGCTCTGTAACAAGAGTTACTCTTAGAACAGTCCTCTAACAGCCAACAGTCATTGCTTATGGCCGTAGCACTCTTACAAATCCCGATCTTGTGGGCTTAGTTAGTACTTGCAATGGAGACTGCCAGGGAACACTAGGTGCTGTAAGCTTTTTAGCTTTAGGCTCCGATTGTGAAGATTGTATGCTACAGTCATTTAAACACAAGAGACGAGCAAAACTAAAAAGAAATAAACAAATAAACAATAAATGATTAAAAAATAAACAAACAAATAAAAAAACAAATAAACAAAAAACACTGGAAAGCCAATCATTTTAATTGGAGTTGTGAGGCTTTTTAGTTTACAAGCAGCTCTGTAACAAGAGTTACTCTTAGAACAGTCCTCTAACAGCCAACAGTCATTGCTTATGGCCGTAGCACTCTTACAAATCCCGATCTTGTGGGCTTAGTTAGTACTTGCAATGGAGACTGCCAGGGAACACTAGGTGCTGTAAGCTTTTTAGCTTTAGGCTCCGATTGTGAAGATTGTATGCTACAGTCATTTAAACACAAGAGACGAGCAAAACTAAAAAGAAATAAACAAATAAACAATAAATGATTAGAAAATAAACAAACAAATAAAAAAACAAACAAACAAAAAACACTGGAAAGCCAATCATTTTAATTTGAATTGTGAGGCTTTTTAGTTTACACGCAGCTCTGTAACAAGAGTTACTCTTAGAACAGTCCTCTAACAGCCAACAGTCATTGCTTATGGCCGTAGCACTCTTACAAATCCCGATCTTGTGGGCTTAGTTAGTACTTGCAATGGAGACTGCCAGGGAACACTAGGTGCTGTAAGCTTTTTAGCTTTAGGCTCCGATTGTGAAGATTGTATGCTACAGTCATTTAAACACAAGAGACGAGCAAAACTAAAAAGAAATAAACAAATAAACAATAAATGATTAAAAAATAAACAAACAAATAAAAAAACAAACAAGCAAAAAACACTGGAAAGCCAATCATTTTAATTTGAATTGTGAGGCTTTTTAGTTTACACGCAGCTCTGTAACAAGAGTTACTCTTAGAACAGTCCTCTAACAGCCAACAGTCATTGCTTATGGCCGTAGCACTCTTACAAATCCCGATCTTGTGGGCTTAGTTAGTACTTGCAATGGAGACTGCCAGGGAACACTAGGTGCTGTAAGCTTTTTAGCTTTAGGCTCCGATTGTGAAGATTGTATGCTACAGTCATTTAAACACAAGAGACGAGCAAAACTAAAAAGAAATAAACAAATAAACAATAAATGATTAAAAAATAAACAAACAAATAAAAAAACAAATAAACAAAAAACACTGGAAAGCCAATCATTTTAATTTGAATTGTGAGGCTTTTTAGTTTACACGCAGCTCTGTAACAAGAGTTACTCTTAGAACAGTCCTCTAACAGCCAACAGTCATTGCTTATGGCCGTAGCACTCTTACAAATCCCGATCTTGTGGGCTTAGTTAGTACTTGCAATGGAGACTGCCAGGGAACACTAGGTGCTGTAAGCTTTTTGGCTTTAGGCTCCGATTGTGAAGATTGTATGCTACAGTCATTTAAACACAAGAGACGAGCAAAACTAAAAAGAAATAAACAAATAAACAATAAATGATTAAAAATAAACAAACAAATAAAAAAACAAATAAACAAAAAACACTGGAAAGCCAATCATTTTAATTGGAGTTGTGAGGCTTTTTAGTTTACAAGCAGCTCTGTAACAAGAGTTACTCTTAGAACAGTCCTCTAACAGCCAACAGTCATTGCTTATGGCCGTAGCACTCTTACAAATCCCGATCTTGTGGGCTTAGTTAGTACTTGCAATGGAGACTGCCAGGGAACACTAGGTGCTGTAAGCTTTTTAGCTTTAGGCTCCGATTGTGAAGATTGTATGCTACAGTCATTTAAACACAAGAGACGAGCAAAACTAAAAAGAAATAAACAAATAAACAATAAATGATTAAAAAATAAACAAACAAATAAAAAAACAAATAAACAAAAAACACTGGAAAGCCAATCATTTTAATTGGAGTTGTGAGGCTTTTTAGTTTACAAGCAGCTCTGTAACAAGAGTTACTCTTAGAACAGTCCTCTAACAGCCAACAGTCATTGCTTATGGCCGTAGCACTCTTACAAATCCCGATCTTGTGGGCTTAGTTAGTACTTGCAATGGAGACTGCCAGGGAACACTAGGTGCTGTAAGCTTTTTAGCTTTAGGCTCCGATTGTGAAGATTGTATGCTACAGTCATTTAAACACAAGAGACGAGCAAAACTAAAAAGAAATAAACAAATAAACAATAAATGATTAAAAAATAAACAAACAAATAAAAAAACAAATAAACAAAAAACACTGGAAAGCCAATCATTTTAATTTGAATTGTGAGGCTTTTTAGTTTACACGCAGCTCTGTAACAAGAGTTACTCTTAGAACAGTCCTCTAACAGCCAACAGTCATTGCTTATGGCCGTAGCACTCTTACAAATCCCGATCTTGTGGGCTTAGTTAGTACTTGCAATGGAGACTGCCAGGGAACACTAGGTGCTGTAAGCTTTTTAGCTTTAGGCTCCGATTGTGAAGATTGTATGCTACAGTCATTTAAACACAAGAGACGAGCAAAACTAAAAAGAAATAAACAAATAATGATTAGAAAATAAACAAACAAATAAAAAAACAAATAAACAAAAAACACTGGAAAGCCAATCATTTTAATTGGAGTTGTGAGGCTTTTTAGTTTACACGCAGCTCTGTAACAAGAGTTACTCTTAGAACAGTCCTCTAACAGCCAACAGTCATTGCTTATGGCCGTAGCACTCTTACAAATCCCGATCTTGTGGGCTTAGTTAGTACTTGCAATGGAGACTGCCAGGGAACACTAGGTGCTGTAAGCTTTTTAGCTTTAGGCTCCGATTGTGAAGATTGTATGCTACAGTCATTTAAACACAAGAGACGAGCAAAACTAAAAAGAAATAAACAAATAATGATTAGAAAATAAACAAACAAATAAAAAAACAAATAAACAAAAAACACTGGAAAGCCAATCATTTTAATTTGAATTGTGAGGCTTTTTAGTTTACACGCAGCTCTGTAACAAGAGTTACTCTTAGAACAGTCCTCTAACAGCCAACAGTCATTGCTTATGGCCGTAGCACTCTTACAAATCCCGATCTTGTGGGCTTAGTTAGTACTTGCAATGGAGACTGCCAGGGAACACTAGGTGCTGTAAGCTTTTTAGCTTTAGGCTCCGATTGTGAAGATTGTATGCTACAGTCATTTAAACACAAGAGACGAGCAAAACTAAAAAGAAATAAACAAATAAACAATAAATGATTAAAAAATAAACAAACAAATAAAAAAACAAATAAACAAAAAACACTGGAAAGCCAATCATTTTAATTGGAGTTGTGAGGCTTTTTAGTTTACACGCAGCTCTGTAACAAGAGTTACTCTTAGAACAGTCCTCTAACAGCCAACAGTCATTGCTTATGGCCGTAGCACTCTTACAAATCCCGATCTTGTGGGCTTAGTTAGTACTTGCAATGGAGACTGCCAGGGAACACTAGGTGCTGTAAGCTTTTTAGCTTTAGGCTCCGATTGTGAAGATTGTATGCTACAGTCATTTAAACACAAGAGACGAGCAAAACTAAAAAGAAATAAACAAATAAACAATAAATGATTAAAAAATAAACAAACAAATAAAAAAACAAATAAACAAAAAACACTGGAAAGCCAATCATTTTAATTGGAGTTGTGAGGCTTTTTAGTTTACAAGCAGCTCTGTAACAAGAGTTACTCTTAGAACAGTCCTCTAACAGCCAACAGTCATTGCTTATGGCCGTAGCACTCTTACAAATCCCGATCTTGTGGGCTTAGTTAGTACTTGCAATGGAGACTGCCAGGGAACACTAGGTGCTGTAAGCTTTTTAGCTTTAGGCTCCGATTGTGAAGATTGTATGCTACAGTCATTTAAACACAAGAGACGAGCAAAACTAAAAAGAAATAAACAAATAAACAATAAATGATTAGAAAATAAACAAACAAATAAAAAAACAAACAAACAAAAAACACTGGAAAGCCAATCATTTTAATTTGAATTGTGAGGCTTTTTAGTTTACACGCAGCTCTGTAACAAGAGTTACTCTTAGAACAGTCCTCTAACAGCCAACAGTCATTGCTTATGGCCGTAGCACTCTTACAAATCCCGATCTTGTGGGCTTAGTTAGTACTTGCAATGGAGACTGCCAGGGAACACTAGGTGCTGTAAGCTTTTTAGCTTTAGGCTCCGATTGTGAAGATTGTATGCTACAGTCATTTAAACACAAGAGACGAGCAAAACTAAAAAGAAATAAACAAATAAACAATAAATGATTAAAAAATAAACAAACAAATAAAAAAACAAATAAACAAAAAACACTGGAAAGCCAATCATTTTAATTGGAGTTGTGAGGCTTTTTAGTTTACAAGCAGCTCTGTAACAAGAGTTACTCTTAGAACAGTCCTCTAACAGCCAACAGTCATTGCTTATGGCCGTAGCACTCTTACAAATCCCGATCTTGTGGGCTTAGTTAGTACTTGCAATGGAGACTGCCAGGGAACACTAGGTGCTGTAAGCTTTTTAGCTTTAGGCTCCGATTGTGAAGATTGTATGCTACAGTCATTTAAACACAAGAGACGAGCAAAACTAAAAAGAAATAAACAAATAAACAATAAATGATTAGAAAATAAACAAACAAATAAAAAAACAAACAAACAAAAAACACTGGAAAGCCAATCATTTTAATTTGAATTGTGAGGCTTTTTAGTTTACACGCAGCTCTGTAACAAGAGTTACTCTTAGAACAGTCCTCTAACAGCCAACAGTCATTGCTTATGGCCGTAGCACTCTTACAAATCCCGATCTTGTGGGCTTAGTTAGTACTTGCAATGGAGACTGCCAGGGAACACTAGGTGCTGTAAGCTTTTTAGCTTTAGGCTCCGATTGTGAAGATTGTATGCTACAGTCATTTAAACACAAGAGACGAGCAAAACTAAAAAGAAATAAACAAATAAACAATAAATGATTAAAAAATAAACAAACAAATAAAAAAACAAATAAACAAAAAACACTGGAAAGCCAATCATTTTAATTGGAGTTGTGAGGCTTTTTAGTTTACAAGCAGCTCTGTAACAAGAGTTACTCTTAGAACAGTCCTCTAACAGCCAACAGTCATTGCTTATGGCCGTAGCACTCTTACAAATCCCGATCTTGTGGGCTTAGTTAGTACTTGCAATGGAGACTGCCAGGGAACACTAGGTGCTGTAAGCTTTTTAGCTTTAGGCTCCGATTGTGAAGATTGTATGCTACAGTCATTTAAACACAAGAGACGAGCAAAACTAAAAAGAAATAAACAAATAAACAATAAATGATTAGAAAATAAACAAACAAATAAAAAAACAAACAAACAAAAAACACTGGAAAGCCAATCATTTTAATTTGAATTGTGAGGCTTTTTAGTTTACACGCAGCTCTGTAACAAGAGTTACTCTTAGAACAGTCCTCTAACAGCCAACAGTCATTGCTTATGGCCGTAGCACTCTTACAAATCCCGATCTTGTGGGCTTAGTTAGTACTTGCAATGGAGACTGCCAGGGAACACTAGGTGCTGTAAGCTTTTTAGCTTTAGGCTCCGATTGTGAAGATTGTATGCTACAGTCATTTAAACACAAGAGACGAGCAAAACTAAAAAGAAATAAACAAATAAACAATAAATGATTAAAAAATAAACAAACAAATAAAAAAACAAACAAACAAAAAACACTGGAAAGCCAATCATTTTAATTTGAATTGTGAGGCTTTTTAGTTTACACGCAGCTCTGTAACAAGAGTTACTCTTAGAACAGTCCTCTAACAGCCAACAGTCATTGCTTATGGCCGTAGCACTCTTACAAATCCCGATCTTGTGGGCTTAGTTAGTACTTGCAATGGAGACTGCCAGGGAACACTAGGTGCTGTAAGCTTTTTAGCTTTAGGCTCCGATTGTGAAGATTGTATGCTACAGTCATTTAAACACAAGAGACGAGCAAAACTAAAAAGAAATAAACAAATAAACAATAAATGATTAAAAAATAAACAAACAAATAAAAAAACAAATAAACAAAAAACACTGGAAAGCCAATCATTTTAATTTGAATTGTGAGGCTTTTTAGTTTACACGCAGCTCTGTAACAAGAGTTACTCTTAGAACAGTCCTCTAACAGCCAACAGTCATTGCTTATGGCCGTAGCACTCTTACAAATCCCGATCTTGTGGGCTTAGTTAGTACTTGCAATGGAGACTTAGTACTTGCAATGGAGACTGCCAGGGAACACTAGGTGCTGTAAGCTTTTTAGCTTTAGGCTCCGATTGTGAAGATTGTATGCTACAGTCATTTAAACACAAGAGACGAGCAAAACTAAAAAGAAATAAACAAATAAACAATAAATGATTAAAAAATAAACAAACAAATAAAAAAACAAATAAACAAAAAACACTGGAAAGCCAATCATTTTAATTGGAGTTGTGAGGCTTTTTAGTTTACAAGCAGCTCTGTAACAAGAGTTACTCTTAGAACAGTCCTCTAACAGCCAACAGTCATTGCTTATGGCCGTAGCACTCTTACAAATCCCGATCTTGTGGGCTTAGTTAGTACTTGCAATGGAGACTGCCAGGGAACACTAGGTGCTGTAAGCTTTTTAGCTTTAGGCTCCGATTGTGAAGATTGTATGCTACAGTCATTTAAACACAAGAGACGAGCAAAACTAAAAAGAAATAAACAAATAAACAATAAATGATTAAAAAATAAACAAACAAATAAAAAAACAAATAAACAAAAAACACTGGAAAGCCAATCATTTTAATTTGAATTGTGAGGCTTTTTAGTTTACACGCAGCTCTGTAACAAGAGTTACTCTTAGATCAGTCCTCTAACAGCCAACAGTCATTGCTTATGGCCGTAGCACTCTTACAAATCCCGATCTTGTGGGCTTAGTTAGTACTTGCAATGGAGACTGCCAGGGAACACTAGGTGCTGTAAGCTTTTTAGCTTTAGGCTCCGATTGTGAAGATTGTATGCTACAGTCATTTAAACACAAGAGACGAGCAAAACTAAAAAGAAATAAACAAATAAACAATAAATGATTAAAAAATAAACAAACAAATAAAAAAACAAATAAACAAAAAACACTGGAAAGCCAATCATTTTAATTTGAATTGTGAGGCTTTTTAGTTTACAAGCAGCTCTGTAACAAGAGTTACTCTTAGAACAGTCCTCTAACAGCCAACAGTCATTGCTTATGGCCGTAGCACTCTTACAAATCCCGATCTTGTGGGCTTAGTTAGTACTTGCAATGGAGACTGCCAGGGAACACTAGGTGCTGTAAGCTTTTTAGCTTTAGGCTCCGATTGTGAAGATTGTATGCTACAGTCATTTAAACACAAGAGACGAGCAAAACTAAAAAGAAATAAACAAATAAACAATAAATGATTAAAAAATAAACAAACAAATAAAAAAACAAATAAACAAAAAACACTGGAAAGCCAATCATTTTAATTTGAATTGTGAGGCTTTTTAGTTTACACGCAGCTCTGTAACAAGAGTTACTCTTAGAACAGTCCTCTAACAGCCAACAGTCATTGCTTATGGCCGTAGCACTCTTACAAATCCCGATCTTGTGGGCTTAGTTAGTACTTGCAATGGAGACTGCCAGGGAACACTAGGTGCTGTAAGCTTTTTAGCTTTAGGCTCCGATTGTGAAGATTGTATGCTACAGTCATTTAAACACAAGAGACGAGCAAAACTAAAAAGAAATAAACAAATAAACAATAAATGATTAGAAAATAAACAAACAAATAAAAAAACAAATAAACAAAAAACACTGGAAAGCCAATCATTTTAATTTGAATTGTGAGGCTTTTTAGTTTACACGCAGCTCTGTAACAAGAGTTACTCTTAGAACAGTCCTCTAACAGCCAACAGTCATTGCTTATGGCCGTAGCACTCTTACAAATCCCGATCTTGTGGGCTTAGTTAGTACTTGCAATGGAGACTGCCAGGGAACACTAGGTGCTGTAAGCTTTTTAGCTTTAGGCTCCGATTGTGAAGATTGTATGCTACAGTCATTTAAACACAAGAGACGAGCAAAACTAAAAAGAAATAAACAAATAATGATTAGAAAATAAACAAACAAATAAAAAAACAAATAAACAAAAAACACTGGAAAGCCAATCATTTTAATTTGAATTGTGAGGCTTTTTAGTTTACACGCAGCTCTGTAACAAGAGTTACTCTTAGAACAGTCCTCTAACAGCCAACAGTCATTGCTTATGGCCGTAGCACTCTTACAAATCCCGATCTTGTGGGCTTAGTTAGTACTTGCAATGGAGACTGCCAGGGAACACTAGGTGCTGTAAGCTTTTTAGCTTTAGGCTCCGATTGTGAAGATTGTATGCTACAGTCATTTAAACACAAGAGACGAGCAAAACTAAAAAGAAATAAACAAATAAACAATAAATGATTAAAAAATAAACAAACAAATAAAAAAACAAATAAACAAAAAACACTGGAAAGCCAATCATTTTAATTGGAGTTGTGAGGCTTTTTAGTTTACAAGCAGCTCTGTAACAAGAGTTACTCTTAGAACAGTCCTCTAACAGCCAACAGTCATTGCTTATGGCCGTAGCACTCTTACAAATCCCGATCTTGTGGGCTTAGTTAGTACTTGCAATGGAGACTGCCAGGGAACACTAGGTGCTGTAAGCTTTTTAGCTTTAGGCTCCGATTGTGAAGATTGTATGCTACAGTCATTTAAACACAAGAGACGAGCAAAACTAAAAAGAAATAAACAAATAAACAATAAATGATTAAAAAATAAACAAACAAATAAAAAAACAAATAAACAAAAAACACTGGAAAGCCAATCATTTTAATTTGAATTGTGAGGCTTTTTAGTTTACACGCAGCTCTGTAACAAGAGTTACTCTTAGAACAGTCCTCTAACAGCCAACAGTCATTGCTTATGGCCGTAGCACTCTTACAAATCCCGATCTTGTGGGCTTAGTTAGTACTTGCAATGGAGACTGCCAGGGAACACTAGGTGCTGTAAGCTTTTTAGCTTTAGGCTCCGATTGTGAAGATTGTATGCTACAGTCATTTAAACACAAGAGACGAGCAAAACTAAAAAGAAATAAACAAATAAACAATAAATGATTAGAAAATAAACAAACAAATAAAAAAACAAACAAACAAAAAACACTGGAAAGCCAATCATTTTAATTTGAATTGTGAGGCTTTTTAGTTTACACGCAGCTCTGTAACAAGAGTTACTCTTAGAACAGTCCTCTAACAGCCAACAGTCATTGCTTATGGCCGTAGCACTCTTACAAATCCCGATCTTGTGGGCTTAGTTAGTACTTGCAATGGAGACTGCCAGGGAACACTAGGTGCTGTAAGCTTTTTAGCTTTAGGCTCCGATTGTGAAGATTGTATGCTACAGTCATTTAAACACAAGAGACGAGCAAAACTAAAAAGAAATAAACAAATAAACAATAAATGATTAAAAAATAAACAAACAAATAAAAAAACAAATAAACAAAAAACACTGGAAAGCCAATCATTTTAATTGGAGTTGTGAGGCTTTTTAGTTTACAAGCAGCTCTGTAACAAGAGTTACTCTTAGAACAGTCCTCTAACAGCCAACAGTCATTGCTTATGGCCGTAGCACTCTTACAAATCCCGATCTTGTGGGCTTAGTTAGTACTTGCAATGGAGACTGCCAGGGAACACTAGGTGCTGTAAGCTTTTTAGCTTTAGGCTCCGATTGTGAAGATTGTATGCTACAGTCATTTAAACACAAGAGACGAGCAAAACTAAAAAGAAATAAACAAATAAACAATAAATGATTAGAAAATAAACAAACAAATAAAAAAACAAACAAACAAAAAACACTGGAAAGCCAATCATTTTAATTTGAATTGTGAGGCTTTTTAGTTTACACGCAGCTCTGTAACAAGAGTTACTCTTAGAACAGTCCTCTAACAGCCAACAGTCATTGCTTATGGCCGTAGCACTCTTACAAATCCCGATCTTGTGGGCTTAGTTAGTACTTGCAATGGAGACTGCCAGGGAACACTAGGTGCTGTAAGCTTTTTAGCTTTAGGCTCCGATTGTGAAGATTGTATGCTACAGTCATTTAAACACAAGAGACGAGCAAAACTAAAAAGAAATAAACAAATAAACAATAAATGATTAAAAAATAAACAAACAAATAAAAAAACAAATAAACAAAAAACACTGGAAAGCCAATCATTTTAATTGGAGTTGTGAGGCTTTTTAGTTTACAAGCAGCTCTGTAACAAGAGTTACTCTTAGAACAGTCCTCTAACAGCCAACAGTCATTGCTTATGGCCGTAGCACTCTTACAAATCCCGATCTTGTGGGCTTAGTTAGTACTTGCAATGGAGACTGCCAGGGAACACTAGGTGCTGTAAGCTTTTTAGCTTTAGGCTCCGATTGTGAAGATTGTATGCTACAGTCATTTAAACACAAGAGACGAGCAAAACTAAAAAGAAATAAACAAATAAACAATAAATGATTAGAAAATAAACAAACAAATAAAAAAACAAACAAACAAAAAACACTGGAAAGCCAATCATTTTAATTTGAATTGTGAGGCTTTTTAGTTTACACGCAGCTCTGTAACAAGAGTTACTCTTAGAACAGTCCTCTAACAGCCAACAGTCATTGCTTATGGCCGTAGCACTCTTACAAATCCCGATCTTGTGGGCTTAGTTAGTACTTGCAATGGAGACTGCCAGGGAACACTAGGTGCTGTAAGCTTTTTAGCTTTAGGCTCCGATTGTGAAGATTGTATGCTACAGTCATTTAAACACAAGAGACGAGCAAAACTAAAAAGAAATAAACAAATAAACAATAAATGATTAAAAAATAAACAAACAAATAAAAAAACAAATAAACAAAAAACACTGGAAAGCCAATCATTTTAATTGGAGTTGTGAGGCTTTTTAGTTTACAAGCAGCTCTGTAACAAGAGTTACTCTTAGAACAGTCCTCTAACAGCCAACAGTCATTGCTTATGGCCGTAGCACTCTTACAAATCCCGATCTTGTGGGCTTAGTTAGTACTTGCAATGGAGACTGCCAGGGAACACTAGGTGCTGTAAGCTTTTTAGCTTTAGGCTCCGATTGTGAAGATTGTATGCTACAGTCATTTAAACACAAGAGACGAGCAAAACTAAAAAGAAATAAACAAATAAACAATAAATGATTAGAAAATAAACAAACAAATAAAAAAACAAACAAACAAAAAACACTGGAAAGCCAATCATTTTAATTTGAATTGTGAGGCTTTTTAGTTTACACGCAGCTCTGTAACAAGAGTTACTCTTAGAACAGTCCTCTAACAGCCAACAGTCATTGCTTATGGCCGTAGCACTCTTACAAATCCCGATCTTGTGGGCTTAGTTAGTACTTGCAATGGAGACTGCCAGGGAACACTAGGTGCTGTAAGCTTTTTAGCTTTAGGCTCCGATTGTGAAGATTGTATGCTACAGTCATTTAAACACAAGAGACGAGCAAAACTAAAAAGAAATAAACAAATAAACAATAAATGATTAAAAAATAAACAAACAAATAAAAAAACAAATAAACAAAAAACACTGGAAAGCCAATCATTTTAATTGGAGTTGTGAGGCTTTTTAGTTTACAAGCAGCTCTGTAACAAGAGTTACTCTTAGAACAGTCCTCTAACAGCCAACAGTCATTGCTTATGGCCGTAGCACTCTTACAAATCCCGATCTTGTGGGCTTAGTTAGTACTTGCAATGGAGACTGCCAGGGAACACTAGGTGCTGTAAGCTTTTTAGCTTTAGGCTCCGATTGTGAAGATTGTATGCTACAGTCATTTAAACACAAGAGACGAGCAAAACTAAAAAGAAATAAACAAATAAACAATAAATGATTAGAAAATAAACAAACAAATAAAAAAACAAACAAACAAAAAACACTGGAAAGCCAATCATTTTAATTTGAATTGTGAGGCTTTTTAGTTTACACGCAGCTCTGTAACAAGAGTTACTCTTAGAACAGTCCTCTAACAGCCAACAGTCATTGCTTATGGCCGTAGCACTCTTACAAATCCCGATCTTGTGGGCTTAGTTAGTACTTGCAATGGAGACTGCCAGGGAACACTAGGTGCTGTAAGCTTTTTAGCTTTAGGCTCCGATTGTGAAGATTGTATGCTACAGTCATTTAAACACAAGAGACGAGCAAAACTAAAAAGAAATAAACAAATAAACAATAAATGATTAAAAAATAAACAAACAAATAAAAAAACAAACAAACAAAAAACACTGGAAAGCCAATCATTTTATTTTGAATTGTGAGGCTTTTTAGTTTACACGCAGCTCTGTAACAAGAGTTACTCTTAGAACAGTCCTCTAACAGCCAACAGTCATTGCTTATGGCCGTAGCACTCTTACAAATCCCGATCTTGTGGGCTTAGTTAGTACTTGCAATGGAGACTGCCAGGGAACACTAGGTGCTGTAAGCTTTTTAGCTTTAGGCTCCGATTGTGAAGATTGTATGCTACAGTCATTTAAACACAAGAGACGAGCAAAACTAAAAAGAAATAAACAAATAAACAATAAATGATTAAAAAATAAACAAACAAATAAAAAAACAAATAAACAAAAAACACTGGAAAGCCAATCATTTTAATTTGAATTGTGAGGCTTTTTAGTTTACACGCAGCTCTGTAACAAGAGTTACTCTTAGATCAGTCCTCTAACAGCCAACAGTCATTGCTTATGGCCGTAGCACTCTTACAAATCCCGATCTTGTGGGCTTAGTTAGTACTTGCAATGGAGACTGCCAGGGAACACTAGGTGCTGTAAGCTTTTTAGCTTTAGGCTCCGATTGTGAAGATTGTATGCTACAGTCATTTAAACACAAGAGACGAGCAAAACTAAAAAGAAATAAACAAATAAACAATAAATGATTAAAAAATAAACAAACAAATAAAAAAACAAATAAACAAAAAACACTGGAAAGCCAATCATTTTAATTTGAATTGTGAGGCTTTTTAGTTTACAAGCAGCTCTGTAACAAGAGTTACTCTTAGAACAGTCCTCTAACAGCCAACAGTCATTGCTTATGGCCGTAGCACTCTTACAAATCCCGATCTTGTGGGCTTAGTTAGTACTTGCAATGGAGACTGCCAGGGAACACTAGGTGCTGTAAGCTTTTTAGCTTTAGGCTCCGATTGTGAAGATTGTATGCTACAGTCATTTAAACACAAGAGACGAGCAAAACTAAAAAGAAATAAACAAATAAACAATAAATGATTAAAAAATAAACAAACAAATAAAAAAACAAATAAACAAAAAACACTGGAAAGCCAATCATTTTAATTTGAATTGTGAGGCTTTTTAGTTTACACGCAGCTCTGTAACAAGAGTTACTCTTAGAACAGTCCTCTAACAGCCAACAGTCATTGCTTATGGCCGTAGCACTCTTACAAATCCCGATCTTGTGGGCTTAGTTAGTACTTGCAATGGAGACTGCCAGGGAACACTAGGTGCTGTAAGCTTTTTAGCTTTAGGCTCCGATTGTGAAGATTGTATGCTACAGTCATTTAAACACAAGAGACGAGCAAAACTAAAAAGAAATAAACAAATAAACAATAAATGATTAGAAAATAAACAAACAAATAAAAAAACAAATAAACAAAAAACACTGGAAAGCCAATCATTTTAATTTGAATTGTGAGGCTTTTTAGTTTACAAGCAGCTCTGTAACAAGAGTTACTCTTAGAACAGTCCTCTAACAGCCAACAGTCATTGCTTATGGCCGTAGCACTCTTACAAATCCCGATCTTGTGGGCTTAGTTAGTACTTGCAATGGAGACTGCCAGGGAACACTAGGTGCTGTAAGCTTTTTAGCTTTAGGCTCCGATTGTGAAGATTGTATGCTACAGTCATTTAAACACAAGAGACGAGCAAAACTAAAAAGAAATAAACAAATAAACAATAAATGATTAAAAAATAAACAAACAAATAAAAAAACAAATAAACAAAAAACACTGGAAAGCCAATCATTTTAATTTGAATTGTGAGGCTTTTTAGTTTACACGCAGCTCTGTAACAAGAGTTACTCTTAGAACAGTCCTCTAACAGCCAACAGTCATTGCTTATGGCCGTAGCACTCTTACAAATCCCGATCTTGTGGGCTTAGTTAGTACTTGCAATGGAGACTGCCAGGGAACACTAGGTGCTGTAAGCTTTTTAGCTTTAGGCTCCGATTGTGAAGATTGTATGCTACAGTCATTTAAACACAAGAGACGAGCAAAACTAAAAAGAAATAAACAAATAAACAATAAATGATTAGAAAATAAACAAACAAATAAAAAAACAAATAAACAAAAAACACTGGAAAGCCAATCATTTTAATTTGAATTGTGAGGCTTTTTAGTTTACACGCAGCTCTGTAACAAGAGTTACTCTTAGAACAGTCCTCTAACAGCCAACAGTCATTGCTTATGGCCGTAGCACTCTTACAAATCCCGATCTTGTGGGCTTAGTTAGTACTTGCAATGGAGACTGCCAGGGAACACTAGGTGCTGTAAGCTTTTTGGCTTTAGGCTCCGATTGTGAAGATTGTATGCTACAGTCATTTAAACACAAGAGACGAGCAAAACTAAAAAGAAATAAACAAATAATGATTAGAAAATAAACAAACAAATAAAAAAACAAATAAACAAAAAACACTGGAAAGCCAATCATTTTAATTTGAATTGTGAGGCTTTTTAGTTTACACGCAGCTCTGTAACAAGAGTTACTCTTAGAACAGTCCTCTAACAGCCAACAGTCATTGCTTATGGCCGTAGCACTCTTACAAATCCCGATCTTGTGGGCTTAGTTAGTACTTGCAATGGAGACTGCCAGGGAACACTAGGTGCTGTAAGCTTTTTGGCTTTAGGCTCCGATTGTGAAGATTGTATGCTACAGTCATTTAAACACAAGAGACGAGCAAAACTAAAAAGAAATAAACAAATAAACAATAAATGATTAAAAATAAACAAACAAATAAAAAAACAAATAAACAAAAAACACTGGAAAGCCAATCATTTTAATTGGAGTTGTGAGGCTTTTTAGTTTACAAGCAGCTCTGTAACAAGAGTTACTCTTAGAACAGTCCTCTAACAGCCAACAGTCATTGCTTATGGCCGTAGCACTCTTACAAATCCCGATCTTGTGGGCTTAGTTAGTACTTGCAATGGAGACTGCCAGGGAACACTAGGTGCTGTAAGCTTTTTAGCTTTAGGCTCCGATTGTGAAGATTGTATGCTACAGTCATTTAAACACAAGAGACGAGCAAAACTAAAAAGAAATAAACAAATAAACAATAAATGATTAAAAAATAAACAAACAAATAAAAAAACAAATAAACAAAAAACACTGGAAAGCCAATCATTTTAATTTGAATTGTGAGGCTTTTTAGTTTACACGCAGCTCTGTAACAAGAGTTACTCTTAGAACAGTCCTCTAACAGCCAACAGTCATTGCTTATGGCCGTAGCACTCTTACAAATCCCGATCTTGTGGGCTTAGTTAGTACTTGCAATGGAGACTGCCAGGGAACACTAGGTGCTGTAAGCTTTTTAGCTTTAGGCTCTGATTGTGAAGATTGTATGCTACAGTCATTTAAACACAAGAGACGAGCAAAACTAAAAAGAAATAAACAAATAAACAATAAATGATTAAAAAATAAACAAACAAATAAAAAAACAAATAAACAAAAAACACTGGAAAGCCAATCATTTTAATTTGAATTGTGAGGCTTTTTAGTTTACACGCAGCTCTGTAACAAGAGTTACTCTTAGAACAGTCCTCTAACAGCCAACAGTCATTGCTTATGGCCGTAGCACTCTTACAAATCCCGATCTTGTGGGCTTAGTTAGTACTTGCAATGGAGACTGCCAGGGAACACTAGGTGCTGTAAGCTTTTTAGCTTTAGGCTCCGATTGTGAAGATTGTATGCTACAGTCATTTAAACACAAGAGACGAGCAAAACTAAAAAGAAATAAACAAATAAACAATAAATGATTAGAAAATAAACAAACAAATAAAAAAACAAATAAACAAAAAACACTGGAAAGCCAATCATTTTAATTTGAATTGTGAGGCTTTTTAGTTTACACGCAGCTCTGTAACAAGAGTTACTCTTAGAACAGTCCTCTAACAGCCAACAGTCATTGCTTATGGCCGTAGCACTCTTACAAATCCCGATCTTGTGGGCTTAGTTAGTACTTGCAATGGAGACTGCCAGGGAACACTAGGTGCTGTAAGCTTTTTGGCTTTAGGCTCCGATTGTGAAGATTGTATGCTACAGTCATTTAAACACAAGAGACGAGCAAAACTAAAAAGAAATAAACAAATAATGATTAGAAAATAAACAAACAAATAAAAAAACAAATAAACAAAAAACACTGGAAAGCCAATCATTTTAATTTGAATTGTGAGGCTTTTTAGTTTACACGCAGCTCTGTAACAAGAGTTACTCTTAGAACAGTCCTCTAACAGCCAACAGTCATTGCTTATGGCCGTAGCACTCTTACAAATCCCGATCTTGTGGGCTTAGTTAGTACTTGCAATGGAGACTGCCAGGGAACACTAGGTGCTGTAAGCTTTTTGGCTTTAGGCTCCGATTGTGAAGATTGTATGCTACAGTCATTTAAACACAAGAGACGAGCAAAACTAAAAAGAAATAAACAAATAAACAATAAATGATTAAAAATAAACAAACAAATAAAAAAACAAATAAACAAAAAACACTGGAAAGCCAATCATTTTAATTGGAGTTGTGAGGCTTTTTAGTTTACAAGCAGCTCTGTAACAAGAGTTACTCTTAGAACAGTCCTCTAACAGCCAACAGTCATTGCTTATGGCCGTAGCACTCTTACAAATCCCGATCTTGTGGGCTTAGTTAGTACTTGCAATGGAGACTGCCAGGGAACACTAGGTGCTGTAAGCTTTTTAGCTTTAGGCTCCGATTGTGAAGATTGTATGCTACAGTCATTTAAACACAAGAGACGAGCAAAACTAAAAAGAAATAAACAAATAAACAATAAATGATTAAAAAATAAACAAACAAATAAAAAAACAAATAAACAAAAAACACTGGAAAGCCAATCATTTTAATTGGAGTTGTGAGGCTTTTTAGTTTACAAGCAGCTCTGTAACAAGAGTTACTCTTAGAACAGTCCTCTAACAGCCAACAGTCATTGCTTATGGCCGTAGCACTCTTACAAATCCCGATCTTGTGGGCTTAGTTAGTACTTGCAATGGAGACTGCCAGGGAACACTAGGTGCTGTAAGCTTTTTAGCTTTAGGCTCCGATTGTGAAGATTGTATGCTACAGTCATTTAAACACAAGAGACGAGCAAAACTAAAAAGAAATAAACAAATAAACAATAAATGATTAAAAAATAAACAAACAAATAAAAAAACAAATAAACAAAAAACACTGGAAAGCCAATCATTTTAATTGGAGTTGTGAGGCTTTTTAGTTTACAAGCAGCTCTGTAACAAGAGTTACTCTTAGAACAGTCCTCTAACAGCCAACAGTCATTGCTTATGGCCGTAGCACTCTTACAAATCCCGATCTTGTGGGCTTAGTTAGTACTTGCAATGGAGACTGCCAGGGAACACTAGGTGCTGTAAGCTTTTTAGCTTTAGGCTCCGATTGTGAAGATTGTATGCTACAGTCATTTAAACACAAGAGACGAGCAAAACTAAAAAGAAATAAACAAATAAACAATAAATGATTAAAAAATAAACAAACAAATAAAAAAACAAATAAACAAAAAACACTGGAAAGCCAATCGTTTTAATTTGAATTGTGAGGCTTTTTAGTTTACACGCAGCTCTGTAACAAGAGTTACTCTTAGAACAGTCCTCTAACAGCCAACAGTCATTGCTTATGGCCGTAGCACTCTTACAAATCCCGATCTTGTGGGCTTAGTTAGTACTTGCAATGGAGACTGCCAGGGAACACTAGGTGCTGTAAGCTTTTTAGCTTTAGGCTCCGATTGTGAAGATTGTATGCTACAGTCATTTAAACACAAGAGACGAGCAAAACTAAAAAGAAATAAACAAATAATGATTAGAAAATAAACAAACAAATAAAAAAACAAATAAACAAAAAACACTGGAAAGCCAATCATTTTAATTGGAGTTGTGAGGCTTTTTAGTTTACACGCAGCTCTGTAACAAGAGTTACTCTTAGAACAGTCCTCTAACAGCCAACAGTCATTGCTTATGGCCGTAGCACTCTTACAAATCCCGATCTTGTGGGCTTAGTTAGTACTTTCAATGGAGACTGCCAGGGAACACTAGGTGCTGTAAGCTTTTTAGCTTTAGGCTCCGATTGTGAAGATTGTATGCTACAGTCATTTAAACACAAGAGACGAGCAAAACTAAAAAGAAATAAACAAATAAACAATAAATGATTAAAAATAAACAAACAAATAAAAAAAACAAATAAACAAAAAACACTGGAAAGCCAATCATTTTAATTTGAATTGTGAGGCTTTTTAGTTTACACGCAGCTCTGTAACAAGAGTTACTCTTAGAACAGTCCTCTAACAGCCAACAGTCATTGCTTATGGCCGTAGCACTCTTACAAATCCCGATCTTGTGGGCTTAGTTAGTACTTGCAATGGAGACTGCCAGGGAACACTAGGTGCTGTAAGCTTTTTAGCTTTAGGCTCCGATTGTGAAGATTGTATGCTACAGTCATTTAAACACAAGAGACGAGCAAAACTAAAAAGAAATAAACAAATAAACAATAAATGATTAAAAAATAAACAAACAAATAAAAAAACAAATAAACAAAAAACACTGGAAAGCCAATCATTTTAATTTGAATTGTGAGGCTTTTTAGTTTACACGCAGCTCTGTAACAAGAGTTACTCTTAGAACAGTCCTCTAACAGCCAACAGTCATTGCTTATGGCCGTAGCACTCTTACAAATCCCGATCTTGTGGGCTTAGTTAGTACTTGCAATGGAGACTGCCAGGGAACACTAGGTGCTGTAAGCTTTTTAGCTTTAGGCTCCGATTGTGAAGATTGTATGCTACAGTCATTTAAACACAAGAGACGAGCAAAACTAAAAAGAAATAAACAAATAAACAATAAATGATTAAAAAATAAACAAACAAATAAAAAAACAAATAAACAAAAAACACTGGAAAGCCAATCATTTTAATTGGAGTTGTGAGGCTTTTTAGTTTACAAGCAGCTCTGTAACAAGAGTTACTCTTAGAACAGTCCTCTAACAGCCAACAGTCATTGCTTATGGCCGTAGCACTCTTACAAATCCCGATCTTGTGGGCTTAGTTAGTACTTGCAATGGAGACTGCCAGGGAACACTAGGTGCTGTAAGCTTTTTAGCTTTAGGCTCCGATTGTGAAGATTGTATGCTACAGTCATTTAAACACAAGAGACGAGCAAAACTAAAAAGAAATAAACAAATAAACAATAAATGATTAGAAAATAAACAAACAAATAAAAAAACAAACAAACAAAAAACACTGGAAAGCCAATCATTTTAATTTGAATTGTGAGGCTTTTTAGTTTACACGCAGCTCTGTAACAAGAGTTACTCTTAGAACAGTCCTCTAACAGCCAACAGTCATTGCTTATGGCCGTAGCACTCTTACAAATCCCGATCTTGTGGGCTTAGTTAGTACTTGCAATGGAGACTGCCAGGGAACACTAGGTGCTGTAAGCTTTTTAGCTTTAGGCTCCGATTGTGAAGATTGTATGCTACAGTCATTTAAACACAAGAGACGAGCAAAACTAAAAAGAAATAAACAAATAAACAATAAATGATTAAAAAATAAACAAACAAATAAAAAAACAAATAAACAAAAAACACTGGAAAGCCAATCATTTTAATTTGAATTGTGAGGCTTTTTAGTTTACACGCAGCTCTGTAACAAGAGTTACTCTTAGAACAGTCCTCTAACAGCCAACAGTCATTGCTTATGGCCGTAGCACTCTTACAAATCCCGATCTTGTGGGCTTAGTTAGTACTTGCAATGGAGACTGCCAGGGAACACTAGGTGCTGTAAGCTTTTTAGCTTTAGGCTCCGATTGTGAAGATTGTATGCTACAGTCATTTAAACACAAGAGACGAGCAAAACTAAAAAGAAATAAACAAATAAACAATAAATGATTAAAAAATAAACAAACAAATAAAAAAACAAATAAACAAAAAACACTGGAAAGCCAATCATTTTAATTGGAGTTGTGAGGCTTTTTAGTTTACAAGCAGCTCTGTAACAAGAGTTACTCTTAGAACAGTCCTCTAACAGCCAACAGTCATTGCTTATGGCCGTAGCACTCTTACAAATCCCGATCTTGTGGGCTTAGTTAGTACTTGCAATGGAGACTGCCAGGGAACACTAGGTGCTGTAAGCTTTTTAGCTTTAGGCTCCGATTGTGAAGATTGTATGCTACAGTCATTTAAACACAAGAGACGAGCAAAACTAAAAAGAAATAAACAAATAAACAATAAATGATTAGAAAATAAACAAACAAATAAAAAAACAAACAAACAAAAAACACTGGAAAGCCAATCATTTTAATTTGAATTGTGAGGCTTTTTAGTTTACACGCAGCTCTGTAACAAGAGTTACTCTTAGAACAGTCCTCTAACAGCCAACAGTCATTGCTTATGGCCGTAGCACTCTTACAAATCCCGATCTTGTGGGCTTAGTTAGTACTTGCAATGGAGACTGCCAGGGAACACTAGGTGCTGTAAGCTTTTTAGCTTTAGGCTCCGATTGTGAAGATTGTATGCTACAGTCATTTAAACACAAGAGACGAGCAAAACTAAAAAGAAATAAACAAATAAACAATAAATGATTAGAAAATAAACAAACAAATAAAAAAACAAACAAACAAAAAACACTGGAAAGCCAATCATTTTAATTTGAATTGTGAGGCTTTTTAGTTTACACGCAGCTCTGTAACAAGAGTTACTCTTAGAACAGTCCTCTAACAGCCAACAGTCATTGCTTATGGCCGTAGCACTCTTACAAATCCCGATCTTGTGGGCTTAGTTAGTACTTGCAATGGAGACTGCCAGGGAACACTAGGTGCTGTAAGCTTTTTAGCTTTAGGCTCCGATTGTGAAGATTGTATGCTACAGTCATTTAAACACAAGAGACGAGCAAAACTAAAAAGAAATAAACAAATAAACAATAAATGATTAAAAAATAAACAAACAAATAAAAAAAAAAACAAACAAAAAACACTGGAAAGCCAATCATTTTAATTTGAATTGTGAGGCTTTTTAGTTTACACGCAGCTCTGTAACAAGAGTTACTCTTAGAACAGTCCTCTAACAGCCAACAGTCATTGCTTATGGCCGTAGCACTCTTACAAATCCCGATCTTGTGGGCTTAGTTAGTACTTGCAATGGAGACTGCCAGGGAACACTAGGTGCTGTAAGCTTTTTAGCTTTAGGCTCCGATTGTGAAGATTGTATGCTACAGTCATTTAAACACAAGAGACGAGCAAAACTAAAAAGAAATAAACAAATAAACAATAAATGATTAAAAAATAAACAAACAAATAAAAAAACAAACAAACAAAAAACACTGGAAAGCCAATCATTTTAATTTGAATTGTGAGGCTTTTTAGTTTACACGCAGCTCTGTAACAAGAGTTACTCTTAGAACAGTCCTCTAACAGCCAACAGTCATTGCTTATGGCCGTAGCACTCTTACAAATCCCGATCTTGTGGGCTTAGTTAGTACTTGCAATGGAGACTGCCAGGGAACACTAGGTGCTGTAAGCTTTTTAGCTTTAGGCTCCGATTGTGAAGATTGTATGCTACAGTCATTTAAACACAAGAGACGAGCAAAACTAAAAAGAAATAAACAAATAAACAATAAATGATTAAAAAATAAACAAACAAATAAAAAAACAAATAAACAAAAAACACTGGAAAGCCAATCATTTTAATTGGAGTTGTGAGGCTTTTTAGTTTACAAGCAGCTCTGTAACAAGAGTTACTCTTAGAACAGTCCTCTAACAGCCAACAGTCATTGCTTATGGCCGTAGCACTCTTACAAATCCCGATCTTGTGGGCTTAGTTAGTACTTGCAATGGAGACTGCCAGGGAACACTAGGTGCTGTAAGCTTTTTAGCTTTAGGCTCCGATTGTGAAGATTGTATGCTACAGTCATTTAAACACAAGAGACGAGCAAAACTAAAAAGAAATAAACAAATAAACAATAAATGATTAGAAAATAAACAAACAAATAAAAAAACAAACAAACAAAAAACACTGGAAAGCCAATCATTTTAATTTGAATTGTGAGGCTTTTTAGTTTACACGCAGCTCTGTAACAAGAGTTACTCTTAGAACAGTCCTCTAACAGCCAACAGTCATTGCTTATGGCCGTAGCACTCTTACAAATCCCGATCTTGTGGGCTTAGTTAGTACTTGCAATGGAGACTGCCAGGGAACACTAGGTGCTGTAAGCTTTTTAGCTTTAGGCTCCGATTGTGAAGATTGTATGCTACAGTCATTTAAACACAAGAGACGAGCAAAACTAAAAAGAAATAAACAAATAAACAATAAATGATTAAAAAATAAACAAACAAATAAAAAAACAAATAAACAAAAAACACTGGAAAGCCAATCATTTTAATTGGAGTTGTGAGGCTTTTTAGTTTACAAGCAGCTCTGTAACAAGAGTTACTCTTAGAACAGTCCTCTAACAGCCAACAGTCATTGCTTATGGCCGTAGCACTCTTACAAATCCCGATCTTGTGGGCTTAGTTAGTACTTGCAATGGAGACTGCCAGGGAACACTAGGTGCTGTAAGCTTTTTAGCTTTAGGCTCCGATTGTGAAGATTGTATGCTACAGTCATTTAAACACAAGAGACGAGCAAAACTAAAAAGAAATAAACAAATAAACAATAAATGATTAGAAAATAAACAAACAAATAAAAAAACAAACAAACAAAAAACACTGGAAAGCCAATCATTTTAATTTGAATTGTGAGGCTTTTTAGTTTACACGCAGCTCTGTAACAAGAGTTACTCTTAGAACAGTCCTCTAACAGCCAACAGTCATTGCTTATGGCCGTAGCACTCTTACAAATCCCGATCTTGTGGGCTTAGTTAGTACTTGCAATGGAGACTGCCAGGGAACACTAGGTGCTGTAAGCTTTTTAGCTTTAGGCTCCGATTGTGAAGATTGTATGCTACAGTCATTTAAACACAAGAGACGAGCAAAACTAAAAAGAAATAAACAAATAAACAATAAATGATTAAAAAATAAACAAACAAATAAAAAAACAAACAAACAAAAAACACTGGAAAGCCAATCATTTTAATTTGAATTGTGAGGCTTTTTAGTTTACACGCAGCTCTGTAACAAGAGTTACTCTTAGAACAGTCCTCTAACAGCCAACAGTCATTGCTTATGGCCGTAGCACTCTTACAAATCCCGATCTTGTGGGCTTAGTTAGTACTTGCAATGGAGACTGCCAGGGAACACTAGGTGCTGTAAGCTTTTTAGCTTTAGGCTCCGATTGTGAAGATTGTATGCTACAGTCATTTAAACACAAGAGACGAGCAAAACTAAAAAGAAATAAACAAATAAACAATAAATGATTAAAAAATAAACAAACAAATAAAAAAACAAACAAACAAAAAACACTGGAAAGCCAATCATTTTAATTTGAATTGTGAGGCTTTTTAGTTTACACGCAGCTCTGTAACAAGAGTTACTCTTAGAACAGTCCTCTAACAGCCAACAGTCATTGCTTATGGCCGTAGCACTCTTACAAATCCCGATCTTGTGGGCTTAGTTAGTACTTGCAATGGAGACTGCCAGGGAACACTAGGTGCTGTAAGCTTTTTAGCTTTAGGCTCCGATTGTGAAGATTGTATGCTACAGTCATTTAAACACAAGAGACGAGCAAAACTAAAAAGAAATAAACAAATAATGATTAGAAAATAAACAAACAAATAAAAAAACAAATAAACAAAAAACACTGGAAAGCCAATCATTTTAATTTGAATTGTGAGGCTTTTTAGTTTACACGCAGCTCTGTAACAAGAGTTACTCTTAGAACAGTCCTCTAACAGCCAACAGTCATTGCTTATGGCCGTAGCACTCTTACAAATCCCGATCTTGTGGGCTTAGTTAGTACTTGCAATGGAGACTGCCAGGGAACACTAGGTGCTGTAAGCTTTTTAGCTTTAGGCTCCGATTGTGAAGATTGTATGCTACAGTCATTTAAACACAAGAGACGAGCAAAACTAAAAAGAAATAAACAAATAAACAATAAATGATTAAAAAATAAACAAACAAATAAAAAAACAAATAAACAAAAAACACTGGAAAGCCAATCATTTTAATTGGAGTTGTGAGGCTTTTTAGTTTACAAGCAGCTCTGTTACAAGAGTTACTCTTAGAACAGTCCTCTAACAGCCAACAGTCATTGCTTATGGCCGTAGCACTCTTACAAATCCCGATCTTGTGGGCTTAGTTAGTACTTGCAATGGAGACTGCCAGGGAACACTAGGTGCTGTAAGCTTTTTAGCTTTAGGCTCCGATTGTGAAGATTGTATGCTACAGTCATTTAAACACAAGAGACGAGCAAAACTAAAAAGAAATAAACAAATAAACAATAAATGATTAGAAAATAAACAAACAAATAAAAAAACAAACAAACAAAAAACACTGGAAAGCCAATCATTTTAATTTGAATTGTGAGGCTTTTTAGTTTACACGCAGCTCTGTAACAAGAGTTACTCTTAGAACAGTCCTCTAACAGCCAACAGTCATTGCTTATGGCCGTAGCACTCTTACAAATCCCGATCTTGTGGGCTTAGTTAGTACTTGCAATGGAGACTGCCAGGGAACACTAGGTGCTGTAAGCTTTTTAGCTTTAGGCTCCGATTGTGAAGATTGTATGCTACAGTCATTTAAACACAAGAGACGAGCAAAACTAAAAAGAAATAAACAAATAAACAATAAATGATTAGAAAATAAACAAACAAATAAAAAAACAAACAAACAAAAAACACTGGAAAGCCAATCATTTTAATTTGAATTGTGAGGCTTTTTAGTTTACACGCAGCTCTGTAACAAGAGTTACTCTTAGAACAGTCCTCTAACAGCCAACAGTCATTGCTTATGGCCGTAGCACTCTTACAAATCCCGATCTTGTGGGCTTAGTTAGTACTTGCAATGGAGACTGCCAGGGAACACTAGGTGCTGTAAGCTTTTTAGCTTTAGGCTCCGATTGTGAAGATTGTATGCTACAGTCATTTAAACACAAGAGACGAGCAAAACTAAAAAGAAATAAACAAATAAACAATAAATGATTAAAAAATAAACAAACAAATAAAAAAACAAACAAACAAAAAACACTGGAAAGCCAATCATTTTAATTTGAATTGTGAGGCTTTTTAGTTTACACGCAGCTCTGTAACAAGAGTTACTCTTAGAACAGTCCTCTAACAGCCAACAGTCATTGCTTATGGCCGTAGCACTCTTACAAATCCCGATCTTGTGGGCTTAGTTAGTACTTGCAATGGAGACTGCCAGGGAACACTAGGTGCTGTAAGCTTTTTAGCTTTAGGCTCCGATTGTGAAGATTGTATGCTACAGTCATTTAAACACAAGAGACGAGCAAAACTAAAAAGAAATAAACAAATAAACAATAAATGATTAAAAAATAAACAAACAAATAAAAAAACAAATAAACAAAAAACACTGGAAAGCCAATCATTTTAATTTGAATTGTGAGGCTTTTTAGTTTACACGCAGCTCTGTAACAAGAGTTACTCTTAGAACAGTCCTCTAACAGCCAACAGTCATTGCTTATGGCCGTAGCACTCTTACAAATCCCGATCTTGTGGGCTTAGTTAGTACTTGCAATGGAGACTGCCAGGGAACACTAGGTGCTGTAAGCTTTTTAGCTTTAGGCTCCGATTGTGAAGATTGTATGCTACAGTCATTTAAACACAAGAGACGAGCAAAACTAAAAAGAAATAAACAAATAAACAATAAATGATTAAAAAATAAACAAACAAATAAAAAAACAAATAAACAAAAAACACTGGAAAGCCAATCATTTTAATTGGAGTTGTGAGGCTTTTTAGTTTACAAGCAGCTCTGTAACAAGAGTTACTCTTAGAACAGTCCTCTAACAGCCAACAGTCATTGCTTATGGCCGTAGCACTCTTACAAATCCCGATCTTGTGGGCTTAGTTAGTACTTGCAATGGAGACTGCCAGGGAACACTAGGTGCTGTAAGCTTTTTAGCTTTAGGCTCCGATTGTGAAGATTGTATGCTACAGTCATTTAAACACAAGAGACGAGCAAAACTAAAAAGAAATAAACAAATAAACAATAAATGATTAAAAAATAAACAAACAAATAAAAAAACAAATAAACAAAAAACACTGGAAAGCCAATCATTTTAATTTGAATTGTGAGGCTTTTTAGTTTACACGCAGCTCTGTAACAAGAGTTACTCTTAGATCAGTCCTCTAACAGCCAACAGTCATTGCTTATGGCCGTAGCACTCTTACAAATCCCGATCTTGTGGGCTTAGTTAGTACTTGCAATGGAGACTGCCAGGGAACACTAGGTGCTGTAAGCTTTTTAGCT
This sequence comes from Hoplias malabaricus, assembly GCF_029633855.1. Taxonomy (NCBI): domain Eukaryota; kingdom Metazoa; phylum Chordata; class Actinopteri; order Characiformes; family Erythrinidae; genus Hoplias; species Hoplias malabaricus. The sequence continues at coordinate 16,992,364 of NC_089811.1, read as the reverse complement.
TTAGGCTCCGATTGTGAAGATTGTATGCTACAGTCATTTAAACACAAGAGACGAGCAAAACTAAAAAGAAATAAACAAATAAACAATAAATGATTAGAAAATAAACAAACAAATAAAAAAACAAATAAACAAAAAACACTGGAAAGCCAATCATTTTAATTTGAATTGTGAGGCTTTTTAGTTTACACGCAGCTCTGTAACAAGAGTTACTCTTAGAACAGTCCTCTAACAGCCAACAGTCATTGCTTATGGCCGTAGCACTCTTACAAATCCCGATCTTGTGGGCTTAGTTAGTACTTGCAATGGAGACTGCCAGGGAACACTAGGTGCTGTAAGCTTTTTAGCTTTAGGCTCCGATTGTGAAGATTGTATGCTACAGTCATTTAAACACAAGAGACGAGCAAAACTAAAAAGAAATAAACAAATAATGATTAGAAAAAAAACAAACAAATAAAAAAACAAATAAACAAAAAACACTGGAAAGCCAATCATTTTAATTTGAATTGTGAGGCTTTTTAGTTTACACGCAGCTCTGTAACAAGAGTTACTCTTAGAACAGTCCTCTAACAGCCAACAGTCATTGCTTATGGCCGTAGCACTCTTACAAATCCCGATCTTGTGGGCTTAGTTAGTACTTGCAATGGAGACTGCCAGGGAACACTAGGTGCTGTAAGCTTTTTAGCTTTAGGCTCCGATTGTGAAGATTGTATGCTACAGTCATTTAAACACAAGAGACGAGCAAAACTAAAAAGAAATAAACAAATAAACAATAAATGATTAAAAAATAAACAAACAAATAAAAAACAAACAAACAAAAAACACTGGAAAGCCAATCATTTTAATTTGAATTGTGAGGCTTTTTAGTTTACACGCAGCTCTGTAACAAGAGTTACTCTTAGAACAGTCCTCTAACAGCCAACAGTCATTGCTTATGGCCGTAGCACTCTTACAAATCCCGATCTTGTGGGCTTAGTTAGTACTTGCAATGGAGACTGCCAGGGAACACTAGGTGCTGTAAGCTTTTTAGCTTTAGGCTCCGATTGTGAAGATTGTATGCTACAGTCATTTAAACACAAGAGACGAGCAAAACTAAAAAGAAATAAACAAATAAACAATAAATGATTAAAAAATAAACAAACAAATAAAAAAACAAATAAACAAAAAACACTGGAAAGCCAATCATTTTAATTTGAATTGTGAGGCTTTTTAGTTTACACGCAGCTCTGTAACAAGAGTTACTCTTAGAACAGTCCTCTAACAGCCAACAGTCATTGCTTATGGCCGTAGCACTCTTACAAATCCCGATCTTGTGGGCTTAGTTAGTACTTGCAATGGAGACTGCCAGGGAACACTAGGTGCTGTAAGCTTTTTAGCTTTAGGCTCCGATTGTGAAGATTGTATGCTACAGTCATTTAAACACAAGAGACGAGCAAAACTAAAAAGAAATAAACAAATAAACAATAAATGATTAAAAAATAAACAAACAAATAAAAAAACAAATAAACAAAAAACACTGGAAAGCCAATCATTTTAATTGGAGTTGTGAGGCTTTTTAGTTTACAAGCAGCTCTGTTACAAGAGTTACTCTTAGAACAGTCCTCTAACAGCCAACAGTCATTGCTTATGGCCGTAGCACTCTTACAAATCCCGATCTTGTGGGCTTAGTTAGTACTTGCAATGGAGACTGCCAGGGAACACTAGGTGCTGTAAGCTTTTTAGCTTTAGGCTCCGATTGTGAAGATTGTATGCTACAGTCATTTAAACACAAGAGACGAGCAAAACTAAAAAGAAATAAACAAATAAACAATAAATGATTAGAAAATAAACAAACAAATAAAAAAACAAACAAACAAAAAACACTGGAAAGCCAATCATTTTAATTTGAATTGTGAGGCTTTTTAGTTTACACGCAGCTCTGTAACAAGAGTTACTCTTAGAACAGTCCTCTAACAGCCAACAGTCATTGCTTATGGCCGTAGCACTCTTACAAATCCCGATCTTGTGGGCTTAGTTAGTACTTGCAATGGAGACTGCCAGGGAACACTAGGTGCTGTAAGCTTTTTAGCTTTAGGCTCCGATTGTGAAGATTGTATGCTACAGTCATTTAAACACAAGAGACGAGCAAAACTAAAAAGAAATAAACAAATAAACAATAAATGATTAAAAAATAAACAAACAAATAAAAAAACAAATAAACAAAAAACACTGGAAAGCCAATCATTTTAATTGGAGTTGTGAGGCTTTTTAGTTTACAAGCAGCTCTGTAACAAGAGTTACTCTTAGAACAGTCCTCTAACAGCCAACAGTCATTGCTTATGGCCGTAGCACTCTTACAAATCCCGATCTTGTGGGCTTAGTTAGTACTTGCAATGGAGACTGCCAGGGAACACTAGGTGCTGTAAGCTTTTTAGCTTTAGGCTCCGATTGTGAAGATTGTATGCTACAGTCATTTAAACACAAGAGACGAGCAAAACTAAAAAGAAATAAACAAATAAACAATAAATGATTAGAAAATAAACAAACAAATAAAAAAACAAACAAACAAAAAACACTGGAAAGCCAATCATTTTAATTTGAATTGTGAGGCTTTTTAGTTTACACGCAGCTCTGTAACAAGAGTTACTCTTAGAACAGTCCTCTAACAGCCAACAGTCATTGCTTATGGCCGTAGCACTCTTACAAATCCCGATCTTGTGGGCTTAGTTAGTACTTGCAATGGAGACTGCCAGGGAACACTAGGTGCTGTAAGCTTTTTAGCTTTAGGCTCCGATTGTGAAGATTGTATGCTACAGTCATTTAAACACAAGAGACGAGCAAAACTAAAAAGAAATAAACAAATAAACAATAAATGATTAAAAAATAAACAAACAAATAAAAAAACAAACAAACAAAAAACACTGGAAAGCCAATCATTTTAATTTGAATTGTGAGGCTTTTTAGTTTACACGCAGCTCTGTAACAAGAGTTACTCTTAGAACAGTCCTCTAACAGCCAACAGTCATTGCTTATGGCCGTAGCACTCTTACAAATCCCGATCTTGTGGGCTTAGTTAGTACTTGCAATGGAGACTGCCAGGGAACACTAGGTGCTGTAAGCTTTTTAGCTTTAGGCTCCGATTGTGAAGATTGTATGCTACAGTCATTTAAACACAAGAGACGAGCAAAACTAAAAAGAAATAAACAAATAAACAATAAATGATTAAAAAATAAACAAACAAATAAAAAAACAAATAAACAAAAAACACTGGAAAGCCAATCATTTTAATTTGAATTGTGAGGCTTTTTAGTTTACACGCAGCTCTGTAACAAGAGTTACTCTTAGAACAGTCCTCTAACAGCCAACAGTCATTGCTTATGGCCGTAGCACTCTTACAAATCCCGATCTTGTGGGCTTAGTTAGTACTTGCAATGGAGACTGCCAGGGAACACTAGGTGCTGTAAGCTTTTTAGCTTTAGGCTCCGATTGTGAAGATTGTATGCTACAGTCATTTAAACACAAGAGACGAGCAAAACTAAAAAGAAATAAACAAATAAACAATAAATGATTAAAAAATAAACAAACAAATAAAAAAACAAATAAACAAAAAACACTGGAAAGCCAATCATTTTAATTGGAGTTGTGAGGCTTTTTAGTTTACAAGCAGCTCTGTAACAAGAGTTACTCTTAGAACAGTCCTCTAACAGCCAACAGTCATTGCTTATGGCCGTAGCACTCTTACAAATCCCGATCTTGTGGGCTTAGTTAGTACTTGCAATGGAGACTGCCAGGGAACACTAGGTGCTGTAAGCTTTTTAGCTTTAGGCTCCGATTGTGAAGATTGTATGCTACAGTCATTTAAACACAAGAGACGAGCAAAACTAAAAAGAAATAAACAAATAAACAATAAATGATTAAAAAATAAACAAACAAATAAAAAAACAAATAAACAAAAAACACTGGAAAGCCAATCATTTTAATTTGAATTGTGAGGCTTTTTAGTTTACACGCAGCTCTGTAACAAGAGTTACTCTTAGATCAGTCCTCTAACAGCCAACAGTCATTGCTTATGGCCGTAGCACTCTTACAAATCCCGATCTTGTGGGCTTAGTTAGTACTTGCAATGGAGACTGCCAGGGAACACTAGGTGCTGTAAGCTTTTTAGCTTTAGGCTCCGATTGTGAAGATTGTATGCTACAGTCATTTAAACACAAGAGACGAGCAAAACTAAAAAGAAATAAACAAATAAACAATAAATGATTAGAAAATAAACAAACAAATAAAAAAACAAATAAACAAAAAACACTGGAAAGCCAATCATTTTAATTGAATTGTGAGGCTTTTTAGTTTACACGCAGCTCTGTAACAAGAGTTACTCTTAGAACAGTCCTCTAACAGCCAACAGTCATTGCTTATGGCCGTAGCACTCTTACAAATCCCGATCTTGTGGGCTTAGTTAGTACTTGCAATGGAGACTGCCAGGGAACACTAGGTGCTGTAAGCTTTTTAGCTTTAGGCTCCGATTGTGAAGATTGTATGCTACAGTCATTTAAACACAAGAGACGAGCAAAACTAAAAAGAAATAAACAAATAATGATTAGAAAATAAACAAACAAATAAAAAAACAAATAAACAAAAAACACTGGAAAGCCAATCATTTTAATTTGAATTGTGAGGCTTTTTAGTTTACACGCAGCTCTGTAACAAGAGTTACTCTTAGAACAGTCCTCTAACAGCCAACAGTCATTGCTTATGGCCGTAGCACTCTTACAAATCCCGATCTTGTGGGCTTAGTTAGTACTTGCAATGGAGACTGCCAGGGAACACTAGGTGCTGTAAGCTTTTTAGCTTTAGGCTCCGATTGTGAAGATTGTATGCTACAGTCATTTAAACACAAGAGACGAGCAAAACTAAAAAGAAATAAACAAATAAACAATAAATGATTAAAAAATAAACAAACAAATAAAAAAACAAATAAACAAAAAACACTGGAAAGCCAATCATTTTAATTTGAATTGTGAGGCTTTTTAGTTTACAAGCAGCTCTGTAACAAGAGTTACTCTTAGAACAGTCCTCTAACAGCCAACAGTCATTGCTTATGGCCGTAGCACTCTTACAAATCCCGATCTTGTGGGCTTAGTTAGTACTTGCAATGGAGACTGCCAGGGAACACTAGGTGCTGTAAGCTTTTAGCTTTAGGCTCCGATTGTGAAGATTGTATGCTACAGTCATTTAAACACAAGAGACGAGCAAAACTAAAAAGAAATAAACAAATAAACAATAAATGATTAAAAAATAAACAAACAAATAAAAAAACAAATAAACAAAAAACACTGGAAAGCCAATCATTTTAATTTGAATTGTGAGGCTTTTTAGTTTACACGCAGCTCTGTAACAAGAGTTACTCTTAGAACAGTCCTCTAACAGCCAACAGTCATTGCTTATGGCCGTAGCACTCTTACAAATCCCGATCTTGTGGGCTTAGTTAGTACTTGCAATGGAGACTGCCAGGGAACACTAGGTGCTGTAAGCTTTTTAGCTTTAGGCTCCGATTGTGAAGATTGTATGCTACAGTCATTTAAACACAAGAGACGAGCAAAACTAAAAAGAAATAAACAAATAAACAATAAATGATTAAAAAATAAACAAACAAATAAAAAAACAAATAAACAAAAAACACTGGAAAGCCAATCATTTTAATTTGAATTGTGAGGCTTTTTAGTTTACACGCAGCTCTGTAACAAGAGTTACTCTTAGAACAGTCCTCTAACAGCCAACAGTCATTGCTTATGGCCGTAGCACTCTTACAAATCCCGATCTTGTGGGCTTAGTTAGTACTTGCAATGGAGACTGCCAGGGAACACTAGGTGCTGTAAGCTTTTAGCTTTAGGCTCCGATTGTGAAGATTGTATGCTACAGTCATTTAAACACAAGAGACGAGCAAAACTAAAAAGAAATAAACAAATAAACAATAAATGATTAAAAAATAAACAAACAAATAAAAAAACAAATAAACAAAAAACACTGGAAAGCCAATCATTTTAATTGGAGTTGTGAGGCTTTTTAGTTTACAAGCAGCTCTGTTACAAGAGTTACTCTTAGAACAGTCCTCTAACAGCCAACAGTCATTGCTTATGGCCGTAGCACTCTTACAAATCCCGATCTTGTGGGCTTAGTTAGTACTTGCAATGGAGACTGCCAGGGAACACTAGGTGCTGTAAGCTTTTTAGCTTTAGGCTCCGATTGTGAAGATTGTATGCTACAGTCATTTAAACACAAGAGACGAGCAAAACTAAAAAGAAATAAACAAATAAACAATAAATGATTAGAAAATAAACAAACAAATAAAAAAACAAACAAACAAAAAACACTGGAAAGCCAATCATTTTAATTTGAATTGTGAGGCTTTTTAGTTTACACGCAGCTCTGTAACAAGAGTTACTCTTAGAACAGTCCTCTAACAGCCAACAGTCATTGCTTATGGCCGTAGCACTCTTACAAATCCCGATCTTGTGGGCTTAGTTAGTACTTGCAATGGAGACTGCCAGGGAACACTAGGTGCTGTAAGCTTTTTAGCTTTAGGCTCCGATTGTGAAGATTGTATGCTACAGTCATTTAAACACAAGAGACGAGCAAAACTAAAAAGAAATAAACAAATAAACAATAAATGATTAAAAAATAAACAAACAAATAAAAAAACAAATAAACAAAAAACACTGGAAAGCCAATCATTTTAATTGGAGTTGTGAGGCTTTTTAGTTTACAAGCAGCTCTGTAACAAGAGTTACTCTTAGAACAGTCCTCTAACAGCCAACAGTCATTGCTTATGGCCGTAGCACTCTTACAAATCCCGATCTTGTGGGCTTAGTTAGTACTTGCAATGGAGACTGCCAGGGAACACTAGGTGCTGTAAGCTTTTTAGCTTTAGGCTCCGATTGTGAAGATTGTATGCTACAGTCATTTAAACACAAGAGACGAGCAAAACTAAAAAGAAATAAACAAATAAACAATAAATGATTAAAAAATAAACAAACAAATAAAAAAACAAATAAACAAAAAACACTGGAAAGCCAATCATTTTAATTTGAATTGTGAGGCTTTTTAGTTTACACGCAGCTCTGTAACAAGAGTTACTCTTAGATCAGTCCTCTAACAGCCAACAGTCATTGCTTATGGCCGTAGCACTCTTACAAATCCCGATCTTGTGGGCTTAGTTAGTACTTGCAATGGAGACTGCCAGGGAACACTAGGTGCTGTAAGCTTTTTAGCTTTAGGCTCCGATTGTGAAGATTGTATGCTACAGTCATTTAAACACAAGAGACGAGCAAAACTAAAAAGAAATAAACAAATAAACAATAAATGATTAGAAAATAAACAAACAAATAAAAAAACAAATAAACAAAAAACACTGGAAAGCCAATCATTTTAATTTGAATTGTGAGGCTTTTTAGTTTACACGCAGCTCTGTAACAAGAGTTACTCTTAGAACAGTCCTCTAACAGCCAACAGTCATTGCTTATGGCCGTAGCACTCTTACAAATCCCGATCTTGTGGGCTTAGTTAGTACTTGCAATGGAGACTGCCAGGGAACACTAGGTGCTGTAAGCTTTTTAGCTTTAGGCTCCGATTGTGAAGATTGTATGCTACAGTCATTTAAACACAAGAGACGAGCAAAACTAAAAAGAAATAAACAAATAATGATTAGAAAATAAACAAACAAATAAAAAAACAAATAAACAAAAAACACTGGAAAGCCAATCATTTTAATTTGAATTGTGAGGCTTTTTAGTTTACACGCAGCTCTGTAACAAGAGTTACTCTTAGAACAGTCCTCTAACAGCCAACAGTCATTGCTTATGGCCGTAGCACTCTTACAAATCCCGATCTTGTGGGCTTAGTTAGTACTTGCAATGGAGACTGCCAGGGAACACTAGGTGCTGTAAGCTTTTTAGCTTTAGGCTCCGATTGTGAAGATTGTATGCTACAGTCATTTAAACACAAGAGACGAGCAAAACTAAAAAGAAATAAACAAATAAACAATAAATGATTAAAAAATAAACAAACAAATAAAAAAACAAATAAACAAAAAACACTGGAAAGCCAATCATTTTAATTTGAATTGTGAGGCTTTTTAGTTTACAAGCAGCTCTGTAACAAGAGTTACTCTTAGAACAGTCCTCTAACAGCCAACAGTCATTGCTTATGGCCGTAGCACTCTTACAAATCCCGATCTTGTGGGCTTAGTTAGTACTTGCAATGGAGACTGCCAGGGAACACTAGGTGCTGTAAGCTTTTTAGCTTTAGGCTCCGATTGTGAAGATTGTATGCTACAGTCATTTAAACACAAGAGACGAGCAAAACTAAAAAGAAATAAACAAATAAACAATAAATGATTAAAAAATAAACAAACAAATAAAAAAACAAATAAACAAAAAACACTGGAAAGCCAATCATTTTAATTTGAATTGTGAGGCTTTTTAGTTTACACGCAGCTCTGTAACAAGAGTTACTCTTAGAACAGTCCTCTAACAGCCAACAGTCATTGCTTATGGCCGTAGCACTCTTACAAATCCCGATCTTGTGGGCTTAGTTAGTACTTGCAATGGAGACTGCCAGGGAACACTAGGTGCTGTAAGCTTTTTAGCTTTAGGCTCCGATTGTGAAGATTGTATGCTACAGTCATTTAAACACAAGAGACGAGCAAAACTAAAAAGAAATAAACAAATAAACAATAAATGATTAAAAAATAAACAAACAAATAAAAAAACAAATAAACAAAAAACACTGGAAAGCCAATCATTTTAATTTGAATTGTGAGGCTTTTTAGTTTACACGCAGCTCTGTAACAAGAGTTACTCTTAGAACAGTCCTCTAACAGCCAACAGTCATTGCTTATGGCCGTAGCACTCTTACAAATCCCGATCTTGTGGGCTTAGTTAGTACTTGCAATGGAGACTGCCAGGGAACACTAGGTGCTGTAAGCTTTTTAGCTTTAGGCTCCGATTGTGAAGATTGTATGCTACAGTCATTTAAACACAAGAGACGAGCAAAACTAAAAAGAAATAAACAAATAAACAATAAATGATTAAAAAATAAACAAACAAATAAAAAAACAAATAAACAAAAAACACTGGAAAGCCAATCATTTTAATTGGAGTTGTGAGGCTTTTTAGTTTACAAGCAGCTCTGTAACAAGAGTTACTCTTAGAACAGTCCTCTAACAGCCAACAGTCATTGCTTATGGCCGTAGCACTCTTACAAATCCCGATCTTGTGGGCTTAGTTAGTACTTGCAATGGAGACTGCCAGGGAACACTAGGTGCTGTAAGCTTTTTAGCTTTAGGCTCCGATTGTGAAGATTGTATGCTACAGTCATTTAAACACAAGAGACGAGCAAAACTAAAAAGAAATAAACAAATAAACAATAAATGATTAGAAAATAAACAAACAAATAAAAAAACAAACAAACAAAAAACACTGGAAAGCCAATCATTTTAATTTGAATTGTGAGGCTTTTTAGTTTACACGCAGCTCTGTAACAAGAGTTACTCTTAGAACAGTCCTCTAACAGCCAACAGTCATTGCTTATGGCCGTAGCACTCTTACAAATCCCGATCTTGTGGGCTTAGTTAGTACTTGCAATGGAGACTGCCAGGGAACACTAGGTGCTGTAAGCTTTTTAGCTTTAGGCTCCGATTGTGAAGATTGTATGCTACAGTCATTTAAACACAAGAGACGAGCAAAACTAAAAAGAAATAAACAAATAAACAATAAATGATTAAAAAATAAACAAACAAATAAAAAAACAAATAAACAAAAAACACTGGAAAGCCAATCATTTTAATTGGAGTTGTGAGGCTTTTTAGTTTACAAGCAGCTCTGTAACAAGAGTTACTCTTAGAACAGTCCTCTAACAGCCAACAGTCATTGCTTATGGCCGTAGCACTCTTACAAATCCCGATCTTGTGGGCTTAGTTAGTACTTGCAATGGAGACTGCCAGGGAACACTAGGTGCTGTAAGCTTTTTAGCTTTAGGCTCCGATTGTGAAGATTGTATGCTACAGTCATTTAAACACAAGAGACGAGCAAAACTAAAAAGAAATAAACAAATAATGATTAGAAAATAAACAAACAAATAAAAAAACAAATAAACAAAAAACACTGGAAAGCCAATCATTTTAATTTGAATTGTGAGGCTTTTTAGTTTACACGCAGCTCTGTAACAAGAGTTACTCTTAGAACAGTCCTCTAACAGCCAACAGTCATTGCTTATGGCCGTAGCACTCTTACAAATCCCGATCTTGTGGGCTTAGTTAGTACTTGCAATGGAGACTGCCAGGGAACACTAGGTGCTGTAAGCTTTTTAGCTTTAGGCTCCGATTGTGAAGATTGTATGCTACAGTCATTTAAACACAAGAGACGAGCAAAACTAAAAAGAAATAAACAAATAAACAATAAATGATTAAAAAATAAACAAACAAATAAAAAAACAAATAAACAAAAAACACTGGAAAGCCAATCATTTTAATTTGAATTGTGAGGCTTTTTAGTTTACACGCAGCTCTGTAACAAGAGTTACTCTTAGAACAGTCCTCTAACAGCCAACAGTCATTGCTTATGGCCGTAGCACTCTTACAAATCCCGATCTTGTGGGCTTAGTTAGTACTTGCAATGGAGACTGCCAGGGAACACTAGGTGCTGTAAGCTTTTTAGCTTTAGGCTCCGATTGTGAAGATTGTATGCTACAGTCATTTAAACATAAGAGACGAGCAAAACTAAAAAGAAATAAACAAATAAACAATAAATGATTAAAAAATAAACAAACAAATAAAAAAACAAATAAACAAAAAACACTGGAAAGCCAATCATTTTAATTTGAATTGTGAGGCTTTTTAGTTTACACGCAGCTCTGTAACAAGAGTTACTCTTAGAACAGTCCTCTAACAGCCAACAGTCATTGCTTATGGCCGTAGCACTCTTACAAATCCCGATCTTGTGGGCTTAGTTAGTACTTGCAATGGAGACTGCCAGGGAACACTAGGTGCTGTAAGCTTTTTAGCTTTAGGCTCCGATTGTGAAGATTGTATGCTACAGTCATTTAAACACAAGAGACGAGCAAAACTAAAAAGAAATAAACAAATAAACAATAAATGATTAAAAAATAAACAAACAAATAAAAAAACAAATAAACAAAAAACACTGGAAAGCCAATCATTTTAATTGGAGTTGTGAGGCTTTTTAGTTTACAAGCAGCTCTGTTACAAGAGTTACTCTTAGAACAGTCCTCTAACAGCCAACAGTCATTGCTTATGGCCGTAGCACTCTTACAAATCCCGATCTTGTGGGCTTAGTTAGTACTTGCAATGGAGACTGCCAGGGAACACTAGGTGCTGTAAGCTTTTTAGCTTTAGGCTCCGATTGTGAAGATTGTATGCTACAGTCATTTAAACACAAGAGACGAGCAAAACTAAAAAGAAATAAACAAATAAACAATAAATGATTAGAAAATAAACAAACAAATAAAAAAACAAACAAACAAAAAACACTGGAAAGCCAATCATTTTAATTTGAATTGTGAGGCTTTTTAGTTTACACGCAGCTCTGTAACAAGAGTTACTCTTAGAACAGTCCTCTAACAGCCAACAGTCATTGCTTATGGCCGTAGCACTCTTACAAATCCCGATCTTGTGGGCTTAGTTAGTACTTGCAATGGAGACTGCCAGGGAACACTAGGTGCTGTAAGCTTTTTAGCTTTAGGCTCCGATTGTGAAGATTGTATGCTACAGTCATTTAAACACAAGAGACGAGCAAAACTAAAAAGAAATAAACAAATAAACAATAAATGATTAAAAAATAAACAAACAAATAAAAAAACAAATAAACAAAAAACACTGGAAAGCCAATCATTTTAATTGGAGTTGTGAGGCTTTTTAGTTTACAAGCAGCTCTGTAACAAGAGTTACTCTTAGAACAGTCCTCTAACAGCCAACAGTCATTGCTTATGGCCGTAGCACTCTTACAAATCCCGATCTTGTGGGCTTAGTTAGTACTTGCAATGGAGACTGCCAGGGAACACTAGGTGCTGTAAGCTTTTTAGCTTTAGGCTCCGATTGTGAAGATTGTATGCTACAGTCATTTAAACACAAGAGACGAGCAAAACTAAAAAGAAATAAACAAATAAACAATAAATGATTAGAAAATAAACAAACAAATAAAAAAACAAACAAACAAAAAACACTGGAAAGCCAATCATTTTAATTTGAATTGTGAGGCTTTTTAGTTTACACGCAGCTCTGTAACAAGAGTTACTCTTAGAACAGTCCTCTAACAGCCAACAGTCATTGCTTATGGCCGTAGCACTCTTACAAATCCCGATCTTGTGGGCTTAGTTAGTACTTGCAATGGAGACTGCCAGGGAACACTAGGTGCTGTAAGCTTTTTAGCTTTAGGCTCCGATTGTGAAGATTGTATGCTACAGTCATTTAAACACAAGAGACGAGCAAAACTAAAAAGAAATAAACAAATAAACAATAAATGATTAAAAAATAAACAAACAAATAAAAAAACAAACAAACAAAAAACACTGGAAAGCCAATCATTTTAATTTGAATTGTGAGGCTTTTTAGTTTACACGCAGCTCTGTAACAAGAGTTACTCTTAGAACAGTCCTCTAACAGCCAACAGTCATTGCTTATGGCCGTAGCACTCTTACAAATCCCGATCTTGTGGGCTTAGTTAGTACTTGCAATGGAGACTGCCAGGGAACACTAGGTGCTGTAAGCTTTTTAGCTTTAGGCTCCGATTGTGAAGATTGTATGCTACAGTCATTTAAACACAAGAGACGAGCAAAACTAAAAAGAAATAAACAAATAAACAATAAATGATTAAAAAATAAACAAACAAATAAAAAAACAAACAAACAAAAAACACTGGAAAGCCAATCATTTTAATTTGAATTGTGAGGCTTTTTAGTTTACACGCAGCTCTGTAACAAGAGTTACTCTTAGAACAGTCCTCTAACAGCCAACAGTCATTGCTTATGGCCGTAGCACTCTTACAAATCCCGAT